>NC_138560.1:15739561-16339561 GCF_964273705.1 Natrix helvetica
GCCCGCAGCGCCAGGGCCGAGGTCGCCCAAGGGCCAGGCCGCTCGCCACAGCCGCTCCTCCACAGGGCCGGGACAGGGGCGCGCACCCGCTGCCCGCCATGCTCCCCGCGCCTGTCAAGCGGCCTTCCTCGCCGCCCCGGCGCGTGCCGGACTCCCGACCTCGGCCGAGCGTCGCTTCTCGTGTGTGTTTTTACCTCAGAGCTGCCGCGGAGCTCCCTCCTCCTGGCCGCCATTATCGGGCTCCCTTCCCCTCCCCCTCTTTACTTCTCCCGGGTTCCCTGACACACCCCCTCCTGGGCCCGTCGCGCGCACCCCGAGGGGCGGTCCCGCGCTCCGGGAAGTCGGCCCGGGCGCTCGCTCGCTCCGCTTCTCTGATTGGTTTCTCAGAGGAGAGGCGGGCCTTCGGCCGTCCATTTCGCGAGTCGGGGAGGGGGGCGAGCGGGCGAGCGCCCTTTCCCATTGGTTGCCCACCTCTCTCTCTCTCTCTCTCTCTCTCTCTCTCTCTCTCTCTCTCTCTCTCTCTCTCTCTCTCTCTCTCTCTCTCTCTCTTGGGGGGGTGTCTGTCTGTCTGTCTCTCTGTGTCTTTCTCTGTGTCTCTGAGTGTGTGTGTGTCTGTGTCTTTCTGTCTGTGTGTGTGACTGTGTGTCTCCTTGAGTCTCTGTGTGTCTGTTGTGTGTCTGGGTCTCAGTCTCTCTGTCTCTATCTGTGTGTGTGTGTGTGTCTGTGTCTCTGTATGTGTGTCTCGCTCCCTCTGTGTGTGTGCCAGTCTCTCTCTGTGTGTGTCTCTGTCTGTCTCTCTCCCTCTCCCTCCCTCCCTCCCTCGCCATGACCGCTATATTAGGTTCGCCCGGGACCCTTGCAGAATGGTTTTTGTTGCACGACTGTTTTTTTTTGTCATATTCGGTCCTTTGCATGGCCGGAGTGTTGCATTGCGTTGCGGCACCCAAATGCGGGGGTGCTGCTGCTGTTGCGGTGCAGTTCTCTGCTGCGATTGCGGGCTCCCTGGATCGGGATTAAAAACCGCATTGGCTTGAAGGCGCATCGTTGGGAATGGAGCAAGAGGTCGCTCGGAGTCGGCTGCTCTTGGGCATCTCCAGGGCGATCCCCCCCGGACGATGCACGACGGATTTTCCGGGGAGGTTTGGGTCGTGATGACGACGGCGGCGGCTCGTTCCAGCGGCTGTCCTTCGCGCACGCAGCCTCCCTCTCTCTCCCGGGAGCCGAGGACCGTCTTTGGTGGAACCTGCTAGGCTTTTCTCCTCCTTTTTTTGCAGCCCTCTCCCCGGCCCGTTCTGCCCCCTTTTTTTCTGACCCCCCCCCCTGCCCAAAGCCTACCGTGGCGATCGCTGGAGATCTTCCTGCTGGATCTGTTTGCATCTCTCCTCTTTGTTTTTCTGCCTCTAATTTGGTGCATATTTCATGCTTAATAGTTCAGCTGATTTAGCTTAAAGAAGGTGAGGGAAAAAATCCGGTTTTCATCATCAATAGTCAATTAGTATTTTCTTAGCGTTGGGCTGGGAGGTGGCATTTTTGGGGCGGCTGCCTTTTGCCATACCTCCTATCGTTCACATCATAGATGGAGATGCTTCTTTGTATGTTGAGGGACATGATGAAGGTTGAAATCTGACGGGTGAGATTTTATCCACAATTGTCTTCTGCAGCTGTTAATATTTTACCGGAAAGGGATACTGCTTCTCATTTTCATAATTGCTTGAGAAGAGACCTTATCTGTGAGGAATCTGGACAGGAACAGAATAGGAATATACTAGACTAGACTAGACTAGACTAGAATAGAATAATAGAATAGAATAGAATAGAATAGAATTCTTTATTGGCCAAGTGTGATTGGACACACAAGGAATTTGCCTTTGGCGGAGATGCTCTCAGTGTATATAAAAAGACAAGATATATTCGTCAAGAATCATAAGGTACAACACTTAATGATAGTCATTGGGTACAAATAAGCAATCAGGAAACAATCAATATCAATATAAATCTTAAGTATAGAAGCAACAAAGTTACAGTCCTGCAGTCATAAGTGGGAGGAGATGGGTGATAGGAACGATGAGAAGACCAATAGTAATAGTAATGCAGCCTTAATGAATAGTTTGACAGTGGTGAGGGAATTATTTGTTTAGCAGAGTGATGGCATTCTGGAAGGAAAAAGCTGTCCTTGTGTCTAGTTGTCTTGGTGTGCAGTGCCCTATAGTGTCGTTTTCATGGTAGGAGTTGAAACGATTTATGTCCAGGATGTGAGGGGGTTTGTAGTTATTTTCACAGCCCTCTTTTTGACTCGTGCAGTGTACAGGTCCTCGATGGAAGGCAGGTTGATAGCAATTGTTTTTTCTGCAGTCCTAATTATCCGTTGAAGTCTGTCTGTCTTGTTGGGTTGCAGAACCAAACCAGACAGTTATAGAGGCAGATGAGAGACTCGGTAATTCCTCTGTAGAACAGTATCAGCAGCTCCTTGCTTTGAAGAGTGAATGTACCACATCTATGATGTGAACGATAGGGAATACACAAATGCAGGACTGTTTGTACATTTTCCGCAGAGTATCTGCTTTTTTCTCCTTTTGTGCCCCTTCCTTCCGAAATGTTTGCAGAATTTTCTCAGCTATATTTTCCCCAGTCCTACCCTGCAATGTTTTAACAAATCTGTAGAGGACTGAGAAATCCGAAGCCCCTTCCTCTTTCTGCATTTATTTAATAATCAAATGTATGGATTTATTTATCAAATTTATATAGTTGCCTATCTATTGAAAGCAACTCTGTGGCTAAGACGCTGAGCTTGTCGATCAGAGAGGTCAGCAGTTCGGTGGTTCGAATCCCTAGCGCCGCATAAGAGTGAGCTCCTGTTACTTGTCCCAGCTTCTGCCAACCTAGCAGTTCGAAAGCATGTAAAAATGCAAGTAGAAAAATAGGAAACACCTTTGGTGGGAAAGTAACAGCGTTCTGTGCACCTTCGGCATTTAGTCATGCAGGCCACATGACCACAGAGACGTCTTTGGACAGTGCTGGTTCTTCAGCTTTGAAATGAGATGAGCACTGCCCCATAGAGTCAGGAACAACTAACACATATGTGCGAGGGGTCTTATGGTCCAACTTTCACAGCCATACATTAAAACCCAGTTTTTAGAAGTAAAATAAGGGGCAGAAAAAGTGGCCCTCAGGGAATAGATTGATCATTGTATTTCCAAATCTGCCTTGGAAAAGGAATCCTAGAATCCCAAGATATAATTGCAGAAATAATTGGTTGGCTGTTGCTTAAAAAACATTTTCAAACTTTGTTGAATAAAGCTGAATAAATGCTGAATAAAGAGATATTGATGTTATCTTGTGGTTATTGTTTTGTCCAGAAAAGTAGTGTTCAGCCTTTTTGATAAAGAGTTATTTCTCCAATTTCATTTAAAAACTGGGAAATGATTGCTGTTGAGAAAGAACAGAAGAAAGAACAAGAATTTGGATTTATCATCTCTGCCATAAGTTACATTTAAGTATATTTGTAAATATATAAGTATGTATTATTTTTTAACCCAAGTTCTCTTGCTGTAAAATGCAGTTACAGGTAGTTCTCAAGTTATGACCACAATTGAGTCCCAAATTTATGTTGCTAAATGAAACATTAAGTGAATTTTGCCCCTTTTTACGACTTTTCTTGCCACACAGTTGTTAAGGGAATTTGTTAAGTTACTGTAGTAACCCTAACCCTAGCCCTAACCCAGGTTGAATCTCCCCTGGTTCAGTTTCCATCCATTATTCCTTGTCCGGCCTTCGGGTGCTTTGGAAAATAGCTTGACTCCCTCCTCTCTGAGGCATCCCCTCAAATATTGGAAGACTGCTATCATGTCTAGAGTCAACCTAGAATTAAGGAGTAATTTCTTGACAGAACAATTCATCAATGGAATGACTTGCCTCCAGAAGTAGTCCACTTGTCTGGAATGGCATAGAGTCCCCTCCCTGAGCAAGGGGTTGGACTAGAAGACCTCCAAGGTCCCTTCCAATACTGTTATTCTGTTCTTTCTGTTAAGATTAGGCTGTTTCAGAATATCTGTCGGAAGAGGGCGCCTTAGAGCTTCAGAAGGAGCTTAAGTTCGTATCAACCACAATAGAGAAAAGAGGAATCCTTTGGTTTAATATTGGTACCAACACTTCTAGTCCTATGACACCCCTGCCTGATCCATTTCTACACGGCAATGCTCAGTTTCAGAGGCATCGTAATGAACATGCTACCAACGTCTTTATTTGACTGGAAGGACATAACATGAAGGGACACCTCTGCTTGGTTGTGAGGTCCCGTATGAGTTTTGCACAATGAGAAAAAGTCACAGAGGGAGGTGCTTGCCACTCTGCAGGAAAAGATAATGCAAAAGGGGGCAATAAGATGAAATAAAGGAACTCCTCCATAAAGAAAAACTGCAATATTGGGATTTCAAATTTAAGACTAAAGGTGGGTAAGAGGAGTTACAATTGAACTAAACAATAATGCAGGTAACAAAAAAAAAGATATTTTCCCTATGCTTTTTACATTATTACAACTCAGCCATTGATTATATCAATTTGATAATCTTTATAGCCTGGGGCCACATCACATTTAAGAGAATCACATAATAACAAGAGCTGGAAGGGACCTTGGAGGTCTTCTAGTCCAACCCCCTGCTCAAGCATGAGTCCCTATATACCGTGTTCATACCATCATATTATAGCATATTTGGCAGGAGGCTGCAAGGGCTGCCTGCCAAATAGGTAATAGGTAAGAAAACATGCAAAGTGGGTGGAATTTAATTTGCTAGAAATTGGAAAAGTTGGAGGAATTCTTCATTTTTTAAACTCTGAGAAATCTATTGTAGAGATTGACCATAATTTGAGATGTTTGGTGTTTTTTTTAAATCTCTGTGGAAATGCATTCAGTAGCCACAGTCAGCCCAGCTCAATCTTAGGTGAATTTTACAGGAGACCGGAAAGAGACAGAAATGCTGATTGTCCAAGAAAAATCAAAATAAAATTCTTTTAAGGGAGCAGGATTCTAGTGCAGATTTGCTGAAGCAGAGAGGAAGAGGTTTTGCAAAGTGCCCCGTTTTAAATGGGCCTATTTTGTGGGGATGTCTCTGGAAATCAAGGGAATTACAAGACAATGCAGGGTTTTGCAACTTTAGCAACTTTAAGAGGTGTGGACTTCAACTCCCAGAATTCCTCAGCCAGCAAGCTAGGTGAGGAATTCTGGGAGCCTAACTCTACACCTCTTAAAGTTGTCAAAGTTGAAAAATGCAAGAAGTCTACAGAATTTGTTGGGTGAATTTGGATAAGACCCCAATCAGTCTCCACAACTTAATGGTGAAAACAAAATGAAGGCAGATTTCCAATCTTGCAAGGACCTCTGACCTTTTAAAAGAAAACCTTGGCTCTAAATGAACCCACATTCATAGCCCCTTTTCAATCCCGTTCATTAAGAATATTCAAATCCTTCTGGGTAGTCATTTGACACCCCTGGCCAAGGCTCTTTTTATAGCTTGAGTGCTCTTACCAGCTTGCATAACAGGTGGTAGTCAGTCAACTGGTTAAGCGTTTCCAAGTAGCAAAGCTTGTTGATTTCTGGATTTCATTGTGCAGCTTTTAAAGGGCCGGGCTCTGAGAAAGAAACCCTAGTCTAGAGCACCTATCAAATCAAACCACAGAGATGGGAGCAGCAGTGACGTGCGGCAAGGTTTATGGCTGGTGAGGCTGGTGACATCATCAGCGTGAGCCGCGGTCCCCTTCATGTTGACTCAGGAAGGAGGGGAATGGGACCCCTCCTTCCTGACTCCTGAGTCAACATGAAGGGGACCGCGGAGCGCGCTCCGCGGGACCGCAGCTCACGCTCCGCGATCCCCTTCATGTTGACTTAGGAAGGCGGGGAATGGGACGTGCGCAGGAGGGAGGCTGAGGCTAGAGGAGCCTCCTGCACACGTGGTCCCATTCCCCTCCTTCCTGACTCCTGAGTCAACATGAAGTGGACCACGGAGCGCTCCCATTCCCGACCACATGTGCAGAAGGCTCCTTAGCGCCTTTTCCCTTTTCCCTTTTTTTTAATTTTCATGATGAGAGCGGTGAGGCTCTGCCTCCCCTGCCTTCCCTGACCACACGTCCTGCAGTAATCTAATATAGGTCCTGCCCTAGTTAACTCCCCCCTCCCATGTTTGAAAGATATAGCATTGTGTTGCTCCTTGCTTTTATCTTGCATATCATGCACCGGTTGTAGACAATTCAGACAACACAAACCATACGCTGGTATTTTTTGCAAGACCTCATAGCTCATTTTCTAAAGCTGTGAACAATAGCAGCACATGCAGAGGTTGTATTCGGCCAGTTCAGACTGGTTTGCCTGAACTAGTAGTGGAAATTGCGGGTGGGCCTGCCCACCCGCCCTGGCTCTATGCCGTCCTATTTAGACACATTTTTGAGGTCGGGTGCATGCACAGAAGGCACGCGCACAAGCAAAGTGCATGCACAGAAGGCAGGGCACATGCGCGGAAGGGGTCCATGCGCCCATGAAGTGAGTGTGCGTACATGCGTGCGTGCGTGCATGCGTGCGGCAAACTGGTGGTAACAAAATGTGAAACCCACCGCTGAGTGCGTGTATTGCAAATACTTCATAGAGTAAGGGATATGCACATGGATCATCTAAGGATGATCTCAAGGGAGGTCTAACTTCATGGAGCATCCAAGAGAGATCTCAAGGAGGAGATAACTCCAGGGAGACTTAAAATAGCCAACCAAACAGTTGCTATGACAGGGAATTTGTCTTGCTTAATAAAATATACGTGTTCAAACTCAAGGTATTAAGTCTGGTGTCTGAAGAGCGGAGTTCCTATTCCTTGTATTATATAGATGTTATAATTCTGGGCGGCTTGTACTACATAATCTTAAACTTCACCTTTTAAAATGAAATGGTACATATTCCCAAATAATATGCTTGGCTGTTTAAGACAGTCCCTCTTCTTGAGAACATTAAATTAAATTTTTTGAAGTGTATCACTGGACTGAATGTCTGGTTATGTTGACACAGCTCTGATATAAGTTGCTCAACACTTCATGGAAAATGAACCTCTGAGAAATTACAACACGGTTACCTAGAATAAAAAACAAGACTGAAGTTTGTGTTTGTGAGGACAAAGAATGCTTGTGATTGAGATGCTAAAGTGGATCATAAAGACTCCGCTTCTAGTCTCAATTTGATCATACAGATACTTCATTAATTCATCCTTCTCATAAACAACATTAAGAAGAATTGTGAGTCTTAAGGCGAGATGTTCAACGTGGTATGAAAATGAATTGAAAAGGTAAAAAAAAATATTCGGCACACAAAAGCATGTACCTATGCCTTTAGCCTATTTCAATATGTATTCCCTTGTAATACTTCAACAGAGGTGTATTGATGCAAATGTATTTATTTATTTGATTTAAGTGGCTGTCAGCAAGTGATTAGAAATAATTTAATACAATACACCTTACCACAATGAGAGAACACCTTAGCAGTCTGCATGCTAACTATTGCCAGGCAGATTCCAAACCCTGATTTTTCTTATTGCTGCCTAAGGGACTTTATAAGTCAGGGGTGTCCAAACTTGGGAACTTTAAGACTTGTGGACTTCAACTCCCAGAATTCCCCAGCCAGCCATGCTGGCTGGGGAATTCTGGGAGTTGAAGTCCACAAGTCTTAAAGTTCCCAAGTTTGGACACCCCTGTTATAAGTCATAAGGCCCAGAGGTAGGTTTTCACATAATTTTACCATCAGTTCGCTGAGCACCGAAAATGTGAGCACTCAGAGGTGTGCCTTCTGCACATATGTACAGCATTCTGTGCATGCACTTTGCTCACACATGCGGCTTGCATGCATGCGTGTGGCTTATAAAATGTGGCTAAATAGGATGGCATAGCACCGGAGCGGGGGAGCGGGCCTACCCGCAGGTCGCCACTACTGGTTCGCCTGAACCAGTCCGAACTGGCTGAATATCACCTCTGATAAGGCCTTTGATAGTCCTGGCCCTAGACATAGGAAATCTAAGAAAAATACAGGATTTGAAACTATCGTCCATTGATAGTAGTCTTTCAAGGCAGTTCAACTGAGCTGATAACACCCAGAGCTGTTTCCATATTTGAAATCACACTTTCATTGTTCTGCTTATTGATTTCTATTGATAAAAAACAAATTACAGAAGGGTGAAGTAAGAAGAAAATGAGAGAGAAAAAATCATGGTTCTCCTCCCAGATCCAGCTGGTCAAGTATTTCTCGATCCAATCTCCTTCATCAGATGATTGTCGAGGGAATAAAATATGAGGCAGTTCCCACCCATCCAATGAATGCCGCTTTTGCTCCAAGGGGAAATTCAGGATGGAAATTAATTCACACCAAAATGTATCCCCTGCTTGATCGTTACAGTCATAGGTCATGATTGTTGTAAAGTGGGTCATCTATGTGATCGGTCCAATTTTATGACCTCCTTTGCAGCTGTCATTAAGTGAATACCACAGTTGTCAAGCAAACCATTTACTTGCTACAGGTTGGTTTTAGTGAAAATCAGAACAAATGGTGGTTTTCAGCAAAAATGCCGTAAAACATCGTCACATGATGGTAGGATAGTTGTTGATAGGGCTTCACTCCAATGGAATCTCAGAACTGGGTCCAAAGTACTCTGGGGAGGTTGATCAGAATGCCAAACAGTCACTAAGTGATTGGTCATAAGTTGAGGATTATCTGTATGCTGCCCACTCTGGGAGATTGCAATCATCTTCTTTAATGACCCCATAATTCCTTGCAGAGTGGAGTCTGGGCAACTGAGTGGAGCTGGCCAGATGCCCTTCCTGTCGCCAATGTGGAGTTTCTTCAACAGATATACTCTCAGTGTGCCCAGAGAGAGATATATCTGATATCTGATTTGGGTTTTCCCAGATATATACCAATATCACATCTCTAATAAAATGGAACTTTGAAGGAACTGCTGGCCTCTGAGTCTTCTTCGGTGGAGGGTGTTACTTGGAACCCTGACATGGAGCTTTTTGTAAGTCAATATCAACAGTATGGCTTATTGGAGCATTGACCACAGCAAGACACAATGCTGCTAAATTTCCTCCTTATCATTGGAAGCCTGGACATCACATTTTGAACCAACTGTAGTTCCCAGTCATTTTCAAAGGCAGTTGCATGTGAACAGTAGGCTATACATCAGTGGTGGGATTCAATAATTGTTGCTACTAGCTCTGTGGGCGTGGTTTGATGGGTGTGGCATTGATTGGTGGGTGTGGCATGTCTTGGTGGGCATGTCTTGGTGGGCATGATAGGGGAAGGGCACTAGGGGTTGGTTCTGGCTTCTTCTACTGCAGGTTCGTTCAAGGACACGCTGGGGGGCACACGATGCAGAAGTAAAAAAATTGGTTCTGTGCATATGCAGAAGCAAAAAACAAGATGGCGGCACCATAGGTACCACCGATAGAACCAGTTGGGGTGCTTGTCTGGCTGAGTTACTACCTACTCGGCTGAACCGGGCCGAACTGGGCCAAACTGGTAGGAACCCACCTTTGAAGGATTCTGTAAAATCCCCATTCCCTCCCCACTCCAGGGAAGGTTACTACAAAATCCCCATTTCCTCCCAATCAGTTGGGACTCGGGAGGCAGAGAATAGATGAGGTCGGGGAAAGTCAGAAATGGTATTTACCGGTTCTCCGAACTACTCAAAATTTCCGCTACTGGTTCTCCAGAACTGGTCAGAACCTGCTGAATACCACCTCTGCTATACATGCCATGATCGTTGTGTTGAAAATAAAACACACACAACACCTAGACGTGAGGAGCCCTGCAATCTGGTGCATCAGCCAGAGCATATTCCCAACCAGCCACAGCCTCCACCATCATCTTGAGAAGGAGCTGTGAATCCAAGAGGATCCCACTCACAGATCTGCTCCTTCAGAGAAATACAGCTCAATCCTGAGCCAAGCTTGGGACGGGAACTAAGCCAGATCTATCATCTATGAACAACAGCTGAATCTGGCTGGGATTTCATTTAAGCCTGTTTTGATCCATCTAGTATCTCATGGCCTCCAGAGACCAGGTCATAACCTCCATAGCATCTCCAGCCTGGCCTGGAGTGGTGATGTACAGCTGAGTATCATCACTATTCTGGTTATATCTCATCCCAGACCAACATTTAAACCCCCCCCCCCCTGCTCAAGCAGTATCACACAGATATTGAATAGCAAGGGGGAGGCCCAAGCCCTGTAGCATGCCACACTGGATAACAACGTCTCTGACTGGCATCAGTGGAATCATTATAATGTGGTACTTCTGATTTTCAACCTGTGAAGCAATAGCAATAGCACTTAGACTTATATACCGCTTCACGGTGCTTTTACAGCCCTCTCTAAGCAGCTTATAGAGTCAGCCTCTTGCTACCAACAATCTGGGTCCTCATTTTACCCACCTGGGAAGGATGGAAGGCTGAGTCAACCTTGAGCCTGTTGGGATTTGAACTGCCAAATTGCAGGCAGCCGGCAGTCAGCAGAAGTAGCCTGCAGTACTATACTCTGACCACTGCACCACTGAGGCTCAAGAAGAAAAATACCATGACTAATGATATTGAAAGCCACCAAGAAAGCTGAAAGGCTTACCATCAGTGGTGGGTTCTTACTGGTTCGGACCAGTTCGGCTGAACTGGTAGCATTTTGGTGACCTGGTTGCTGGAGCCGGCAGAGATCCAGGCCTGCCATGCCCCCGAACCGGTTCGCCCGGCGGCGCCATAGGCGTAGCCATCTTGGTTTTTGCTTTTGCGCATGCGCATAGCAATTTTTATTGTGTTGTGTATGCGCCTGCGTGCGCACAGTGCAGGCATGACCAAACCGACAGTAGCAACTGCCGAAACCCACCCTTGATTACCGTGGACCTCCTTGGAGGCTCTGATGTGGGGCATCCACCATAATGACTGTTTCCATCTCACACGCAGTTTTGAATTTGGATAGGAAGGGATTTGGAAATCCCGTTTCCTCAGAATTCTCTGTACAATGACCTTCTCCAAAATCTTTCGTACTTCCAGAACGAAAGAGTAGAAAGTAGGCAGAAACCATCCCAAAATGTTTAGACTTGGGGACAGTCTCTTCTGAAGCAGATATATCATTGCCCCCTGGAAAGCAGATGATTCCTTTCCTTTTCTAAAGGAGGCATGAAGCATCTCCCAAGTCCTAGAACAGCGATGGCGAACCTTTTTTGGCTCGTGTGCCACAAGTTGGGGGAGCGCGGGGGGGGCGTGTGCGGGCGTGCCGCACCCATAATGCAACGCGCGATCCCCCAGTGCGCATGCGCGCACAACGCACCCCCCCCATTTTTACATGCTTTTTTCGCCCCAGAGGCTTTATAGGAGCCTGGGGAGGGCAAAAAAAGCCCCCCCGCCCCCCCGGAGGCCCTCCAGAGGCTTCAGGGACTGTCCGGAGGCTTCCCTGAAGCCTTCGGAACGCTTAAAACCACCCTCCGAGCAAACCGGAAGTGACTTCCGGGTTGCTCGGAGTGTCGTTTTAAGCGCTCCGAAGGCATCAGGGAAGCCTCTGGACAGTCCCTGAAGCCTCCGGGGGGGGGGCGGGGGAGGCTCTTTTCACCCTCCCCAGGCTCCTATAAAGCCTCTAGAGCCTGGGGAAGGCGTAAAATAGCTTTTTAAAAGGTGAACTCAGCATGCGCGCTGGCCAGCTGACAGGGCAGCGCCTCGCGTGCCCTGACAAATGGCTCCACGTGCCACTTGTGGCACGCGTGCCATAGGTTCGCCATCACTGTCCTAGAACCTACACTTCACCGAGCCAATGCAGTAAGAGGTGAGCTTCAAAAATAATTGCAAATCCCTTGCTAGTTGATAGGAACTCTCCATGCTAGTTTCATTTGATCTGGTGTACTTAACTCTGGTCTTCTCTCTATCCATAAATATGCTTTGCGCTCCGCCTAAATTTATTAATGATAAACTCAGTTCAGTTGGTTATTTCTTTCAATACAGCAGCCTTCCTACTCAGAGAGGAAAAACAGCAGCTGCTGCTGCTATGTCCGAATGAGGCATTTTAGTTCATTTCTAGTGCAATTTGTTTACTTTGGTAAATGGCATTTGTTCACACCATTGTTACTTGACTGATTTTGGTCTGCAGGGTTGATTAAATATGATCAGCCCTGCAATTTTAAATGTATTTAAGTGCAGAGAAGCATTTTACTATAGCTGGGCCAAGCACATTGCTGCCATCAGCAATCGTGGAAGGGTAAGGGTTAGAGTATCTAACGTGTTGTACTGTAGCTTATGCAAAATTGATGCTTTGGAAATCTTATACACAGCCTTGTACTTTTAATACATTTGTACATTTTCTCACAGGGAGGAATTAGGAAACAGAAACTGCCCTCATCCCAAGGCTAATAAGAACACAGAACAAATTTCCTGGTTACAATGTGTAGTTATTCCCAAAAGGTTGAAGGTATTAAAGTGTCATTTTTTTCTTCCATTAGTTGACCAGTATATCTTGTTTGAATATGTACTGTATCAATATTATAAATGTCAGAACCCAGTTTGTGGAGTAATTGTGTTCTTTTGCCAGCTGTTTGTGGTCTGTGGATTAGAAAACATTATGTTCTTTTAAAAAATCCTAAACATTCATATCATTAATCAAATGTATCCAGTTATTAACACACCACCAGGGAATGACTTCTACGGAGACAATTTACACACACACACACATAAATAGGAATGCCATGGCTCAGAGGCTAAGACCTAAGCTTGTCGATCAGAACGGTCGGCAGTTCAGCGGTTCGAATCCCTAGCGCCACGTAATGGAGTGAGCTCCCGTTACTTGTCCCAGTTTCTGCCAACCTAGCAGTTCAAAAGCATGTAAAAATGCAAGTAGAAAAATAGGAACCACCTTTGGTGGGAAAGTAACAGTGTTCTGTGCGCCTTTGGCATTAAGTCATGCTGGCCACATGACCACAGAGACATCTTTGGTCAGCTATGGCTCTTTGGTTTTGTAACGGAGTTGAGCACCGCCCCCTAGAGTCGGGAACGACTAGCACGCATGTGCAAGGGGAACCTTTACCTTTTATGCATTAGATCAGTATTTCTCAACCTTCAAGTCCCAGAATTCCTTGGAATTCTCCCAGAATTCAACTCTCAGAATGGCTCACTAAGGGATTCTAGGAGATGAAGTCCACACATCTTAAAGTTGCCAAGTTTGGGAAACATTGCATTAGATTGTTGGGTAAGGCTGCAATGTGCAACAGTGAAAGCTGTGGGGTTGTTCAAAGCAGATTTCCACATCATGTGATGTGAATTTGTGGTTCATTTAATCATGGCTGATTACAATTGGCTTCACACAAAAGCTAAGCCATAAACTCTGGCTCACAAATCATAGTAATTGCATTTGTACAAAACACGAAGCCCAAATTAAAAGAACCATATAATCATATTATGGTTTAGGGTAATGTGTAATCGTTGATTTGGAGCTATTGTTGTTAAATAGATCCAGATGTAGAAGCTAGCTTTAGAGTGCCATCACAAACTCTTTCCAATCTGCCTATTGCAATGTTAGGTAAATCGCCATGTATTCCTAGCAAATACACCAAGCCTAAGTCATGTTTTCTTCTGCAAAATGCGTGTGCAATAACCATGTAAAATCAATAAGGGCTGGTAGCATAAATCATGGACAGGTGATTAGTTAGTGTTTGGGATCAATCTATAACCAGAACCTTGACCTCTGTCATAGCAGGCCAAGGGTGATGTGCTGCATTACCCAGAAGGAAGGTAAGCAAAGGTACAGATCTCACTTTTCCGGGCCAGATATGTGAGAGTTAGATCAACACCTCTTCAAGCAACAGCTGAGACTCTCTCAGGCCTCTTTTATCAAGGGTTGTTCAGCTGTTTTGAAAATTGTCCTTACTGTATACCAATATCTCTAGTAATTGTGAAGTCAGTCTGTCCTTCCTTCCTTCCTTCCTTCCTTCCTTCCTTCCTTCCTTCCTTCCTTCCTTCCTTCCTTCCTTCCGTAGGAAGTTAGCACCCACCCCTCCCCTAGGAAAATGAGATATTTTAGCAAATATTAAAAGGGCAGAATATTTCCCCTAAAATTGAGGCAGAAACTCACACATACACACACCCTTTGTCAATGGGCCATTAAGGCCTGAGCCACAGTATATTCTACATAACAAAGATCTACCTCCTTCAGCTCCAGGGTGATGGAATTAAGACATGGCCCTCAGGACATGATAGGATTAGCCCTCTACCCATCTAACAACTGATCTCACCACATGGCACCTGGGGAGATAACATCACCCAGTAAGATTCAGCCATGCCTGGGACACAGGCAGCCTACAAAGTTAGCTAAGACCCCTGCCCACTGGGAGTCTGACAGCCAATGGGATGCATTTCTTGTACAGGAATGGGAAACTCTAAGGTGGGGTCCAACAGAGGGTATAAATCTATCCCTCTCTCCACTCTATGTGCTTTTTTCTTTGCCCAGGACCTCAAACCATGTGGTCCTATTCACCATTAAACCATCTTTCCAATCAGCCACCATGTTTCCAATTATTATTATTTATTATTATTATTTATTCACATTTCTAAACCGGCCCCTCTCCCAAAAAGGGACTCGGGGCGGTGTACAGTCCACAATAAATCACAGATGAAATACAAATATAAATAGGGTTATAAATATATGTATGTATGTATGTGTGTGGAGGAGGTTAAAATTAAGAGTCCTGTACAGAAGAATAAATAAACATGAAGCTAAAAGCCCTAAAAACAATTAAAACTAAAACATTACCCTTAAAATAACCAATATGAGAATATACTACCAGGAGTTCATAGATGTAACATTTATAATCATGCCTTTATCCCCACTTGGAACTGAACCCAGGTGGACATTTCTTCCAATACTTACTTACTTCTCAAAGAAAAATGGGCAGTCATCTCCAACCATCCACCTGTATCTTCCATAAGTATTACACAGTCACCTGCAGGGGAGTTAGAAAACGTCAAGCTCATGATTGTGAGAATGCAGTCAATAAATAAGTCGTTTTCAGCTGCTTTTTAGTGGCAACATTAATTTGAAAACTGAATTAATTACCTTGGGATTAGATAAAACACTCCCTTGCTAGGTATCTTCAGAAAGATATTTGGCCAGCTTCCAATCAGAGATACTCTACGGTTGCGCTTTCTGTAGTAAACCTCCATTCATAGTATGATAAAAAGGTAAAGGTTCCCCTCACATATATGTGTTAGTCGTTCCAGACTCTAGGGGGCGGTGCCCATCTCCATTTCAAAGCTTAAGAGCCAGTGCTGTCCAAAGACATCTCTGTGGTCATGTAGCTGGCATGACTCAATGCCAAAGGCGCACAGAACACTGTTCCCTTCCCACCAAAGGTGGTCCCTATTTTTCTACCTGCATTTTTACATGCTTTCGAACTGCTAGGTTGGCAGAAGCTGGGACAAGTAACGGGAGCTCACTCTGTTACATGGGGAAAGGGATTCGAACTGCCAAACTGCTGACCTTTCTGATCGGCAAGCTCAGCGTCTTAGCCACTGAGCCACCGCATCCCTGATAGTATGATGCCATGATACAAATACCCATTTTTAAACTGGGTTTTTGTTGTCGTATTGGCTGGGGAATTCTGGGATTGGAAGTTCACACATTTTAAAGTTGCCAAGGTTGAGGAAACACTGATATAGAATGTTCAATGAAGTTTCACTCATTATTATATCTCAGGCATAGTCTTCTCCTTTGAAATACATTTCAAGAGTAAATTCTCTTTGAACCAATTAAGTGAGAATTGCCCAAATTCTGTAGAACAGGGGTGTCAGACTCAAGGCCCGAGGGGCAGATCCAGTCCATGGGGTGCTTAGATCTGACCCACGGGGCTGTGCCGGGAACAGTGAGGGACCGGCCCGTGGTACCTCTGCCAGCAAAAACAGAGCTCACGAGGGCTGCGGGTGGCTTTCCCAAGTTGTGATTTTGCTGGCAGAGGGTTGCAAGAGGCAGGTGAAAACGGAGCTCGAGAGCCTGTTTTCGCTGGCAGAGCGCTTGGGTCACCACAGGCGCTCCTGACAGGAGTGACGTCGAGCTGGCCACGCCCAGCCTGGCCACACCCACCTCAGCCCCCCTGAGGTCAAACACAACCCTGATGCAGCCCTCAATGAAATCTAGTTTGACCCCCCTAGTGTAGAAGAACTTCTCAGCATACTCTAAAAATTTTTTGAATATCCTCTCTCTTACAGATTTCCCACAAAGATCACAAAAACTGAATTGCTTGAGAAATGATATGATGAACTGAATAATTGCTACTTGGTTCCTGGAGATTTGAAACAAACAGTGACTGGTCTTTGAAATAATTATCAGCAGAAGAGCAACGTGATTTGCACCATCGCGAGTTTCTATTCCTGGATTCTTTATTAAGCAAGTTCCTCGCTACGTCAGTTTGTGTCCAACACAGTTTACTTCCAAATAATTATCTACAAAGAACGGCTGCCTTTGTCATGGAATTATATCTCATGCAGCCTTGGACATTCTCTTTTCCTTGCAATAGAAATTCTTTAGAAGTCGCGCCTAAATTCTTTACAAGGAGCAGTTAAAAATATAATAATCTCAGTTTGACATTAGAATTGTTTGATATGCTGAGACGTTTTGTAGCTGAAAACTGCAGAAAGGCAAGTATCTTGTATTTTACATGCAAGATTAGTCAATATTGCCACCAAACGTTCCATGAATTTATAAGGTGCACTGGTTGAATGCATACAGTATTGAATCAGGCCAATCACCAAAATATCCCCTGCCTTCACACAGAATGCTAAATCCGGTTGGTTTAATGCAGTTAAATAGCAATTCAATATACTGGGGAAGCCCAGAAAATGGATAGAGTGGCCAGATTAAATTGGACAGGCATAGCTAACACTGGATGGGATCCCAGAGTTGGAAAGATGGCTTGCACATTATCTTTCTTCTACCATAATGAGGGCAAAGGTAAAGGTTCCCCTCGCACATACGTGCTAGCTGTTCTCAACTCTAGGGGGCGGTGCTCATCTCCGTTTCAAAGCTGAAGAGCCAGGTTTGTCCGAAGACGTCTCCGTGGTCATGTGGCTGGCATGACTCAATGCCGAAGGCGCATGGAACGCTGTGACCTTCCCACCAAAGGTGGTCCCTATTTTTCTACTTGCATTTTTTTACATGCTTTCAAACTGCTAGGTTGGCAGAAGCTGGGACAAGTAACGGGAGCTCACTCCGTTATGTGGCGCTAGGGATTCAAACTGCCAAACTGCCGACCTTTCTGATCAACAAGCTCAGTGTCTTAGCCACTGAGCCACTGCGTCTCTTTAATGTGGGTGGCCAATGGCAATATAATCCAGGTAAAGTTTGAAGAGTTTGAAGACACCCAGGTTCCTTTACCTTTGGCCTAGATGGGAGCCCTGGCGGTAGGTAAGGTCACCTTCTCACCTTCTACCCTATTGGGATCATCTTTTCATGACTTGGGTTGAGTCACTGGGGAATCCCGGTCCTCAGGCCAGCAGCAAATGTAGCTTCCATGGGAGGTGAAAGGTGTTGTTGGATCCCCAGAAGAGTGAGGACAAACGAGCAGAGCCAGCTGCCCTCCTAACTTGCTCTCCAGTTGCTTTCTTACATGACACTGGAATGATCCCCGGGGATGCCAATCTGTTTAACACTAGTCCTGCTGGCATCAAAACCCTTCTGAGTCACAGTGCTAAAATTAAGTGGTTCCCCCCCAGCACTTGCTGACCACCAATATTTACAGGTCTCTATGTCAGTCTGGAATAATAACCTGTTTATTGCTTGAGTCCTCAGATAAATTAGAACACGGAACCCTGGTCAAAGAATCTGCCTTCCTGTCTTCTCATTTTAGAGCAGGAGTTCTTAATCTGAAGCCAGTGGATCGATTTTGATTGCTTATTTAGTATCCTATGACTATCAGTTGTATTTTATGACTCACGACGAATGAATTTATGATGACTAGGATCATGATTTATCACTTAGATCTTTTATGTACACTAAGAGCTTGTGCATCGAAGGCAAATTCCTTGTGTGTCCAATCACACGTGGCCAATAAAGGCCAATATTTTGTTCTGTTCTCTTCTGTCCTGTACTATTCTATTCGATGTCAAGGAACCTGGGAACTTGGGTGGGGGAAAATTACAACTTTATTTATTTATTTGTCAACCAGTACAAGGAAACAAGTATGAAAACACACGAGAATATGGCACAAATAAATGGATATAAATAAGCAAAACATAGCCATAAACACATAAATGGGACAGTAGGACAGGGACGGTAGGCACGCTGGTGCGCTTATGCACGCCCCCTTAGGGACCTCTTAAGAAATGCGTAAGGTCCACGGTAGACAGCTTAAGGTAAAAGGTATGGGGGTTAGAGGAACTAATGACAGGATCGGGTAGGGTGCTACACACGTTTACTACTCTATTGCTGAAATCGTTTATCCTGCAATCCAGATTAGAACGGATTGCATTTAGTTTGTATGTATGGATAGCCCTTGTGTTAGTGCAGTTGAAGTAAAAGTAGTCATTGACAGGTAGGACGTTATGACAGATTATCTTGGGCACTAAGCTCAGGTCGGAATGTAGACGGCGTAGTTCAAGGTTATCCAGGCCTAAAATTTCAAGCCTGGTGGGAGAAGGAATTTTATTACAAGCAGAGGGGTTGAGTGCTCTACTTGTAAAATACCAATGGACCCTCTCTAATGTTTTAATGTCTGAAATGCAGTGGGGGGTTCCAGGCAGGTGAGCAGTATTCAAGTATAGAATATACCTTATTTTCCCTCTGGCAGAAAATTCACTTTTCATTCAAGCGTTGACAACCAATTTATGGCTGCTAGACTCAAAAAAAAAAAAAAAGAAGTTTGCTGTGAGATCAGTAAATCTTACTTTCTAAAATTATGATCTAAAATTATAATTTGACAGAGTTACATCTCAAGAGGATTGAAGGGGAAGCCAAACAACCAAATCACATCATTACCACGGAAGCTTCAGAAGTCACAATGCAACTTTGGTCATTTTGACCAAAGCATCAGATTTTGCGACACCTCAGATTTAAGGTGGTTCCCCTCAGGGATGGTGAGAAGGGTGAAAACAATATTGTGGGGATGTGGCAGGGGGAAAAAAATGCTCAAATTAAGACCCAAGTATCTGCTTTGTGTTTGAGGGTGCAAATTGCTTTCAAGTCAACTGCTTCCTAGCGGCAACTATTTAAATATGAGCCAGCAGTGTGCAGCAGCTGCCAAAAAAGCCAACATAGTTCTAGGCTGCATAAACAGAGGGATAGAATCAAGATCACGTGCAGTGTTAATACTACTTTATAAGGCCTTGGTAAGGCCACACTTGGAATACTGCATCCAGTTTTGGTCGCCACGATGTAAAAAAGATGTGGAGACTCTAGAAAGAGTGCAGAGAAGAGCAACAAAGATGATTAGGGGACTGGAGACTAAAACATATGAAGAACGGTTGCAGGAACTGGGTATGTCTAGCTTAAGAGAAAGAAGGACTAGGGGAGACATGATAGCAGTGTTCCAACATCTCAGGGGTTGCCACAAAGAAGAGGGAGTCAAACTATTCTCCAAGGCACCTTAAGGAAAGACAAGAAGCAATGGGTGGAAACTAATCAAGGAGAGAAGCAACTTTGAACTGAGGAGAAATTTCCTGACATTGAGAACAATTAATCAGTAGAACAGCTTGCCTCCAGAAGTTGTGAATGCCCCAACACTGGAAGTCTTTAAGAAGATGTTGGATAGCCATTTGTCTAGAACGGTATAGGGTTTCCTGCCTAGGCAGGGGGTTGGACTAGAAGACCTCCAAGGTTCCTTCCAACTCTGCTATTGTATTGTATTGAATTTTAAAGATCTTGCTCTCCTCTGCACTCTATTTTTATCACCTCTTCTTGAACTGCTGAAAGGCTTTCTGGCCATGCACTGATGAGTTTTACAGACAGCAGAGCTGCAGTGGGACAAAATTAGACGGTTTACATTGACTGCACTTGTTGCCCGAGACTGGGAAACCAGTGCTCGGCAGCGTTTCTTTTATTAACACTTCTGTCTCAGTGACAGGTGACAGTTTACAGACTCGGCCTCCTGAAAGAAAAAAGAAAGTCCTTGATTTTCTCTCCTAAACTCTGAAACTTCTTTTCCAATACAGGTAGTCCTCAACTCACAATAGTTCATTTAGTGACCGTTCAAAGTTACAATGGCACTGAAAAAACTGACTTATGACCATTTTTCACACTTGCAGCATCCGCTGAATTTTGTGATCAAAATTTAGATGCTTGGCAACAGTTTCATATTTATGACCGTTGCTGTGTCCCGGGGTCATGTGATTCCCCTTTATAACCTTCAGGCAAGTAAATTAAATGGGAAAGCCAGATTCACTTAACAACCGTTTTATTAACTTACTAACTGCATTGATTCACTTAACAACTGTGGCAGTTGTTAAGTGAGGTTAAGTAAGGTTGCAAAAGGGTGCAAAACCCACTTAACAAATGTTTCCTTTAGCAATAGAATTTTTAGGCTCAATTGTGGTTGTAAGTCGAGGACTACCTTTATTGCGATTCCACTTTGTACAGGTTGTCCTCGACTGGCATCCACAACTGGGATACTAAGAGTTGCACCACATTTTGCAAGCTTTTTTTTGCCACGGTCATTAAGCAAATCACTGCAGATGTTAAGTGAAACACGTGGCTGTCAGTCACGCAAACCCAACTTCCTTCATTGACTTTGTTTTCAGAGGTTGTCTGGGAAGGTTGCAAATAGGGATCATGTGATCCCAGGATGTGCTGCAGTTGTCATAAATCCACTTCGGTTGCCAAATATCCAAATGTTGATCACGTGGCTTTGGGGATGCTGCAATGATTACAAGGGTGAGGAGGACCAGTTGCAAGTGATTTTTTTTCCAGTGCTTTGGAACTTCAAACGGTTGCTAAATTAATGTTTGTGTAAGACAAGAAGCACCTATATTGTATATATGGGAGCAAAACATAAAATCATATTACAGCAGCTCTTGTTCCAGAATTTGAACATTTTCAACCAAAGCTTTAAATATTTGAAATTCCTGACTTCCCCTTGATAGCTGTGGTGGTCTTTTTTAATTGCTTTTATTCGGTAAACATTAAACATTGGACATAGTACGACATTTCCGGCATAGTCAGTTCCATAGAGTTCTTAGATCTTACAACAATAACCGTTTATATCCATTACATAGGTATGTGTAATTGGTCAAATTACCTACCCATTAGTCCCTTTCATTATATAGTTGCTATCAGTACATATACATATCCAGTTCCTATCTATCATACAATATTAATACCGTATTTCCAATTCTTAACTTATCCGTGTTTTTCTGTCCTGACCTTTTTCCCTCATTTCTAACCACCGGTACTATTTGTCCCAGATTTCATGGTATTCTGCCTCACCCTTGTCCTTGAGATCTAAAGTCAGTCTGTCCATTTCTGCGCATGTTAGTATCTTATTTCTTGTTTCTTGTTCCAAGGGAGTCTCTTTGTCTTTCCATTTTTTATGCGATGGTCAATCTTGCTGCCTTTAAATTATGCAACATTAAATATAATGTCGGTTTTGGTGTGGAGTATCATCTGTACGCTGATGATACTCAGCTGTACATTTCCACCCCAAACCACCCCAACGAGGCCATCGAAATGATGTCCCGGTGTTTGGAAGCCGTCGGGGTCTGGATGGGGGACAACAGACTCAAGCTCAACCCCTCCAAGACTGAGTGGCTGTGGCTACCGGCACCTCGGTTCAGCCAGTTGACACCATCACTGGCCATAGGGGGCGAGCAATTGCCCCCTGTGGAACGGGCGCGCAATTTGGGCGTCCTCCTAGGTGCCCGGCTGTCGATGGATGACCATGTGGCAGCCGTGGCAAGGGGGGCGTTCCACCAGGTTCGCCTGGTGCGCCAATTGCGCCCCTTACTGGACCGGGATGCCCTACGCATGGTCACTCATGCGCTGGTGACGTCTCATCTGGACTACTGCAATGCCCTCTACATGGGGCTTCCCTTGGGACGCGCCCGAAGACTACAGCTAGTCCAGAATGCGGCCACGCGGGCCATCATGGGGAGTACTAGGTACTCCCACATAACACCTCTCCTGCGCGAGCTGCACTGGCTGCCTGTGGTTTTTCGGGTGCGTTTCAAGGTGTTGATTACCATCTTTAAAGCACTCCATGGCACAGGACCTAGCTACTTGCGGGATCGCATCCTACCTCACACATCCCTGCGACCAATTCGCTCTCACAGGGAGGGACTCCTCCTGGTGCCGTCCACCAAGCAATGCCAACGGGCGGCGCCTAGGAGTAGAGCCTTCTCTGTGATGGGCCCAACCCTCTGGAACGACCTCCCTCCCGACATTAGAACCACCACCGACTTCCGCTCCTTTCGTCAAAAACTAAAGACTCACCTGTTTCGACTAGCCGGCTTGGCCCATTCATAGTTTTATCTCACCTCCTGGCAGATATTTTTAATTGGGAATTTTTAAGTCATTATTTTAACTTTACCTTTTTGGGGTATTTTTAGGGGTTATTTTTAATATTGTTTTAATCGCTTTACTTTAAGATACAGTCTTTTATAGCCTCCTCATCTAAATATTTAAGGATCTGTGTATTTATATTTATTCCTATGTATTCTTTGTGTTTTAATTTGACTGTACACCGCCCCGAGTCCCTTTCGGGAGAGGGGGCGGTCTAGAAATCTAAATAAAGTAAAGTAAAGTAAGTAATCCACCTTTCCTATATTTTTCTTTTGTGATCCCTAATAAAAATTAGCTCTGGCCTCAACTCTATCCTTTGGTTTAACGTCTCTTCCAAACACTTTCTTATCTGGCACCTTGCTCAATAGTAGTAAGTGTGAGAGGGATCTTGGGGTCCTAGTAGACAATCATTTAAATAGGAGCCAGCCGTGTGCAGTAGCTGCCAAAAAAGCCAACACAGTTCTAGGCTGCATAAACAGAATCAAGATCATGTAAAATACTAATTCCAGTGTTGGGCAGCCCCTGAGATATCGGAACACTGCTATCATGTCTCCCCTAGTCCTTCTTTCCATCAAACTAGACATACCTAATTCCTGCAACCGTTCTTCATATGTTTTAGCCTCCAGTCCCCTAATCATCTTTGTTGCTCTTCTCTGCACTCTTTCTAGAGTCTCCACATCTTTTTTACATCGTGGCGACCAAAACTGGATGCAGTATTCCAAGTGTGGCCTTACCAAGGCATTATAAAGGAGTATTAACACTTCACGTGATCTTGATTCTATCCCGCTGTTAAGGCAGCCGGGAACTGCATTAATAGTTTGCCAAATGTGATGTCATGACTCCGGGACACTGCAATCGCCATAAATATGAGTCAGTTTCCCATATCTCTTCAGTTGACCAACAAGCATTTGAAATATGATTCCTTCCCGTTTCCTGCCTGGTTCTGTGTAGCTTCTTCATTAACTTTATTGTTTCCAAGCTCATCTTCCTCTGCAAATCTGTGGATCTCCAGATGATCTTCCCGGGCTTGTCCAAGTAATGAAAACGTTGCTTTGTTGCTGCTGGTGGCTAAACTTTTAGGGGTCATCGGTGTCCTAACAGAGTGGTCCAAAACTACAGTAGGGAGGAGGGGAAGCCATTCACAGCTGTTGTTTTGGCTGGATATTTTTGTAATCGCACCTTCACTCCCCTTCAATATGCATCAACTGATTTGTCAGCTGAGATCCTTGGCTTCTTGTTCAAGGATTGGGGTGGGTGGGGGGTGTCCGTTGAGTCATTTTGCAATGAAATGCAAGGGTGCCTTTGAGCAATCCTAAGTCTTGATTATGTGCCAAGCAAGCCAACATCTCTGGATGTAGAAACTGGGGTTTGCTAGGCATGATGCAACTGGAACCTGAAATCCTTTTGTATTTTTTTTTTTGTTGATAACTTTCTAATGCAGTTTTTTTCCCAATCAAGCCACCTTCCTGGTGGTTTGTATTAATTTTCATCGTCCACAGTTAGTGTGGTCAGCAGCTTTGCTGACTCTTCCAGAAATGGCTATGTTGACAGGGAATTGTTTATTTATATATTTATTAAACATATCAGAGTCTACCAAGTGACTCTGGGCAGCTTAAAGGTAAAGATAAAAGTAAAGGTTTCCCTCGCACATATGTGTTAGTTGTTCCCGACTCTAATGGGTGGTGCTCATCTCCGTTTCAAAGCTGAAGAGCCAGCGCTGTCCGAAGACGTCTCCGTGGTCATGTGACTGGCATGACTAAATGGCGAAGGCGCACAGAACACTGTTACCTTCCCACCAAAGGTGGTTCCTATTTTTCTACTTGCATTTTTACATGCTTTCGAACTGCTAGGTTGGCAGAAGCTGGGACAAGTAATGGGAGCTCACTCTGTTACATGGGGAAAGGGATTCGAACTGCCAAACTGCTGACCTTTCTGATCGGCAAGCTCAGCGTCTTAGCCACTGAGCCACAGCATCCCTGATAGTATGATGCCATGATACAAATACCCATTTTTAAACTGGGTTTTTGTTGTCGTATTGGCTGGAGAATTCTGGGATTGGAAGTTCACCAAAGGTGGTTCCTATTTTTCTACTTGCATTTTTACATGCTTTCGAACTGCTAGGTTGGCAGAAGCTGGGACAAGTAATGGGAGCTCACTCGGTTACATGGCGCTAGAGATTCGAACCCCCAAACTGCCGATTTTCTGATCGACCAGCTCAGCACCTTAACCACTGAATCACCGCGTCCCTGGGCAGCTTACTATGCCATAACATATATCAGGGGTGTCCAAACTTGGCAACTTTAAGACTTGTGCAGAGCTGGCTGGGGAATTCTGGGAGTTGAAATCCACAAGTCTTAAAGTTGCCAAGTTTGGACACCCCTGACATATATAGTTAGGGCACAACTGATGGACAACAGGTAATCCTTGACTTATGATCATTCACTTAGCAACCATTCAAAGTTACAACACTTCTGAAAAATATCTAACATTTACACATATTAACTGTCACAACGCCCCTCTGTTCATGCAATTGCAACTCAAGTGCTTGGCAACTGGCTCATATTTACAACTGATAATAGAGTCCTGATGTCACACAATCACGATTCTTTGTCTGTTCCTGGCAAAGAAGCCCAACCAATCCACCAATTTGAAACAATGGATTCACACTTATGACTGTGATGTTCGCTTAACAACTGCAGATTCGCTTAGCAACTGCAGCCATTTGCTTAATGATTGTCATAAAATATTTACTGATACTCAGATATCTAGTTCACCCTATCCTTTATTTTTTCAGAGAAATTGACTGTTCTTCTAAATCAGGGTGTCATTCTTAAGACCCGCAGGCCAGATCCTGCCACACGGTGCTTAGATCTCGCCCGCGGGGGCCATCCTGGAAAATGAAGGACCGGCCCGTGGTGCCTCTGTCAGCGGAAGCAGGCTCCCAATCTCCATTTTTGGTTGGGATGTCCTCCTGCAACCCTCTGCCAGTGAAAACAGAGCCCGGGAGGGAGATTGGGAGCCCCTGTTCACCGTAGAGCACTTGGGCCACCGCAAGTACCCCTGACACTAGTGATGTCAAGGTGGCCACGCCCACCCTGGCCATGCCTACCCCGGCCCCCGAAGTCAAACACAATCCTGATGCTGCCCTCAATGAAATTGAGTTTGACACCCCTGCTCTAAACACTCGCAGTGGCTTTAAGTCATACCACTGCTTAGTGGGAGATTTCTATCTGCTGAACATCAGTGATCAATAGAGAGAACTTGTCTGTGCCAGCAAACTCCATCTGAAGCGTATGCTACATCCCTCTGGTCTTGTTGTGTTGTTGAGCCAACCACATGTATATCAAGTCTCGCCTAAAGCTGTTTGGATACCCTCCCTCCCCCCATGTGTTTTCAGGAACTCCCTTGGAACTGAATGGGAAGTGTTTTTCTGTATCTTTCTTCATTCATTTGAGTGAGGGTTCTGGAGGGCTCCCAATTAAGTTTCACAACAAATAAGTTCTGGGAAGAATTTGAGATACAGACCTTGATCTCGGTGGGGCATGATGTAATTCAGAGGTCAACTGAAGCCCATCCTCTGGGTCAAGAAGTTGGATGCTTCTGTTTTTATAGTTGGATTGGACTACAAAATAGGGAAGGGATGCCACAGGGATGCCTGTTTGAATTGTATTCAGGATCCTGAGTACCTTGTGGGGCACAGGTTGGGTTTTGTTGTAGCCTCGAATGAGGAGACGGAGGCGAATATAATACAACTGTAGTTTATTGAATAAGAACTGACAGGAACAACACAACGAGTCGTCTGACAGCTATTTATACCAGGAGCTGTCAGACGACGAACCAATAGGGATAAAGTATTTCTCCCGCCGGCTGGCTGGTGCGCCTGGGCCAATCAGAGGAGCCCTATTCTCGACTGCCCTCTGCTGGCCAGGCTCACCGGTACACAACACCCCTTTCCCCTGGATTGCGCAGGCGTAATCGTCTAAGTACGACGGACGCCTGCGCACGCGCTGAGAGCGTCTCAAAGAAGATGGCGCCTCGCCCAGGGAAGGTGGAGTGTCGGCTCCGCTCTTGTGGCGAACAGGCCTGGCAGCGTCCTGGATGGGTCTTCCTCCCGGCAATGCACCGACGGACAATGGTAAGTGAGCCAGCGCACCGGGGGGGGCTGTTGCGAGGTCGGAGCTAGTGGCGTTTGGACGGTCGAGCCGGCAGGCGGCGTCGTTAGGGCCTGGTTGCTTTTCTGCAGGTGTGTTGTGTTCAGGTCCCTCTGGTCGCCGACGCAACTGGCTTATATGCCGCCGCCAATGTCTGCCATCATCGAGGAGGACCCTGTAAGAACAGGGCCCCGTGATGTCAGTCACTTTGCCAGGTAGCCACTTCGGCTCGCCGGTGTAGTTGCGAGCGAATACCCCCTCACCCACCAGAAAAGACCTGGGAGGGGAAGGAATGACAGGAAAAGAAGGGTGGTAGAGAGGGTGGAATCGGTCTAGCAGGGAACGAATACGGCGACCCAGCAATAGTTCCGCTGGGCTTTTGCCCGTAGCGGGGCAAGGGGTGGAGTGCTGGGAACGGAGGTAGGTGGAGATGCGGAGTGGCCAGGGAAGGGTGGCCATACGGGCCAGGGCTTCCTTAGCGGAGCGAACCGCTCGTTCGGCCAGGCCGTTGCCCGCAGGGTGGTAGGGGGCAATCGGGGCATGTCGGATGCCCAAGGAGGCAAGGTAGGACTGGAATTCGGTGGAGGAAAATTGGGGACCGTTATCGGAAACGATAACGTCCGGAAGACCATGGGTGTTAAATAGGGAGTCAAGGATGCACGCGTGGGTTCGAATCCCATCCTCGTCGCCAGTGTTGTAGCCTCGAATGAGGAGACGGAGGCGAATATAATACAACTGTAGTTTATTGAATAAGAACTGACAGGAACAACACAACGAGTCGTCTGACAGCTATTTATACCAGGAGCTGTCAGACGACGAACCAATAGGGATAAAGTATTTCTCCCGCCGGCTGGCTGGTGCGCCTGGGCCAATCAGAGGAGCCCTATTCTCGACTGCCCTCTGCTGGCCAGGCTCACCGGTACACAACAGGTTTTAATAATGAGACTCGTGAATATTTAACTGTTTGGGGATAGGATAGGATAGGATAGGATAGGATAGGCCAGGGATAGGGATAGGGATAGGGATAGGGATAGCGATAGCGATAGCGATAGCGATAGGATAGGTTAGGATAGGATAGGATAGGATAGGATAGGATAGGATAGGATAGGATAGGATAGGAATGGACAGGAACAGGAACTGGAAAAATAGAATAGAATAGAATAGAATAGAATAGAATAGAATAGAATAGAATAGAATAGAATAGAATAGAATAGAATAGAATAGAATAACAGACTTAGAAGGGACCTTGAAAGTCTTCTAGTTCAACCCCCTGCCTAGGCAGGAAACCTATACCGTTTCAGACCAATGGCTATCCAGCATCTTCTTAAAGACTTCTAGTGTTGGGGCATTCACAATTTCTGGAGGCAAGCTGTTCCACTGATTAATTGTTCTAACTGTCATGAAATTTCTCCTCAGTTCTAAGTTGCTTCTCTCTCTCTCATTAGTGGAAGAAACATGGTAAAACTTTTTATAGCTGGTTGATTGATTAACATCAAATTCCACCTACCACCCCCACCCCAATCTTGCTCCCGCTCTCCCCATCTTTTAATTGCTGTATTTGGCTGTGTGGATAGTATTTTATCTACGCTTTTATCCTTGCACAGTTTTTATTTATGATTGTGAGCGGCTGGCTATACATTTTATAAATAAATAAATATTGGAATAGTTATTGGTGGAAGCCAGGATGGTGGCTTTAAACTAATGAAAGTGATGATTGTTTTAAGGATTTTGCAACTTCTAACAATTTGGTTAATTCCAAGTTCACAACAGTAGTAATATTCTGAACCTAAGCAAGTTTTACAGCTCGATGTGCAATTACAAAAAAATTGTAATAGTAGGTTGTAATGTCCTTTGGAGATAAGAAGAAGAGACACTCCTAGGGAATGATCAGATAAGAGATGGCATAGCCTGCAGCTGCTTAATGGACAGAGAAAGGAAGCTCCCTATCTTCTCGGGCTCTAAAAGGGGCATTGGAAATTTGTCCTATAGATAGTCTCAACTTATGACCACAACTGAGCGCAAAATTTCTGTTGCTAAGTGTAAAACCTGTTCAGTGAATTTTGTCGCCTTTTACGACCTTTCTCGCCCCAGTTGTTAAGTGAATCACTGCAGTTGTTCAATTAGTAACATGGTTGTTTAAGTGAATCTGGCTTCCCCACTGACTTTGCTTGTCCGAAAGTCGAAAAAGATGACCACGTAACTCTGGGATACTGCAACTGTCATAAATATGAACCAGTTGCCCAGCATCTGAATTTTGATCAGGTGACCATGGGGATGCTGTAAGCAGGGACGTGCGGTCAGGGGAGGCAGGGGAGGCAGAGCCTCACCTCTCTCATCCTGAAAATTTTAAAAAAAGGGGAAAGGAGCTAAGGAGCCTTCTGCACACGTGGTCGGGAATGGGAGCGCTCCGTGGTCCCCTTCATGTTGACTCAGGAGTCAGGAAGGAGGGGAATGGGACCACGTGTGCAGGAGGCTCCTCTAGCCTCAGCCTCCCTCCTGCGCACGTCCCATTCCCCACCTTCCTAAGTCAACATGAAGGGGACCACGGTCCCCTTCATGTTGACTCAGGAGTCAGGAAGGAGGGGTCCCATTCCCCTCCTTCCTGAGTCAACATGAAGGGGACCGCGGCTCACGCTGATGATGTCACCAGCCTCACCAGCCATAAACCTCACCGCACGTCACTGGCTGTAAGTATGAAAAACAGTCATAAGTCACTTTTTTCAGTGCATTGTAACTTCAAATGGTTGATAAACGAACTGTTGTAAATCGAGGACTATTTGTATATAGGTAAAGATAAAGGTTCCCCTCGCACATATGTCCTATTTGTTCCCAACTCTAAGGGGCAGTGCTCATCTCTGTTTCAAAGCTGAAGAGCCAGCACTGTCCGAAGACGTCTCCGTGGTCATGTGGCTGGCATGATTAAATGCCGAAGGCCCATGGAACATTGTTACCTTCCCACCAAAGGTGGTGCCTATTTTTCTACTTGCATTTTTACATGCTTTCGAACTGCTACATTGGCAGAAGCTGGGACAAGTAACGGGAGCTCACTCCGCTACGCTAGGGATTCAAACCGCCGAACTGCCAACCTTTATGATCTACAAGCTCAGCGTCTTAGCCACTGAGCCACCACGTCCCCATGCCTGTATATAGGCTTGCAAAATTCTGTTCGTGTAGCATAGCCTTACAATAAAATAAATACAATCGAATTAGCTGGGTCTGGTCATGTTTCTCTGTCTATTCTACCTTGCAAAAAAGAGAATTAGATGAGTGCAACTGGAGATGATGAGCAACATGGCTAGGTTAAGTCATTCCTTGGAACTAGGCCTGACCATAGGCAATAAAAATTGTTGAATGGTTTGAGTTTAACCCCCTCGTTTAAAGAGCGGTCAGGCTTGTGTTGTTTGTTTAGTTCCCTGAAAAGGGTGACCAGTTTGCACAAACACAGCTCGAATTTCTTTGTGGGAAAACACACAAGGGAGGCAAAAGAGATAAATAATACAACATCCCTGGAAATCTGCTCCCCTGCTTTCGAACATATCGTCCCTCAGCCTTGTTTACAGGAGTCCAACCAGAGAGACAACTGCACATCCCCCCCCCTTCCATGTGACACTGTGTCAGTCTTTTGGAAACACGACCCTCCTCTCAAATTACCCTGCCGGCCAAACACATGTGACTCTCAGATAAATTATAAATAGACAAGAGGCAGACAAACGGCAGAAAACCCAGTGACTTAGTTTGAAAGTCAACCCAGCAAGGCTCAGTTCTAAAACGTTGAACTTGTCTCTCCGAAGAGAGCCCTAAGTTGAGTGATTCCAGCATCGAAGGATATTAAAGTGCTGAATTGAACAATGGATTATCAATCGAGCATCTTCCAGGACAACAACCCTATGGAGAATCTGGAAAAGCAGCTGATCTGCCCTATTTGCCTAGAGATGTTCTCCAAGCCTGTGGTCATCCTACCTTGCCAGCATAACCTCTGCAGGAAATGTGCTAATGACATTTTTCAGGTCAGTATGCATCCACATTTCAGCAAATTTTGTATGTGTTTACTCAGTAGCTACATAGGAAGACTTTGAGATTCAGCTGATTTCTGTGGATGGAATAGAATAGAATAGAAACGGAACAGAACAGAACAGAACAGAACAGAACAGAACAGAACAGAATAGAATAGAATAGAATAGAATAGAATAGAATAGAATAGAATAGAATAGAATCCATATGAGTCTTGCAATTGAAATGCAAATATAAGAAGTAGACTATGTGCTTGCTTAGCTCTCAGTCATCCAGGGCAGCTTCAAGGTTAGACAAACTCTCCTTACTTAGGAATCTTTTGTTTTAAATTGGACATGGATTAAATTTTAAAATAAAGAACCTAGGGAAATGCATTTCCGTCATCTGAAAAAAAGATTAAATGGCAGACAGTGAATGTGTAACAATCTCCGCTACGTTTGAAAGATTCATTATCCATCGCTGGGCAACCTTTAATAAGAAAATAGCAAGGATATAAATATAATAAGCTTCTATTTATGGTTATGTTAAATGTAATGAACTTGTTCTAGCTGTAAAATGTTTTCTCACTGGTGCTTTTTAAAGGCTCTCTGGTGCCTTAGAAGCTGCATGCATTATCCACTAAAATCCATTTCTATCTCCACTTTCAAGTCTTGGAGGCCATCTTGGAATCATTCCTCAGATAATGTTCACATCTTCAAAAGGCTTTGGCTAAGTAGTAGCTGATATGAGCTCAGCTCTGGTCCTCTGGGGGCCTGTTCCACTTCTGACATTGCCTTCCTGACTTGTTGATTGTTATTGTCAAACCTCCAAGGCAACACAAAATGGAAGGGCGAGAGACAAAGCCAAGAAGCTGAGGAGAATCTGAATATAGTTTCCCAAATATCTCATTGGCTTGCAGGCAAAGAGGGAGAGGAGAGAGATACCTGCCTGGTGAAACAATGGGTTGTTTTTAAGTGTACTCTCATCCCGGAGATCCTCAGATGTGTTGGTATGGTCAACAGGAGCTGTAGTCACAACACATCTGTAGGGCACTTGGCTGGAGAAAGTAGCTTTATTTCCTTCTCACTCTATGGCTTCTTACATATGTATCATTTCCATTTTGTAAAAAAAAAAGGGGGTGTATCAAGGATAAATGCATGTGTGGCTTTGTTTGATTTATTTATTTTTAAATGGTGGAATTAATATCCTTAAGCGGATGAAGGATTATTTTTTAATTTAATGATGATGATGATGATGATTCTTGCACCATATCCATCATTGGACGTTGGCGATCATGTTGGCGATCCAAATGATGGTTTACTGAATACTTTTTTGCCAGTATTCACAAGTTAAAGCTCTCTAGATGTGTTGGGATTTCAATCCTAGAATCTGAAATCATCATGTCACATGGTGATTGGAAATTCTTGGAAGCTATATATCCCATTACATTTAAGGAGGGCTAGGGCCAATGAGGTTGATTCGTAGCCTGGGTTCAAAGGATTCTGATAACTGCCAATCCCAACATAAAAATGGACCCGATCATATAGTTCCCTCTTTGAGAGTCACGTTTGGTCTACTGCAGGGGTCGGCAACCTTAAACACTCAAAGAGCCATTTGGACCTGTTTCCCACAGAAAAGAAAATTAAACATTCTGTTTTCTTCTAAAACTTTTCTTTTCTTGGATTTAACCATGGTTGGCTACCAGCGGTTGAAAAGCTCAATAAATCACGTGCCAGCGGGTGTCGCACATTGGCAGGTTGTCATAGTTTGAGCAACAGGGAGCCGCAGCAGAGGGATGAAAGAGCCACATGCGGCTCTAGAGCCACATGCGGCTCACCCCTGGTCTAGTGCTTAAAGTACCAGATTAGAAACTAGGGGTCAATGAGTTCTAGTTCCTCCTTAGGCATGAAAGCCAGCTGGGTCACCTTGGGCCAATCACTCTCTCTCAATCTATGTTGTAAGGCTCAGATGACGAGTGGATTGGTCAATTCCTCTCGCAACCAATGGATCAAGCCTTGGTTAATCTGAAAAAATTCTTACTGATATAAATGTTTTAGAAACCGACGCAATATTTCTCTGTATTATAATTACATTTCCCTCAAAACCATGACCAAATCCTTGACAATACCAACATTAGCAACATGGAAGCTGAAAGTTACTATCATTCAAATATGAATTCTAGGTTCAATTGCATACAACAAGCAACCCATTGTTACCGAAGATTGCCTAACTGAATCACTAAAGCTGCATAAGATTAGGTGGACAATGGATTAGGTGAAACATCTTCTTTCCACCCGTTGGTTTCCGCTGGTTCCAACGTCCCTCCAATTATTTCTTCATATAACATAAGAAACCACTGCCATAGAACATTGTGAAAGCATCTAGGACAGGAGTTGAAGTCCACAAGTCTTAAAGTTGCCAAGTTTGGACACCCCTGATCTAGGATTACACAAATAAAGGTGGAAATGGATTGATCCTATAATTAGTATATCCAGGACTAATGGGTCCTGCAACGAGGAAGGATATATTCTAGAGCCTAGACAATCTTACATCCCTTCATCTATTCCCGTTCCCATTTTTCTGGGTTAATATCCTATTTTCCAATAAACCAGACAACATCCCATGCTCGCCAAGCATACCTACTAAGCATTGCTTTGGGATAGGTCCTCTTCAAAATATAGTGGGTTTTTTTATATTTGCTTCTATAAGAATATATTAGTACATGAATTTTGGCTGGCTTCAAGAAAGGGTTGGACCAGTTGATGAAAATCGCGGGGCTCTGCCGTTATTAGCCTTGGTATGGTAGAAGTGTAACTGCTTCTGAAGGCCAACAACTGAGAGACTTCCTTGTGCAGTTGGTTGTCCTTGGAGAACAGACCGCTGGACTAGATGAGCCATTGCTTATGTTCTAATGAACAATTTGCCTTATTCATATTATTCTTTATGTAATCCATAAAGACAATGTGCGTGATTCTTCCAAGTCTAACGTCTAATTAAAGTTCTAGGAAAGATGTGCAAGAAAATCAATAATTCAGGATAACCATGTTTTCTTGGGTGACTTCATGAGCATTCATTCAAGCATTGATGAACTTGAGTCCTTAAAAAACTGAGATGAACCAGCAAACCTTATTCTTATGTTTTAATTATAAGAAATAAAGTCTATATCTAGCTACAAATGCTAATAGTTTTCTAGGATTCAGGTGCCTAATATTTCGCATAAAAATTGGCGCATAAAGTAATGAAACCAGATTAGATTAAACGACTTAGCAAATTGAAATTGAGTTCTCCCGGCCAATGTCCAGCTCTAACAAATAGTATCACTGCAATTTGTGCCCAAAATAGATTCCAGTTGAAGCAATTATCTCATTTATTGGCAGTGGCCAGTGACACTATTTTATGAGCAAAGCATGAATAGGAAATGTTCCATTTTATCAAACGGAATATTTTTAAAGGTGGGGAGGAGGAATGGAAGAAATCAGATTATTTTGAATTTGTTTAGGCTTTCCCCACCTAGGTCCTTCCTGGTGTGCTGAGTTTGAAATGAATAGGATTGAAACGAGCTGAATTACATTATTTCTGGAGGGTGCAAGATTTGGAAAATAAATGTGTAGTTTGTTTAATTTGGTGGGGGGGCGGGGGAATCCCTAACGTTTGGATTAACATGGTTGATGGCATTTCTAGGCTTCAAATCCATACTGGCAAACAAGCCGAGGAACCACCATATCTGGAGGACGGTTTAAGTGTCCCTCTTGCCGACACGAAGTCATCTTGGACCGCCATGGAGTCTACGGCCTCCAGAGGAATCTGCTGGTAGAGAATATCATCGATATCTATAAACAAGAATATTCAAGGTTGGTATGAATTCTGCTTTATTACATCTTGGAAAAGGAATTCTCCCTTGAAAGCAATCAGGTCTTAGTATCTTCCAATAATTTCTTAACAACCATTTCCAGACAAAACATCAACTAGAGTAGAGCAGGGATGGCTAACTTTTTCTCCTTGCAATTCAATGCGCCTGCAACACCCCCCCATGTATCCCCAACACTGTCCCCCGCTTCCCCCAGGCATCCACGTGTGACAACTTCCCGCCCTGTTTTGGGCCTAGTCGGCCTCCCTGAAGCCTCCTGGGACCAAAAATGGAGTGCAGAGGGGGGGGGATGGCACACCACCACCCCGGGGGCCTATTTTGGGCATTGCAGGCCTCCCTGAAGCCTCCTGGAACCAAATTTGGGGCATGGGGGGGATGCCACACCGCCAGCGCTCTCCCCGCGTATGCAAGCATGACCCACCCACCCCCATGCATGCATGCGCATCTCCCACATGTGCGGCACCCAAAAATCAGCTGGCCGACGGGAGGCGCATGCGCATGCGCATGCGTGGTGGAGTTGAGCTGGAGCTATGGCTTGCATGCCCACAGAGAGGGCTCTTGTGGGCATGCGTGCCATAGGTTTCCCATCACAGAGTTAGAGAACGGTGGATGAATGACAAAGTACCGTCAAGTTATTGTGACTTTTACCAACCACATAAATTTTATTCAGTTCTATGACTTACACGCTAATGACTGGCGCACATTCCCCATAGTCATGTGATCAAAATGCAGGTGTTTTGTAACTGGCATATATTTAGTATGGTTGCAACATCCTTGGGTCATGTGATCACCATTTGCAATCTTCCCAACTGACTTCTGACAAGCAAAATTAAGAGCGGGGGGGGGGGGAGAGAGCTGAATTCTCTTAATGACCATGTTTGTTTGTTTGTTTGTTTTATTGGATTTATATGCCACCCTTCTCCCAAAGGACTCAGGGCGGTGTACAGGATTAAAAAACACATATGTGATTCACTTAACAATTGCAATGGTTTGCTTAACAACCGTAGCAAAAAAAAAAAGTTGTAAAATTGGCTTTGACTCTCTTAACAATAGTAATTCTGCTCCCAGTTGTGATCCTAAGTCAAGAACTACCTGTAATTGAGTCCATCCACCTTGAATGGGAGAAGGAGTGGCAAAACCTGGGGGTGGGATGAAAAGAGGGATCAGCCTAGAATCCTTATGTAGTCACAAGCGAACTAAGTCCAACCCTCCTTGAGTTCCAGTGACCCTTATCTAACGCTAAGCGGATGCTGTTGAGAAGATTCTTGTGCACAGAATATAGGAATCTATTAGCTTAACTGAACCTTCACTTGTGGACTTTCTCAATTGACATCATGCTGCTGGTGGCCCTCTTTCTTTCTTTCTTTCTTTCTTTCTTTCTTTCTTTCTTTCTTTCTTTCTTTCTTCCTTCTTTCCTTCCTTCCTTCCTTCCTTCCTTCCTTCCTTTCTTTCTTTCTTTCCATCCTTCCCTGCATTAAAGGAAGATATGCGCTACCATGCGCCACAACAATCCAGACAACCAACAAATGGCAGCAAAGTGGTCCTCTGAATTTCTGCAGTTCAGATTTCATAGCTGAAGGAAGGAGGGACTTTAGGGAACCAAAAGGCTGATTCATCCTTGGGGCTTGCCTCGCTCACGCCAGGACAAAATCTGTCATCTAATTGTCTTGTGAATCTAATTGGATTAACAAGAAATTTACAATAGACTGGGAAGGACAAAAAGGCATCAGTGGCTAAGACGCTGAGCCTGTCGATCAGAAAGGTTGGCAGTTCAGCGGTTCAAACCCCTAGCACCACGTAATGGAGTGAGCTCCCGTTACTTGTCCCAGCTTCTGCCAACCTAGCAGTTCGAAAGCACGTAAAAATGCAAGTGGAAAAATAGGAACCCCCTTTGGTGGGAAGGGATCAGCGTTCCGTGCACCTTCGACGTTTAGTCATGCCGGACACATGACTACGGAGACATTTTCGGACAGCGCTGGCTCTTCGGCTTAGAAACAGAGATGAGCACCACTCGCTAGAGTCGGGAACGACTAGCACATACATGTGAGGGGAACCTTTACCTTACAAAAAATAAAACCCATCTTAGCACAGCAGCTTAATCCAATTGAAAAATCCAGGCTGACTCTTTTCAGAACAGCACCTACATGGACCTTGGGTCAGATCTAGGTTACTTTCATTCATTCATTTATTCTTTCCTTCTTTCATATATATTCAGACTCACATCCACCATGTGTAGAACTAGGAATTAGTGCTGCTTTAAGTCATAATAAGAAACACAACTATCATGGTGTTTTTTTTAAAAAAAAAAACCTATAAAGGAAACTCCCACCAACTGACTAGTAGTCCATGTCCATGAAAGGTCAAGAAATTTGGGTGGATTAGCAAAGGGATCTGAATATAGGAGCAGAACTGCAGAAGTGCTGTGGTGCTGATACTTTGCTATCATAAATCCTCCTCCAAAGAAAGGAAACCTGTTCTCAGAATAAATGGCTCTCCATTTGGACAGAAGTGGAAGTAAGATCTAAACATAACTTCCCAGAGAGGTTAATATTAGACAGAAAACTATCTACACTCTGCTGTGCAAAGGAAGGATCAGCAACAAGCCCACATTTTCGACTTGATTTACTAAATCCACTGTTAAACTTACCCTGTAGGAATGGAGTCCCTTTCGGGAGAGGGGGCGGTATATAAACGCTAATAATAAATAAATAAATAAATAAAATGAGAAGAAAGAGCTAGGAAATACTTGCCCTTAGTGAGAAATATTTCTGGTGCCAATAATCCCTAGAGATTGATGGAATGTGAAGTAGCCAAGCGCAATGATACATCAGTCCCTGCCTCTTTAATAGATAAGGGGTCCAATTCACTAGGAAAATCACTTCTATGGGGTCCTTGCTGCTCTCCACGCTCTGGTTGCTTGCCTGGAGACATTTCATTACCCAGCTAGGTAACATCATCAGGCTGATGTTTACTTTAAGCTGCGTGGACCTCAGCTCCCAGAATTTGCCAACCAACATGCTTTGAGTCTATAGCAATGCTTCTCAACCTTGGCAACTTAAGATGGATGGACTTTAACTCCCAGAATTCCCCAGTCAGTAAGCAAGGAACTTCTGCAAGCAAACAACCAGGTTCAGAGATCACCTAAGGCTATATCTTCAACCCAATATTATCTTCCATTGAAAATAATTTCAATGATGTGTGCATTTCATCGGATTGTCTCTACTGTTTCAAGGGCATCATAATCTGTCATTTGAATAACTGTAGAGCCAACCTGATCCTCTGTCTCTTCCTCCACGTTTTACACACCCATGTGAAATAGATTATTTATATAAACCAGAGGTGGTATTCAGCAGGTTCTGACCAGTTCTGGAGAACCGGTAGCGGAAATTTTGAGTAGTTCAGAGAACCGGTAAATACCACCTCTGGCTGGCCCCGCCCCCCATCTATTCTCTGCCTCCCAGCAGATCGGGAGGGAATGGAGATTTTGAAGTACCCTTCCCCTGCCATGCCCGTGATGTCACACCCAACAAGCTATGTCCACAGAACCAGTAGTAATTTTTTTTGAATCCCACCACTGATGTAAACTCTTATTTTACTGTATTCTGCCATATTTGCATTAACCACAGGCCATGCAATCCTTGTGCCATCAAGTTTTTTTACATAAGAGAAAACAAAATATCTAAAGCAAGTTTAAAATATTTTCAAACCAGCAGATCAGTGGCTGTAAATAGTGGGACACAATCATCATGAAATGTCAAATGAAAAAGATACAGTGACTGTCTCAATAATAACTAGTCCCAGAGAGTTTTGGAGACAAGTGTGAATTTCGCTCTGTTTTCCCACGTCTACTCAAACATTTATTTATTTGTTAAATTTATATGCTCCCCACCTTGTTACAGAATTATCCAAGGTGACATTAACTATGGAGATGTTCTGATCTGGACGCTTCAATTTTCTTCCTGTCTTCAACAGCCGTCCCCTCAAGAAGGGAAACCACCCAATGTGCAAGGAACACGAAGATGAAAAGATCAACATCTATTGCTTGACCTGTGAGGTTCCTACCTGCTCGATGTGCAAAGTCTTCGGAGCACACAAAGATTGTGAAGTGGCGCCTCTGCAAAGTGTCTTTCAGGGACAGAAGGTATGAGCCAAGTTTCACTGCAGGCAAAGTAATAAAACATCTTCACTCTCCAACGTTCAATCCGATATTTATGGTCATCTGCCAGAGTTGGGGTAGAGAGTCTTGAATATTGCAGGATGGCAGGCAGAGCATCACAATGTAAGCGCCATCCTTTTGCTGGCATTAGGTGCATGTTCAAAAGACACATGGTGTTTTATCGTGACATTTTATCTGCCTACTCTGAGGATTTTGGGGACACCCAAATTTCAGGATTAGAACTCACAGTCTTCTGGTTTCTCCCTGGTGCCTTAACCCCGGTGACAAACTGGCTCTCCGGTTTCTATTTAAATGATATCTATGGAGATTCCCAGTCATCCAGCCCATGGTTGTCCCAACAAGGTGCTTTTTTCAAGAGGGAACTTGGACTTTCTGTTTTTTCTCTGAAGACATTTCGCTTCTCATCCAAGAAGCTTCTTCAGCTCTGACTGGATGGTGGTTAAAATTTTATTTTCATGAATGAGGCTTCCAAGAATGCAGTTCTCCTTCCTCTCGGAATGCGAAGTCGGTCAGCCTGGAATCCCATTCCCCACCAATCCCGTTTCCCCACCATCCAGTCAGAGCCAAAGAAGCTTCTTGGATGAGAAGCAAAACGTCTTCAAAGAAAATCCAGAAAGTCTAGTTGCCTCTTGAAAAAAAGCACCTTTGGGACATTTAAATGACAGCAATTGTTTTTAAGTGTGCACCTGTATTACTTAATGCATGCAAAGCCTTTTCATGGTGTCGCCTTTTTGGATAGGCACAAATTAAAAAAAAAGACCTTCCTGACATAATTATGAGCAGTCTTAAGACTTAGCAGCCTCTGTGGGAGTGAATATCCTCCTATTTCATGCCTGCAACTTGACCACATGCCCAGAGACAAAAAAATAAAGGATCGCATTCCTTCACCTTAGAGGGGTTCAGTTCCAGTGGTATGCAGAGGAAGTCTTGGGCCAGTAGGTTCATCTCCCATTTGGGCTAAGAGGTGAATTAGAGACCTCTGGACACGTCACATTGTGTCTTTCAGGAATAGTGTCTGACCCTAATGCAGTTGATATGGATACATAGATGACTGCAGTTGACAAGCCATCAGCAGCAGGATATATTTGGAGCTACAAGAGTTGAGACATGGCAGAACATTCATTCCCCTCCCAGAAAGCAGCTGCAACCAGAGATTGTGCATGAGAAGCTGTGATCTTTCTCTGAACTTCTGATGGGCTCCACACAGTAGTTATCCCATCACTTTCCCCAGAGATTAAACAGACCCATCACTACTCCATTTTCTGCAGACTCAACTGTGGTCAAAGCCATCTGGAATTCTTGGTGCCTTCACACAAGGGCACAGCAGAGGTTGTGAAAAACGAGAAAAGCAGTTATGGAGTCTTTGTCATCCTGTAATTTAATAGGGAAAGAAAAATTCTATCTCCCATTCCTCTTGTCCTAAAGATTTGGGAGAACATTTGAATATGGGTCCATGCATGGAACTTTCAAGGTGTCATTCAGCGTCTGTGATGAAAGCTCATGCCTCTCACTCCAAAAGAGCCAAAGGAAAAACAGATTTAGCACCTCAGTGCACCCCTTTGTAAAACCAACCCAGATCAGACTACGCACCGTAGGTTGGCAGCAAGACAACCGGTTCAAACAATATTTTAGAGTCCCTGGCAGATGCCGCGTTCAGCCAGTTGGTGCAAAAGGCTTGTTGGCTTTGGCATCCAAATACGTATGGACACATCGTAAAACCACATTTCAGCCTAACAAATATTATGCTAATATTTGCAGGAGAAAGGTTTATAATCTATCCCTGGGCTTAATCAGTTAACTGAGTTCAGGTCTCCATTAAACTTTCCTCAATCTTTCAAAGCCACCCCAAAATGATTAAAGATTAAAGGGGAAAAAAGTCCCTGTAATCTCCCTCTCTCTCCCTCCCTCCCTCCCTCCCTCCCTCCCCCTCCCTATCTATCTATCTATCTATCATCTATCTATCTATCTATCTATCTATCTATCTATCTATCTATCTATCTATCTATCTATCTATCTATCTATCATCTATCTATCTATCTATCTATCTATCTATCTATCTATCTATCTATCTATCTATCATCTATCTGAATGGGTGTGGGTGAGTGAATATGTTCCAGCATAACTCTGGAACGCCTCAAGCAATTTCAACCAAACTTGGTATACAGATGACTTATTCTCTGGAAAAAAATACTGTGGGGGTAAGACACCCCTAACACTCCTCGGGGGATACTGTGGGGGTAAGACACCCCTAACACTCCTCGGGGGAGTGTTCTGTTAAGATACAGCCTGTTCTGCCTTAAAATGGCTTCTGCTGTACTGCCGTAAAATGGATGCTACTGTACAGCGCAGTGGAGTTGCCATGGTAATGGCTTCACAGTAGTCCACAAGGGGGCTCCCTCTGGTAAGCGGGAAAATCCAACATTAGAAATTACGTTTGGTCCGGATATTTCCCCCTTATAAATAAATACCCGGGCAACACTGGGTTATTGGCTAGTCTAATATAATTAAAGAAGAGAGCAAAGAGGGAAACAATCAGTCTTGAGAATAATTATATTGCAGTCTTGAGTTGTAGCACTTCTCACTGATGTTTCTTTTCCATTCTTCTTTCTCACAATTGACCAAGAAGAACCTTAGCACACCCATTGATTCAGAAAAGGAGGCTTAGAGAGTCGTTTTATTTCTTTTTTATTATTTTCTCTTACAGACTGAGTTAACCAACTGCATCTCCATGTTGGTAGCAGGGAATGACAGAGTGCAGACGATCATCAGCCAGCTGGAGGACTTGTGCAAAACGACAGAGGTGAGGAATATGATAAATGGCTGACCCTTTAGAAATCTGAGTAGCGGAAGAGAAATCCAACCCAGAGCGATGGTGGGTTAAGACAGGTGCTGCCTGAGGAGAGTGGGAAAGGGAGCCTAGTGGCTTTCTTCTCCCCACTTCCAAATCTGGGCACGGGTTTATTTAGATGAAAGAGCCGATAGTCTGCCTAGTAACCTAAAATCCCAATGCAGACTCAGAGAGACTGCTCGCATAATTTGCTTCATCTGATGATTGAATTTATGTTCGGATTTCTAATTTTCTGATTTCTAAATTCTAGTTAGAAATCAGAAAATTAATCCAGTGGGAATTTCTCATTCTAATTAGAATTCTAAATCTACCCTGTTTCCCTGAAAATAAGACCTCCCTGGATAATAAGCCCAATCAGGCTTTTTGAGTGAATGAGCTAAAATAAGCCCTCCCAAAAAATATTGCAACACAGCAGCAGCCATGAGGTGACCACGCTCGCCACCTCCTGCACCTCAAAAATAATAAGACCTCCCCGAAAATAAGGCCAAGCGCTTATTTTGGGGGGCAAAAGAAAATAAGACCCTGTCTTATTTTCGTGGAAACACAGTAATTAGAAATTAGGCTAAATTGCACAGCACACTAAATGGCGGAAACCACTAGAGTTAAAATGGACGAAGCTTAAAATGTTGCAAATGCATCCATTTGTCCTTTAACCTGGTGGTACCCCAGCCTTTCTGGCTCCATGGACTGGCAGCCCCGGGGGGGGGGGGGAAGAGGGGAGAGGGGATGGTTTTACCCATGTGCAAATAAAACGTTGTGCTCTTGCCTGAGTTCCAGATGGTTGCTTCTTGAGTGAGATTTGTTCAGAAGGAACCAACTCAACTTCTCCTCTCATTCTTCTCTCTCTGTGACAGGAGAACAGTCGGTTGGCTAAGCAGTCTTTGTGCGAGAAGTTTGAAGCTCTCATTGCTGTCCTTGAGGAGAAGAGGACGAACCTTCTGCAGCGCATCTCCAAGGAGCAGGAGGAGAAGGCTGGGTTCATGCAGAACCTCATCCAACAGTATAAAGAGCAACTGGAGACATCCAGCAAGCTGATTGAGAGCGCCATTCAGTCTATGGAGGAAGAAGGAGGAGCCGCTTTTCTCATGGTGAGGGAAAATGTTGTACGTTCGAGATCCGTTCATCGACAGCTGTGTAGGTTTTCAAATCCCAAATTCCCAGACCAAGATAGCCAGAACTGAAGATCTAAGTAGGAGATTGATATCATGGATCAGCCAGGAAACTTGGCCAGTATCAGGGTTCCTTACTTTACTTTACTTTTATTTAGATTTTTATACCGCCCCCTCTCCCCAAAGGGACTCGGTTCCAGGTAACACCTCCAACAAAAGAAGACTCTGAGGCTTAAGGTTCCTCAAAGTTCCATTTTATTAGAGATGTCATATTGGCACAACCCGAATCTGAAAGTTTCCAGGTTTTCCCCACCCAAGCCCCTGCCCAGCACCCACATGTCCATCACATGATCCAATCAGGCACTGTCCCAACTGGGGAGGTCTCCCAGTCACACCACTCCAGGTGCAGGGCAAGAGGTCCTTGACTCTCTGAGAAAGGAATTTTATTTAGACTATATATCTCCCATTCTCTGTATAATCCCCCCTCCCAATTTCCCATAGTAGAAAATGTGGAAGGTCTGAAGGCCCAATGCAAAAGATGGCTCCCAGGCCTCACAGCCGGTTGACCTTAGTGGTGCTACTTAGAGGTGCGTGGCTCCCGGTTCGGCCCGGATCGGGCGAACCGGTAGTAGCGGCGGGAGGCTCCACTCACCTGCCCGGACACTTCTGCGCATGCACAAAAGCATCATGCGCGTGAGCAGGAGCCCACCCAATTTATGACAGTAAAAATATTGGCAACTCAACACTGTTGCTATTTACTATCACTCATCTGAATCTTCATGAAGAGTTGGCATGCAGATAAAATAAGAAAGGATCTGAATGTAAAATTACTTTGAACCCTGAGATAGGGGTGTCCACATTTAAGACTTGTGGACTTCAACTCCCAGAATTCCCCAGCCTGCCCTAAAATAAAGGATGGGGTATTATTGGCTTAATTTGTGGATTGTGATCTTGGCTTTTCATTGTAATTAGAATAACCCCCAAATGGAATACAAAATAAAAGGTTTCTAATTACAACACCATGCAGCTGTACAATTACACTTCAATATTTTCTGTGTGTGTCTTCAAGTCAGTCTTGATACTTCAAAATTTTATCCAATCAATCAATTCCGGGAGTCTCAAGATGATTCTACTGATTTTAGCTGAATTTTTTTCATTCCCTTGTTGACCTTATTTTCTCTTTCTCCTTCCAGACTGCCAAGCAACTTATTAAAACGTAAGTCCTGGAAATATATTTCTAAGCTGCCATTTTTGTAAACAAGCGGTAAATCCTAAGCAAATAAGTTGAGAGAGGATCCAGGCAGGAAGGACACTGTGTGGTTGGGTAAACACTGTGACATTTAAATTACGTTAAAGCTGACTAGTCGATGGACTAGTTTGTTAGCTTAAATGTCTAGTTCACGGGTGTCAAACTCGATTTCACTGAGAGCCGCATCAGGGTTGCGTTTGACCTCTGAGGGCCGAGGTGGGTGTGGCCACCACTTAATGCCACTCATGTCAGAAAGTTTAACAGAGAGTTACCGATAATCCTCAACTTATAACAATGGATTTAGTGACCGTTCAAAGTTATAACGGCACTGAAAAAAAGGTGACATGATCATTTTTGACATGACTATTGCAGAATCCCCACGGTCACAGGATCAAAATTCAGATGCTTGACAAGTGAATCGTAGTTATGACGGCTGCAGTGTCTCGTAGTCATGTAAACAGCTTTTGTGACCTTCTCATAAAGTTAATGGGGAAGCCAGATTCACTTAACAATGGTGTTACTAACTTAACCACTGCCACGATTCACTTAGTGACTCAGGGTAGAGAGGTCCTAAAATGGGGCAAAACTCACTTAACCAATGTATCACTTAGCAACATAGATTTTGTGCTCAAATGAGGCTGTAAGTTGAGGACTACCTTCATTTATAAAAAGGGGAAAGGGTATTCGGTCAGCCTCCCTCCCTTCCTTTCCTTCCATTTCTTTTGCTTATTTTATTTATCTAAAATATTGACAGCCATCCTTCAAAAATCTCAGGTTTGAGTCCCATAATCGTAGAAAGACCTAGAATAGAATAACAGAATTGGAAGGGATCTTGGGGGTCTTATAGTCCAGCCCTCTCCTCAAGCAGGAGACCTACCAAGCAGGAGGGAGTCAAACTATTCTCCAGGGCACCTGAGGGCAGAACAAGAAGCAATGGGTGGAAACTAATCAAGGAGAGAAGCAACTTAGAACTGAGGAGAAACTTCCTGACAGTTAGAACAATTAATCAGTGGAACAGCTTTCCTCCAGAAGTTGTGAATGCCCCAACACTGGAAGTCTTTAAGAAGATGTTGGATAACCATTTGTCTGAAATGATATAGGGTTTCCTGCCTAGGCAGAGGGTTGGACTAGAAGACCTCCAAGGTCCCTTCTGCTATTATATTGTACCTTATACCCATGATGGTGAACCTATGGCACATGTTCAAGAGGTGGCACCCAGAGCCCTCTCTGCTGGCACACCCAGTGAGATCTCCGTGACGTTTCCTGCAAACGGCGAAACAGAAGCTCGTAAAACAAAAAGATCTTACCTCTTGCTGCGCTGCCAGGGTTGGGATATCCAGCCTCCTGCCGGGAAGCTGGTCATCGGGTCTCTGCTGCACATGCCTGCATGTCCACGCACACATGCATTCACGCATGTTCACACATGTGCACATTCAAGCATGTCTATGCGTGCACATGTGCAGGCCTACACATGCATGCATTTGTATGCTCAAAGGCATCTTTCAGTTTGTGCATGTGTGTGCATGCACTCGGTGTCTAAAAGGTTGGCCATCACTGCCCTATGCCATTTCAAACCAATGGTTGCCCAATCTCTACTTAAAAGAGTACCACACCGTTTGTTTGAACGGTAGCCCAAAACCTATAGCGGATTGCCTGACAGCAGGATACAAGGCAACGCCAATATTATGGGGATGGACTAAAGCTGAAACCACCGTCTCATCTCTCCCACCAATATTAGGGGATTCAGAACATATTTATCTTCCCAAGTCAGCAAATGCTATTTTAGTTCCATATTTATGTCTACTACCAGTGCTGTCGGAAGCCCTTTTGTATTTAAACCTGTTTAAGCAACATCCTTTCTCAACTGTGTTCCAGAATCGTGGATGCATCAAAAGGTGGCCAGTTGGAGAAAATCGAAACAGGCTTTGAAAACATGGATTACTTCACTGTAGATTTGGAAAGTATCACAGAAGCCTTGAGAAGCATCGACTTCGAAGCAGGTATGATCAGTGGCGGGATTCAAATAATTTAACAACCAGTTCTCTGCCCTAGTGATTTCTTCCAGCAACCAGTTCACCAAACTGCTCAGAAAGTTAACAACCGGTTCTCCCGAACTGGTGCAAACTGGCTGAATCCCACCACTGGGTATGATCACCCAGAGGTGCCCAGTCAGGATGTAAGAAGTGTCACCTGAAGTTTATATTGCTAATATCTCTGAATGCAACACGGCTCTTCTAAGTCTTCTGATTGATCAAATACATTCCTCTTGATGGAGAAACTAGTATGGCATCAATCAACTGAAGACAGCCCAAGTGGCAAAGGCAGCTCTTAAGCATTACGTCGTTCAAACCAAGGAAAATGTAAGGTGTAATAATTAATATGGAAAATGAGCAGCGCGGTGGCCTGGAGGTGAAAATGCTCACCTCCCACTCGGAAGGTTGAGAGTTCAATCCTAGTGACAGGTGTTTCTCTACCAGGGCGCAGAGAGAAAGTATCTGCTGCAAACTTCGGATAGGTATCAGGAAGGGCATCTGGTCAGTAAATGCTCAGCTCCACTTAGTTGCCCCAGTCCCACCCTGAAGCAAGGGATGACAGGGTCATAAAAAGGAAAAAAGTAATAATATGGAAATCACTGCAGCAAGCAGCATTGCGCACCAGGCTATTATTTTTGCATATCAACACCCTAATAATACCTAGTGTCCCGGTTGCCAAATATATTTCATCGAATACTGACATTAGATTATTATGGGGAGGAGTGCCAAATCTAGATAAATCTTCAGCAAATAGTAAATACTATGAGAACATTCATAGTGGGGGATTATGGAGAGCAGATTCCTTGCTGGTCTCCAGTTTAACTTCCTTCCGTACTTGTCTTGGGGCTAATGCCTGCCGATTCCCATGATGAAAGTGGCGCTTTCTAATATCCTAGTGCATAAGCAAACTTAACACACCTTTGGTGTGACAAGAGGTACAAAGTTAACAGACACCAGTTGAGTTATTTCAGCACCTGAAATACTTAAAAAGACAGCTCTATAGCTCTGTTATGAGACTACATGAGGTGTTCTGGAATGTGGATCTAAATTATTCCCCCCTCCCTTTCCCCCCCAAAGATGAAGATGATGATGAACTGAATGAGGAAGATGAAACAGAAGAGGAACAGCCAGTTGGGCAAACAGATGGTAAGAAACAAACGGAAAATATTAAGTCTTCTACAGAGAGATAGAATCTTAATATATTTTTTTCACGTTTTATTCATTTTGCTTATATTACTTTCCATTTCCATCAAACTGTGTGATCTGGGTACAGTTATTTGAACAGTCATAATCCACATATTTGTTGTTATAGTAACAATAATAATATTAATAATATAACAATATAGTAATATAATTGCAATAATACATAACATCTTCATCATTAAATTCTCTCCACGTCAACACTTCCTCTGTTTATATCTCCTCCTTTCTAACTTGTTTCTATTGTCTAACCATTGATAAAATACATCCCATGTCAAGAAATATCCAGTTTCTTTTTTATCCTTAATAGTAAGGGTCAGTCTGTCCATTTCTGCACATTCTAGTATTTTCTTAATTACATTGTCATATGATGGAATCTTGTCATTTTTCCATTGTTGTGTAAATACAATTCTGGTTGCAGTTAATATATGTAAAACCAGATATATAGTCTTTTTATCATATTTTTCCAGGTTTTTTCTTTTTGAGATGAGCGCTCAAAATGTAGCGTTGCATGTCGTGCTCGACTTACAAACCATTCGTTTAATGACCCTTTGAAGTTTACGATGGTGCTGAAAAAAGTGATTCATGAACTATCTTCGCACTTAGGACTGTTGCGGCATTCCCATGGGGCTGAAATATTTCGGTCATGTATTTACAAGAGGTTGTACTTACAATGATTGCAGCATCCCTGGGGGGGGGGGTGTCACACATTTGCAACCTTCCTAGCCAGCTTCTGACAGGTAAAGTCAATTACAGGGAAGCGGTATTTGCTTAACGCCAGTCTGATTCACTTAACAACTGCAGTGATTCACTAACCCTTAACAACCATGGCAAGAAAGGTAATCAAACTGGGCTGTATCATAACAGTGATCTTATCAACATGATAGCAATGTTCCATTATTTGGGGGGCTGCCACAGAGAGGAGGGGATCATCCTATTTTCCAAAGCACCCAAAGGCCACAGGCAAGGAATAATGGATGGAAACTGATCAAGGAGGAGTGATTCAAGCTGGAAATAAGGAGAAATTTTCTGACAGTGAGAACAATCAACCAATGGAATACTGTAGCTTGCCTTCAGAAGTTGTGGGAGCTTCATCACTGGAAGCTTTCAAGAAGAGACTGGACTGCCACCTGTCAAAATGGTGTAGGGTCTCCTCCTTGGGCGGAGGGTTGGACTAGATCAGGGGTCTCCAACCATGGCAACTTTAAGCCTGCCCGTCTTCAACTCCCAGAATTCCCCAGCCAGCTTAAAGTTGCCAAGGTTGAAGATCCCTGGACTAGATGACCTACAAGGTCCCTTCCAACTCTGTTCATCTGCAATCTAAACAGCTGCTTTTCTCAGCAACGGAAATTCTGCTTCCCCACTTGGTCATAAATCGAGGATTGCCTGTATTTTTTTTCTCTTCCATTCAATTGTGTCCCATTTCTTGGCAACTTGGGGTTTTTTCGTCCCCAGAAAAGGGTTTTGGCCCTTGCCTGCTTCTTCCTAACCGTGAGAAAGTTTGGCCGCGGCTCAAATCTTGAATGGTTGGTTTGTCTTCAAATGGTTTCACCCATTTCCCTCCTGTTTTGTTGCAGGTACACAGTAACCAGGAAAGAACTTGAGATTCCAAGGAGAAAGCAAGCAGAATAACTGGCTCCGTAGGATTTGGAGAAAGGAAGAGGAGGGATGGGGTGGGAGGAACCCAAACTGGATGCCCATCAAGTTAACAGGGCAAAACCCGGCTGATGAAGGATCGTTTGGGATGTAGAATTTGTGATCATGCAGGGAGGCAAAAATGCACAGAGACACTTTATACACGGGTGCAACATGGAACTTTTCATACATGTTATATATGGCAATTTTTTTTGTACATAATTGTTCAGGACACTTGATTTGGGGGGAGGGTTGTTAAAAGAACATATAAGGTTTTGCTGTTAGTTTCACATCAGAGCACACCCTTCCACCAACGGAAGGCAAGTGGATTTTGAGAATTAGTTAAAATGTTTCTGTGAGCAGACAGGAGTTGGTCAAGCAAAAGTCAATTTTGTTGTGCTTTTTAACCTATGAAAAATTCTGTCTGCGCCTAGAAGCGAATGTAAATGGCGTTTGTTGATTTTTCTTCTTTGTTGTATATAGTTACATAATAAAATAAATTCCCATTTTATCTGGAGGCCAAATGTTTTGTAACAGTAGGCAAACAACCTGCAAAGCGTGTTGCCACAAACATTGGTGACAGCTTTATTTTAAGCCGGTCTCTCAAAGGATTAATTGTAAATAGGGGGAGGGAATATAATTAATAGCTATTCTTCCCCCCCACCCCCACCCCCCCGATTGGTGGCTAAAATAGACCCTCCATGTTTCAGTGCAGCATACCTCTGATCACTGTAGTAGAATGTGAGATACTTCGGATGCGGGGTCAAAGGTAGTTGCCCAACATTTTTTTCCACCTTCTTGATTGACAAGAGTTAAATCCCTTTCCTGAATTTGCATAGCAGATGAAGTCATAAACTGCCAAACTGTAATAGGACTGGCTATTTTATAGTTCAATGTGCAGGTGGCCTCTGCATGTTTCATGGATAATAAATACAATTAGCCCTTGGACAGGAGGCTTCTAAATCAGCTCAAATCCTCATGGTTTGCATTTATACTTACTGCTCATCTACCAAGAGTCGTACATAACCTCCTGAGCCTAAACATATTAAGGGTATGTGCTGTACTATGGGCTTCGTTTCCCCAAACTGTTTGCCAAATTTATATAACTGCCCATCTCACAGACAAGTGACTCAGGCGTGATGTACAACACGGATAAAAGCGATGCATATATATATTTTTAAAAAACTATTAAAGGTAGTCCTCAACGTACGACCACAATTGATGTTGCCAAGTGAGAAATTTGCTAAGTAAGTTGTGCCCCATTTTAAGGCTTTTCTTGCCACGTTTGTTAAGCGAATCATTGCGGTCGTTAAATTAGTAACGCGGATGTTAAGTGAAACTCGCTTCCCCATTGATTTGGCTCATCAGATGGTCGCAAAAGGGGGTTCACAGTGCAACGGTCATAAATGTGAGTCAGTTGTCAAGCACCCCGAAGGTAAAGCAAATGACCACGGGGAGGCTGTGATGGTCGTAAGTGCGAAAAACGGCCATAAGTCCCTTTTTTCAGGGCTGTTGTAACTTTGAACGCTCAGTAAGCAAACCGTTGTAAGTCAAAGACTACCTATATTATTATTATTTTTTTAGAAAACCGAAGGCTGAGAGAGAACATATATCAGGGTAAGAGCAGGGGTGGGATCCTACCAGTTTAACAACCCATTTGCCTGAGTGCAGACACCAGGGCACGTACTGTTCATGCATGCACAGTTCAGAGAATACTTACCTTCCGGATTGCTGCTTGGGAAGGAAAACAGCTGAGGTGTGGCAGAGTGCCGCACGACTCAGCTGAGAAGGTAGGTAAAGCACCAGGACGGGCAGGCAAGCCCACTTGCTCATGGGAGCGAACCGGTTCGCTCCCAGCCGATCTTTGGAGCTACTGGTTCGCCCGAACTGGTCTAAACAGGTCAAATCCCACCCCTGGGTAAGAGCAGATGTTGGTAACAATGGAGCCAACCCACCATCTCAGTTCGCAGGCCTGATGGCATAACAAGTTTTGAGAGGCTTCCAGAAAATCAACAGGGATTGAGGTGGGTATTCCCTAAAGGGAGTGCCATGGTAGAAAAGGCCTTCTAATTAGCACCCAGCAAGTGCAGGACTCTAGCAGATGGCACCTGTAGCCCATCTTTTCTGCTGGATAAGTTGGGATGGTCAGATGAAATCGGATCCTTCCAATAACCCAGCCCCAGGCAGGGCCGGATTTAGATGAAAAGAGACCCTAGGCTATTCCACTTATGGGGCCCTTTCACCTCCCATTTTTAAGTTTGTAAATTACATGAGCGATAATAAAATACATCATTACTGTGATATATATCAATATATTAAATGAAACATGTTGTAATTGGTACTAACCTTTATAAAAAATGTGGCATGGATAATAAATAAAAATAAAAGGCCCCTCTTGATCTTGAGGCCCTAGGCTGAAGCCTAGTTAGCCTATAGGAAAATCCGGCCCTGGCCCCAGGCCACCTTGGACTTCAAAGGTCAAAATCCTTGAATTGGACCCAGAAACAAACTGGTATGTAATGCAGATTGCAATGCAGAGACATGGTGCATGTTGTGCTAGTAACACATATAACTGCTTATGCCACTGCATTCAGCTGAAATTTCCAGATACTCTTCAAGGGCAGCCCCACGTAGAGAGCATTGCAGTAGTCCAACTGGGAGGTGACTAGGGCAGGAGCGACCAAGAGCAGAGACTGAAAAGGATCTAGATAATCCACTTCATTCAGGATCCTCCAAAGCTGCTGTGTAACCAAGTTCTCCATCACCCCCAAAGAGGTTTGATACCGGATGAAAAATGACCAGCACAGTGGGGTCCAGATCGCTTTTTGAAGAGGGAGCTAATCAAGGTATCCTTCAGAGCAGCGGTCACTAACTGGTGGTCTGTGGACCACTGGTGGCCCACGAGAAAAATTTGCATTTTTTATATTGCACTAAATACTTAATATTGAATACTTAAATATTTAAAAATATTTTTTAAAAAATTCATATTAGTGGTCCGCGGGATTTAAAATTATGAATTTCGTGGTTCCTGAGGTCCAAAAGATTGGGGACCCCTGCTTCAGAGGCAATTTTTCACTCAGTTTACCACAACTAGAACCCATTCACACTACACACACACACACACACACACACACACACCCCTCCTCAACCAGCGAGGAGGGTCATGTGGCCGAACTCAGGGTCCTAAGAGCCCTATTCACGTCATCAGGCAAACTATTCAAATATACACCTTCCAGATCAAACTTTTTTAGAACCTCTTCTGTAGGTGTGGCCTGCTTTGTGGGAGTGGCTTGTTGGCCATGTGACTGTGTGGGAGTGGCTTGCCAGCCATGTGACCGGGTAGGAGTGGCTTGCCAACCATGTGACTGGGTGGGCGTGGCCAACTTGTAAAATGTGGTGAAACTCACTTAACAACGCTCTTGCTTAGCAACCAAAATGTTGGCTCAGAAACTCTGGCATTTGAAGCACGCAAGCCTTAAAGCTGTCAAGTTACAAGACCCTTGCACCCCTAACCCTTTAGAAAAAAAAACCCCAGGGGTGTTCAAACTTGACAGCTTTAAGACTTGTGGACTTCAACTCCCAGAATTCCTCCTCTCGCTCATCATCTTGATGATGTTGGGGGGGGGGGAGGAGCTGGAATTGGTTCTAAACGGCACTGTAGATTTGTAGAACCTCTTCTACAGAGGAGGTTAGAACTGGCAGGAACCCACCCCTGTTCCAGATGTTTCGGACTACAGCTTCCATCAGCCACACCAGCAAACACTTTCTGGGGGTGGGGTGTACAACTCGCTATGACCAATTCATCAGAGGACTGACAACTTCCCATGGGGCAAGAGTTACACTAATGTCAATGAAATGGTGGAATAATGAAAGAAAGGATGAAAAAGGAAGGATGAAAAGGAAATGTGAATGACCATTTTTTAAAAATTATTTTAAATAATTAAACTGAATTGTGGTGGGTTAGCTGAGGCAAGTTGGCCAGGGCAAATTGGTGGTGGCGAGTTGGCTGAGGGGAGTTGAGCTGAGAGGAATTGGCCACAGCAAGCTGTCCCATTCTCCCCTTTTGAGGTAGACTGCCCTTACAACAAGGAGGAGCTGAAGATTGTCAGCCGCAAAATTTCCTTGCTTTTTGATTGGGTGCACAGACCTTAACTAATGCAGGGTTTGACCCACTACCATTTCCTGAACCAACTGGGCACTGGCTGGATCGGACTCCTGTATTAGATCGGGCAGAGAACCACCACGTCACCCAAACGTGGGTTGCAAAAGACTCGAGACGTCGAGCAAACAGATCACACGGTGTCTTAGCAGGATGGGGGGGGGGGTCGGTTAAGGGAGGGGAGGCGAAGGAGGAGTTGTATTTGCGCAATGTTTTTTTAAGCAGGCGCGTGTGCAAAGGATTAAATCAGAGCCCATCGCCTTGGTGGCCGCGGCGGGGTTGCAGAAGGGATTCGAACTCCATTAAAAAAAAAAAAAACACCAACACCATTTGGGACTCCAGTGTAGTTTTTAGGCGGCTCCAAAACGAACCAAAAATCGCGCTGTTGCCAGGATTGACTCCCTCGGGGCTGGAAGGTTCCCCGTAAGCAACTGAAGCCACCAGAAATGGTGTAGGGTCTCCTGCTTGAGCGGGGGTGGGGTGGGGTGAGGTTGGACTAGATGACCCTTAAGATCCCTCCCAACTCTGTTATTCTATATTCTTGCCTTCAGAAGTTGTGGGCGCTTCATCTCTGGAGGTTTTATAGAAGAGACTGGACTGCTATTTGTCAGAAATGGTGTAGGGTCTCCTGCTTGAGGGTGGGGGTTGGACTAGATGACCTATAAGGTCCCTCCCAACTCTGTGATTCTATATTCTTGCCTTTAAAAGTTGTGGGAGCTTCATCACTGGAGGCTTTCAAGAAGAGACTGCCATTTGTCAGAAAAGGCGTAGGGTCTCCTGCTTGAGGGGGGGGGAGGTTGGACTAGATGACCTATAAAGTCCCTTCCAGCTCTGTTAATCTGTCTACTTATCTGTCTGTCCACTTTACCCCGAACACGGTTTACATAAACCACCGTTTACCGTCTTCCCCTAAAACCCCAGATCCTCAATGCCACCTGGGCTGGCATCGCCCAGCTCCCCGGTCTGCCACCCCATCCCACGCCGGCGCAGCCTAGCCGCTCCGTCTATCTCCCCCAGAGGGCTTCAAACTTGGCTACTTTCAGACTTGTTGGACTTCAACTCCCAGCTGGCTGGAGAATTCTGGGAGTTGAAGTCCACAAGTCTGAAAGTGGCCAAGTTTGGGGACCCCTGATATTCTCCCCGCACCCGAGACGGAGCGGCTGACTTGGAGGGGCTCCTTCAAGGTTGCATCCAAAAGAACCAAGGCTTTCCTCTCCGTCTTTGGCGGGCGGGCGGGGGGTCTCCTTCCAGTTGCCCCTTGCGGGGCGCGGGGGCCGAGAGGGTCGGGGCAGCGAAGGCGGGCCCGCCCAACTTCGGCCAACTTTGCGGGCGGAGCGCAGCGCGGCGCCCGCTTTTCTCTCTCCACCTCCCACCTCCCCGCGGGCCCTTTTGCGCACGAATCCGCGACGTTTTCCACCCGGGCTGCGGCTCGCCCAGCCGAGATAAAGAGGCGGCGGAGCTGTGGGCCACGCGCGCCTTTCGGGAGGAAGGAAGAAGAGCCCGGTCAAGCGGGCGAAGAGCCGCGGGCGGGGGAAAGCCGCACCTGTTCCTGGCGAAGGATGGATCGCAAAAGCGGCGGAGTGGAAAAGAGCCACCTGCTCGACGGAGCGGAAAGCAGGTGAGTCCAGGGAAGGGTTTCTTCCTTCTCTGCCCTGCCCTGCCCTTTTCTTCCCTTCTTTTCTTTCCTTTTCTTTCCTTTTTTTCTCTCTCCTCCCCTCTCCACTCCCTCCTCTTCCCTTCTTTTCTTCCCTTGTTTTCTTTCCTTTCTTTCTCTCTCCTCTCCCTTTCCTTCTTCTTTTCATTCCTTTTCATCTTTCCTTTCCATGTTTATTTCCTTCTTTCCTTTCCTTTCTTTCTCTCTCCACTCCTCTCTCCTCTCCTCTCTTCCCTTCTTTCCTTTCCTTTCCATCTTTCCTTTCCTTCCCCCTCCCCTTTCCCTTCCCTTCTTTCCTTTCCTTTCCTTTCTCTCTCTCTCCTCTCCCTTCCCCCTTTCCCTTTCTTTTCCATCTTTCTTTCCTTCTTTTCCAACTTCTCCGCCCCAACAATGATGCCAATCGCCTCTGCCCAGCTTTCTTCTCTGCCACCCTCCGCTACTGTGGCTCCATCTCATGGCCGAGACTCCCGCACAGGGCACCCCCAGCCGTAAAGCAGCCTCCTAAGCCCAGACTTCTGGAAGTAAATTTCCAGTTGACCCAAAGGAAGGCTTGGCTGCTCAGGTGGATGGGAAAATGCCCCAAGAGATCATGATCTGACTTCTTATTCGCTTCGGAAAGGTCCTATTCCCCACCTCCCCATGCCCCCAATCAAATGAATCAATCTGAGAAAGCCCCCACATTATTATTATTATTATTATTATTATTATTATTATTATTATTATTATTATTATTATTATTATTATTATTATTTGCCAATGCTGATTTAAAAAGAAAAGTTGCAGGGATTAGAATAAACAGCCACCCTCCCACCACTCCTTTGGAGTTGTTCTATTTCAACTTTATGTTCTCATAAAGTTGAAATTCTCTCCTCCCACTTACGACTGTAACTTTGTTGCTTGTATCATTACGATTTATATTGATTGTTTCCTAGTATGATTTGATTGCTTATTTGGTACCCTATGACTATCATTAAGTGTTGTACCTTACGATTCTTGACAAATGTATTTTGTCTTTTTATGTACACTGAGAGCCTATGCACCAAAGACAAATCCCTTGTGTGTCCAATCACACTTGGCCAATAAAGAATGATATTCTATTCTATTCCATTCTATTCTATTCTTCATTCCATATTCTATTCTGTTCTACAATCTGTTTATTCTATTCTATTCTATTCTATTCTATTCTGTTCTGTTCTATTCTATTCTATTCTATCCTATTCTATTCTATTATAAAGGTGTTCAAATATCTCGCCCGTCCACTACTTTTAAAAAATAATAATAATCAGTGTTGACAAAAAATAAAAAGGGCTACTTTCTCTCATATTGCTACCCCGTTCAGGAACAGGTGTGTTCCTTAGGATGAAGCAACTGTTTGGGAGGGCTCCACCTGTTGAATTTCTGCTTGCTTTGCATCTGCTAAGAGCAAGGCAGCCGCAAGCCCTATTCCCAAAAACAAAACAAAAACAGATGGCACCAGATTCCTGCAGGCCTCCCAAGGTATGCCGTGAGAAAGTCGTTATTTCTTGCAAACAACTTTGAGGTCTTTTAAGTTCCTTCGGAAAGATTTTTACATGGGGGGGGGGGAAATCTCTGGTGTTCCTCAAAGGATTAATGCAAAGGGATGGATTCTCATATGAAATATGCCCATCCCCGAGAGTGGGATCGGACCAGAGCTGCCGTTTTTTCAGGGCTACTTAAAGTGGGATCATAGCTTGAAGGGGGAAGCTAGTTAGAATTGCTAGTTGCAGTTGGACCATAAGGAAAGCTGAGCGCCAAAGAATGGAGGCCTTTGAACTCTGGTGCTGGAGAAGACTCCTGCGAGTCCCTTGGACTGCAAGGCAATCCAGCCGGTCACTCCTAGAGGAGAACAACCCTGACTGCTCTTTAGAAGGCCAGATCCTGAAGAGGAAACTCAAATACTTTGGCCACCTAATGAGAAGGAAGGACTCACTGGAGAAAAGCCTGATGCTGGGAATGATGGAGGGCAAAAGAAGGGGACGACAGAGAATTAGGTGGCTGGATGGAATCACTGAAGCAGTCGTCCTGAGCTTAAATGGACTCCAGAAGATGGTAGAGGACAGGAAGGCCGGGAGGAACGTTGTCCAGGGGGTCGTGATGGGTCGGACATGACTTCGCAACTAACAACAATATGTTGCTAGTTGCTGTAACATTCAGACAACTGTATTCCCTGTCTATTCGTTGAAGCAACCTAGTATAAAACCCCTTGAATTGGAAAATGGCAGTAATAGGGTTTCAAACGGCAGATATGTTTTGTGCTATGATATTTATTAGATTTATAACATAAATTTATTAGATCCTAACTCCTAAAAGTCACTTGACACGGAGATGGGTGGCATATACATTTAATAAATCCATAAAAAATAATTTTTTCATCAGAAAAAACGTAAATCTGCTTCTCATTTTTGCCCTCTTCAGTATTATTTTCCCCCCAAGTTTTTTACTGTTTTATTTAACATCAGTATCTACCTAAACGGTGTATTGTTTAGGTACAGTTCATTTTAAGAAATAGTAGTAATAATAATAACACTCATAATGTTGGTGATCTCTGTGAAGGTTCCAAGAGTTGCCCTAATTAATTTACGAGCCCCGATAATAATAGTAGCATTTGCTTATCTATCTTAGTAAGCCTTCTGTCCACCATCTCTTATTTTTTACTTTTTAAACATACATAATAATAATAATCTTAACTTCTAATATTTACTTATACATAATAACTGTACTAACTTCCATCATGTGACAATATATATAATAACCTTTTCCCAGTTTTTAGTCAGTTCTATTTCCTGATCTTTAATAAAACCGCTCCCATATAAAAAATGTACTCTATATCTATCCATCATCTCTTGCCCTTTTTAGTATTTCAGCTCATTGACTTTTTGATCAGTCTTCCTTGCTCCTCCCTTGGGACTTTATATCTCTCTAGCTCAGGGGTCATCAACATTTCGGACTTCAGGGACCACTAAATTCATAATTTTAAATCCCATGGATCAACTAATATGATCTGACTAATGACCGGCTGGGTGCATGTGGCAAGGTGGTCATGTGACTGGGTGGGCGTGGCCAATTCAATGTCACTCATGTCGAGGGGCGCCTTGCCAGACACTACTTGCCACTCCTAACCTGCCCACCCAGGCTCCTTAGGGTCCCAACAGGAAGCAGTTGTTGGAGCTAAGCAGCCACCATGAGAAAGAGTTGGAAAAAAAGCTGGCTCAGTTCAAATTGGATCTGGCCGAGAAGGAGGCTCAGCAGAAGCACCTCACTGAGGACTACAAGCAGAGGCTTTCCAAGCAAAGGGAAGACCTGCGGGAGTGCAAGGCCAGGTACCGGCGCCTGGAAGCTCAGCGGGCTGAGATGGACAGCCAGTTCCAGGTCCTGATGCCGTCCCATTGGAATGAGGCCCTCCGGCTCTTCACCACCAGCAGCGCTTCCCTCCAGCCTTCGCCCAAAGCCCCGCACCATGAGGCCGAAGTAGACCCCAAGTCAGAATTTCTGCTCCCCTCCAACCCACACAAAAAGACCCCAAAGGGGGAGACTCTCTGCAGCAACACAAACATTCATTAAACATATCCATCCCAGGGGCCATAGTTTGAGGACCCCTGATTTAGTGCAATACAAAAAGAAATATCTGCGGACCACCAAAATTTTCTGGCGGGCCACCAGTTGGTTACTACTGCTGATCATAAGTCATAAGGCCAAAACTTTATTCATGGTTTCCAAATAGCCACAAAATAGAACAGGTAACCGCCTTCAAATACTTGGGGGTGGTTCATTCAGGCCAACGATTCAAGAAAAGCATGCGGAGAATATGCGGCTGCCTTGGGCTAAAGATCAACAAGTGCCAGCCTTAAATTTTTCCACACAAAGGGAGGATAATATGTCCCTGCTGCAATTCAACTTTTTCTGGCCAAGTCCCTAGCACAGCTTCTTTATGGGGGGACCTTGCTCGGACCATCAGCTTCGTCTTTTACACCATTAGAAATAGATTAAAAAGTAAAGGTTCCCCTCGCACATATGTGCTAGTCATTCCCAACTCTAGGGGGCAGTGACATCTCCGTTACAAAGCCGAAGAGCCAGTGCTGTCCGAAGACATCACCATGGTCATCTGGCTGGCATGACTAAAACTATCTTTAGGTAGATTTTTACTCCAAAAGACTTTTAATAAAATAAATTTGATTTTTTTAAAAATCTGATTTAAATTTTAAAAAATCTGATTTATTTATTTATTTTAAATCATTTATTTTTTATCCACCCTGCGACCTAGCAAGACAAACCTTGCGACAGAGGGTGGAGGATATCGAGAGGCAGGCGCATTTAGGGAAAGCTCCGCTGTTTCTGGCTCCAGATGTCGTTAGATGCGTTGTTGCTCCTACCAGCTATCTTAGTCAGTTGGGAGTCAGAAAACCACCAGAAAGCATTTCTTACTCACACGGTGCCATGCGCTTCCATCGGCCGTCCTTTACGGCAAGTATTAAAGGATACCATTGATGGAAAGACTCTGTCCCTGCAGCTCAGGAGAGGTGCAGACTGTGGATCAGTGGTGGGTTCTGGATCCTGTTCCAATTGGTACGGTTGGAACGGGCCTGGCGGCGTCCACATGGACATATGCAGCGTATGAACACGCTCATACAGCGTGCACATGCATCTTAGCGCCTCCGCGACACTCCAGCTGCTCAGTGGAGCATCACGCAGGTGCTGTAGGTGCCGTACACATAAGCGCTGAAGACTTCAAAGACCGGTAAGGAGCTCGGGCGGGCGAGTGGGCCCTTCCGGAGCACTGTACCGGAACGGTATCCGGGCAGGCTCCGGTACTGGGGCGTACAACCTGCAACCCACCATTGCTGTGGATCACATGTTGCTTAGATGTTCCTTTTACACAGAGATTAGGAAAAAATCATATTCTGCCAATAACTGCTAGGTATCCTGGTTGTTCCGATACTACCTACTTCAGAGGCTGCTTAAGGATGAACCGTCCTTAACTACAGTTCAGGTGGCCAGATTCTGTGCAGCAGCACTGGGGATTCATCGCAAATGTGTCTTCTCCACCATGGTTACGTTATATAACTAATGTGGGAAACCCTTTGCACTGCTTAGTCTTTTCCCTTTTAGTGTTGAACCTACAATGGGTCGTACAGTTTATTGATTGCAATTGTAGTATAGTTAAAAGGTAAAGGTTCCTCTCGCACATATGTGCTAGTTGTTCCCGACTGTAGGTGGTGGGGTGCTCATCTCCGTTTCAAAGCTTGAAGAGCCAGTGCTGTCCGAAGACGTCTCTGTGGTCATGTGGCCGGCATGACTAAGCACTGATGGCGCACGGAACGCTGTTCCCTTCCCACCAAAGGTGGTCCCTATTTTACCACTTGCATTTTTTACGTGCTTTCAAACTGCTAGGTTGGCAGAAGCTGGGACAAGTCACGGAGCTCTCTCAGTTCCGTGGTGCTAGGGATTCGAACCGCCGAACTAGCGACCTTTCCGATCGACAAACTCAACATCTTAGCCACTGAGCCACCGCGTTCCTCTCAATAGTATAGTCAGACCACATATAATTGACAGGCTGGATTTTAATATAGATTTTAGTTGTTATTTATTATTTTATACTAGAATTTTTATATACAGTACGATAGCAGAGTTGGAAGGAACATTGGAGGTCTTCTAGTCCAACCCCCTGCCTAGGCAGGAAACCCTATACCATTCCAGACAAATGACTATCCAACATCTTCTTAAAGACTTCCAGTGTTGGGGCATTTACAACCTCTGGAAGCAACTTCTGCTCCACTGATTAATTGTTCTAACTGTCCTCCTGAGTTCTCAGTTGCTTCTCTGCTTCATTAGTTTCCACCCATTGCTTCTTGTTCTGCCCTCAGGTGCTTTGGAGACTAGCTTGACTCCCTCTTCTTTGTGGCAGCCCCCAAGATATCGGAACACAGCTATCATGTCTCCCTTGGTCCTTCTTTTCATTAAATTAGACATACCCAGTTCCTGCAACCGTTCTTATATATTTATTGGGCGTTTTTATTTGTTCTGGTCTCTGATCTAAGACTGTAATAAATTGATTGATCATAAGTCTTTCCCCCCACTCCCGAAAATCATAATATGATTTGATGCTTGGTGAACATATCCATTGGGTTCACACAACGCTTCAAGTCATTATGCCATTGGTGTGAACCCTAAACCATCATCAAACTGCCGCTTGCAGTATTAACCAGGGCAGTCGGCTTCTGAACTTTGAGCTCTCCAGGTGTGCTACACTTTCATTCCAGAATCCCCAACCAGAGATGTTCAGTAGGTGTGATGGAGAGTCCATCAACAGCAGCAGCAGCAGCAAAGGGGAGGGATTGTGCCAGCTCAGAACTTTGCCAGTTAGAGACCCGGATCAGGCAACAGTGTATTTGCAAACTGGAACAGAGAATTGGGAAGAGGTTCAGAATAACCAAATCCTTGAATCTCTCAGGGTGTATTTAGCTTAGGATGGCATAGCTTTTGTTTGACAAGATTCTATTTACAGTATTGGGTGTAAGCAAATAAAGGATTGTATTCAATTGGATCACACTGTCTCGTCTCGTGGCTGGGGCATCACAATAGGACACTTAATACGGGTACATTTGAGTAAGGGAGGCTAATCAAGGGTGAAAGGCTACCGGTTTTGACCTCTTCGCCCGAACCAGTTGTTAAAAAATGCTACCGGTTCGGGTGAACCGGTATTTCCGATGATCAGCTGTGACGTGTGATTTATATTAGCTAGAAAGCGGATTCCCATCCACCCCCCGTTGCTGCTCTACATACCTTTGCAGGCCCACCTGCCCGGATGTCATCACATCCGTTTTTGATGCTCTGTACATGTGTGGAAGGTCCTGCACATGCACGGAAGTGGCACGTGGAAGCGGAACGAACGTGTGTGCGCGTCCGCTCACATTTGCGAACCGGTAGCGAAGGTAAGCAGATTTCATCCCTGAGGCTAATAGGCGAAATGTGTAAGTATGTAAAGGTAAAGATTTCCCCTGTCCAGTTGTGTCCAAGTTTAGTGGCTGGGGTTCATCTCTGTTTCTTAGCCGAAAGAGCCAGCATTGTCTGAAGATGCTTCTGTGGTTATGGGGCAGCATGATTTTATGCTGAGGTGCACGGAATTCTGTTACTTTCCCACCGAATTGGTACCTATTTATCTACTTGCATTTGCTTTTGAATTGCTAAGTGGGCAGGAGCTGGAGCAAGAACGGGAGCTCAATACATCATGTGACATTTGGGTTTCGAACGGCCGATCTTCTGGTTGACAAGCTCAGCAGGCATTTAGTACATTAATGCTTTGGGAGTGGAGAGACTCTCTTCCTAAAACTGTGTTCTTTCCAATGCAGGTCCTATTTAGGAGTCTCAGAAAAGAACTTCCATGAGTCAGTGGTTGGCTTTGTACCTGGCCTCACTTCTCTCGAGCTGGACCTCAAAGGGAACCTTCACTGTCACTCCAGCTGGGCATCCAGCCATGGCAACAACACTGAGCAAAAGCGAGCTCGTCGGAAGCTTTATCTTGCTTCCGCCATCTGCTTGGTCTTCATGACTGGGGAAATTGCAGGTAGGTGGCTACGATTTGGAAGGCTCTGTGAGGTCCTTGGAGGCGAGCTGATGGTTGGAGTGATCCAGTGGCATTTAAGGCAAAAGGATACAAATTGTTGGTGGAGATGATCTTGGTGAAGATCTGTAATTACCTAGAGCAGCGATGGCGAACCTTTTTTGGCTCGCGTGCCACAAGTGGGGGGAGCGCAGGGGGGTCGTGTGCGGGTGTGCCGCACCCATAATGCAATGCGCGACCCCCCCAGTGCGCATGCATGCACAACGCATGCCCCCCCATTTTACATGCTTTTTTCGCCCTCCCCAGGCTCCAGAGGCTTTATAGGAGCCTGGGGAGGGCAAAAAGAGCCTCCCCGCCCCCCCAGAGGCCCTCCAGAGGCTTCAGGGACCATCCGGAGGCTTCCCTTATGTCTTCGGAACGCTTAAAACGACTCTCCGAGCAAACCGGAAGTGACTTCTGGTTTGCTCGGAGGGTTGTTTTAAGCGCTCCGAAGGCATAAGGGAAGCCTCCGGACGGTCCCTGAAGCCTTCGGAACGCTTAAATCAACCCTCCAAGCAAACCGGAAGCCTCCGGGTGGTACCTGAAGCCTCCGGGGGGCGGGCGGGCTCTTTTTGCCCTCCCCAGGCTCCTATAAAGCCTCTGGAGCCTGGGAAGGGCGAAAAATGGCTTTTAAAAAGGTGAACTCAGGTGGCCAACGCACAGATGTGTGCTGGCCAGCTGACAGGGCAGCGCCTCGCGTGCCCTGACAAATGGCTTCGTGTGCCACCTGTGGCACGCATGCCATTGGTTTGCCATCACTGACCTAGAGCATGCCTGTCAAGCTTGCAACCCAGTTGCATCATGTGCTGGCCATGTCACTTTAGCACAGGGGGGGGGGGAGTCTTGATATGTCACCTGACAATGCCGTGACAACGCACATTTGACACCCCTGACCTAGAGAAAAGGGGCTGAAGTGTTTGTCCATCCTTGGAAGCAAGACGATGCTCTGAGTTGATTGACACCTCTTTAATTCACTGGAGAATCAGAAGGGGAGGATTTAACAGCACAATCACATTTGCGAGATCCTGATATTAACCCTGGTGGCACAGTGGTGAAGTGAAGTATTGCAGGTAAACTCTGCCCACCGCCTGAAGTTTGATCCTGACCGGCTCAAGGTTGACTCAGCCTTCCACCCTTCCGAGGTCGGTAAAATGAGGACTCAGATTGTTGGGGGCAATATGCAAATAATGATTGTACATTGTACAACTGGCCAGAGAGTGCTGTAAAGACTAAATGCTATGGCTATTGCTATTACACTCAATCTCAATAAAAGTAGTTTTAGCCTTCCTGTTGAATTTCTGGGCTGCTTCACCTACTGCAGGGGTGGGGAATGACAGCCCTTTTACGACTTGTGGACTTAAACTCCCAGAATGGCTGGCTCAGGAATTCTGGGAGTTGAAGTACACAAGTCATGAAGGGGCCATCGTTCCCTACCTCTGACTTAGGGTCTGCTACGAATGCATTGATCAGGCATGCCGCTCTCTTGAAATGTTCCAGGCATGCAGAAATCTAGCATGGCAGGGAGAAAGCTAGGCAGAGACTCTTAACCAGGAAGAAGAATTGGGGCACAGCCCAGAACTCTCTTTTATTCTCTTCAGGAGGATATTTTGCACACAGCCTGGCTATTATGACTGATGCGGCCCACCTATTGACTGACTTTGCTAGCATGATGATCAGCCTTTTCTCTCTCTGGATGGCATCTCGACAGCCTACTAAAACGATGAATTTTGGATGGCACAGAGCAGGTAACCGGGACCATTTAAAAAAAGCATGAATGGCATGCTCTCTGAACCAGCAAATCCACTTAAGGGTGAAATATTAAGGGTGAAATATATCACTGAGCAGTGTCTCAGCGGCTAAGACGCTGAGTTTGACAATCAGAAAGGTCGGCAGTTTGGCGGTTCGAATCCCTAGTGCCGCGTAACGGGGTGAGCTCCCATTATTTGTCCCAGCTTCTGTCAACCGACCAGTTTGAAAGCACATAAAAATGCAAGTAGAAAAATAGGGACCACCTTTGATGAGAAGGTAACAGCGTTCTGTGCGCCTTCAGTGTTTAGTCATGCCAGCCACATGACCACGGAGATGTCTTCAGACAGCGCTGGCTCTTCAGCTTTGAAACAGAGATGAAAAATCGGGAATGACTCGTACATATGTGCCAGGGGAACCTTTACCTTTATAATTTTGTAGGAATTGCTGCCATATGAACAATGAGACTCAAATGTCCATTGTTAAGACGAGTTAAATGAGCTTTGCCCCATTATGCGACCTTTCTTGAAACAGTGGTTAAATGAATCTCTGCAGTTACTAAGTGAATCATGCGGTCATTAAATGAATCTGGCTTTCCCCCTTTGACTTTGCTTGTCGGAAGACGGTTGGGAAAGTTACAAATGTGATGACATGACCCTGAGACAACGGTCATAAATACAAACCAGTTGCGACGGGTCCAAATTTTGATCTGTGACCGTGGGAATATCACAATCTTTGTTAGTGTGAAAAACAGTCATAAATCTCTCTTTTCAGTGCCATCGTAACTTGGAACTGACACTAAACGAATGGTTGTGAATTGAGCATTACCTGATTTATAATCCAAGGCTTCCTTTCTCCATTTCGAGGAAATTTCCCACCAACTTCTACCTCCAGAGCCCAGAACTGGACAAAGTTGGTTTCTTTCTTAATGGAAAGCAGCGCTGGTTTGTGAAGATGTTTTCTCTGTTTCCCGATTGTGGCTTCCAACCTACGTTGTTCCTCTCTGTTCATTCATGAGGCATACTTAATTGGATTAGCCGCATGTTCCAGCATCTGCCTTTGTCCTGCAGGCTCACCTTGAAGCTCACTTAGCTACCTTGGAGATTGAGTGGGGTTGATGAACTTAGGAAGGTTGGCTGGTTGAGGGTTCTGTGCAGAAATAAGCCAGGGTTAATGTGTTGTGTGAACAGAACCTGTACTTTTTCTCGTGGCACCTGCTCAGCTTGCTGGGGTGGCATATTGCCAGCCTTCAATGGCATGTTTTCAGTTGACTTTTCGGTACAGGCAGTGACTTTGTTGAAGTTATTTGACTTCCTCCTACCATTGTCTTTAGTTCCTTGTCTTCAGTTCCTTGTCTTCCTCTTTCCTGGAGCTTTCTCTAGCTGATCTGTCCCCAGTGATCCAGCCAGTTCCTTACATGTTTACCTATATTTTAATCATACACACACACACACACACACAATTTGCAGTTACTTAGTGGCTGAACTGCAACAAAAAATGGGTCATTGGTCCTTAGTGGTTTTAGTTTAGCCTAGCTCAGGAACTTTCTTTAGTTGATCTGTCCCCAGGGATCTAGTCCGCTTCCTGAGTTTGATCCTGTGTAGTTAAATCACAAATACATAAACATACTATGCAGGAACTTAGTGCAGGAATTCCCAATCTTGGCAACTATATGACATGTGTAATTTGACTCCCCAAATCTCCCATGCTTTAGTGACTTAACTGCAGCACAATCGGTCACTGGTCCTTAGGGGCACCTGTCCCTTGGTCTCTTGACCTTCCTTAAGAGACCAGTGTTCACCCTGTAGGCATTGGCTGAAATCAGGATGCCTTCAAATCTCAGAATTTGTATGCAAGGACATGTGCAAAATTTGTCATCCAATACTTTCATTTGTACCTTTAACACAACTTTCAGTTGATGTCCGGTTGAGAGAATGGTTCCCAAGATCCTATTACAGAGTTTACGGGGGAAACTAGAAAAATAGATATATTGTCCATATCCTTCCTTCCTTCCTTCCTTCCTTCCTTCCTTCCTTCCTTCCTTCATAAAAGCATAGAAGCTCAAAGCTACTCAAAGCTGTCCTATAAATTTTACTAGCTGATAACCTGGCGTTGCCCGGGTATTTATTTATAGGGGGAAAATATCTGGACCAAACTTTTTTTTTTCTTTTAAAAAAATATTTTAATTTCTAATGTTGGATTTTCCCCATTGCCAGAGGAGTACTGTGGAATACTCCAGAGTCCCCCTTGTGAAGTACTGTGAAGCTGTTACCACGGCAACTCCACTACGCTGAACAGTAGAAGCCATTTTACGGGAGTACAATAGAAGGCATTTAAGGCACAACAGGATGTATCTTAACAGAAACACACACTCCGAGAAGTGTTAGGGGTGTCGTACCCCCACAGTATTTTTTTTCCAGAGAGTAAATCATCTGTGTACCAAGTTTAGTTGAAATTGCTCGAGGCCTTCCAGAGTTATGCTGGAACACACAGAGCCATTTATATATATATAGAGAGAATTAATATCATTTGTTAAGATTTGGCTTCATGTGAAAACAGAATCAATTGTGGTTTGGTCATTATACCACAGTTAACTGCATAAAGGCTAAACCCAACCAAGATCACAATGGAAGCCATCTGCTCCAATATAGCTGGGCTATATCAATCAATTGCTCTTTCATTGAATGGCAGAATGAGCTGATTTGTTGAAAGAACATTTAGTTCGTGAGTATTTGGCAGAGGTGCTCTTTATTCATTATACCTTGGGTGAGTGAGTCAGCCAGTGCAAACTTGGGAGTTGTCCAACTTTTTATGCCTAACCAAAGTTTTCTGACTTTTGCTGCAGAGATTTTGGGAGCCCTGCTGTCCGTTCTCTCAATCTGGGTGGTGACTGGCGTACTAGTTTATCTAGCAGTGCAGAGACTGATTTCCGGTGACTATGAGATAGAAGGAGATGCCATGCTTATCACGTCCGGCTGTGCTGTGGCTGTAAACATCATGTAAGTATGAAAGTTCAGGGTAATTCTTGAACGACGTCCTAAAACCCTTAAGAAAAACTCGGAGCTTAGCAGCTGATGGACCCTGATCCTGGCAATACAGGGAGTCCTCGACTTACGACTACAATTGAGCCCAGCATTTCTGTTGCTAAGAGAGACGTTTGTTCAAGGAGTTTTTCGCCCCATTTTACGACCTTTCTTGCCATAGTTGTTAAATGAATCAAGTTACCATATTTTTCAGAGTATAAGACACATCGGACTACAAGAGGCACCAAGATTGTGAAGAGGCAAATCAAAAAAAATTTTTTTTGCACTCTGCAGACCTCCCAAAAATGGCCCCAAAAGGGGGCATGCATAGCCTTTAGGAGGGTTATAGAGTGCTCCTGGGGGCTGGGGGGGGGGCAAAACGAGCAAAAAAGAGCCCGTTTTCGCTCATTTTTGCCCTCCCCAACCCCCAGGAACACTCTGGAAGCCTCCTAAAGGCTATGCACAGCCATTTTTGCGAAGGGGGTGGAGTTTCAGGCGGCCAAAAATGCTGTATTGTGTATAAGATGCACCCAGATTTTCACCCTCTTTTTTTTGAGGGAAAAAGGTGCGTCTTATACTCCGACAAATATGGCAAGTTATTTATTTATTTAATTATTTAATTAGATTTCTAGACCGCCCCCTCTCCCCGAAGGGACTCGGGGCGGTGTACAGGTATGAATTTAAAAAAACCATACAAACAATAGTATACATAGCTAAAATTAGATTAAATAGCCCCTGTACGAATTTATAAAAATTAAAAACTTAGACCATAAAACCAATCATAAAAATTTAAAAATAAAACTGAGGTGGGAAAGCTGGAATTAGGCCAGGCCGGCTAGCTGAAACAGGTGGGTTTTTAGCTTCTTACGGAAGGAGCGGAGGTCCGTAGTCATTCTAATGTCAGGGGGAAGGTCATTCCAGAGGGTCGGGCCCATCACAGAGAAGGCCCTTCCCCTAGGCGTCGCCCGCTGGCACAGCCTAGTGGACGGCACCCGGAGGAGTCCCTCTCTGTGTGAGCGAATCGGCCGAAGGGATGTTCCAAAGAGTTTTTTCAAGAGGCAACTGGACTTTCTGGTTTTTCTTTGAAGACGTTTCGCTTCTCATCCAAGAAGCTTCTTCAGCTCTGACTGAATGTTGTGGAATGGAAGGATTTATAATCTTTGCAGACAGCTGGTCATTTGCATTCTTTTAGCGCAGGGGTGTCCAAACTTGGCAACTTTAAGACTTGTGGACTTCAACTCCCAGAATTCCCCAGCCAGCCATGCTGGCTGGGGAATTCTGGGAGTTGAAGTCCACAAGTCTTAAAGTTGCCAAGTTTGGACACCCCTGCTCTAGTGAGTTGAGTTGACTTCACATTCCTATAATGCTTTTGTGAGTAGAACGTTGAAGTCTCTACGGCTGTTCAATTGTTAAGGATCCAGACTACCTCACCTCCCATGGCTGGGGAATTCTGAGAGTTGAAGTCCACAAGTCTTAAAGTTCCCAAGTTTGGACACCCCTGTTTTAGCGCAAGGGTTGGCAACCCGCAGCTCTGGAGCCTCATGTGGCTTTTTCATCTCTCTGCTGCAGCTCCTTCTCACCGGTCAGTTCCACAATTGGTAGGGTTTTCAGTTAGGACGGGTAGAGGAAAAAAGGATGCCGCGGTAGGAGGAGACTATGGTGGGGGAACCGGACTTCTGATCAGCTCCAGAATTGAACGGGGGGCTTCCGGTTAGGACCTTTGGGACTCTTTTGAGGGTTTAAAGTTGCCGACCCCTATTTTAGCAAGTGGTTAAGGCCACCTGGAAGTTTATCTGTATCATCAGGGTCATCCAGTCAGAGTGGAAGAAGCTTCTTGGATGAGAAGTGAAATGCCTTCACAGAAAAAACAGAAAGTCCAATTGCTTCTCAAAAGAACCCACCTTTGGGACAATCAAAGCTGGATGTTTACTAGACACACAAAGTAAAGCTTCACCTCCTAACACTGCCGTTCTCTACAAGAATGCTTTTGGTGCCTGCAAAAAAAAATAAAGAAATAGGTGGCTGTCGCTCAGTGCTTTGCTTAGAAGTCTGCATTTTCTCAAACCAAAGACAAACCGCGTATCTGCGCACACCCCCACAAGGGGCAGGAAGCAAGGAAAAAAGCACATTAAGGAACATGAATCAATTTCACCTCTTTGTGGTGCCAACCTGGATCTTAATTTCTACCATCGTATTGTGCCCATCCGCAGCCAAAACCACAATATATTTTGTGAAAACGGATCTTGGGAAGGCCATGCACAGTCCTCCTAAGCTCCATTTTTGCTGGAGAGTGCTCAAGCCACCACAGGCACTCCTGACACGAGTGACGTCGAGCTGGCCACAGCCAACCTGACCACATCCCCTGTCTCCCCTCACCAAGGTCAAACAGAACCCTGATGCGGCCCTCAATGAAATTGAGTTTGTTACCCCTGCCCTATACTAGCAATAGCCCTTAGACTTACATACCGCTTCACAGTGCTTTTACAGCCTTCTCTAAGCGGTTTACAGAGTCAGCCTCTTGCCCCCAACAATCTGGCTCCTCATTTTACCCACCTCGGAAGGATGGGAGGCTGAATCAACCTTGAGATGGTCAGGATCGAACTCCAGGCTGTGGGCAGAGTTTGCCTGCAACATTGCATTCTAACCCCTGCGCCACCAGGACCAAGGAAAGGAAGGGAGAAATAGCAATAGCACTTAGACTTACGTACCGCTTCACAGTGCTTTTACAGCCTTCTCTAAGCGGTTTACAGAGTTAGCCTCTTGCCCCCAACAATCTGGCTCCTCGTTTTACCCACCTCGGAAGGATGGGAGGCTGAATCAACCTTGAAACCAGTGAGATTTGAACTGCCAAATTACAGGTAGCCGGCAGTCAGCAGAAGTAACCTGCAGTACTGCAGTTTAACCACTGCGCCACTGTGGCTCAGTGTGGCTATACCATTTCAAACAAACGGTTGTCCGGTCGTTTCTTGCTGGCTTGTTTGCTGCCTGGCACAAAAACAGAATGCCAACCCTAAAAATAGCAACTCCTCCCACTCTTTTTAAAGTCCAGAAGCCAAACAAACTGGCAGTTCTTCTTCTAAATAAGGGGACAGGCTTGATCAAAGCCTACGCTCTTATATTCTCCTTCTGGTTTTGTTTCTTCGTCTCAGACAGCCCTCAATTAGCATCTTGGAGAGCAACATTATCTGGTCCGTAGGTGTCTATTTGATTCCTAGTGAGATTGCACTTCCCTTCTGTTTATGCCAAGAATAGCAAATACAAGTAGTCTCCTTGACTCAAAACCATTTTTTTAGTGAGCGTTCAAAGTTACAACAACACTGGGAAAAAAAGTGACTTACGATCGTTTCTCATACTTACAACGGTTGCAAGGTCCCCACGGTCCCCTGATCAAAATTTGGATGCTTGGTAAGTGGTTCATATTTATGACTGTTTCAATGCCCCTGGGTCATGTGACCTGTTTTGGCGACCTTCTGACCGGTAAAGGGAACGGGGAAGTCAGACTCAGTTAACAACCATGTTAACGGCAGCGACTCACTTAAGAACCATGGCAAATGAAAGTCTGTAAAATGGGGCAAAACTCAACAACTGTGTCGCTTAGCAGCGGAACAGTTTGGGCTCAGTGGTGGTCGTAAGTCGAGGATGACTTGTATCCCAACCCAATCGTGGACAGCTTTCAAACTCATGGGGTCACTTTGGCCCTTTTTGATGCGTGGACTTCAACTCCCAGAATTCCCCAGTTGAAAGTTGCCGAGGTTAATAAGCCCTGATCTTGAGCTGAACTTATCCTCAAGGAAGGTTTCTCTACTTTTCATTTGGCTTTGTGCCTTTGTTGCAAAGTGGGCTGTGTGTCAGCAGCCAGTGTCACCTTCTCCAGACCTGTGATTCTGATTGTAATGGCTGCTGTCTGTGGAGAGTGGATGTGGTGTGGGCAGAAACAGATTCAGGATCAAATGTCCCCCTTGAGTCTTGGGTTGAAAGAGATGAGGAATGCCTTACTGGCAAGAGGAATCTGGAATCGGTGGGACCTTTACGTAAAGGTAAAGATTCCCCTCGCACCTGCATGCTAGTCGTTCCCAACTCTAAGGGGAGGTGCTCATCTCCCAAAGCTGAAGAGCCAGCGCTGTCCGAAGACGTCTCCATGGTCACGTGGCCGGCATGTCTAAAAGCTGAAGGCACACGGAACGCGGTTACTTGCCCACCAAAGGTAGTCCCTATTTTTGGACTTGCATTGTTTACTTGCTTTCGAACTGCTAGGTTGGCAGAAGCTGGGACAAGTAACAGGAGCTCACTCTGTTACGTGGCATTAGGGACTTGAACTGCCAACCTTTCTGATTGACAAGCTCAGCGTCAATCAGCGTAAACAAAATATCCATTCATTTATTGCATTGCTTGCTCTGAAAGGTCAAGATAAAATATCTGGGGCACGTTCCTTCCTTTTATCTCAGGGAGGTATGTGGGACAGAGAGAGTGTGATGCAGTAAGTTCCAAGATTGAATGAGGACAGAGGGAAGGGCTTTGAAGATAGGAGGAAGAAACTGCTACCAAGGCAACAATCTGATAAAAGGACCCTGAGCCTAGCCAAGAATGTAATGGGAGCAAACATCTCAGGCATGCCTAATATTTGAAGATAGAGGGAAGGAGGGAGTAACTGCAATTGGGCTTGTAAAATTCTGTAATTGTAGCTTTATATGGGTAGTCCTCCACTTACAACTGTTTGTTTAGTGACCGCTCAAACTTATAACAGCACTGGGGGGAAAAAGACTCAAGATTGTTTTTCACACTTATAACCGTTGCAACATCCCCATGGTCACATGATCAAAATTCAGATGCTTGGCAATTGACGCATATTTATGACGGTTGCATTGTGGTGGGATCATCTGATCCCCTTTTCCGGCCTTCTGACCAGCAAAATCAATGAGGAAGCCATTTTCACTAAACAACCACTATTAATTTAACAACGGCAGGGATTCGCTTAACGACGGTGGCAAGAAAGGTTGTAAAATGGATCCAAATTCACATAACAAACGTCTTGCTTAGCAACAGAAATTTTGGGCTCAAGTCTGGTCATAACTCGAGGACTACCTGTACCAAAAGTAGCACTGACCTACATGCCATTGGTCTCATTGTCTGGTCAATCTTAAAAAAGGAAATCTTATTTCCTTGGTTCAGTTCCAGCCTCTTAATTAATGTTCTGCTTACAACTGGCTCTTTATTAATATGTTTCTGTAGGATGGGCATTATCTTACACCAATCAGGACATGGTCATAGCCATCACAGTCATAAGGAGGGGACACAAAATACTAGTGTGCGAGCTGCATTTATCCATGTCGTTGGAGATCTTGTGCAAAGCATTGGAGTCTTGGTGGCAGCCATCATAATTTACTTCAAGGTAAGAGCTCCAACAGAGATTTTTTCTCTCTCTCTGAATCATAGAATAAGGTAAACAAGGCACATATGTGCTAATTGTTCCTGACTCTAGGGGGAGGTGCTCATCTCCGTTTCAAAGCCGAAGAGCCAGCGCTGTCAGAAGACGTCTCCGTGGTCATGTAGCTGGCATGATTAAATGCCAAAGGCGCACGGAACGCTGTTACCTTCCCACCAAATTGGTCCCTATTTTTCTACTTGCATTTTGTACGTGCTTTCGAGCTGCTAGCTTGGCAGAAGCTGGGAGAAGTAACAGGAGCTCACTCCATTAAGTGGTGCTAGGGATGTGAACCGCCAAACTGCTGACCTTTCTGATTGACACGCCCAGCGTCTTATCCACTGAGCCACCACATCCATCATAGAATAGTCCCCAAACAATTTTATGGAACCACCAGGCTCTGTCTTTCATTGTAATCTTAATTAGTGGATCACAAGCTTAAAGCAAGAAGTGGAAATATGTATCAAACTACCCTGTTTCCCTGAAAATAAGACCTCCCCGGATAATAAGCCCTCCCCGAAAATATTGCAACACAGCAGCAGACATGAGGTGACCCCACTCGCCACCTCCTGCACCTCAAAAATAATAAGACCTCCCCGAAAATAAGGCCAAGCGCTTATTTCAAATGACAAAAGAAAATAAGACCCTGTCTTATAATCGGGGAAACATGGTAGTTAAGTCAAACTCATTCATCCTGTTGGATTATTGAAGAATGTTGAGGCTGCCAGAGATCTACCATTTCATATCTCCTTCCCACACCTTTAATTTGAGGGAGTAGGGAACGAGATCAGTACTCTGTAGGACATTACAGGTAGTCCTCAACTTATAACCATTTGTTTAGTGATCGTTCAAAGTTACAACGGCATTGAAAAAAAAAGACTTATGACAGTTTTTCCCCATACTTAACAACCGTTGCAGGATCCCCATGGTCATCTGATCAAAGCTCAGACTTTTGGCAACTGAATGTCCCAGTTCAACTGATTCAGGCCTTGATCAAGGAGAGGACTCACTGATCATTTTCTTCTCTTTCTAGCCAGAATATAAATACGTGGATCCTATCTGTACCTTTGTGTTTTCCATCCTGGTTCTTGGAACAACATTGAACATTCTCCGAGATGTCATCCGTGTGCTGATGGAAGGTCATTTCCTAGGGCTGGGAGATGGGATTGAGAGCATTGAATTGAGTTCTTGAAGACAACAGCCCCGTGTTACTTGGATGATAGAGGAGGAATAATAAAAGTATGACGTAAACACCACCCAGAGGAGAATATGTCTATGGAGATTCTCCACCATCCAGGTGGTCCCCAAAGTGCTTTTCCAAAAGGCAACTGGACTTTCTTGTTCTATTTTCCTCGGAAACATTTTGCTTCTCATCCAAGACCTTTCTTCAGTTCTAACTGCAAAGAACAGAGAGCCTTCTGTTCCCCACCATTCAGTTAGAACCAACGAAGCTTCTTGGATGAGAAGCAAAACGTTTTCAAGGAAATAGAACAAAGTCCAGTTGCCTTTTGGGAAAAGCACTTTTGAAACACCCAGAGGAGAAACCATTTGTGTTCGCCATTACAAGCTCCTTTAGTGCTTTCACGGCAGTAGTTGACAAACGTCAGAAATGCCTCATAGATTGTGATGACCCCAGGTCCCTCCCCACAGCTGGATGCTACCCACACATCTGCATTGTGCTTTGCTCCCAACCTTTGTCTTCCAACTGGAGGGACAGAAGCCTTCTCATCCCTCCTGCCATCCCCTACTGAGCTGCAGAAGCCCATTTAAAAACCGTTCTTAGAAAGATTATTCCAGGAGGAAACCAGACTGGATCTTAAAGGAGAATATTTGTCGTTCAGGGTTGAACTGAGGGGTTCTTGGTGCTCTCTGAGCTTGGTTGTTTTCTTGCAGACCAGGGGTGGGCTACTGGGGGTTTGGGAGAACCTCTAGCTCAGATTCTGTGCAGTTTGGAGAACTCCCAAATCCCACTCCTGGCTGGCCCCACCTACCCTGTCCCTCCCAAGAGTCCCCACAAGGCCCATTTTGGATGCAGGTAAGTGCAGAGCCCGCATGGAGGTTCTGAGAGGGTGAAAAACGGGCCTACTGGAAGTTCAGGAAGGCCTGTTTCTGGTCTCCAGAGCCGGGGGAGGCTGTTTTCACTCTCCTGGAGGCTCCAGGAAAGCCTCCGTAGCCCAGGGAGAGCAACCTCACCACGCCATGGTTCAGGAAGCCAACTAGGCCACGCCCATCCAGAAACCAGGCAGAGAACCCCTTGCTAAAGTTTTTGAAGCCCATCCCTATTGCAGATGTTTCATTATCCAAACTGGGTTACAGCATCAGCACTGGTGCATGTTATCTAGTTTGGGGAATGAAACATTTGCAAGAAAACCATCAAGCTCTGAGAGCACCAAGGACCTTCCAGATGGAATCTTCCCCTACCCACCCATTGGGAATGGCTTGCTAATCCAACAGAAGAGCTAAGTTCTAGAAAGGGCAATGATTATAGGTTGAAAAGACATGCCATCCATTTAAATTGCAGCGATGTTAATTTCATTTGATAAGGCTTTTTAAGCACATCCCAGTAATTCATGCTAGACAAGGCTACGCTATTTAATATGGTTCGCATTTGTTACGTGGATTTTGCCCGACTTTTCTTGCCATAGTTAAGTGAATCACTGCAGTTGTTAAGTTAGGAACCCGGTTGTTAAACGAACCTGGCTTCCCTGTTGATTTTGCTTGCCACAAGGTGGCACATGGCCCCAGGGCACTGCAACCGTCATATATATGAATCAGTTGCCAGGCAGCTGAATTCTAATCACGTGATCACGCTGCAATGTTTGTAGGTGTGAAAAACTGTCTCATAAGTCAGTTTTCAGTGCCGTGGTAACTTTGAACAGTCACTAAACGAACCGTTGTTAGTCAAGGATTACCTGTATAACCAGCATATAAAACGGCACATATACTTTACCTTAGCCTCTCTATTGCTGGGTACTGAAAAGTCAGTTTGAAGAAGAGAAGAGAATATAGAATAGAATAGAATAGAATAGAATAGAATAGAATAGAATAGAATAGAATAGAATAGAATAGAATAGAGAATGGAATGGAATAGAGGAGAGGAGAATAGAATAAGAATAAGAATAGAATAGAATAAGAACAAGAATGGAATAGAATAGAATAAGAATAGAATAAGAATAAAGAATGGAATAGAATAGAATAAGAATTCGAATAGAATAGAATAACAGAGTCAGAAGGACCTTGGAGGTCTTCTAGTCCAACCCCCTGCTTAGGCAGGAAACATACCACCACTTCAGACAAATGGTTATCCAACCTCTTCTTAAAAGTTTCCAGTGTAAAAAGAATGCCTTATATAAATTACAAACTCAGCTGAAGAAGGTCTTGCCCAGCTTCTGGTCAGATGGCAAGATTCAACTTTGGGAGTCTCCAAGAAAAGAAGATCAGATAAATCCATAACTGAAACAGATGCTGAAAGCTTCATCCAATATAGGAAGCTCAGAGTGTGAGAGAGATGTAGAACTTGTAAGATCCTTCACATCCTGTTGTTTTGACTCATTTCTCCTATTTCTTTCTTATTGTCTTATAGGTACTCCGAAAAGCGTAGATTTCAATGATGTGAAGACCATCCTGCTCTCCATAAATGGAGTGAAAGCCATTCATAGCCTCCATATCTGGGCTCTAACGGCGTCACAGCCGGTGCTGTCGGTCCATATCGCAATCAGTAAGTTACGCAATAATGGGGCAAGTTTAGAAGTTTAGAATTTGCACCATTCTGGAACAAGGAAAATACACCCAGGCACCCAAAATAATTATAGTTCAGCGTTTCTCACTGTAGCAACTTGAAAATGTGTGGTCTTCAACTCCCAAAATTCCTCCAGCCAGCATGCTGAAGTCCACATTTCTTCAAGTTGTTGAGTTATTGAGTCATGCCCACTTTTGTGACCTTTCTTGTCGCGGTTTTTAAAGCAAATTACCGCAATTGTGAAGTGAATCACATGGTCATTAAGCGTATTTGGCTTCCCTCATTGACTTTGCTTTTGGAACACCCTGGAAAAAATTCAAATGGCAGTCACATGACCCCAGGATGCTGCAACTGTCATAAATAAAAGTTTACAATGGTGGGATTCAGCCAGTTCAGGCTGGTTTGGGCAAACCAGTTGTTAAATTTCTGGCTGGCCCACCCCATCCTACCCCGCCCCTTCCAGGAAATTAAAACTTGAGAGGTGCTTTAAGAAGTCCTAAGACCTAAAGCAGTTTTTCCAAATAGGTTTTGAAGCATGCCCAGACTAAATTAGAACCATCGTTATCCATTCTTGAATGCTGGCTTTTAAAAGGGGTGGAGACTTCAATTTTCCCACCACCTCAGTGGTGAAATTCAGATTTTTTTTACTACCAGTTCTGTGGGCGGGCGTGGCTTGGTGGGTGTGGCAGGGGAAGAATATTGCAAAATCTCCATTCCCACCCCACTCTTGGTCCAGCCAGAGGTGATATTTGCCAGTTCTCTGAACTACTCAAAATTTCCGCTACTGGTTCTCCAGAACCTGCTCAATTTCACCCCTGCATCATCTCCAATACCCTTAGCTTTGTCATTTCTGTCCCAGATAAAGATGCTGATGCCCAGACAGTCTTGAAGGAAGCCAGCTGCCGACTGCAAAAAGCTTTTGATTTCCACACGACAACAATCCAGATAGAAAACTATTCGGAGGACATGAAGGATTGCCAAAAATGCCAGAGTCCCACAGACTGATCCACTGTCGCCAAGTAAGCTGGAGATGGATGTTCAGCCATGTTAAAGCTGCTACCTCAAAAGTATCCTAAGTGTAACCCGATTTACTGACTCCTTGTGGCTAAATCCTTCTTCTGGAATCATCCAATTGAAAGTGCAATTCTTCCTTTGCTTGAAATGAAGCCAAAATACCTTCTTCTCCTTCCTTCCTTCCTTCCTTCCTTCCTCTCCTTCCTTTCCTTCCTTCCTTCCTGTTTTATAATAACAAAATGGCATGAATTTCCTATCTATTTATTTATGTAGTTATGGGATCTGCTTTATGCATCATTCCATATCTGTTTACTAGACAAGACTTCTAAAGCACCTCTCAAGTTTTAATTTCAACCAATAAGCACAGCCTTATATTCACTATTTTTAGAGGTCTCATGGCCATTCTAGAACCAGAACTTGCTAGGCTAAGACCATTTTAAAATTTAGATGCCCACAAATACAGCACATGCCTGTAATATCTTAGCCTTGTCCATCTCTTTGTGATTTTAGGATAAATGCATTTGGTTTAAGGAGTTGCAGATGAATGGTGAATCGTACCTCATCTGAATGTTTCTTTTTGCCTCCAACTAAAAGTTCCTCAGAAGCCTATTTGATGATCACACAGGAACTATTGCAGTTAATTTTAAAGATGATTTTTATTGAAATTTTTGAAAAAGAAAAAAAAAACGTAAAGGAAAGAAGAAAAAAAAGAAAGCAAAGAAAGCAAAGAGAAAGCAAAAATTGCAAGAAAACAAAGTTAAGAAAAATAAAAAAAAGAAAGAAAAAGATACAAAGAAGTGGTTTCCAATCCTCTTCAAAGCGGTTATTATAATTATATTTCAACCTCTCTCTCTAAAGATACTTTGTAAATGCTCTTCTTTCTATAATTTCTCCTGTATAATCATCAAAGCCATAAATATATATACGTTCAGTTCTTTTATTTTTATGCAAAAAATCCATAAGAGGTTTCCAATCACCAGTAAATGTAAATAGTATCTTTTCTCTAATAAAACAAATTAATTTGTCCATCTTAGCAGTTCTGTCAAATTTCACCTAACATTCCTCCATGGTCAATAATGTTTAATATTTCAATCACTCTGCACATTATAGCCTCAACTCAATAATTATATATTGAAATAATTCACCTCTTGAAGTACTGAATAGAGATGTAAGACAGGCCGCGAGAATTATGGGAGTTAAGATTTAAAAAGAAACATAAAAGGTCTGGACATTTGCAAGTGATTTGGTGTTACCGGTAATTTTAAAAGATCCACTAGAGGGAGTAGAAATTAATGGGAAAAATAAAGGACTGGTACATTTTTAGCAGGTTTTAAGAGTAATAATCAGAAGGCAAAGGTGTTAACAAAAATATTGAAATCAAGTAGAACTAATGAAGAAAACTGGTTTTAAGATTGAGAAAAAAGTAAAATACTTGGGTATTACTGTGACAAATATGAATGGTATGTTATTTCAAAATAACTAGGACACACAATGCAATTAAAGATAGGTTAAGATGGGGAAAAATAAATTTCACACTGTTGAGGCAAATCTCTTGTTAAAAATGAATGTTTTGCCACGAATGATGTTTTTGTTTCAGACAATATCTGTTTTGACAATGGATGTGCCATTTAAACAATGACAAAAATATCTATCTAAATGTATATTTCAAGGGGGGAAAACACGAGTTAAAGAGTTACAAAATGCAAATGAAAGTAGAAGGTTGGGTTTACCAGATTTGATATTGTATTTTGCTGCTTGTTGTTTGTTCTGGATGAAAGAATGAATGTGGCCGAAAAGTAAGAGACTTTTAGAGTTAGAAGGTCACGTCTTAAGATTTGGATGCCACCAAGGGTGAAATTCAGCAGGTTCTGACAAGTTCTGAAGAACCGGTAGTGGGAATTTTGAGTAGTTCAGAGAACTGGCAAATACCACCTCTGGCTGGCCCCAGAGTGGGGAGGGAATGGAGACTTTGCAGTATCCTTCCCCTGGAATAGGGTGGGAATGGAGATTTTACAGTATCCTTCCCCCGGAGTAGGGTGGGAATGGAGATTTTGCAGTATCCTTCCCCTGGAATGGGGCGGGAATGGAGATTTTGCAGGATCCTTTCCCCGTAGTAGGGTGGGAATGGAGATTTTACAGTATCCTTCCCCTGGAGTAGGTTGGGAATGGAGATTTTGCAGTATCCTTCCCCCCAGAGTAGGGTGGGAATGTAGATTTTGCAGTATCCTTCCCCTGGAGTGGGGAGGGAATGGAGATTTTGCAGTATCCTTCCCCTGGAGTGGGGAGGGAATGGAGATTTTGCAGTATCCTTCCCCCAGAGTAGGGTGGGAATGGAGATTTTGCAGTATCCTTCCCCTGGAGTAGGGTGGGAATGGAGATTTTGCAGTATCCTTCCCCTGGAGTGGGGAGGGAATGGAGATTTTGCAGGATCCTTCCACTGCCATGCCCACCAAGCCACGCCCGCAGAGCCAGCAGTAAGAAATTTTGAATTTCACCACTGGATGCCACAGATATTTATAGTATGATAAAGTTAAAGGTTAATGTGGATTTCAAAAATCAGTGTGTTAGATGTGTCATGCTGAAAATACGGTATAGATATAAAGTGAGGTTGTGTCTTAAAGGTCTCAGCCCAAGAAGCATATCCTAGGAACAAAACAGTAGCAGAAGGATATAGTATTCAGTGGGTTTGTTAGGCAGACCCAGTCACACACTTGTAGAATTCAAACTAGCTACTTTATTGTCCAATATTATGGGCAGAGAACAATAAAGTAGCTAGTTTGGACTTTACAGTTGTGGGCCTGGTTGTTTACACCTGACAGTTTTTCCATTTACAATTATCAGAAAAATTCAAAATGGATAAAACAGTTTAAGATATGGGGCCAAGTCAGATAGACTTTCAAATAGAATTGTGCACTGATGATGAACATATAATTACTAAAACCTTGTATAAAGTTACTGAAATTTGAAACAGGAAGGTTAAAAAATGTACGATAAGGTAGACAGAGAATTTTGGTTATAATATACAGATGGGAAAACGTGTGGTTGAAAGGTTGAAATTTACATTGTGTTATGATCTCAAAGAGAATTTTTATAAAATGCTGTACCCTGGTATATGATGCCAAATAAATTATCTAGCATGCACTTCAAATAAATTATCTAGAAGGCACTTCAAACGTATGTTGGCAGTCTGAACAGCATGAAGGGTCATTTTGTCATGCTTGGTGGACGAAAGCTAAAAAAAAGTTTGGTCTCAGACCCATTCTTTGGTACCGAGGATTTTAAAAATTTAATTGAAGCCAGGATTTCTTCTTTTAGGACTAGTAGATAAAACAGAAAGGAGCTATTGCAGTATAATATGACCTGTTTCCTATTGAAAAGGAGTAGTGGAGGGAGAGAAAGGAAACTCAAACTTTCTAGTAGGGGCAACCACATGGGGAGGGGTGAAAAAAGTCAAAATGTTGGTCATGACATCACTCTGAAAAAATGGTAATGCTTGAATTGTGTACAGGTAGTCTTTGACTTATGATCGCAATTGATCCCAGAAGTTCTGTTGCTAAGTGAGTTTTGCCCCTTTTTACGACCTGCTTGCTAAGCCTTGTGCACCTTTCTCAACAGGGTTACAGTAAAGAAATGGCTTTTGTAAGCAGACTTTGATCCCAGGGCCCTTCATAGCACCCCGCCTTGCTCGGTCCCCAAATTGTACTTACTTCTTAAACTTTTCCAACTGCGCAATAAAAAGCGCAGGTTTTTTATCATTTCAACTACAGATGAGTGAAGCTATGAAGATGCTATAACCACTAGGGGGAATTATCTTCTGGCATCACCCAACCATTTTTGGCACAATCTATATACCTGTATATAAAAATGGCTGTGTGTGTCTTGTGTCTGTGGAGCAATTTCAACCAAACTTGGTACACAGATGACTTACTCTCTGGAAACAAATACTGTGGGGTAAGACACCCCTAATACCCCTCGGGGTTGTGTTCTGTTAAGATACAGCCTGTTGTGCCTTAAAATGGCTTCTACTGTACCGCTGTGAAATGGCTTCTACTGTAAAGCGCAGCGGAGTTGCCATGGTAACAGCTTCACAGTACTCCACAAGGGGGCTCCCTCTGGTTATGTGGAAAAATCCAACATTATAAATTACGTTTGGTCTGGACATTTCCCCCCCCCTGTAAATAAATAGCTGGACAACACCAGATTATCAGATAGTATAAAATAAAACCTGTCCTCATCATTATTAGTTCAGCATAATGGAGGTTGGATGGCTTCATATCCTCTCTCACTGCTCTAATATTACTAGAAAAACTGAAATGACAGCCGTCAACACATCACAGTATGGCTTCTCACAGCAATTGGTAAGCTGATAACTATGTCTGTGTGAATATTCAGTTTGGACCCTTAATTTGAAAACCATTTGATTAAATCTCTAAATTGCTTTTGAATGAACCTGGAAAGTTGATTCGGGCAAATTAGCTCTCCCCGAATTGATAACAGGCAATTTCAGTTGTTTTTGTATATGCATGCTAATGTTCTTTTTTCCAACTGATTCAGCAATCCAGATAATAAGTGACTTTGGGCAACTAATTTGAACAATCCCTCCAAATGATTTTTCTGTTCAATTGGGAATAGTTGAGTTGGATTCATGTTGGACTTGACTGAAATCAGGTTCTGCATGGTTTGTGCAAGCCTGCAGACTGCAAGAATCGAAATTGTCTTTTGAAACAATGCTCCCTCTTATTGGTAAAAGTTGAAACCCTGATTCGAATCCTTCAGCCAACCACTGGAGGGCATTAGAGATTTATATAAACTTGGGTTATGGACGTGCTTGATTTCCTCTTGCAGGTAAGACATAGGGAAAGTGAATTAAATTGGGGTCAGGATCTCCTTTATGTGTCCATCTGCTAACTAGTAGCATTGAATAAGCCTTTCCCACTGTTTTATTCTTCTTTTGGCATTTCCATTTTTCGCTTCTGTTTCGTGATCGTAAGACGTGAACAAAAATAGGTTGCTTTAACTACTGCTGTTGTGTTTTGAACCTGGTAATATTAAAAGCCTTTCGCCTACTTTATCTCAAGAATTCCTTACAATAACAATCTGCATGGAAGGCTGGAAGGGCTGCCATATTGAAAATGGCTTAGACAGGGTGATAATCCCTACAGGGAGTCCTCGACTTACAACAGCTCATTTAGTGACCGTTCAAAACTACAACAGCACTGAAAAAAAGGGACTTATGACTTTTTCACACTTGCAACCCTTGCAACATCCCCATGGTCACATGAGCAAAATTGGGATGCTTGGCAACTGATCCATATTTATGACCGTTGCAGTGTCCTGAAGTCATGCGATCCCCTTTTGTGACTTTTTGACAAGCAAAGTCAATGGAGAAGCCAGATTCACATAACAACAAGTGTTACTAAGTTAACAACTGCAGTGATTCACATAACAACTGTGACAAGGTTGGTTGTAAAATTGGGCAGAACTCACTTAACAACTGACTCACTTAGCAACATAACTTTTGGACTCAATTGTGGTTGGAAGTTGAGGACTACTAGAATTAGATTATGTTCAATACTGTTTTTTATCAGTGTAATTATGTGGATGCGTTCCCTCAAGTGCTTGATTTAAGTGGTTTTATGTATTTGCTACCCCGTTTCCTTAGTAGGCTTACTTAGGGATTTAATAATTATATAAAGTATGTACTTGAGAATAAATGCAGAGTTTTGCCCAGTTCTCCCAGTGCTGATATTATTGGCAATAAAATTCCAAAATCAAGTTCTTAATCCCCTATGTTGACCTTCTCCCATTCTGGTCATCGCCCGAAGTCAAAACTATAAGAGCTGTTATCACCACATCTATATAGTCAAAATGACTAGCTTTGAGTGTCATGCTAAGTCATGCTAAAGTGATTTGTTTGGGCTTCTTTTCATATGTGCAAAGCATTCAATGAGGGCTGTAACATGGTTTCTGGCTTTGGACAATATAGGAGCCCACCAACTGAACTCCTGGTCAATTCCATGCAACATTGATAAACCATGATTTGTCAAATAGGTAAATGGTCTCCCTGCAAAGTCCAGATTTTAAACATAATTGACAAACCACAAGGAATGGGTTCATGCAAAACCAAATTCCAGAGTTGGGTGGAGCTAGGTGGCACCTAAATTGAAATAAACATATTCAACCCAATCACTTGATGGTTTACTTGTTACGTAAGCCAGGGTAGGACCTAGTATACCAGAGACGACATGTTAGCAAAGGCAAATCTTGTAGCATTATTTGTCAGCCTTGGTCACTTCAAGATGTCTGAACTTCAATTCCCAGAATTCTGAGAGGTTGAAGCGCACACATATTCAAGTTGTTGAAGTTGACAAACACTGTCCCATAGTGTATGGAACAGTATTATTTCAGGGCAGGATCATAGGCAAGTGGGATAATGTTTCGGGTAAGGATGGCTGTTCAGGTAGGAAATTGCCTTCTTGTTTTCGTCTGTTTAAGATTGGATCCATTCACTGCCCATATCAGTAGTAACTGAATAGTACCAAATAGTAACAGTACAAAAATGATCTAGTCCATTTTCATGGCTGATTGCAGAGATGAACTTGGACTCTTTTCATTCCAATCTAATTTAACAGGGTTAAAATGCTGAGCTTGTCGATCAGAAAGGTCGGCAGTTCGGCAGTTTGAATCTCTAACGCCGCGTAATGGAGTGAGCTCCCGCTACTTGTCCCAGCTTCTTCCAACTTAGCAATTCGAAAGCATGTAAAAAATGCAAGTAGAAAAATAGTGAACCACCTTTGGTGGGAAGGTAACAGTGTTCCGTGCGCCTTTGGCATTTAGTCATGCTGGCCACATGACCACGGAGACGTCTTCGGACAGAGCTGCCTCTTTGGCTTTGAAACTGAGATGAGCACCGCCCCCTAGAGTCGGGAACGGCTAGCACATATGTACGAAGGGAACCTTTACCTTTAAGTATAAATTGAGGTAATTCTGCGTTCTGCCCAAGCTCCTGGGGGGATGGGGGGGAAATGGGCAAGATACCAATGAAAGAAAACCTTTTAAACTTGGTTTGATTATCCAGTTTTATTTTACTATTTAAGAATCATATGATTTATAATGAAAGTTATAAAATGTCCAGCAGCCAAGGACAACTTTGAAATCTGGAGAAGTAAGCAAAACCCCAAATAAGAGTCCACTATTAAGAAAATCACATGAATAAGCAGAAGTGGTAAATTGGTGACCATTTGAAGAGACCCACAAAAATACGGAAAGGCTTCAAAAAGCTGAGAAGCCAGTGATTAAATTATTGACTATCCAGTTACATGCTGATCTCAGAGAATTGAACTATTACATTTCTGTTAAACTGTTAAAAGGTTAAATTGCATGATATTGTGGAGATAGTGCCGTTACATTAAAAGCCTTATGTACTGCAACCCCTTTAAAAATGATGCATAGAAAACCATTATTTTTAAAAGGGGGAAATATAGATTGGCATTCACTTTGCTCAAATTATTGTGTGCAATTTGAACTGGTAATTTCCCATCTGTCTAGCCTGTAAGGTCCTGGAACAGAGCGGTTCAATTCCGAGATAATAGATATTGGCTTATATCTTGCCAAAATAAATTATGAAGTTGACAATGTGAGGTTTAGAGGCAGGAATGTGCCTGCAAATATCTTTTTTGGACTCTCTCCTGTTTCCTGATCCACCAGATTCTATGTTGTATTCCCCCCCCCCCCAAATAGTATTTATTGAAACATAATAATAAAGGGGAAGCTGATGTGCCACAAAGCTAAATATCAGCCGCCAGCATCGGGTTTTATTTCTAAGTGTACCTATGGGACCCACAGAGATCCCATAAGCGTTCTAAGGAAATAAACACTTGGGTGGATGCAGCACAGAGCTTCCTGGAAATGTTCCCCCATGTAGGGAACAACAAAACAAAACGTAGGTGGCCAGGAATAACCTCACCAGCTTCATTCATTCATTTATATATTTATGGCAAATGGCTCTTTTACGATGGGTTACATCTCTTCTGTTGCCACTTGGTAGCATCCTTCAAAGATTGCAAAGGCACCAACAGATCCTCAAAAATAAATCAACCCAGCAAGCAACTGAAAGGCACACTATGTACCCTAGGAGATGACCAGGGGAGAGGTCAAGCAGGTCATCAGCTTAGAGTCTCTTTGCACCCACAAGAGATTAAATCCAGCCCACCTTGAATTCTATGGACTCTTATCTACCGCCAATTTGTTTTGACTGTTAGTAGTTTAGATTCTTGTAGAGCAGTGGTGTCAAACTTGTGGCCCGCAGGCCGGATGTGTCACGCGCTGGTCACGCCCATGCCCGGTTTAGCGAGAGGAGGGGGAGTTAAATCACATGACGACGCCATGATTACGCGAGTTTGACACCCCTGTTGTAGAGTGTTAGCGTGCAATAAACCCTTAGACATTTGAATTATTATTTATTTATTTATTTTATTGAACTTATTAGTCGCCCCCTCTCCCCACAGGGACTCGGGGCGACGTACAGAGCAATAATCAAGATAGCACCATAAAATCGTGCAGAGGAGGTAAAAATAAGTCCATAAATAAGCATACTTACAAAGTTTAAAACCCCAAAAATATTAAAAACAAAATTTCCCATTGTAAAATGACCTGGGGTGGCAAGATAGTAACGTTATGCCAGGCCGGCTTGACAAAACAGGTAGGTCTTCAGCTTCATACGGAAGGAGCGAAGATCGGTTGTTGTCCGGATGTCTGGGGGGAGGTCATTCCAAAGGGTAGGGCCCACCACAGAGAAGGCCCTACTCCTGGGCACCGTCCCCAGGCACTCTCTAGAGGACGGCACCCGGAGTAGCCCCTCCCTGTGTGAGCGAGTGGGTCGCAGGGATGTATGGGGCAGGACGCGATCCCGCAGGTAACTAGGCCCTGTGCCATGGAGCGCTTTGAAGGTGGTAACCAGTACCTTGAAGCGCACCCGGTAGGCCACAGGAAGCCAGTGCAGCTCGCGCAGGATAGGTGTTATATGGGAGAATCTCGATCTCCCCATAATAACCCGCGCGGCTGCATTCTGGACCAACTGCAGTCTCCGGGCGCACCTCAAGGGGAGCCCCATGTAGAGAGCGTTACAGTAGTCCAGGCGGGACGTCACCAGCGCGTGAGTGACTATGCGCAAGGCCTCCCGGTCCAAAAGGGGCCGCAACTGGCGCATGAGGCGAACCTGGAGGAACGCCCCCCTTGCCACGGTCGCCACGTGATCTTCTAAGGTCAGCCGATCGTCAAGGAGGACGCCCAAGTTGCGCGCCCCTTCCACCGGGGCTAATTGCTCATCCCCGATGGTCAGCGATGGAATATGCTGATTGAATCGGGAAGCCGGGAACCACAGCCACTCTGTCTTGGAGGGGTTGAGCCTGAGCCTGCTGTCATCCATCCAGACCCGTACGGCTTCCAGACATCGGGTCATCACTTCGACAGCCTCGTTGGGGTGAATTGCCTTGCTTCCAGATTTATTGCCCCTGACATACAAAGCAGGGATCTTGAAATATATTCGGCAGTTTTCAAAAATCAAATACACTGTATAAAATATATATTTAAAAAAAGAAGAAAGAAAAGCTGCTTTATGGTTAACAGGATGTAGGCTTCCTTGCAGAAAGAATCAGTGGATTGATAGAATTTTACCTTAAGGCCTGCAATGGGATGCTCACAAACAGCAATTGTTCCTTTGGCCAGCACTTCCCTAAAAGTGTATTTGGAAAGAGAGAGTTTAATGGAAGACCAATTCCCTGGCTTGGAGGGAGAGGATTTGTGCCACAGCCAGGAAAGGTCTTTTCACGTGAAGAGAGGTTTAGTTAAGGTCTTGCTTTGGCAATAGATGGAAAGAAATACTGTTTTCCCAGCTGAATCACATACTTGGTTATCAGACTCTGGGATTTATCTAGCATAAGAAGGAGGATCCATTCATCTGTATGTGATTTGTAGATTGCTGGTTACCAGTCTCATTAGTTATATATCTGGATTTCTGGAGCTAAACATTCGTTTGCTAGAGACCAGCAGAGACCTGCAAGCCATCTCTTCTTTTTGGATTTCAGGCCTGCCACACTTTCTACTGTGGGGAAATGTGAGGAGGGATTATATGGAGTTGGGTGATATGTAGCCATAACAACATTCTTCTTAGAAAATCAAGGTCATCTTTGTCTCTGCACCTGGCCAGAGCTGGATGGGTGGAATCTGTCTTCGTGGCAGTGAAAGATTGGACCATGTGATGAACTTGTGGGTGTTGGGGCAGGATCTTGAACTTTCAACTGGGTGGGAAAACCTGGAAGCTTTCAGATTCGGGTTTTCCCAGATGTGCCAACACGGCTCTTTTAATAAATTGGATCTTTGAGGAATCTCTTGCCTCAGACTCTGATTTTATATGGGATGCTATTTGGAACCCTGACACCAGGGATAAAACAATGTTTTAAGTTCCGTTTATAAGCTTTCCCCAGGCTCCTTGGAATTCAGGAGCTGTGATTAAAACTCTGGAAGATACCATATTGGAAAAAGCTGGTTGTAGATTATGATATGAAAGCTATTAGATCCTAACCACCCAACATGGTACTTTCCAGATGGGAAGGGTGGTTTGTTTGACTGCAGTTACTTTCAATGTAGACTGATATTCTCTTTATCGGTTCCCAAGTCTTCCTTGGCTTGACACCTAATTGTGGCATTATTGACGTCTGTTAATCAGCCATTCAGATGTGGGAAATGTTTTAGAGCAGCTGTGTCAGCCCCATCAGGAAAGGAAATCAAGGAATTCTGTCTCCATTTGGCTTCATTCCCATATATTTTTGCCAAGAGAATAGTAACCAAATCCTTCCGCAAAGCAAAAATACAAACATTAGCCTCACTAATCTTTCAGCAGATATTATAGCAATGTATTCTTTATCCTCCTTTCTCATCTATTTTTTTTCTTTCCATGTTGGGAAAACCTCGACCAAATCAGTAATTCCTGGCACTTCCACGCAACCCGTTTTCATTCCTCAAACCACGGAATTCTTGGTGCTTTCTGAGCTTGGCTGTTTAGTTACAGATGTTGCTTTATTCAACTAAATAATACCTTCAGGGCACTGATGACATTCTCTAGCTGGGTAATGAAAAGTCTGCAAGAAAACCACCAAAGCTCAGAGAGCACCAAGGCAGGGGTGAAATCCACTTGCCTTTATTATCGGTAGCAATGTAAGCGCTCGCACACAGCACCTCCATGTATGCGCAGGACCTCCCGCGCATGCGCAGAGCATCAAAAATGGACATGATTCAAAAAAAATTTGGAACCTCTTTTGTAGGTGTGGCCTGCTTTGTGGGAGTGGCTTGCCGCCCATGTGACCAGGTGGGAGTGGCTTGCCACCCATGTAACTGAGTGGGAGTGGCTTGCCGCCCATGTGACCGGGTGGGAGTGGCTTGCCATCCATGTGACCAGGTGGGAGTGGCTTGCCGCCCATGTGACCGGGTGGAGCGGCCAAGACGATGTCACTGAATTCTTTGCCCCAATCGATAAATTACAATAAGATTAAAATAAGTACACAAAACAATAAAAGAGCTACTTACAGAAGGAAGATGACTGTCCTTGCCAGTCTTCAGTATCACTGACTCCAATGAATGGCCTGCACAAAGAAGAGACACAGAAATGAACTTTTCCATTGCATGCACTGCATTAGGATGAAACAAGCACACAAAACAATAAAGACATCTACTTACAGAGGAAAGATTACTGCCTTGCTGGTCTTCTGCACACCATCACCTCACCACCTTGCTCCAATAACCTGCACAAAGAAGAGACACAGAAAGAAGGACTTTAATCTCATGCACTGCATTAGGATGAAACAAGTACACAAAATAATAGAAAAGGAAGGTTACTGTCCTTTTGTGTGTTGAAGTCACCCACTGACCACCTTGCTCCAATGAATGGCCTGCACAAACAGATACAGAAAGGAAGACTTTAATTGCTTGCAGTACTATATTAAGGATGAAACAAGCACACAAAGCAATAAAACAGCTACTTACATAGGAAAAATGACTGTCCTAGCGGTCATACTCTGTTGCCTCTTCATCCTGTTAAATAATACTAACTGCAGAAGAAATAAAACAATATTGGACTCAATTGTGGTTGTAAGCTGAGGACTACACTACAGGTAACAGAAGGGACCTCTGTTTTCACCCAACAATGTACAGTCTTTTCAGGAAGGATGTCCCCCAACAAACAGGAAAGATATAGTCTTTCATCCAAGAAGTTAGATGAAGAATGAATGTCATAGGTAGATTCACAGAGCAATACAGATTTCTTTTTCTGAAATTTAGTTCTCTGTTAAAAAAAACAGGAATATATGAATTAGGTCCAAGTAGCTATTCAAGAATTAGTGGTTAGAAGGAATGGTATTGTAAGATGTGGATTTAAAACCAGAAATATTTTGTTGGCTATTTGAAAGAGAATACAATACATATTTTACACATGTTAGCAGCTGCTGGAATTGTGTTTGCACAATTGTGGAAAAACAGAGATATGAAAATGAATAAATATTCGAATTTGCAGGAATAAATAAATTGACAATTAAAATCAAGAAGACTTTGAATACTTTTTCACGTGGGATTTGTTTTAGCAATTGCTAACTAACAGAAACAGAAATTAGAAATCTAAAAGTATGAAAGAAAACACCAATTATGTAAGGAAAGGTCACTAAAATGTATAAGGAAATATTACTAGATCATTATTAATGCATAGATAACTGCGGGACATTACACACCCACACAAACTATGACAGTGCCAGGAAAACACCAAAAAATAAGAATCCCCCCCCCCAAAAGACTGCAAATGAAACCAGTTTTTCCCCCCTAACCTTAAGGCAGGAAAGACAAAGACTCTGGAATAAAAACCATCAAGGCATTGTGGGAAATTATAAAGGACAGTGCCAGGAAGCTCACAGAACCATCAACCATTTCGGCACCTGCAATTCTAGCTAATGGGTCAGTAGAAGCCAATGTAGATTAGGCCCCACAGATTTTGAACCCATGTTCCCCATCCGTGTCAAAACACCAAAGCCAGTATTTCTGTCTCCGGCCTGAAAAGAGACGGCTATTTGAAGGCATTCGAGAAAGAGTTGTTTTCTGCAAAACTTTATTGATACTGGTAAAACCCAATAAAGACTGAACATTCCTCTGGCACCACCCCTGGCTACCAGTGAGAGTTTCCAATTTTTTTAGTATCCAAAGTTCAAAGGGCATCAATGCAGTGAACCCAACCCCAAATCCGGCATAGCGCCAATGGCCTAGAGCAAGCAGTGAGTCCAGCGTGGTTGGTGTCTTCTTCTCCAAGCGCCTTCCTTCCCAGAGAGCAGCGGTGGGCTTTCTCCCTCAGAGCTAGTCCCTCTCCAGTTGCCGGTACTTTTTCCGTAGCACAGATACTTGGTCCTTGAAAAGCACTGGGTCCAAGCGGAACTGTGAATGCACCAGAGGCATGTAGCCAAACCAGGCAGCAAAGCGATTGACGCACTCCTGGCGTTGAGCGAAATGGAGGCTGCTGTTGGATGGGGGCGCACTCTTCAGGAGCTTCAGAAACAGAGAGAAGAAAAGGAAAGAGACCCAGCATCGTTATTGTAGTCATTTTTTTTAATCCCATCTTTATTACTTTACAAATAATTCAATAGACGTTATAACCCTGCTTCTTCCCATTTTCCACATAACGACAACCCTGTGAGGTGGGTTGGGTTGAGAGTGGGGGACTGGCCCAAAGTCAGCCAGCTTTCATGCCTAAGAGGGGGACTAGAACTGACAGTCTCCTGGTGATTGGCCCAAAGTTACCCAATCGTCTTTCGCGCCTAAGGCGGGACTAGAACTCAAACTCTCCTGGCAATTGGACCAGTTACTCAGCTTTCATGCCTAAAACGGGACTAGAACTGACAGTCTCCTGGTGATTGGCCCAAAGTTACCCAATCGTCTTTCGCGCCTAAGGCGGGACTAGAACTCAAACTCTCCTGGTGATTGGACCAGTTACTCAGCTTTCATGCCTAAAACGGGACTAGAACTGACAATCTCCTGGTGATTGGCCCAAAGTTACCCAGTAGCCTTTCATGCCTAAGGCAGAACTAGAACTCACGGTCTCCTGTTTTATTAGCCAGCACTTTTACCATTACACAAAAAGACTTTCATTTCAATTTCAGGCACATTGTTAAAGAGTGAAATTCTGAATTGACAATAAGTGCAATTGCCCTCTTCTGCTTTTCCATGGTGAGTGCTTCCTTGTGCCAGAGTTGATTTAATTTTTTAATTCAAATTCTGGATAAGGATGACAAAAACAATAGCTACCTGCTGCCGTTGCTTCTCAACAACTGGCATTGAGAGGCGGAACTCCCTCTAAATATGGAGCCTTTCACCTTTCTGTGTATCATCCAGCTGCCATAAAAGCTTCATGTATATTTACCCTTATCAAAAAAAAGTGCTCTGGCCTCACACAGTTCTCCACACTGAACAATTAGCTCAGGTTCCAAAGAGCCACATGGACCTCTCTGCAAGGTATGGACTCTGTTGTGGCCCAGCAAGATCCGGTTGAGCTGCTGATGGACTCGGATAGCAAGGAACCATATGATTCTGCCCTGAATGATGTGGAGGACCCTGTGCTGGGTTCAGACTCAGAGCAGGGACCAGAGAGGCTGGCTGGCCACCAGGAGGTGCCTGAGACATGGAGCAGTGGGGAGGATCAAAGGCAGTTTGTCCCTGATGCTAGATTGAGAAGGGCTGAGAAATGGAAACAGCAACTCCGTAGGCAGACTCACAAAACATGATTAAGCACCGGTGGTTGTGGATTGGCCCCTCCCAAGAGAGATTATAGGTGTGGCGTTGGGAGGGGACATTTGCAGGAAACAACCGTTCAAATTAGTAGATAAGAAAATCTATGTATTCTAGCCCTGTCTGCTCGTTGGGACAATCTGCAGTACTTCATTCGAATTATCTGGGTTGTTTTCTTGAACGTGAGTTGTCTGGGCCCTCAGCCAAAGGATTCGTTATCTCAGTAATTAAACAGTGGCAAACAGCCACGCCTGTGTTCTGGTTTATTCACAGGCGGGGAGGGGGGAGTTTCAGAACAGGATTCCAAAGTGTAGCACAAGTAAGGCTGGACAATCTGCTATCCTTTAAACCGGTGTGTCAATTCCCACTGTCAGTAGCCAATACTGCTCTTAGGGAAGTGAAATGCTTACATCTCCAAAGGGTACCACATGGGAGAGGGCTGGCCTAAGTCAGTGATGGCTAACCTTTTCTGGACTGAGTGCCCAAAGTGTGCACGCGGGAATGCGCATGCACACCCGAACCCCCAAAATGCAATGCGCTTGGACCTCTGCACATGTGTGTGCCCCCCTGCAGGCACCCCGCCCCCCCGTGCATGTGCATGTGACCCCCACACGCGCCCCCACTGCACACTCCACTCCCCGTGTATGCGCACGTCTCCCCGCGTGCGCCCCAGCCCCACGCATGAGGCCTTGCAGATGCTGCCCCCCCGTGTCCCCCTCTACGCATGCACGGCAGGGACCTGAAGACCAGCTGGCTGGTGGGAGGTGTGGGTGCATGTTTGGCAGAGCTGAGTTGGGGCAACGGCTCACCTGCCCACAGAGAGGGCGCCATGTGTCACCTCTGGCACGCGTGCCATAGGTTCGCCATCAAGGGGCCTAAGTCATATTTAAAGGGCATCAAAAGTATTGGAAGAAAAATTGTCAAGACAAGAATAATTCCTTCCCTTGTCTCCTCTTCCACCACCACCACCACCACCACCGGCCACTTGGTTCCCGCCTGTGCCTGCCTACCTGCTGAGGTGGGCTCTCCCTGAGATGTTTCTTCTGGGTCACTTTGATGGGGGCCAATTTGGTTACAGCAGAAACCAGAAAGTTCATCAATATGTCCTCGCAGTTGGCAATCTGGTCGACAAAGCTCCTTAGCTTGGCAGGCAAATAGTTGCTGAAGAGGCTGTGATAGTACCTGTGGAAGGAAAACAGAGGGGTTGAAGAAATGTATAGGGCTCCCCATCCTCAACCTGCTCCCTCCAGGTGTGTCTCCTGAACCCCAATTTATTTGCTTTTTCAATCATCTCCGAGTGCATCATTTAGAATGTTCTGGTTGAATATTAGGATATTTCTAACATGTCCCAAAGGTGCTTTTTCAAGAGGCAACTGGACTTTCTGGTTTTTTTTGAAGATGTTTCTCTTCTGAAGAAGCTTCTTGGATGAGAAGCAAAACGTCTTCAAAAACAAAACAAAACCCCAGAAAGTCCAGTTGCCTCTTGAAAAAAGCAAGATGTTGTAGTTACTACCGGATTAATTGTAAAGACATCAAGCTCCCCGTTTACTCTTCAAACGTATCCAAAAGATGCTTGAGGTTCACCCACATTTGTTCCAGAATGGGACTGAGGGAAGAATATATCTGAAAAGTATGAAAGCAAATTCCGGTGGAAGGTTAGGGAGAACCTCTTGCAAGCAGCAGCAGTGGGAACCAAAGGGGGTGCTGAGCTTTCCTTTCCTAGGAAGAGTTCAAACAGAAGCTGCCGTATCCCAGAGAGACATCCATTGGGATTCCACCACTGAGCAGGAACTGGGTTTGATTGCCTCAACGGGCTCTTTCCAACTCAAGGATGTTCTTCAGCCAGGAAGGGTACCTGTGATAGAATGCCGCTGCCGTGAGAACCATAGAGAACTCATTGGTCCATTTTGAAGTGTAGCTCCACTGGTTCTTGCCCGTATCCCAAAAATGGCTGCGCATTGGGAAGCCTACAATGCGGTCAGGGAACTTTCTCCATACCTCAAAGGCAAAGTCAACCTAAAAGGTAAGGAAGAGAACAGGAAAACGGTTTGAGGAAAGAGAATCTTTCATTTGAAGGCTTCAGGTTGTCAACATGAAAGTCATGCCTTCTACTTTCGATTGATAGTCCTTCTTTTTTCCCCCCAAGGAGCATCATCTCTAGAACAGGGATGGCCAACCTTGGCAATTTAAAGACCTGTGGAGATGAACTCCCAGAGTTCCTCAACCAGAATAACTTGTTGGGGAATTCTGGGAGTTAAAGTCTATAGATTGGACACCCCTGCTCTATAGATTATCTCGTGACATTCATGATATTCATAGTGTGTATCCCCTTAGATATCTTCTATGATCCAGAAATTTCTAGAGTTGCTACTGCTAGCCATGCTGACGGGGCATTCCAAAAGTAGTAATGAAAGTTATCAGGTTGGGAAAGGTTGAACTAGTCTCACCAGCCGCAATTCTCCAATATCAGCCACAGTCTCTGCTAACCAGTTCTGGAGATGTCACAAATTAAAGCTAGAACCTTTTGCAAGCAGACCATGCAAAGATTGCTCAATGTTCCCTTTCCGTATCTAAACAAGCATTTTACAATGGGGAATCAGAATTGGATAACTAATAGACAATAGAATTCCATGTTTTAGTCTGTATATGTAATTCCTTTCCTACCCATTTTTCTAAGTCAACCAATTTAAATTTCAATCATTTAATTTACAATGCATATGCATAAATATATTGTCAGGGTTCCAAACAGTATCCAAAATTAAATCAGAGTCCAAGGCAAAGGTATTTATTACGAGAGCCATGTTGGCGCATCTGGGAAAACCCGAAACCTGAAAGCTTCCCGGTTTTCCCCACCCAGTTGAAAGTTCAAGATCTTGCCCCCACACCCACAAGTTCATCACATGGTCCAATCTTCCACTGCCATGCTGGCAGTCCAACCCATCCAGTTCCGGTCAGGTACAGAGGCGCAAAGACAAAGGATGACCTTGGCTTTCTAGAAAGAATTTTGTTATGGCTACATATCACACAACTCTGTATAATCCCCCCTCCCCCATTTTTCCACAATAGAAAGTGTGGCAGGCCAAAGATCCAAAGGAAAAGATGGCTGCATGCCTGACACATATAGGCTTACAACATAGGCTTTGTCAAATAGGTAAGATACGTATATATGTACATATATTTGGAGAAAGGGAAAATGGTATTTCTTAAGGATCCCTAAACCCCTCTCAGCCAAGATAGCTGCAATGGACAGACTGTTTCTCGACTGTCCAGGTTGGAGGTCTTGCCCTGTGTTTAAGTAGTCACATGTCCCTTCCTGATTCCAAGGTCCAGGGCTACAACCCAAGTAGTAAGATTCTGGAGAACTTTCTCACCTCACTGGTTGAAAGGCTGGTATATTCATCAAGGCTCAACACGGCATCCGTCCCGAGAGCAGAATAAGGCAAAAACCGTTCGCTGACCTGCGGGAGAGGAGGCAAGAAACAGAAAAGCACCTTATTTATTTATTTATTTATTTATTATTCATATTTATAGACCGCCCCCTCTCCCGAAAGGGACTCGGGGCGGTGTACAGTCACTAAAATGCGTTATAAAATACATACATAAAACCTTCTGTTATCCCTTCAAGGTAGAACCAGATAGGAAATCAAAGTCGTGTAGAACAATACTACTTTTGTTGGTAAGATATAGGAGAGCCAGGCACCAGGCTAGAAACCAAGAGGCTATGAGTTCTAATCCCACCTTAGCTATGAAAGCTGATTAGTTGAACTTGAGCCAGTGGTTCTCAGCCCAACCCATCTCACAGGGTGGTTGTTTCGGGGAAACTAGGAGGAGGAAGGTGTGCTGGATATGTTCACCGCCTTGAGTTTATTTATTTTATATGTATGTATGTATGTATGTATGTATGTATGTATGTATGTATGTATGTATGTATGCATTGTGTCTGATAAAGGAGGAGCTGATAAAGGAGGAGAGGAGCTGATAAAGGAGTTGATAAAGGAGGAGAGCCTGTGGCTTAGTGGCTAATACATCTGCCTAATATGTAATACAGCCCAGGTCCAAATCCCAGTAAGGGTATGGCTAGCTGATGAGAGCTAAATAGCTTGAAATAGATCTATACTAGTCTCCTTTCATTTATTTATCAGCACAAATACAACATATATATAAACGGCTGTATGTGTGTGGGTTCCAGCATAACTCGAACACCTGGCGTAATTTCAACCGAACTTGGTACACAGATGACTTACTCTTTGGAAACAAATACTGTGGGAGTAAGACGCCCCTAACACCTCTCGGTGTGTGTGTGTGTGTATGTGTGTGTTCCAGCATAACTCTGGAACGCCTGGGCCCCTGAAATGAAAAGGAATGAATTATATCTAAAGTATCAAATCACAGTATTTTTGACAGTGATAGTGTGCATTTTGGATTCACGTTCTTGTTCGTCTGTGTCTGGGTGTTCCAGCATTACTTTGACTTGACACTATAGATATAATTCATTCCTTTTCCTGTCTAATACAGAATGATCATAAATAAATAAATACCCGGGCAATGCCAGGTTATCAGCTAGTTATTAAAAATGGGAAATAGGTAGATAGAGATGATAGAGAAAAGGAGGGATAATCTTACAAGTCTCCTTCTCTTTCTCCCTCTCTCCATCTTCTCTTCGTTGAAACTAGGGGTGGACTTGTCTGAGATGTTTCCATAGATTACTTTTCTGCTGTTGGTAATTATTTCCTCTTGAATCCTTGCCCACAAGAACACTTCTTTTGGAAATTAAGAGACCAAGAAAAACCAAGTGGAAGATTTACTCTTGTCCTTAGATTGGTCTTTGGCTGAATGTTTGCCTATTGAAGGATGAGGAGGAGAACTGGCTCTGAATGATAGGTGAACCTGGGGTGTTTGGAAAGCAGGATTCCTGCTGGAGTGCAGGATCTCTGCTGATTTTTGCCAAGGTCTTCCCTCCCTAAAAGGTGCTCCGTGACAACCACAACCGCAACCTGGATGGCCTCTTACCTTGTTGCTGCTTAAAATGACAGTCAAGGGAACTGTGGTCGGTGGCCACTTCTGTGGAGGTGGCTTCTCACAGCTCCACAAGACTAAAATCTGTACAGGGAACAAGAAACGCCATCTGAAACAAGTGTGCATCAGGAAGAGCGTCTGCATTTTGTGCTGTATTTATTTATTTGTTTGTTTGTTCCTTCTGCAGCTTTATCTGGCCAACCATCTTCACCAATTAACTCTGGGCAGCCAACAAGGCTTACAAACAAAAGCATACATCTTTCAAAGAATTAAAAGATTAAAAGTTGCCAGATAAAAATAACCAATTGCTCAATTCATTGCAGAGCACAGCATGTAAACAAATCAAGCCTTGCTGGAATCCTGATTCTAAATTGAGAAGGGAAAGCCAAGTTTTTAAGGCCTTTCTAAAGGCCTGAAGTGGGTTTAGGTGGACAGATGCTTCATTTTCTCCAGAATTGATATCATCCCAAAGCCCCAGATTCCCCTAAAAATCAGACTAGATTTTTCTAGGGGCTGCGGGGGAGGCTTTAAGAGTGAAGCGAGTGCCTTAAGCCCATCCATTTCTAAAACCCATCAACAAAACTCCAGAAAACAAGCCAAACCGCTGAACCTTCTCCCTGGCATCCAACCTCCCTGCTCACTCTCCAATGCCAACAAAATTCCAACTCAGACGGGGGGGGGGGGGGGGTAAATGGTCAGCTAAGGATTTATAAGCTGTGGTGGGATTCAAATAATTTAACAACCGGTTCTCTGCCCTAATGACCAGCTGGGCTCGGTGATCATGTGACTGGCTGGATGTGGCCAACTCAACGTCACTCACATCGATGGGCGCTTTGCTGTAGCTGTTACAATGTAATCAGGGTTATCCGGAGAGGCAGTTTCTGTAAGCAAGGCAATAAAGATTAGGCTAGAAACACCAGAATGTTTCCTTCCTGCCTTCCTTACAGGATTAACCCTGTAAAGTGGGGAAAAAAACAAAAGGAGCTTTCTTCCAACCACTGGTTCTCCGAACTGCTTAGAAAGTTAACAATCGGTTCTCCCAAATAGGTGCAAACAGGCTGAATCCCACCATTGTTTATAAGCACCCTCTCTCATGTGGACAGCAAGGCCCACTCTTCTTAGCCAACCTGGCTTATTGGCAGCCTGCGTGGGATTATGGAAGCTGAAATCCATCTCTGGGGATTCATCGGGCTGGAGAGAGACTGGGTAACGAGTTAGGCAGAAGACAGCATTTCATGAAGGCGGTCTTAAAAGCAGGTTTTTGGTTTCTGCTGCAAACACCTCCCATGGCACATCTCCTCCCATCAGTGGCAAGGAACAAAGCCCGTTGGCACAGAAACTCATTGAAATGGGCAGGAGCCGTGCCAAAGCCCAAGAGCTCTGCTTATTTCTATGGGTCTTATATAAGAAAGCATGCAGAGGCGACTCTTGTTGTGCTCAATCTGCCTTGTTTGAACTCCGCTGCAGTACAAACAGTACCTCCTGCACTGATCCTCAAAGCCGCCCTCTATTGGGGTGGTCCTCTGGTTTTGTCTCATCACCAGACTGCCTGGGGAATTTCAGCTTGTACAATTTTCCTTACCCTGCTTGGCAAGCTGCCCGAGGCCCTGCTTTCAAACGGCAACTGTCGGTTTTGAAGCAAGTATTCCACTGTGCAAAATGCTGCCACGTTTTGGCTTCCAGAAGGTGGTTCTCGAGCTAGCACTTTAGGTTCATAGGAACGGTTGACAACCCCCCCTCCCCTGAATGTTAATGGTTTCCTGCAACAAATCTAAACTGTACGACCAAGGAGCAGCTTAAAAAGTTGCTCTAGTAAATGCATTTCAGTTTGGCTTGTCATAATGAAAGCTGCAGAGACGTTGGTCGTTCTTAATGAAATTTTCCCACTTGATATATTTGAGATTTTTCTCGTGAATTGTTTTCTAGGGATGGTGGTGAAAGGAGACTTCTTTTAGCAGCAGTAATGTCAATCTCATCTCACAAATGCTCCGTCTTACACATCGGCAACCAAAATCAGAATACCAAATACAAGCTGGGCGGATACGACCTCGTAGTCGACCCTCACTCAGTCAAGGACCTAGGCATACTCGGTGCATGGAACGCTGTTCCCTTCCCACCAAAGGTGGTCCCTATTTTTCTAATTGCATTTTTACATCCTTTCAAACTGCTAGGTTGGCAGAAGCTGGGACAAGTAACGGGAGCTCACTCCGTTACGCGGTGCTAGGGATTCAAACCACCAAACTGCTGATCTTTCTGATTGACAAGCTCACATCTTAGCCACTGAGCTAATGCTCATAATTGAAGGACTAGTCATCTGTACTTTTCTTTCTGTGAGCTTTTCTATTAAGAGTTTTTTCCCCCCCAACATTCCATGGCCTCCCTGCCCATTTGCAATTCCCAACCCCACAATGCCTTAGAAAAAGAGTCCCTCTAGGATTCAGTGTAATCATGGGAAGCTGGGAAGCAGACAACCTTTGGAGACATGAATCTACTAGGAAAAATGGGACATTTGCATATTCCCATTGAGTGCCTCAGATCTAAACAAAATGCAGGACCATCACACTCTACCCAAGAGAATTTTGCAGACATATTTCGGATTTCCTCCAATTGAATGAGAATTGTTGTTGTTTTTTTAAATGCAGGATTTGGCAGTAATTCATATTGTGGGGCAGGACCAAACCATTGCCACTCAACCTCTCCAAAAGGAAACCCAAGCCTTCATTGTTGTTCCTTTCTTTCTTCTGTCTCTGAATTACTTTTGACTCTTGGCAAGTACGATAGGTGGACAGGTCTCTCTGCAGTTTTCTGGGCAACACTTTTAGAAGCAGATTGCCATTTCTTTCTTCCAGAAGCTGAGACGTAATAATTGGCCTCAACACTAGAACTCATGGTCTCCCAGCATCCACCTAGCACCTTTAAGAAGAACCCCAAACGGGCTCCTGTATAATGCACTAGATTACACACCAAGGCATGTTTCGTTGGTACTTTTGCTGAAGTAGACTGACTCTTCCTGTCAGGCCTGCAGCCATCTTTTCTTTTGGATCTTTGGCCTGCCACATTTTCTATTATTCTACTATGCAGTTTCTATTGTGGGAAAATGGGAGCGGGGGGATTGTACGGAGTCAGATACTATGTAGCCATAACAACATTCTTTCTCGAAAGCCAAGGTCATCCTTTGTCTTTGCACCTCTGCACCTGACCGGAACAGAATGGGTGGAACTGCCAGCATGGCGATGGAAGATTGTACCGTGCGATGGACTTGTGGTTGTGGGGGTAAAATCTTGAACTTTCAACCGGGTGGAGAAAACCGGGAAGCTTTCAGATTCGGGTTTTCCCAGACGTGCCAACATGGCTCTCTTAATACATTGGAACTTTGAGGAATCCTTTGCCTCAGACTCTGATTTACTTTTGGATGCTATTTGGAACCCTGGCACTTTCCTTCTAAAGCAGACAAGCTACGAGACAATGTGCTTAGACTCCCGAGCTCACATACTTAGAAGACTCTCATTTACTGCCATACATTTTGAAACGCTCAGGATGGGCGCGGCCTGGTTAGCTGAGCTCATCTGCAGTAGAGACATGGCTGTTGACAGGACTTGCCCTGTAGTTAAAGGGGAAGGTGAGACCTGCTGACAGCAATAAAGGTTACTAGCCCACCCAGGTGTATCCTAAGGCTGCCACACCCGCCACAACCCTCTGACATACAAGGGAATGGAAAAGGCACCAGAGCTTGTTGGGTTTTGTACAGCACAACTCTGGAAGATGACACCTTCTAGCAATCTTCACAATAAGAGGTGTGAACGACAACGTAGAGGTTGTAGACCAAAGCATCAGAACTCTGGATTAAGAGGCTGGCAAGGAGAGGAGAGCTGCTATTAAGCATTCGAGATTCAGGTAGTCCTCGTCTTACAACAGTTCATTTAGTGACCATTCAAAGTGAAAACGGCCCTGAAAAATGTGACTTAGGACCGTTCTTCACAGTTACAACCTTTGCTTCATCATCCCCCTGATCAAGGCCATGCCATCCCCTTTTGCGACCTTCTGACAAGCAAAGTCAATGGGGAAGCCTGGTTCTTATAACAACTGCGTTACTAACTTACCAGCTGCAGTGATTCTCTTAACAACCGTGGCAAATAGGTCATAAAGTGGCCCAAAACCCATTTAACAAATGACTTACTTAACAACACAAATTTTGGGTTTGATTGTGGTTGTAAGTCGAGGACTACCTATATTGGACTGGACTGGACTGGATTGTCCTGCTACCTATTTTAGGTGGAAATAGATCATTTTTCACGTTCTTCAACATAAAACCAGCATGTTCGTATATAGGTAGTCCTTGACTTACGCCCAGAATTGGGACTGGAACGTCCATCACTATGCAAGGCAGTTGTTAGGTAAGATCCACCCAATTTTACATCCATTATAGCCGTGGTGGTGCAGTAGTTAGAATGCAGAACTGCAGGCTCTTCTGCTGACTGCCAACTGCCAACAGTTCAATTCTCACCTGGCTCAAGGTTGACTCAGCCCTCCATCCTTCCAAGGTGGGTAAAATGAGGGCTCAGAATGTTGGGGGGCAAGAGGCTGACTATAAACCGCTTAGAGAGGGCTGTGAAGCACTGTAAAGCGGTATATAAGTCTAAGCGCTATTGCTATTTTCCTTCCCTCCCTCCCTCCCTCCCAGCGGTTAGAATGCAGTATTTCAGGCTAACTCTGCTCACTGCCAGGAGTTCGATCCTGACCAGCTCAAGGTTGACTCAGCCTTCCATCCTTCCGAGGTCAGTAAAATTGGGAACGCAGATTGTTGGGGGGGGGGGGGAGGGGACATAGGCTGACTCCTCTGTAAACTGCTTAGAGAGGGCTGTGAAGCACTGTAAACCAATATACAAGTCTAAGTGCTATTGCTTGTCTGCAATGGTTGTTAAGCAAGTCACAGCACTTGTAAAGGGAATCATGCAGTCATTAAGCAAATTCGGCTTCTCCCGTGGACTTTGCTTGTCAGAAACCAGCCAGAAAAGTTGCCAATGCGATTGTATGACCACAGGACAATGCAATCATCATAAACCAGGGGTGTCCAAACTTGACTTCAACTCCCAGAATTCCCCAGCCAGCTATGCTGGCTGGGGAATTCTGGGAGTTGAAGTCCACAAGTCTTAAAAGTTCCCAAGTTTGGACACCCCTGTCGTAAACACATGCCCGTCCAAGATGCTCACATTTTGTTTGGGTTGGGTTGGGAGGACACCGCAACGATCATCACCGCAATAACAACCGAAATTCCTTTACCTTGGCGCAGTATTGTGATCTGGAGACAGCTTGGGTGAGCTTGAGGATGGGCTGAGAAAGGGAGACAATTGGTGAGACGGCCCAGATTAACGCTGTAAACTTCTCGGAGGGGCTGGATCCTGTTAGGGGGAGAGAACTGGTGAGTCTTGAAACCCTCCTCCAAACCTGTCTTGGGTTTTTGGCTCACCTGCCGAAGTTTAATCCCCATCTAACCAATTATCGTTAGTGGTTTATTTAGCGCTACCAGCTTACATGACGTTTTCAGAAGATAAAAGAAGAGAGGTCTCCACCCACAGGAAACTTGCAATTCAGATTTCATTGCCAATGAAAACAGTAGGAGAAAAACAAAACAAAACCCAGGAGGAATTAAGGCAGATGAAACAGAGATAACAACATTAGTGACAATTTCAGCTACGCTCATTTACAGGAGGAATCCACAATATAGCTCTAATGGACGCCAACCGTCAGGTACCCTGCCCCATCAGTCTTTATTATTTTATCAATTTATATTTCATAGTTGCTCTACCAGAGGAGCTCCAAACTTGGCAACCTTAAAACTTGTGGATCTCAGCTCCCAGAATCCTGGGAGTTGAAGTCCACAAGTTTTCAAAGTTGCTAACTTTAGGGACCTCTGCTCTTGCAGTTCAAGGCAGCCTACGCAAGGATCTCCCTTCACTTTAACCACTAAATCGTTGTCGAAGATAGACTGAGTGACCAAAAGTGATAGGCCCAAGATCTCCCAAGGAGTGGCTGAAATGGGAGCTGAACTCCAGTTATAACCCAACACCCTGAGGACTCTAAAAACCAACACAGTTCTAGGCTGCATCAACAGAGGGATAGAATCACGATCACGTGAAGTGTTAACACCACTTTATAATGCCTTGGTAAGGCTACACTTGGAATACTGCATCCTGTTTTGGTCGCCACGATGTAAAAAAGTTGTGGAGACTCTAGAAAGATTGCAGAGAAGAGCAACAAAGATGATTAGGGTGCTGGAGACTAAAACATATGAAGAACGGCTCCAGGAACTGGATATGTCTAGTTTGATGAAAAGAAGGACTAGGAGAGACATGATAGCAATGTTCCAATATCACAGGGGCAATATCAAAGAAGAGGGAGTCAAACTATTCTCCAAAGCACTGAGTGTAAAACAAGAAGCAATGGGTGGAAACTAATCAAGGAGAGAAGCAACCTAGAACTAAGGAGAAATTTCCTGACAGTGAGAACATTTAATCAGTGGAACAACTTGCCTCCAGAGGTTGTGAATGCTCCAACACTGGAAGTCTTTAAGAAGATGTTGGATAAACATTTGTCTGAAGTGGTGTAGGGTTTCCTTCCTAAGCAGGGGGTTGGATCTTCTGTAAGGCAGTTGTTAAGCGAGATCCGCCCAATTTTACATCCATTATAGCTGTGGTGGTGCAGTGGTTAGAGTACAGTACTGCAGACTCTTCTGTTGATTGCCAGCTGCCAGCAGTTCGAGTCTCACCAGGCTCAAGGTTGACTCAGCCTTCCATCCTTCCGAGGTGGGTAAAATGAGGACTCAGATTGTTGGGGGCAAGAGGCTGACTCTGTAAACCGCTTAGAGAGGGCTGTAGAGCACTGTAAAGCGGTATATAAGTCTAAGTACTATTGATATTTCATTCTATTCTCTTTACTGTGTGGGTTTCTCCCTTTTGATTTCTCTCCCAGAGGCCTGATTGTAAGCTTCTTGGGAGCAGAGGCTGTTTCTCTGCCTTACTTACGCAATTCTTTGTCAGCCCTTCAAAGTAGATCAGGTCAAGAAACAGGCAGAGCAGGGACTCCAGGAATGTTGTTTATTTTAATTTTTGAAAGCCAGTCCAAGTTTCTCTTTGTCCCATCTTAAAAGCAAACAAAACCACAGTGGCCTTGTTTCTTTCTCATGCTTCCTGCAATCCCTAGACTGTGTAACCTCTACGTCCCTCTTCAACGGCTTGTTTCTTTAGCTTTCTCAGACCTTCCTCAAAGTCATCTTTACGAGTCTTTGCATTCTGTAAGGTTAGACCCTCCCCCTGATAATAAATGCAGTGGGTAAATGCTAATTTAAAAAAAAAGATTTTAAAAAAATCAGAAGATAGGCATCAGCTTACTCGGGAAACTTTAAAATTTGCAAAAGTACAAAAATACTTCAGTGGGGAAATGTCTGAGGCACAACACCTCCTAAAATAGATCACCACGCAAAGCAAATAAACATTTGAGATAATGATATTTCTGAGTATCATCTGAGTAAAAGATGAAACTGGAAAACAGGTGGTGGAAGTCACAGTGCCTGATGGGGTATCCTGGGAGAGAGACAACAGGCACTCCTCGGCTTAAAACCATTTGTTTAGTGACTGTTACAGCAGCACTGAAAAATGTGACTTATGACCGGTCCTTGCACTTATGACAGCATCCCCACAGTCACGTGATCAAAATTCAGACCCTTTGGCAACCGGCATGCATTTAGGATTGTTGCAGCATCCTGTGGTCCTGCAATCATCCTTTGCGACCTTCCCAGTCGGTTTCCAATGAGCAAAGTCAATGGGAGAAGTTGGATTCACTTAATGACCGCCTCACTTAACAACCGCGCTGATTCGTTTAACAATCAGGGCAAAAGAAAAGCTCATAAAATCAGGCGCGGCTCACTAAAACGACTGCCTTGATGGGCAACAAAAATTCTAGTTGCGGTTGTGATCGTAAATCAAGGACTATCTAAATCAGGGGTGTCCAAACTTGGCAACTTTAAGACTTGTGGACTTCAACTGCTAGAATTCCTCAGCCAGCTCTGCTGGCTGGGGAATTCTTGGAATTGAAGTCCACAAGTCTTAAAGTTGCCAAGTTTGGACACCCCTGATCTAAATACTTGAAAAGGAACATTCATTCCCACCACATTTTGTGGTAGGTCCACCACTCCAGCAACTTCAACTTTTTAGGAAAGAAGAAGTAGGAATAAAAAGAATGAAGTTGTTCTGACTGAGGCTTCCCAAGAGCATTTTGTCCCGACAAAAACCTCTTTTATTAATTTACTGTGAATTCTGCTCTTTCACAGCAAAGAGTCTTTCAAGGGAGGATTTACAGCCACAGACCTTATCCGGCTTGGAGAGCTGCCGGGCCGATAGTAATCTTGATAGTAGTGGCCATTATTTTCAAGAAATCGCTCTTGCAGTTGTGTAAGAGGAAGGACTATTATTCTGACCGAGGTTCCCAAGAGCAGGAAGCAAACTCCTTGTCCCGACAAAAAAACCCTTTTATTAATTTACTGTGAATTCTGCTCGTTCACATCCAGCAAAGTCTTTCAAGGGAGGATTTATAGTCACAGACCTTATCTGGCTTGGAGAGCTGCCAGGCCAATATCTGCAAAACGTGTCAAGGAGTCTTGGAGAGTCACGAACCAATTAAGTGAACTAATTGTCTCCTGCAAACTCCATTCCCCTTTGCTCCTCTTTTATTTCCTCTGGGAGGGGTCATTCATCACCCACCTGTGGCCTTGCTCCCAAGTTGACCCCTGTTCTTTAGCTGTTCCCTTCATCTGGCAGCTCTGCGCATGCGCACACTGGGAACAGGCTCCAGCTGTTCTTCTGCCTCACTGATGTCTGACTCTGAAGGCAGCTGATAACTGGCATACGGCTCTGGTCCCCGCTCTGCCTCTGACACAGAGCCCTCATCAGAGCCTTCCCCAGACTCCAGGACTGGCCCATGTTCCTCCCCAACCTCCTCACTGTCTGAATCTGCTGCTAGCTCAGCTGGCAGGCCATAACACAAGTTAGAAACAGCGCAGAGGTATTTCCCCTACCTTGCTGCGGATAATAGAAAGGGAAGTCGTTCAGATGAGTAGAGTATTCTGGTAAGGCCACCAACCCTCCAGGAAGTGTGTTCCAGAAGAACTTTGGGCGTGATTCCTGATGAAATATCCGATCTTTTATTATCTAGCAAAGAGAAAGATAGTTGTCATTACACCCCGGAGCCATCTGCACCTGCTGGAAACAGAGGCGTCTCCTGGGTATGAGAACAATCTCAACTGTTCTTCTTGGCTCCCAGTAGAAAAAGCTAAGCTTGCATGGCAGAGTAGCCAGGAATCCCAGATCCAAAAGTGCCATGCCATTATTGTCTTTTTGATACCTCTTCTGTAATTGTGTGAGGATACTGGTCACACTGGTTGGCTACCAGCAGGCATATTTTGTGCCTTAAGTAAGAAACCGTAGGTGAGACAGTCTGATAAAGCTCTGAAAATGTTACATAAATGTTAACTATTACTATAACATTAAGCAAAGCATGCTAGGCTGAAATACCTGGTGCAAACTATACAGGAGTTAAGAGCTGGATTCAATAAAAAATAGTTGTTAGGTAGTAGGTAGGTAGGTAGAGAGGGAGAGAAAGAGAAAGACAGTAGGTAGGTAGGGAGAGAGAGTAGCTAGCTAGGTAGGTAGGTAGATAAAGGGATAGAGAGAGAGACAAATAGAGAGAGTTAGAGAAATAGAGAAATACAGTAGGTCGGGAGGGAGGGAGAGAGAGGGTGTAGGTAGGTAGAGAGAGAAATAGAGAGAGAGAGAGAAAGACAGTAGGTAGGTAGGGAGAGAGAGTAGCTAGGTAGGTAGGTAGGTAGATAAAGGGATAGAGAGAGAGACAAATAGAGAGAGTTAGAGAAATAGAGAAATACAGTAGATAGGTAGGGAGAGAGAGAGAGAGAGAAATACAGTAGGTAGGGAGGGAGAGAGAGAGAGAGAGTAGGTAGGTAGGTGGGTAGATAGAGGGAGAGAGAGAAATACAGTAGATAGGTAGGGAGAGAGAGAGTAGGTAGGTAGTTGAGAGAGAGAGAGAGAAATACAGTAGGTAGGTAGGTAGGGAGAGAGAGTAGGTAGGGAGGTAGATGCTTCCAGGTGTATTTATCCATGTGCTGGAAAAGGAAATCACTGACAATCTGCAGCACCTAAGACTTGTTTCTGCTGGCACAGCACTTGATCAATCTAATTCTCATCAATCACTCTAACTAAAGAGCTTTCCAAAAGGAAAAAAAAAGTTTTTGCATTCTGCAAGCCTCCCCCAAACGGCCCGTTATTCGTGAAAACTGGCCCGTCCCCGTCCCCCCCCAAAAGGCATGAATAGCCTTGGAGGGCTTGCAGAGTGCTCCGGGGGGGGGGGGGGAGGGATGAGCAAAAAACAGGCTTGTTTTTTGTCAAAAAAAATGCACACATAGCCTTATGGCCCAGCCCTGTGGAATGACCTCCCTCCGGATATTAGGACTACTTCCGACCTCCGCTCCTTCCGTGTAAAGCTCAAGACCCACCTATTTCAAGTAGCTGGCCTGGCTCAACTATAGTCTGAACATATCGCTCCTGACGGGTTTTTTATTTTTGTAATTTTATCTAATTTATTTAGGGGATTTTAATATTGTGATTTTAATTGTTTCCATCCATTTGTCCACCTCCTCTTTGTATACGTCTTTGTATACGTCTTTGTATACGTCTATATTATATGTATGTTTGTTCCATACTTGTATTTTTATGTTTTTATTGTACGCCGCCCCGAGTCCTTCGGGAGAGGGTGCGGCTAAGAAATAAATTATTATTATTATTATTATTATTATTATTATTATTATTATTATTATTATTATTATTATTATTATTATTATTATTATTATTATGGAGGCTTATAGAGTGCTGCTGGGGGGGGGCAAAAAAGGCCCATTTTTTGCTCATTTCTGCCCTCCACCGCCCCCAGGAGCTCTCTGAAAGCCTCCATAAGGGTATGCACGGCCATTTTGGTGAAGGGGCGGGGCTTTGGGAGGCAAAAAAATGCTGTATTCGATGTATAAGATGCACCCAGATTTTCAGCCTCCTTTTTGAGGAAAAAAGGTGCATCTTATACTCCAAAAAATATGGTATATTGCATGCAGGGGGTACAATTATTTATATTTGATTTCTAATTTCCGAATGACTTCGCATGGGCCGGATAGGGACAGGCAAAGAGGCCATAAAACGCCCAGATCTGCTATAGGTATTCACTTCTAGACAGGAATTTTACTGGCTAAAAACAACTTGAACATCTCAGAGTTAAAAGGAGACTGCTCTTTCACTTACCGTATTTTTCAGACTATAAGACGCAACAGTGTATAAGACACACCAAGATTTTGAAGAGGTAAGTAAGAAAAAATGTTTTTGTCCTCCCTGGCCTCCAGAAGCACTCTGCAGGCTGGGGGAAGGTAAAATTGTGCCCTTTTTTGGGAAAAACGGGGAGGGGGGAAATGGCCCAGGTTTTTTGCAAAAATGGGGGCATTTTTCCCTTCTCCCAGCCCCGCTGAAGCCTGCAGAGTGCTTCTGGGGGCTGGGGAAAGGCAAAAATGCCTCTGTTTTTGCGAAAAACAGCCTGTTTTTTTCGCAAAAATGGGATGCTGGAGTGGGGTTTTGGGAGCCCAAAAATGGCTGCATTTGGTGTATAAGACACACCAACATTTCCATGCTCTTTTAGGGGGGGAAGGTGCATCGTATACTCTGAAAAATACGGTATATATTTACATCTATATACCTAAAATATTTTTTAAGCATTATATGATATAGCTAGCACCCTTCAAGAGGAAGTTAAAACTTAAACTCTTTGATTTCCCTTCCCCATTTCTCAAAACCTTGGACCAGAAGGGAAAAAAGAGACAATGATGTTTCCAAAGGTGAGAGAGATTGTGGGGTGGGGAGATGGAAGAAGGAAGGAAACAAAATTAAAAACATAAACTGTTTGACAGCTTATCTCATAAATGGCAACTCAGCCCAGGTGGTGAGAAAGCCGGGAGCAAACATTTCAAACTATTCCAAGAGACTTCGCCTTTTATTGGCACCTATGAATTTCTGCCAGTTCTGGTTCCAAGAAAGGCAGCCTGAAGTCCCCTTGTACTCATAGATCTGGAGAACTTCACAGCCAAACCTAATTGTTGTGGCCCACCAGCGGCCAGTGGAGCTGGCAGCAGATTTGGACAGTGAGGAGGTTGGGGAGGAACATGTGCCAGTCCTGGAGTCTGGGGAAGGCTCTGATGAGGGCTCTGAGTCAGAGGCAGAGAGGGGGCCAGACCTGTATGCCAGTTATCAGCTGCCTTCAGAGTCAGAAATCACTGAGGCAGAAGAACAGCTGGAGCCTGTTCCCAGTGTGAGTTGCCAGATGAAGAGAACAGCTATGGAACAAGGGTCGACTTGGGAGTAAGGCCGCAGGTGGACGGTGAATGGCCCTTCCCATAGGGCAGGGGTGTCCAAACTTGGGAACTTTAAGACTTGTGGACTTCAACTCCCAGAATTCCCCAGCCAGCCGGCTGGGGAATTCTGGGAGTTGAAGTCCACAAGTCTTAAAGTTCCCAAGTTTGGACACCCCCTGCCATAGGGAATAAAAGAGGAGCGAAAGGGGAGTGGAGCTTGCAGGAGACAATTAGTTCATTCCTGCCTTCTTGCCAAATATTGCGGCGTCTGAAAGATATCGGCCTGGCCGCTCTCCAAGCCTGATAAAGGTTGGTAATTGTGAACTATCTTGGAAGACTGCGGGCCGGGACTTTGCTGGAGAGGAATTCACTGTAAATTAAATAAAAGGGGTTTATCGGGATGAGAACTCGGCTTTATGCTTCTGGGGAAGCCTAAGTCAGAACACTAACTGGTGTATCAAGCAACAAGCAGAAAGGTTGATGGACAGCAGGTTGGAAGATGGTCCAATAATAGCCATCCCCATGTGGTTTAGACCAGCTGTGTGGAGAGCTTGACCCAAGGATCAGTGAAGCCATGGAGGGAACCACATGATGTTTAACCGCACATTCCCCCCTTATCTCTCCTCCAACTGCTTAGCCCTGGCCTAGAAGCAAAGAGAGAACTACTGAAAGGAGGTTGAGGAACACACCCTGAGGATTGACACACCTTAACACACCTAGACCAACTTGAAAGCTAAAGGTTCCCACCTCTCTGTGGCTTCCTTTGGTCATCATGCCAATCCATTATGTGCTGAACATGTTGCAGGAAGCAAGCCAATTTGTTTCAGAGTTGACTTCGTTGTGTGACCCTATTCATTGCGCTCTACAAGGCACGTTTTATGGCTTGTGTTCTATGGATCCAGCCAATTCTAATTTATTTAGCCAACCACGGTTTACCATGACATGTGACCCCAATCATAGAAACGGGAGTAATTACAGATGAAATATTTGGGCAAATGGCGGGCACATTTCTGCAGCTTACCTCAAGGGTGGTTTGAACAATCTTCTCCACAGAAGAAAAATACGTTTCCCATAAAAACTGGGTTTGCTGCTGGAAGGCCAGGATTTTGTCACTGTTCAGACATCGGACCGTAGATGGAATCTGTTGAGGAAACAGCATGAACAGAAGACATGAAGGGGAGAATGCAGAGTAGCTTATGATAGAGGGAAGAACCGCAATCATTTTTATAGAGATGTTTCGGTCTTTTAATTTTACAGGGTTGTGTTAGGTTTTCCAAGCTTCTAAGGATCTTATACTGCTTATACATTTCCGTGAAATTATTAAAATGGATGTAATTTTCCTTGTCTGTATTTTATGCTACTATACTGTACAACTGAAATACAGTCTTCTTGTTTTGATGGAGGAAAGCATCAAGAGACCTTCCTTCAACAACAAAAAAGCACCAAGCATGATGTGGAGACAACCAACCGAGCTGAGCAGTTTGGTCTAGTGGCTAAAGCATCACGCTAGGAGACTATGAGTTCTATGCCCAGCTTAGGCATGAAACTAATTGGGTGACATTGGGTCAATCACCAGGAGACTGTGAGTTCAAGTCCCACCTTAGGCAAGAAAGCTGGCTGGGTGACATTGGGTCAACCACCAGGAGACTGTGAGTTCAAGTCCCACCTTAGGCATGAAAGCTGGCTGGGTGACATTGGGTCAATCACCAGGAGACTGTGAGTTCTAGTCCCACTTTAGGCATGAAAGCTGGCTGGGTGACACTGGGCCAGTCATTCTCTCTTAGGCCAACCCATCTCACCAGGATTGTTAATGTGGGGAAATAGGAGGAGAAAGGATTATTAAGAATGTACACTGGCTTTGGTTATTTAAAAAATAATACAAAGTGGGGATGAAAATAAATAAACTTCAGCATGGGTGTTGACTAAGCTGTGTTTGCATATTAATAGATATTTATCCGCAGAATCAATATTCCTCTGACCAGCAAGGATCTATGCATGATGCTCATGGCAATGTCATAACAAAGGTTACAGTAATTCAGCTACCGGAATTCAACACATTACTAAATCAGTTTCTCTATTTAAATCAATTCCTAAGTTACCCATAGCAAGAACAGCAAATAAGTGAGGCATGATCAATGAAAGGCCATATAAAAATACTGCAAAGAGGTAAATAAATTAATACCCCCATATTCCAAATAATTGCTGTACTTTATAGAGGAAAATGAAGGCATCTTATACAAAGGACAATGTTCCTTTCAGGTGGTTTAAAAAATAATAATAATAACAATGAACAAGGGCTCCAAAGCTCACCAATTAGAGCAGCGTTTCCCAACTTTGATGACTTTAAGGCGTAGGGAGGCGTCAACTCCCATGAATTCCCCAGCCAGCATGTTACCTGCAGAAGAAGCCGCTCGTCTCCGACGATGGATGATTTACTCCAATCAATCACCTCTGAAAAGGGCAGCTCCCAGCCATTGCTGAGCAGGACCGGGATGCATGCAGCCTGGACCAATGAGAGAACAGAGCAAGGTGTCAGCGTTCCAAATACCATGTAGAAATAAATCAAAGTCCAAGGCAGAATCATCCTTAAAGTTCCGATTTAATAATACAGGCATGTTGGCAACGTACTGTGGAATTTCAACTCTGATTTACATCCTGGGAGTTACCCCAGTTGAAAGTTCATGATCCATCCCCCCACCCATAATCAATCACATGTTCCAATCATCATCTTCCACGCTGGCATCTACACCCCTCTGCTTCCGGTCAGGTGTCGAGGTGCGGAGACAAAAGATGACCTTGGCTGCTAGGAAAAATTGACAACAACACTAATAAAACATCATAGGAAATTATGAGAAAGTGTGGCAGGCCAAAGATTCTTAAAGGAACCTCTGCAGGCCTGACACAAGGATCACCAGGTTGCAGGAGAGGGGAGAGAGAAAGTGACCTTGGGAGCATAAGGTTCAAAGGACCTTCAGTGGTGCTTGCAGTTGTACTCCTCGACTTACAACCGTAATGAAACATGCCATCGCAGTTGTTAAGTTGCGGTACTGGTAAAGAGGGTCAGTTACGTGCCCAAACGGAATTTATGACGTTTTTTATGCTGGTCATTACGCGAGCACTGTGGTCATTTAGCAAAACAGTGGTTCGCTGCAGGTGTGGTTTTGCCAAAAATGGGAAGTAAATATAGAGCTGTTGTTATGAGGAAAATAAGAGTGGAGAAATGCTATTAGATATTAGAACTACCACTGACTTCCGTTCCTTCCGTCAAAAATTAAAGACTCACCTGTTTCGATTAGCTGCCTTGGCACATTCTTAGTTTTTACCTCCCGGTGGATATATTTTAATGGGTAATTTTGGGTAATATTTTAACTCCTGGGTTATTAGAGCTCTTAATGTACTATATTTATTATTCTATATACAGTCTTGCAACCTCCTCCACCTACGTATTTAATTATTTAACTGTTTTATGTATGTATCTTATAACGCATTTTAGTGACTGTACACCGCCCCGAGTCCCTTTCGGGAGAGGGGGCGGTCTATAAATACGAATAATAAATAAATAAATAAATTGTTTGCCACCTTGAGTTATTTGTAAAATAATAAAGATGGGCTACAAATGAATCAATGCAATAAATTTTAAATTTTGGTTTAAAAAAAAAAACATTTGCAAGCAAACCACCTGGCTCAGAGTGCAAGGACCTCATTCTCACTTTCCTAACCGTGACACCAAGATACCAAATGTCATTTTTTAAAGCCATGTCCTAATGAGGCTGCTTTTATCTCATATCCAGCCCAGGGGTGAAATCCAGCAGGTTCTGAAAGGTTCTGGAGAACCTGGTAGCAGAAATTCTGAGTAGTTCAGAGAACTGGTAGGGGAAACTTTGAGTAGTTTGAGTAGAACCAGCAAATGCCACCTCTGGCTTGCCCTAGAGTGGGGTGGGAATGGAGATTTTGCAGAATCCTTCCCCTGCCACGCCCACCAAGCCACGCCCACCAAGCCACGCCACACCCACCAAGCCACGCCCACAAAAACCGGTAGTAAAAAAAACCTTCAATTTTACCACTGATCCTGCCCACATCCAGCTGAAGCAGTAATGAAGACATCTTTAGCCGTTCTCCTTTTAAAGTGGTGTTTTCCCTCTTCTCCCAATATAATTGTAGCTATGAGAATGATCCATTAAGCTCCCTCCAGAACGATATGGTTAGGGGTTGGGACAGTGGTGGGATCCTGCCGATTTAACAACTGGTTCGGTGATTGCATGTTTCACTGCACACGCGGGCGCAGGTTTACCAAAGCTTACCTTCCACGTTACTTCTTGGGGAGTAACACAGCTGAGGTGCGCCAATCGACTCTGCCGCGCTAATCAGCGGAGAGGATATAGGTAAGCAAAGCACAAGGGCAGGTGAGCAAACCAACCTGATCGTCGAAGCGAACCGGTTCGCTCTCAGCTAATCGTTGGAGCTACCGGCTGAATCTCTCTTCTGGATTGGGATCTACCCAACTTTAATTAGTTGCCTTTTTTCTTCAAATTGTATTGATGTTTTATTCATTACATTTCTTAGTGCTTAATAAACATCGTGTTGTCTGGGTATTTAATTTGCTTAACAATTCTGATTATATTCTTAATCTCCACCCCTTTTTTCTAACCACTGGTAAAATAGATTCCATGGTATTCATTTGATGGTATTCAGTGTCTTCTTTCTGTTTAATTTTCAATGTCAATGTAGACATTTCTAGTATCTTCTTAATTATCTCTTCATCTCACGGTGTTTCTTTATTTTTTCGAATATTGTGTGAATATAATCCTCGCTGCTGTTACAACATGTAATAATTTAAATACATACTTTTCTTATCTAATTTTTCTGATATTTTACCTAATAAAAATGGTTTAAAATCTCTATGTTTCCCTATCATCTTTTCTAGCCACCTGTGTATCTTTGCCCAATTTTTTTTTGTTTTAGTTGCCTTTTGTAGCCATCTCAGGTGGATGGCAGGAGAGACTGGACTTCTGCAAAGCTAGCTGCCCATATAGGGCCTGCCCTTGTCAGCTCTTATATGGTCTCCTTTTATATATATACAGTTTAGTGCTCTTTGGAAAAACTGCTGGATGTGGATTTCAGACAACTCTATGATGCACAAGTAAATCTAAAGCAGGAAAGGAAGCTGGTTCTGCCACTTGTGGGTTATTGGTTCTGTCACAAATGGGCGCACAAGGTGTTTTTGTTTGTTTTTTGCTGCTTTTGCCATCAAAAACGGCCCTGCTATTTTTATTATTGGCAGTGGAGAGCCAGTGTGATGTAGTAGTTAAGGCAGGGGTGTCAAACTCGATTTCATTGAGGGCCGTGTCAGGGTTGTCTTTGACCTCAGGGGGTGGGCGTGGCCAGCTCGACATCACTTGTGCTGGGGGGCACCTGTAGTGGCACAAGTGCTCCGCCAGCGAGCTCCTGAGCTCCGTTTCCATCTGCGACATCTCCTGCAACCCTCTACTAGTGAAAACGGTGCTCACGAGGGCCGCATGCAGCGCTGCGGAGCTCCATTTCCACTGGCAGGCACCACAGCCAACCCTTTGCTGTTTCCAGTTTGGCCCTGCGGGCCAGATCTAAGCACGGATGCAGCCCGTGGGCTTTGAGTTAGACACCCCTGAGTTAAGGCTAGGAAGCAAGAGAATGTGACTTCTAGTTCCCTCTTAGGCATCAAGCCAACTGGGTGATCTTAGGCCAGGCTCTTTTTCTCAGCCTAATAAGGAGGCAATGGCAATCCACTTCTGAAGATCTTGGCAAAAAAGCTGCATGGAATTGACCAAGCAGTTGGCAGGAGTCAACACTGACTTACACACACACATACTCACACATAATAATAATTGGCACCAAGCTCTCTTTTCTCTATTTCTACTTCTTGCCCACTCCGGAGGCTTTTGCAGATGTAATCCAGCTGCAGCAGTGCCAGTTCACTTGTTATCAATTGCTCCCTTCTGCCTAATTTCTTCTGCTCCCCTCCATCTGCCCCTCTTATCTGATAGCCGGGCTATTTCTGAAAACAGGTCTGGCACCCTTTGGAAAGTGTTGGGGGGAAGTGAACGAGAGCTTTTACTCAGTGCAACTGCTCCTTTGGGCCTGTGACCTGTCAGTTAGGCTATTTCTGAAGATCAGTCTAGCACTCTTACAACGCTGGGAAGCTCACCTAAAACAATTATTTCCTCTGATTTGTTTCATCTAATAGGGAAATGGGAGGGAACCTCTGGAAAACTGGGCCATGTTTGGAAAAACATTTCTCAAGAAGTGGAAATAACTTTATTAGAGTTGGTCCAGTGGTGGGATCAAAGTTTTTACTACCGGTTCTGTGGGTGTCGTGTGGCTTGGTGGGTGTGGCTTGGTGGGCATGGCAGGGGAAGGACACTGCAAAATCTCCATTTCCACCCCACTGCAGGGAAGGATACTGTAAAATCCCCATTCCCTCCCCAACCCACTAACCTGCTTTCCAGCTCCGTTCTCCTGTGCAGGGCAACAGAAGAAAACCCAACCGATCAGCTGGGACTCGGGAGGTAGCGAATAGATGGGGGCAGGGCCAGCCAGAGGTGGTATTTGCCAGTTCTCCAAACTACTCAAAATTTCCACTACCGGTTTGCCAGAACCGGTCAGAACTGGCTGAATACCACTTCTGAGTTTGTTGCATAGTCAGCCAGAGGTTTAGACTGGATGTGGTATTTTTATCCACCCATTGAGTCCTGAGATAGGTAGATGTTGTTTGATGGTGTTAAAGGTATTATTGCAAGATTGCTATTAACCTTTTTATTATGCCGTTACACATCTTAATAAGACTGCATTGTTGAAACACAGGAATGTTTCTATAATACGATTAGAGACAATTAACACACCATTGTTTAGATAGCTTAGAGTACTGGGAAGAGAGAAGGGAAAGGAAAATATTCTATTCATGTTAATTACAATTTAGGATGTCAACATTACAAGCATAAAATGACTTGACTTTTTTTTTTATTCCAAAGTTGAGGATAACATTGAAAAAAGAATCATTGCAACTTACATCAAAGCACTGGTTGTATAGATAATCCTCGACTTACGAGCACAATTGAGCCCAACATTTCTGTTGCTAAGCAAGACAGTTGTTGAGTGAGTTCTGACCCATTTTACAACCTTTTTTGACAGTTGTTAAGTGAATCACTACACTTTTTAAGTTATTTATTTATTTATTTATTTTATTGAACTTATTAGTCGCCCCCTCTCCCCACAGGGACTCGGGGCGACGTACAGAGCAATAATCAAGATAGCACCATATATCGTGCAGAGGAGGTAAAAATAAGTCCATAAATAAGTATACTTACAAAATTTAAAACCCCAAAAATATTAAACTCTAAAAACTTTAAAAACAAAATTTCCCGTTATAAAATGACCTGGGGTGGCAAGATTGTAACGTTATGCCAGGCCGGCTTGACAAAACAGGTAGGTCTTCAGCTTCATACGGAAGGAGCGAAGGTCGGTTGTTGTCCGGATGTCTGGGGGGAGGTCATTCCAAAGGGTAGGGCCCACCACAGAGAAGGCCCTACTCCTGGGCATCGCCCTCTGGCACTCTCTAGAGGACGGCACCCGGAGTAGCCCCTCTCTGTGTGAGCGAATGGGTCGCAGGGATGTATGGGGCAGGACGCGATCCCGCAGGTAACTGGGCCCTGTGCCATGGAGCGCTTTGAAGATGGTAACCAGTACCTTGAAGCGCACCCGGTAGGCCACAGGAAGCCAGTGCAGCTCGCGCAGGATAGGTGTTATATGGGAGAATCTCGATCTCCCCATAATAACCCGCGCGGCTGCATTCTGGAAGTTAGTAAGTGAATCAAGCTTCTCCGTTCATTCTGCTTGTCAGAGGGTGGCCTGGGACACAGCAACTATCATAAATACTATCAATGACCATGGGGTTGCTCCAAAGGTTGTAAGTATGAGAAATGGTCATAAGTCACTTTTTTCAGTTGCAATTTCAACTGGTCACTAAACAAATGGTTGTAAGTCAAGGACTATCTGTATAAAGAGCTGCGGTGGCCCAGTGGTTAGAGTGCAGTACTGCAGGCTACTTCTGCTGACTGCCGGCTGCCAGCAATTTGGCAGTTCGAATCTCACCGGGCTCAAGGTTGGCTCAGCCTTCCATCCTCCCGAGGTGGGTAAAATGGGGACCCAGATTGTTGGGGGCAATAGGCTGACTCTGTAAACCACTTACAGCGGGCAGCAAAAGCACTATGAAGTGGTATATAAGTCTAAGTGCTATTGCTTCCTTCCTTTCCTTTCCTTTCCTTTCCTTTCCTTTCCTTTCCTTTCCTTTCCTTTCCTTCCTTCCTTTCCTTCCCTCCCTCCCAGCAGTTAGAATGCAGCATTTCAGGCTGCTCACTGCCAGGAGTTCGATTCTGACTGGCTCAAGGTTGACTCAGCCCTCCATCCTTATGAGATGGGTAAAATGAGGGCCCAGATTGTTTTGGGAGCAATATGCTGACACTGTAAACTCCTTAGAGAGGGCTAGTAAAGCACTGTGAAGCAGTATGTAAGTCCAAGTGCTATTTCTATTTTTCTTCCTTCCTTCCTTTTTTCCTTCCTTTCTTCCTTCCTCCCTCCCTTCCCTCCCGCCCTCCCTGCGGTTAGAATGCAGTATTTCAAACTAACTTTGCTCACTGCCAGGAGCTCGATCCTGACTGGCTCAAGGTTGACTCAGCCCTCCATCCTTATGAGATGGGTAAAATGAGGACCCAGATTGACTCTGTAAAATTCTTAGAGAGGGCTGTAAAAGCACAGTGAAGTCTAAATGCTATCGCTGTAATAGAGCTTTTGATCTTAAACAGAATACTGTACTTAATATTAAATTTTCCTTATATTGTTCCTTGGTGTTTGTACAAAGGAGTGTGTGTGTGTGTGCATGCATGCATGTGTGTATTTACAAGAAATGGAAACAACTTTCAAAATAATTCAAATCTGTGACATAGAGCTAGTGAGGTGTGATAGAGTGCTGAAGAGGCACGGCCTAGAAACCCAAAACCTCCTTTAAGCATGAAAGGTGACTAGGTGACTTTGGAGCAGTCCCTCCCCATCAGACCAACCTACCTTGCAGGGCTGTTGTTGCTGTGGGGAAAAGAGGTGGGAAGATTAGGTATGTTCACCACCTTGACTTATATATAAAAAGATGGGATAAAAAAATCTAAGAACAATACAGTAATAATAATCATGTACCTGCAAAGCTTCTAGGAACCGGAAGGATCCCAAACGTCTCCCTCGTGGGATGATACAAAAGGTAGAGTTGTGCAAAAGCTCCTGATAATCAAACCTGGGAAAAGACAACACAAAAATGTTGCAAAGTAGAGGCAATCAGTCGCTCGGCGCTCTTGTTCCTTTCCCTTAATTTAATTCCCATCAATTTAGATAATTTATGAATTCTCTTAACAGGATGGAACTTTGGGGAACGAAATGAGTCCTTTCTCATTTTGGATAGGCTTTGGATTTCCCAGTGGTGTCCCATCCTGATATTATCTGAGCAAATTTGCCCTCCAGCTCTTTGGGATTACCATCCATGCCAAATCAATCGCACCCTCTCCTGCCGAGAGCTTTGTAACTGCAATAGGTTTACACCAGGGGTGTCCAACCTTGGCAACATGAAGAATCAGAATAGAGCTGGAAGGACCTTGGAAGTCTTCTAGTCCAGCCCCCTGCTCAAGCAGGAAATCCTGTACCATTTCAGACATTAGACGTAACCCATAGTAGGGAGGAAGAGGATGAGGAGTTATTGTCTGGGTTATTGAAGACTACATATGATCAGAGATAGTCTTCCACAGATAATGTGAGGATGGGACCATTACAATCACTATCCTAAACAACTAATTTCATAGGGCACTTCTTGAAGATTTCCCCAAAGCCCTGAGGTACATTCTGTAGGATACTTGGTCTGCCTATGCCCTAGTGACTTCTGGGTTGCTCGGAAGGTGGTTTTAAGCGCTCCGAAGGCGTCAGGGAAGCCTCCGGACGGTCCCTGAAGCCTTCGGAACGCTTAAAACGACCCTCCGAGCAACCCAGAAGTCACTTCCGGTTTGCTCGGAGGGTGGTTTTAAGCGTTCTGAAGGCTTCAGGGACGGTCCCTGAAGCCTCCGGGGGGGCGGGGGGGCTCTTTTCGCCCTCCCCAGGCTCCTATAAAGCTTCTGGAGCCTGGGGAAGGCGAAAAATAGCTTTTAAAAAGGTGAACTCAGGTGGCCAGCGCGCACATGCGCACTGGCCAGCTGACAGGGCAGCGCCTTGCGTGCCCTGACAAATGGCTCCGCATGCCACTTGTGGCACGCATGCCATAGGTTCGCCATCACTGGCCTATGGAATAAGGGGCTGATATTGGCAATTGCTCCTGCATTTCCTCCTCCTGGTCACCAATCCAGTACATTTTTGGTTTGGCAAAAGCTAAAGATGAGTGCAATCAAATACAGGTTATCAAAAGGGATAAGAACTTAAATTTAAGCTAACACTATGACAGAAAGAGTGAAGTAATTATATTTCTCAACTATTACTGCATTTGCAAATCCAGCAGCATTGTTTAAAGTTTTTTTTTCCAAACATGTTTTTCATTATTTAAGCATATCAATATGTGAACGGTGTGATATCTGGGTATCCTACATTTCAATACAAATAAGCATAATATTGTTACTCATAATTATTGCATTTCATTCTCATTATTTCATATTGTTTACACATATCCTTACTATCACCCTTCAATTCCTAAAAACTCCTTCTTTATTCTTCCATATATCACATAGCATTGTTTAAAGTTATTTTATTGTTTGGCAACCATTTGAAGTTACAACAGTGCTCAACAAGAAGACTTATGGCCGGTCCTTGAAGTTGTGGCTTTCGCAGTGTCCCCACAGTCACAGGATTATGATTCAGGCACATGGCAACCGGCACACAGTTACAATGGTCACAGCTTCCACAATCACATCATCACCACTTCCGATCTTCACTGCCAGCTTCCAATAAGTCAGGTCAATGAGGAAACCAGCCACCTCCTGATGTTGTGCTTAATGACTGCACATGATTCCTTAATAACCACAACCTGAGCGGTCATTGTACACCGAAGATCGCATTTAATTTCGTTGTACAATAAAGTAATTTATCTATTTTCAGCAAAGCCCAGGCTGTAAGTAATTTTTAACAGTCTCAAGACTTGCCGACATTCAACTCCCAGAATTCTCTAGCCAGATTTAGAAGTCCGTAAGTCCATAAGTCTTCAAGTTGGACATTCCTGGTTTACACCAAACTACGTTCAGGAGCCATGAAGAACTTCATGGAAGTTCTTCCGAAAATTTCCATTGAGAAATTCCTTGGAAGGCAGAGTTACCTCAGGCTAGGTCTGAAGCGGGTTCATTTCAAATGTGCTTTTAATAAGCCTCTGAGCCCATGATGGCGAACCTATGGCAGACACAACCTATGTGGAGCCATATTTGGTGGCCCGCCAGCTGTCAGCTCCGGTACGCTGGCCAGCTGATTTTTTTTGCCCTTCCGGAAGGCTAGGGGAGTCCATTTCCGTCCTCCCCAGGCTTTAGGAAAGCGTCCGTAGGTTGGAGAGGGCGAAAAACAGCCCCAACAGGCTAACTGGAAGTTTGGAAACAATCCATTTCCGGCTTCCGGAGGGCTTCCGGAGGGCCGGGGGAGGCCGTTTTCACCCTCTCTGTGCTTCAGGAAAGCCTCCAGAGCCTGGGGAGGGGTCATGCGCGGGTGCACAGGTGGGTGGGGAGGATTGAGTGGGCACGCACGCGCAGCACAATTTTGGCACGCCGTAAGAAAAAAGTTCGCCATCACTGCTCTAAGCACAACACAGAGCAAGGAATGGATCTGGGGACTTGACACAGAAACCCCTGTGTGCTAAAACCGAGACCAGAGGTAGAGGACAGAAATTTCCACTGTGTTCTGTTAAAGAGGCTGACTTTTCCCTCACTACCAATGTACACACATCCTTAGTAACGCGAGGAGGCAAATCCACAAAATGCCTTTGTATGGGAGATGATTTCCCCCAGGATGTAGACAAGGAAAGTTTTGAATCAACCCCTCCTGCTTTCTGACTTGCAAATAGAAGCAAAGGTGTTTATGTACACAGCCAACAGTAGCTCCCGCTTCGGGCAGCTTTGGGATATGCCCATAAATTATTTCTTACTTCCAGAGATTTATTAGTCACCCTGGAACCCAGCCATAAAGCAAGAAGATAAAAATCCATGTCAAATCAAAGGAAGAACACCATAAAATGAATTGGGGGGGGGGGGACAGGGGAGGAGATGAGATGGGAACAGTAATTGTTGGAAAGGCAGCAGATGCTTAAAATGGTGTCTTAATAGCTAAAACAATTTGGAGATACATGCCCCCAAAACATGGGGAAGGGACCGAAAAAAAATACGAGGAATGAAAGGACTGAGAAAGTGGAAAGATCCTCACTAAATGCAGAAAAGAATAACAAGGGAGGCGCCAGGCAGCCCCCCCAGGGGAGGATATTCTGCACCTTTGAGGTTATGACTGAAAAGGACTATTCTCAAATAGGCATCCATTATGTCTCGGTACTGAGGAAGGCCTCTGCTGATGTGGGAAGCTGCGGTCCCAATCTATGCACAGCTTAAAAATAAACAGCCGAGTCTTTCTAAATATGTAGGAATTCAAATGCTCATTCAAAGTCATTCTCCTGCATATTTTCTTAGAGGTGGTGGTGGTGGTGGAGGAGGAGGAGGAGGAGGAGGAGGAGGAGGAGGGGGAGGGGGAGGGGGAGGAGGAAGAGACGAAGAGAAAGAAGAAAAGTAAGGAGGAGGAGGAGGAGGAGAGGAGGAGGAGGAGAAAGGAGGAAGAGGAGAAGAGGAGGAGAAAGGAGGAGGAGGAGGAGGAGGAGGAGAAGAGGAGGAGGAGGAGAAGAGGAGGAAGAAGTGGAAGAAGAAGAAAAAGAAGGAGGAGGAGGAGGAAGAGGAGGAGGAAGAGGAGGAGGAAGAGGAGGAGGAGGAGGAAACAATAGTAATATTTTTTGTATTGTGGTGGTGGAGGAGGAGGAGGAGGAGGAGATATTCTGGTTATTCTCTTGCAGGGATGTAATAAGACTTGCCTGGTTCCGTGAAGAGGCCAACGGATGTTTATGATGTGAATGTCCTGCCTTTCATTGTACTGTATAAGCATTTCTCTGGCTATCCGCAACTTTCCTGGCTTTCTACACTAACATTTAGTTATTTACTTTGACTGGTTGGCTTGCTGATTCAGGAGCTCAGGGGGCCCATCCATTGCGTTCCTCTTCCTATTTTTCCCCACAAACATCAATCCTGTGAGATAAATGGCACTGAGACAGAAAGATGATCAAAGCCCTTGAGGGAGCTTTGACTAAATAGGTCTTCAGGTTCCTTATCCAACAATGTCATCACTATATAATACAGTCTCTAATACGAAGGAAAGATATTAGAACATTGGTTTTCAGCCTTGGCGACTTTAAGCCATGTGTACTTCAGCTCCCTGGCTGGGGGCTTCTGGGAGCTGAAGTACACATGGCTTAAAGTCGCCAAGGCTGAGAAACATAGCTTTCCGAAGATATTCTCCTGAAGGGCCTTTAGTAGAAACTGTGTTTAGGGAGAGTTTCACCCATGAAGAATTACTGGAGAATTTCTGCTGCCTCTGGAGAAATTAGAGGCATCCATTTATCCAATTATAAATTTGGGGAAGGGTTTTGAAACGCCATTTGAGCTCCCCTGCCCTCCACTTCTTCCTCCCCCCCAATCTTTTTTCTATTAGGCCCAGTTTTTGTGAGATGTTCAAGCATAGACAATATATTTTGTTTTGCACAAAACTTGCACCTGCCGCCTAATATGCCTCCTATGAGATATCCAAGGAGACTGTGATCGCGCTGTGTTAAATAAATTCACCTGTGGCACCTAATAGATATCCTACAATGCATTTACAGGCTTTAAGAAATATCTCCTTTGCTAAAAAATACACCGTGTTCTCAATTGCTTGGGGGAATGTATTTTTTCACGCAAAGTAATTACTTCGTGTTGTGAGATAAAGATGAAAAATCTGTTGCCCTCCAGATGTTACTGGAGCAGGGCTCCTGTCATTCCTCACATTTGGCCTCGGCTGTCTGAAATGGCGGGAAACCGAAGGATAATTGGGTGAATTGACTTAAAAAGTACGGATCAAATGGATTTTTTCGCTCCTGCTTGTCTTCAAATATGCTTCCCAGCTCATGGGGGCCCTGAAAGAAAGTTTCTGGCTCCCCCACATCTTGGTGGCCTGCAACCTAGCATCTGCCCACAGCCTTCTTGAAGTTCAACGGGATGAAAGAGGACTTTCTGGAAGCTGTAAAAGGAGAGGTAAAGGCACTGTAGGGAGCCTATAAACCACAGTGGAAAAATCCAATATTTGCGTTCGGCTTAGACACATCATCGTATGCGCTCCACCAATCAGCAACTCAGTGGGTCAGAGAGAACAAAGAAATTAGTGTGATCCAGCATGGAAGCGTTCCCTCCACTTTAATCAGGAGGAGGGCCACCTTCTAGCCCAAAACTTCAAGAGAAGGTTAAGGATGAACAAAATGTTGAACTAAACTCTCCACCCTGCTATGTAATCTCACACCAGTTCTCTAAAGTTGCCAATTTGCCAACATTTGCTGGGTGGACCACCGGCTTGTTCAAACCATGTTAGGAATGTAGGGTTTGAACAGCGGCTTCACACCTCAGGTTTTCCAACCAGCTGAGAAGCTTGTTTTGCTGAGCTGCGAATCTGAGGCATTTTCTTATGCCACAAAAATCCAAATGAAGGCAGCAGTCTCTTTGCTGGGTCAATTCAAATGTGGTTTTACAAGTTATGTGCAGGCCCTGGAAATCAATAAGTTATGAAAAATTATGACATTCTTGTACAGGATTAATGACACAGGATAGGAGAAGAGGCATGGTGCCAACGACTTAGCAAAGTGACACAAAGGTGGGAAGGGAACAGGCAAAGCGAAAAAATGGAACTAAGCAAAAAGTTAAAATTAAATGTAGGGCAATCTCATTTTGATTTCTGAATAGTCTTTCTTAAAAAAAAAACTTTCTGAGTCTTTAAGTCCTGTGCCTTTGTCTTCTTTCCTTCCTTTTTCACTAAAATAAGATAATTTTTGTTTGGTAATGACAGGATACAAATTTGGCAAATGATTATCACTGTTTTAGGGCTTGGGTAGGTTTCCCAACACCTATCTGTGTATCAGGGTACAGTAGATGGCAAAATTTATGTAGGTCATTTAAACAGTATTTTTTCAAACTTAGCAGTTTTTAGAACATGTAGATTTCAACTCCCAGAATTCTCCAGCCAGCACTTTTGGCTGGGGAATTCTGGGAGTTATAATCCATGCAGCTTAAAATTGCCAAGGTGGAGAGAACGCTGTTTAAATGACCTATATAAATCTTGCCATACGTACCATGAGAGGTAACGTCCGCCCTCTTAAATTTGTTGAAGTTGAGAAACACGGATTTAGAATCTCTGCATGGAAGGGAGCTCCATCTTCTATATTTTTCTTCATACTGGTTAATCTTAGCCAGAGGCAACCTTGTCACCGCCCCGAGTCCCTTTTGGGAGAGGGGGCGGTCTATAAATATGAATAAAAGTAAAGTAAAGTCACTATTTCCTTTTTCTTATGCTTTCTAAATCCCCAAATCCAAAGCAGAAACCTCTGCCCTGAAGCAAAATGGGTCTCACAGGGAATCAATTTTTTTTTCCCGTGTTAGCAAACTTACCCTGTATGAATGGACCTGTACAGTGCACCATACACCAATCAAACAACACGGGCTCACATCAAACCTCAAGACATAAACCAGGATCCCCCAAAGTGGTCAATATCAACCCACCAAAGTGGTCAATGAGACTATTCAAGGGATCAATGTTGATGCTGCTGCTGTTATTGTTATTCTTAGTACTATGAGTTAAAGTAGAGGTAGAGGTAAAAGTTCCTCTTGCACATATGTGCTAGTCGTTCCCGACTCTAGGGGGTGGTGCTCATCTCCGTTTCAAAGCCAAAGAGCCAGCACTGTCTGAAGACATCTCCATGGTTATGGCTGGCATGACTAAATGCCAAAGGCGCACAGAGCGCTGTTACCTTCCCACCAAAGGTGGTTCCTATTTTTCTACTTGCATTTTTACATGCTTTCGAACTGCTAGGTTGGAAGAAGCTGGGACAAGTAATGGGAGCTCACTCCATTACGTGGCATTAGAGATTCAAACCGCCGAACTGCCGACCTTTCTGATCAACAAGCTCAGCGTCTTAACCCCGTTAAATTAGATTGGAATGAAAAGTGTCCATCTCTGCAATCAGCCATGAAAATGGACTAGATCATTTTTGTACTGTTACTATTCGTTACTATTCAGTTACTACTGATATGGGCAGTGAATGGATTCAATCTTAAACAGACGAAAACAAGAAGGCAATTCCCTACCTTAACAGCCATCTGTTAAGGGACAAGTAACGGGAGCTCACTCCGTTATGCGGCGCTAGGGATTCGAACCGCTGAACTGCCAACCTTCTGACTGACAAGCTCAGCATCTTAGCCACTGAGCCACCGTGCCCCTCTTATGAGTTAAAGTAGTCTTTATTAAATTATTTTCATGTAATAAATGTTGTGGGTTGATAAACAATCTCAAATTTCTTGAACGAGATGACGATCCCTACTATGAACATAAACTAATTCAGATTTCTGGGTTGATTTAATATGTTAACCGTGTGGACATGATTAGAATGTATGAAATACACTACAAAGCCTATGTAACAAAAAAAAAGCATTTGTCCCCATAGACCAGGGGTGTCAAACTCAAGGCCCGCAGCCTGCCTTCGGCCCTCAGGAAGCTTAGATCTGGCCTGCGGGGCAGCCCTAGAAACAGCGAAGAATCGGCCTGCGGTGCCTCTGCCAGCAAAAATGGAACTCAGGAGTCCGTTTTCGCTGGCGCCCCCGACATGAGTGATTCAAACTGGTCACACTCCCTGCCTCCCCCAAGGTCAAACACAGCCCTGATGTGGCCCTCAATGAAATCGAGTTTGACACCCCTGCCATAGACAAAAAAAATGCACAGAGATGGGCATCTTTTTAAAATGAGGGTACGTTGAGGAGAATTGGGCCGTTTTAGGTAATTCCGGAAGTGAGGCATTTGTAAACACGGCCACAGGACTGGGAGAATCTGAGCAGGGACGTTCAGCATGCAAAGCTTGCATGAAATCAATGCAGCTCTGGTCAGAAGCGGCAAACAGCCTGTGACTGGATGGAGAACAAGTGCCATGGGGCTGGAGAGCATCCAGCAATCCCTGAAACTGCCAATTCTTTGTCCCAGATACAGGACCACATGCTTGCAGTGAACTAGCTACAGAGTTGGCAGGACCATCCCGGATTTCTTTCGACATCTTTCGAAGGAGTTTGGCAAGAGCCACTGATAGCTTGTCTAAGCCTGATCTATGGGACAGCATGCGCACACAAAAAATAGAAGACCCGTTTTAAAAGGCTACCGACTTCAGCCAAGAGGCCACGAGCCATGGATAATTTAGCAACAAGAGTCATTGGGAGCTAGGTGGATACAGAGGGGATAAAATAATAAATAAACCACAGAAATTCTGACATCGGGTCATTCTGTTCCTTCAGGATGGCTTTCTAAAAGTGAAACCTCATCAGGAAGGCCGGTTTGAATTTTAATTTTTTTTTCAAAGAGGGAGGATTGTAAAGCTTCAGCATATGAATAGGTACAACGGGCTAAACCCAGGATGATAAATATAATTAATAAACATAATAAGCATAGTTTATTTATTTATTTATTTATTTATTTCTTAGATTTTTAGACCGCCCCTCTCCCAAAAAGGGACTTCACCTAACTTGCTGCAACAAACAAAAGAAATGTTATTACGTCTAACTAACATAATGGCCTGGGTTAGCCAATGTTCTAATGAATTCGTTTGGTTTCCTATAATAGCAATAGTACTTAGATTTATATACAGCTTCATGGTGCTTTGCAGCCACATCTAAACGGTTTACAGAATAGAATTCTTTATTGGCCAAGTGTGATTGGACACACAAGGAATTTGTATAATTGAAGTCTGTGGCTGTCTTGTTGGGTTGCAGAGCCAAACCAGACAGTTATAGAGATGAAGATGACAGACTCAATAATTCCTCTGTAGAACTGAATCAGCAGCTCTTTCAGCAGTTTTAACTTCCTGAAAGAACGCTGGCGCCGAAAGAACATTTCCTTGTCGTGCTTTTTTGCCGACATTTTTGATGTTAGGTGTCCATTTTAAGACTTGAGATACGATAGAACCTAGAAACTTGAAAGTCTCTACTGTTGATACTGTGTTGTCTAGTATTGTAAGAAATGGTAGTATAGGTGGGTTTCCTCCTAGAAATCGACCACCATTTCTACCGTTTTGAGTGTATTTAGTTCAAGATTGTTCTGGTGGCACCAGAAGGCTAGTTGTTCAACCTCCCGTCTGTATGCAGATTCATCGTTGTCTCGAATGAGACCAGGGCCGGATTTAGATGAAAAGAGGCCCTAGGCTATTCCACTTATGGGGCCCTTTCACCTCCCATTTTTAAGTTTGTAAATTACATGAGAGATAATAAAATACATCATTACTGTGATATATATCAATATATTAAATGAAACATGTTGTAATTGGTACTAACCTTTATAAAAAAATGTGGCACGGATAATAAATAAAAATAAAAGTCCCCTCTTGATCTTGAGGCCCTAGGCTGAAGCCTAGTTAGCCTAAAGGAAAATCCGGCCCTGAATGAGACCCATCACGGTTGTATCATCTGCAAACGTCAGTATTTTAACAGAGGGATCTTTTGAAATGCAGTCATTGATGTATAAAGAGAAGTGGAGAGAACACACAGCCTTGAGGGGCTACAGAGTCAGAATATTGCCCCCAACAATCTGGGTCCTCATGATACACTAAACAAGCTCACCTAGCCCCATTTCAGCATGGCTTTCATTACTGATGATGCCACCTAGCTGGGTAAATGAAATATCTGCACGAAAACAACCAAGGTGAGACAGTACCAAGGACGCCACAGTGACGCCACTGAGCTACAAATCTTCTCTTCTGTCGGGATACTCATTCTTAAACAGTACAATGATAAACCATAATAGTCCAGGTAAAAATAACTACAAAACCAGGACTCTTCCTGTTACAAATGAATGCATATTCTAAGCTAGCATGACTGTTTCTTCTTCATCACTCCTGCCCTCTTCCCCCTGTCCCTTGCAAACTCTGTTGCTTTTAATAGATGTTTGACAAGCATAAAATCAGCCGGGGACATTTTTTCTTAAAGATAAAAGTTGAATGTTTCACAGTTGAACTTCTAACACTCTCATGGCTGCCAAAACTTTAGTCTTTTGGCACTTGGTACCAAACAAATAGTTGATGGACTATAATATTTTCTAGTGATTATAATAACATCATCTGCCTATCCCAGATCCTTGGGAAGAACTCAATAGGTGAATAAAAAAGGCCAAATCCATTCTAAACATCTGGCTGATTGTGTGATGAACCATAATAATAATCCTGGTTTACAATATGGCTCCTTGAGTCCATATGTAATTAACCAGGATTCCAAGAAGAAATTTACATGATGAAATAATTAAACTCTCTCCATACAGTTTGAGGCAGTGGTGGGATTCAGCCAGTTCGCACCACTTCGGGAGAACAGCTTGTTAACTTTCTGAGCAGTTTGGTGAACTGGTTGTTGGAAGAAATAATTAGGGCAGAGAACCGTTTGTTAAATTATTTGAATCCCACCACTGGTTTGAATGCATTCGGTATCAAAGTACAAGGGCACGATTTCTGCAAGATCTAATTTTTCCAGGGGGGAAATATTCTGTGCCCTCAATGTGTTCTTGTGATTTGTGGCTCAATCGAAACTTGTCCAACTTCAAATAAGAATGGTGGTAGCAGCAGCAACGGTTGCTAAACCAGCATTGACTTTTCGTGCATTTTTAACTGAAAGGAAGAAGGAGTGCCTCAAATTCTTTTGGCACTCCAACAAGCCCCAAGGAGACTAAAAAGGAACTAGGCTGCCTTTTAGGCGAGACAAGGAGCAAAGCAAATACTTCTGTCCTCCAGCTAAGTATAGATGTATTAAGGGTTTTCTTCTCTTAATCCTGTAAAAGTGTGAGGACCACCAAGCCAACATTCCAAGCCATGATGCTTATGATGGTTGAGAACTCAGGGAGTTGAATTCTCAACACACAAGGAACATACCAGATGGCCACACTGGTTTTTTCCCCAAGAAACCAAATTCAAAGAACCAATTCCCAATTCCTAAGTCTACTTGCAGAGTTTTCTTGTCAGAAAAGAAAGCTCTCGTCAAATTATAACTTGGAGCCACCTCTGCTGGTCCATGATCATGATAAAGATGTGATCTTGAGTCACCAGCTTTTTGGCAGTATTATTACGGAATCATAGAGTTAGAAATGTCTGAAATATCTTCTTGTTCCAGAAGCTAGAATTGTGTTTGCACAATAGAAAAGTGAAGAGATTCCTATAGAGGAAAATGTAATAAAAGAAAATATTAGAATGTGCAGGAATGGATAGATCAACACTTAAAATTAAGGAAAAGGAAGAAACTGAATATTTTTTAACATGGGAATCATTTTATCAATGGCTAAGTAGGAGAAACAGAAGTTAGAAACATGGTAATATAAGAGAAGGATTAATTATATAGGGAAGGTTTATTAAAATTGATAAGCAAATATTATTTTGCGACCTTCTGACAAGCAAAGTCAATGGTCTATGATCGTGATAAAGATTTGATTTGGAGTCAGCAACTTTTAGGCAGTATTATTACAGAATCATAAAGTTAGAAATGTCTCAAAGATCTTCTTGTCCCATCTCCTGCTAATATAGTTTAAGTAATCCATGGCTCTAATCTAGCACCTCTGATAGGTGGATAGCAGAGGTGGTATTCAGCAGGTTCTGACCAGTTCTGGAGAACCGGTAGTGGAAATTTTGAGTAGTTCGGAGAACCGGTAAATACCACCTCTGACTGGCCCCACCTCCATCTATTCTCTGACTCCTGAGTCCCAGCTAATCAGAAGGGAATGGGGATTTTGCAGTAACCTTCCCCTGGAACAGGGAGGGAATGGAGATTTTACAGTATCCTTCCCCTGCCACGCCCATCCAGCCATGCCATGCCCACAGAACCGGTAGTAAAAAAATTTGAATCCCACCACTGGTGGAGAGCCAACTTAGAAATCTCCAAGAATTTTTTTATCTTCCTAAATTGTTTGTTCCGCTATTGAATAGCTTGCTTTATCAATAAGTTCATCCTAATGTTTACTCCAAATCCTTACTCTTACAATCTACTCTAGCTAGTTTAGTCCCTATTACTTTAGAGCAGCAGAGAACACCCTGGTCAGTGTCTCTTCGCACTTCTACCATCGGGCAGAAGACATCGAAGCATAGCCAGCCAAACAAATCGGTTTAAAAATGGTTTCTATCCTTTGGCTGTAAGACTCTTAAACACAACCACAATCACTCCATGAACAGGCGGAAACATATGACTAGTTTTTCTTTCTTTTTCTTTTTTCTTTTCTCTAATTACTTGCATAAGGATTATTCTTTATACTATTTATGTTGTTTATGTTTTTTGTCATGGATTGCACCAGTGAGGCTAAAACTAATTTCGTTGTATACATGATGTACAATGACAATAAAAGCTATACTACATACTGTGCGTGCTCCAGCCTCATCGTCTCTGTGTCCAACTTCTTCTATGTTATGTGGGGAGCTTTATTTTTCCAGCTAAACCTAATTCAACTCCATCTATTTTCCTTCACACAACTTTACCTTTATGCCTTTTACCAGCATGGAAAATCACTAGTATTTTTTCCCACATACAATGGGTTGGTTCTGCCATGAGGTCTGATGATGCTACTAGCTTGAACAATTATTATCCAAGGATGCTCCCTTTGAGGACATGGCTAGGAGCCATTATGCAAACAGAGCCCAAGGACAGCTTCCCAGAAGTGACCAACAGTCTTCCCATTAAACCAAAAGCGCAGGAGGCAGAAAGCCAGAATTAACTGCCTATAACTAATTTCCACATTTGAAAGCAAAATTACTTGTCAGAATTCCAGCATTATCACTGCAAACGATTTCCTAAAAATCTTATTAATTTCAGTTCTGAAAGAAACATTCCTTCTTCTCCTATCCTGATGTGTTTGCGAAATGACCTAAAAACAGCTTTAAGAGAGAGGAAGTTCCAGCCATGTACACATAGACGGGGGTTCTAAAGTTACAAGGCAAAAAATATTGGAGAAAAATACATACATGGTTGAAAAAATGGTAAAGCAGCATATAGATCTAAAACCAGAAACATTTTTGTTGGGCATTTTGCCAGAAAAATACAATAAAGGGAATACATACTTAATTTTACATATGTTAACAGAAGCTAGAATTGTGTTTGCACAACAATAGAAAAGTGAAGAGATTCCTATAGAGGAAAATGTAATAAAAGAAAATATTAGAATGTGCAGGAATGGATAGATCAACACTTAAAATTAAGGGAAAGGAAGAAACTGAATACTTTTTAACATGGGAATCATTTTATCAATGGCTAAGTAGCAGAAACAGAAATTAGAAATATGGTAACATAAGAGAAGGATTAATTACATAAGGAAGGTTTATTAAAATTGATAAACAAATATTATTTTGCGACCTTCTGACAAGCAAAGTCAATGGGGAAAACAGATCCACATATCAACGGTTTTACTAATTTAACACATGCAGTGCTTCATTTAACAACCATGGCATAAAAGGGCATAAAATGGGGCTTACTTAATAATGGCCTTGTTTATCAACAAAAATTTTGGGCTCAATTGTGGTCATACATCGAGGACTACCTGTCTAATACTCCATTCAACTAAAGATCCTTGTGATGCACTGGCCAGGTGTGCTACAAGCCAAGTCCAAAAAGGAAAGGATTACCTGTACAATAAAACTACATCTTTTGCAAGGTTGAGGCAATGATATAGCACAGAACTGTCTTATTTCAGAATTTTAAAGAAAAATTCACAATGATTTGAGCCAAGGTGGCACAGTGGTTAGAGTGCAGTACTGCAGGCTACTTCAGCTGACTGCTAGCTGCAGTGCGGCAGTTCGAATCTCACCAGGCTCAAGGTTGACTCAGCCTTCCATCCTCCCAAGGTGGGTAAAATGAGGGCCCAGATTGTTGGGGGGCAATATGCTGACTCTGTAAACTGCTTAGAGAGGGCTGTAAAGCACTCTGAAGTGGTATATAAGTCTAAGTGCTATTCCTTCCTTCCTTTCTTTCCCTTCCCTTCCCTCCCAGCGCTTAGAATGCAGTATTTCAGGCTGCTCACTGCCAGGAGTTCGATTCTGACTGGCTCAAGGTTGACTCAGCCCTTCATCTTTATGAGGTCGGTAAAATGAGGACCCAGATTGTTGAGGGCAATAAGCTGACTCTGTAAACCACTTAGAGAGGGCTGTAAAACCAGAATGAAGTGGTAGATAAGTCTAAGTGCTATTGCTAGTGCTACTTCCTAGGTTAAGAGGAAGAAGCAATCAAACAGAGCGTGACATGGACCAAAAGAGGCTAAAACGTTTTTTCTTTGATGTGTGCTAGCATCCCAAATGTAAGAATTCACCTCAGGGAAGCATTTCAACATCCAATCCAAAACTTTTCCTAACCGTCTTCCCTGGCTTATAAAGGTTGCTCTGAGTGCAGTTTTTACACCCTTCTCAGGTTCTTGTTCCCTGGGGCCATAACTGACAGCCTCTCCTAAATTAAATGCTAATGGCCATGTAAATGATTCCATACAGCCAAAGTAAGTAAATAACTTGCAGATTGCTGAAGGGGCAGAAACGTAATCCTAAGGGAATGACTATGGCACTATTTATTCTTTTGTCAGAGAAGCAAAGTAAGAAGAAACTCGGACTTTGCCAACTGAGGAAGGATTCTCCTACCTGGCAAATTCTTTCATTGCGTGTGACGGATGAATCCACATCGATATAGCAACCTAGTTATGTCAGGCAAAAGAACCAGCAGAAAGAGTTATTTGTGCATTCATACACCCAGTTATCGGATGAATAACTTTTCTGCAGTTTTTTTTCTTTTTAACGGTTCATTAGGTATGAGATACGGTAGGAACCAATTCCGTTTCAAAGGGGGGAATAATATTTTAGTAACACTGTCATTACTGTATTGGGATTGGGATTCTTACATGTTCTTTAGTTTCAAGATGGTTGTTGTGGCCCGCCAGCAGACCTGGCAGCGGATTCGTACAGTGAGGAGGTTGGGGAGGAACATGGGCCAGTCCTGGAGTCTGGGGAAGGCTCTGATGAGGGCTCTGTGTCGGAGGCAGAGAGGGGACCAGAGCCGTATGCCAGTTATCAGCTGCCTTGTCCTAGTTTTCCAGAGGTTCCCTCCCATTTCTCTACTAGATGAAACAAATCAGAGTAGGTAATTGTTTTAGGTGAGCTTCCTAGCATTTTAAGAGTGCTAGACTGATCTTCAGAAATAGCCTAACTGATAGGTCACAGACCCAAAGGAACAGTTGCACCGAGCAAAACTCTCATTCACTTCCCCCCAACACTTGCCAAAGGGTGCCAGACCTGTTTTCAGAAATAGCCCGGCTATCAGATAAGAGGGGAAAATGAAGGAGAGCAGAAGAAATTAGGAAGAAGGAGCAATTGATGTTGTGACCCACCAGCGGCGAGCAGAGCTGGCAGCAGATTCGGACAGTGAGAAGATTGGGGAGAAACATGGGCCAGTCCTGGAGTCTGGGGAAGGCTCTGATGAGGGCTCTGTGCCAATGATCAACTGCCTTCAGAGTCAGACATCAGTGGGGCAGACAAACAGCTGGAGCCTGTTCCCAGTGTGTGCATGCGCAGAGTTGCCAGATGAAGGGAACAGCTAAAGAACAGGGATCAACTTGGGAGTAAGGCCACAAGTGGATGATGAATGGCCCCTCTCAGAGAGGACATAAAAGAGGCGCGAAAGGGGAGGGGAGTTTGCAGGAGACCATTAGTTCGCTTAATTGATTCATGACTCTCCAAGACTCCTTGCCAAGTTTTACAGATATCGGCCTATCAGCTCTCCAAGCCAGAGAAGGTCTGTGACGGTAAATCCTCCCTTGAAAGACTTTGCTGGATGTGAATGAGCCGAATTCACAGTAAATTAATAAAAGGGGTTTTTGTCAGGACAAGAAGTTTGCTTCATGCTCTTGGGAAGCCTCGGTCAGAACAATAGTTGAGGAATATGTAGGAATCCCATCTTTCACTAATTCAATAATCTCACAATAATTCACAGTCTTAACATCATCTCTGTCCAACACTGAACTATTTCAAATCAAGAAATTAAATCTTTTCCCCCACTATTTTCCTTCTCCTTTTTTTCTTTCTTTTCTACTTTTCTTCAACTTTTTTTCCTTTTTTATCTTTCCAGAAAAAAGTTTAACCATACTCTTCAATTATACAGAAGAGGGGGGTAAATGTTCACTAGGGGCTGAACTTGAAAAAACATGAGAAAAGCTGCAGTTTTCTTGGGCTGCATTTGAGGTGACTCATTAAAGTAGCTAGCTTTTTCTTTCCTCAAAGAAGGAGGACCTTGGGGAAAAAAAGACACCGCTCTTTTTAAGTGATGTGGCTTGCGCAGTCCCATGGATTCTGAAGCACGTCTTCCAATTGCACAACTCCAATGTTCAGTAATGCGTAATCGAGGATGAAAGCCATAGTCATGGGAGAGATGGAGCAGTAGAGACTTGTTCTTTGTGCTTGTGGTCAGGTGCTGCAATTGCACATCAAAGATGATGTCTTTGGCACCTATTTGTAAAGTTAGGAAATAATTATCTGTGTGCTTATCACAGAAGTGCATGCATTTTAATCAGTGGTGGGATTCAAAAATTTTTTACTACCGGTTCTGTTGGTGTGGCTTGGTGGGCGTGGCAGGGGAAGGATACTGTAAAATCTCCATTCCCTTCCCACTCCAGGGGAAAGTTACGGCAAAATCCCCATTCTGTCCCGATCAGCTGGGACTTGGGAGACAGAGAATAGATGGGGCGGGGCCAGCCACAGGTGGTATTTACCAGTTCTCCGAACTACTCAAAATTTCTACTACTGGTTCTCCAGAACTGGTCAGAACCTGCTGAGTACCCCCTCTGATTTTAATGCTTCATACATACATACATACCAACAAATCACTATCAGGCCATTGTTGGCAAAAGCCTTTAAGTTGCAGAGCCAGTTAATACTTACTTAATTCTCCGTAACTTCTCAGGAAATCTCATTTGGTCTATTTATTTCATGGGACACAAAATTTACGCAGCTATGTATATTTTGCCTGGGGTGTGGTGTAGTGTGGTGCAGTGGAATAGAATAGAACAGAACAGAAAGTTGGAAGTGACCTTGGAGGTCTTCTAGTCCAACCCCCTGCTTAGGCAGGAAACCCTACACCACTTCAGACAAATGGTTATCCAATCTCTTCTTACAAAACTTCCAGTGTTGGAGCATTCACAACCTCTGGAGGCAAGTTGTTCCACGGATTAATTGTTCTCACTGTCAGGAAATCTCTCCTTAGTTCTAAGTTGCTTCTCTCCTTGGATAGTTTCCACCCGTTGCTTCTTGTCCTGCCCTCAGTTGTTAAGTGAGTAACTGTAGTTGTTAAGTTAGTAACACAGTTGTTAAGTGAACCTGGCTTCCCCATTGACTTTGCTTATCAGAAGCTCGCCAAAGGGGATCACAGGTACCCAGGGACACTGCAATGGTCATGAGTATGAGTCAGTTGCCAGGCATCTGAATTTTGATTCATGTGACCATGGGGATGCTGCAACCGTCATAAGTGTGAAAAACAGTCACAAGTCGCAGAAGTTGCCACTTTGAATGGTCACTAAATGAACCGTTGTAAGTTGAAGATCATCTGCACAAGAGGCAGTTTTTAAACAGAGGAAGACATTTACTACTTGAAGCCTGTCTACTACAGTATATAAAGGTACACTTATGGTGATGGTGTTCCTTCATCATGTTCGAAGAGGACCTTGATATCTAACAGGTTGTGGACTGTCCACGATGTGTCTGCAGTTCTATACGGGCACGAAATATTCTGCCACAGCTTGGGCAGACCTGTGTGGGCACCATTGCTGCAGCATTTGCAGCTCTGGCTCTGCGGAGTGCCTCGCTTCTCTTGTGCTGTGGTTGTCCTTCTGTCCTCAGATGTCTGGCAGCCTTGGTGAATCAATGTGTGCCATGTCGATCCGTCTTGTGCCAGGGTTTCCCAGGAGGTGGTGTCGATATCCAGGGACTTGAAGGAGGCTTCCAACGCCTCTTTGCATCGCTTCCTTTGTCCCCCTATGCGATCGCTTTCCTTGAGACAGCTGACCGTAGAGGAGCTGTTTGGGGATGCGATAATGGTCTGGCATTTATGGTACAAATATAATAAATACCGTAACTATAAATATTGAACAATAATATTTGATGCAGAAATCATCAAAGTCTCCAAGGCTTGCTTTCATCCCCCAGAACAAAGAGAGATTTTTAGAGAGGACAGGGAAATTCATCACACACACACACACACCCCAACAGGAGGCTCAACTATATTAAGATGCAAACGAGACATGAAGAATTTCTCGTCTCAGAAATACCTAGCATGAGGTCAGTGCTTAGCCACCCCTATTCAATCAGAAACTTCCTCTCTTTCTCTCTCTCCCCCCACCCCCAGCTCCTCTCGTCAGCCGACAATTCAATCTGTGGCTCCTGATCGGATTCCATCTGCCTCCCTGGATGTCCTGCACGCATCCCAACGCAAATCTACTGGAAGTGATGTTTTCATTAAAGAGCCCATATGGCTGCTTTTAAGCGTTATTCCGCCTTTTTCTGCAGGTGGTTTGGCAGAAGGTAAGCCTATCTGGTGAGGTCCCCCCCCCTTTTGGAGGAACCAGCTGGTGCAACAAAATAAAATACCCTTGGCTGCATCTGCGCGAGAAACACAATTAGTAGGAAGAAGACTCACAAGGGACTCTTCAGAAATCACTCTCCCTTTCCTTGCCTGGTAATTCCAGAAGACCTCTCCGATTACGGAGTAACGATTACTCTCTCCCAGTTAATTTACTCTGGCTATACACCGTCATAACTCTCTTTAGAGCATAGCTACTTAATAGTAAACCGGGGAGAGGAAACTTCTACTTCTGACCTAGAGAGCTCAACAGAAATTGAGGAAATGCTACGACAGCAATCAGGTCACAAAGCAGAGGGATGGATCCAGGGGTGGGTTGCTGCGGGCTTGCATGGGTTCGGGAGACACTCTAGCTAAGAATCTGCCCAGCTCGGAGAACCTGCAAATCCCACCCTTCACTGGCCCCACCAGTGGTGAAATCTAATTTTTTTTATTTCTGTGGGCGTGGCTTGGTGGGCGTGGCTTGGTGGGGTCATGTGACTATGTAGTCATGTAACTGGGGGAATCAAAAAACAGAAAGTCACTTTAACAATGTCCTGCTGGAGCAGGGTTGGACTAGATGACCTCCAGGCCCCTTCCAGCCCTGGATTATTCTCTGAAGCTGTGTCTAGTACCAGGTTTCCTTCCTCTCCTTTTTCCCTCCCTTTCTTTCTTTCTTTCTTTCTTTCTTTCTTTCTTTCTTCTTTCTTTTTCTCCTTTCTTTCTCTCTCTGTCTGTTTCTCTCTGTCTGTCTCTCTCTTTCTTTCTTTCTTTCTTTCCTTCTTTCTTTCTCAGTACCCCCCACATCCCTGTTTTTAGTCTAGCAGGCTTCAAGGAAGCCTGCTGGGAGCAAAAATGGACCCCACCCCCCCACCCCATTTTTGACCCACCCCGTTTTTGACCCACCCCCATCCCCCGTTTTTGGCTGGGAGGAAAAACGGCCCCTGCACCCTCTGTTTTTGGCTGTGCGGTGTGCAATCGTTGGAACTTTTTTAAAAAAACTTTTTTTAGTATTTTTTTTACTACCAGTTCTGCGAACCAGTAGCATTTTTTACTACAGGTTCTGGCGAACCGGCCCAAACTGGTAGCATTTCACCCCTGGGCCCCGCCCATCCCACCCTGCCCCACCCCTCCCAGGAGTCCCCACGCGGCCCGTTTGGGATTGCCAGGTAAATACAGGGCCTGCTCAGAGGCTCGGGGAGGGTGAAAAATGGGCCTCCCGGAAGTTCTGAAAAGCCAGAAACAGGACCATTTCCGGCCTCAGGAGGGCCTCCAGAGCCCGTGGGAGGCTCAAGGAAAGCCTCCAGAGCCCGAGGAGGGCGAAAACAGCCCCCTCGGCATGGTGCAGGAGGCCAACTAGGCCACACCCTCCCAGCAATCGGGCAGAGACCCCATTGCTAAAATTTTTGAAGGAGCCCATCCCTGGATGGATCACAGACGTCAACAGCTGCCTGCCTCAATATCATCCAGTTCCTTAAAATCAGCAGGAAAAAAGAGCAACCTGTACCATGGGAGAGGGGCGTTTTTGCCCTCTCTGGCTCTGGAGACTTTCCTTGAGCTTGCCCCCAGGCTCTGGAGGCCCGAAACAGGCCCATTTCTGGCCTTCCCAAACTTCCGGTAGGTCTGTTTTTTGCCCTTCCCGAGCCTCCGTGTGCCCTGCACTTACCTGCATCCAAAACGGGCCGCGTGGGGACTCCGTTGAGGGGAGGGGAGGGGTGGGCGAGGCCAGCCAGGAGTGGGATTTGGAGATTCTCCAAACTGTACAGAAACCTAGCTAGCAGTTCTCCCGAATCCCTGCGAGCCCCAGTAGCCCATCCCTGACATGGTAAATATTTAGAAGAGGATCACTTTGAATATGGTGAGTGAACATTGGGCATCAGCTGAAAATGAAGGCCCAGACAAGGTGGGGAGAAGTGCTGAAGTGCCACTCAGCAGCCAGGCAGGGTATTTTTAAAATCCTTGCACGCAACCAAATAGACTCTGCTGCGGATCTGGCAGCTCTTTGATGACATGTGTGATGCATTCAAAAGCAGCATCTCCGTTCCTATTGCAGCTTCAGTGAGCATCTCGGCTCTTGGCAAAACGATGGATCCGTGCCTTCCATGCAAGGATGCATCTTCGCTTTCTCTTGGGCCTTTCGTGCAAAGATACACCGATATGAAAAATGCACCGCCAGAAATGCTCGGGCTGAAATGCCCTGTGATCTAAATCAAGATACAGATTTTATTTTGATTTTAAATTAATGAATTCATCTACTTTCTCAACATCCTTCCAGGGCCCCAGCAAAGCATTTTTTTCACATCGCTATCAGCATTTCCAGGCGCAAACAAGATCCAGAGAAAGTGGGGGAGGGGGAAACGCCCCCGTATGAGGAAACAACTGGGTCGTTCCAGGACTAAAGTGGAGTCTTTATTTATTTATTTTTTAATTTGGGCCTTGCTTTTTTCTCCATGGAATTCAGCTTGCACCTGCAGATGTGTCTCCCCTGCAGCCCACATTTATCTTCATTAAAATATTGACTGGCTTCACACAGTAGGCTAAATCAGGGTGGTCTGTTTAACACAGTGCTTCTCAAACCTGGCAAATTTTAAGATATCTGGACTTCAATGCCCAGAATTCCCCATCCAACAAGCATTAGTTTAACGTCTGCATCTTGCCTAAGCTGTGTATTTTAGATTTGATTTTGAAAGTCAACATGGCACTATATCCATCACACCAGTATCAGCCTAAAGCTCATACAGCCACAAGATAGATAAGGCAGATGATAGAGATAGGTAGGTAGGTAGGTAGGTAGGTAGGTAGGTAGGTAGGTAGGTAGGTAGGCGGGTGGGTAGGTGGGTGGGTGGGTGGGTGGGTTGGTGGGTGGGTGAGTGGGTGGTTGAGTGGGTGGAGGGAGGGAGGGATAGATGGATAGGTAGGTAGGCAGGCAGGAAGGCAAGTAGGTAGAATAACAGAGTTGGAAGGGATCTTAGAGGTCTTCTAGTCCAAGCCCCTGCTTAGGCAGGAAACCCTACACCACTTCAGACAAATGGTTATCCAACATCTTCTTAAAAACTTCCAGTGTTGGAGCATTCACAACTTATCTTCTTAAAAACGTCCAGTGTTGGAGCATTCACAACTTATCTTCTTAAAAACTTCCAGTGTTGGAGCATTCACAACTTATCTTCTTAAAAACTTCCAGTGTTGGAGCATTCCCAACTTCTGGAGGCAAGCTTGTTCCACTGATTAATTGTTGCTTCTCTCCTTGATTAGTTTCCACCCATTGCTTCTTGTTTTACACTCAGTGCTTTGGAGAGTAGTTTGACTCCCTCCTCTTTGTGGAAGCCCTGAGATACTGGAACACTGCTATCATGTCTCCCCTAGTCCTTCTTTTCATTAAACCAGTTCTGCAACCGTTCTTTATATGTTTTAGCCTCCAGTCCCCTAGAATCTGGGGAAGCCAGATTCACCTAACAACAGTGTTACTAACTTAACAACTGCAATGATTCACTTAACAACTATTGCAAGAAAGGTTGTACAATGGGGCGCAAACTCACTTAACCAATGTTTCACTTAGCAACTTAAATGCTGGGCCCAATTGTGGTCGTAACTCAAGGACTACCTGTACCAGAGGTGGTATTCAGCAGGTTCTGACCAGTTCTGGAGAACCAGTAGCAGAAATTTTGAGTAGTTCGGAGAACCGGTAAATACCACCTATGGCTGGCCCCGCCCCATCTATTCTCTGCCTCCCAAGTCCCAGCTGATCAGGAGGGAATGGGGATTTTGCTGTAACCTTCCCCTGGAGTGGGGAGGGAATGGGGATTTTGCAGAATACTTCCCCTGCCACCCTCACCAAACTACGCCATGCCATGCCCACCAAGCCATGCCCACAGAACCGGTAATAAAAAATTTGTAATCCCACCACTGACCCGTATTTACCCCAAACTGAAAATATAGGAGATCCCTTCCTGTCCGATATGCTACATAACATGGGAGGAAGCTAAATGCACCCAAGGCCATTCCTCTTAAGCTAGCCGATTCCTGCCAGCTGAACAGCGCTGCCCCAAAGCCCTTGTTGTTGGTTGTAAGAAGCCACACAATTGGGAACCTAGCTGGGAGCAGGTCCTGGGCTGTGACATTGCAATGCAGCTCCAGACCCAGCAAAGGAAGGGAATCTCTCCGACATATTGTACACATGTAGCAGAAGTCGAATTTGGCAGGTTTTTCTCTGCTGTTCTAAGTGAGGCATGCTCTCATCTCACTGGTTTCACACTCCACAGGAGATCCAAAAAAATAAAGCTTAGCTTGCAAATTAACCGACTGCAGCCTCTTTGGGCAGGCAAACCCAAGGAAAAAGAAGGTAAAGGAATCAGAGAAGGGGTTTCCTCCACAAATGATTAATAGTGCAAATCTATGTACTCAGGCTTCAGTGTAATCTATGGGTTCACACACTGGGGTGAGCCATGATTTGCTCAACCGTGTCTTATCAAATAAATTACAATGGGGCAGCTTTACCCAAAATAAACAATGAGGAATTGTGCCAAAGGAAGGGACTGGGAGGGCTGCAGCCACGGAGTTCAGATATATTTCCCAGGTCTCTATTTTTATTTTCACCTGCTCTATTTTCACCAAGAGTAGCTAGAATTTCATGGAGCAAGAGCTAAATTTTCCTTCAACAGGTTTTGCAGGGGAAATCTGAGAAAAACTAATTCACTTGAATGCAGATTCAAACTACCAATTATCAGTATATGTATAGATGGGTTTTGATTTGGCAAAACCGATTTGCACCGTAATGAGAATTAGGAACTTGTTTTTATTCATTGTACATTGTCACTTTATGGAAAACAAGTTGATTATGGGTTTAAGGATTTTATTCAAGGGTGACAATTTATACCGATGCAAGATTTTAATATTATTTTGCAAAAGTATTGTTTTTCATCATTATGGCTACAACTCCCATTTTTATTCAAGGGTTAAATGCCACCCCCCTATAAAGTTGCCTTGCATAGTTTAATGGTCAGAAGGAAAATAGTAAAAGCTTTATTCCAGTTATTGATTAGTTGTTCTTGGGACAACTGTCCCCTTTCCAAAGCAAAACAGAAGAAACCCAAATTAAGCAAAATTGATACCCACAAATTGGACACAATTAAATAGATGGATAGGGACACGGTGGCTTAGTGGCTAAGATGCTGAGCTTGTCGATCAGAAGGTTGGCAGTTCGGCAGTTCGAATCCCTAGCGCCATGTAATGGAGTGAGCTCCTATTACTTGTCCTAGCTTCTGCCAACCTAGCAGTTCGAAAGCATGCAAAAATGCAAGTAAAAAAATAGGAACCACCTTTGGTGGGAAGGTAACAGTGCTCCATGCGCCTTTGGCATTTATTCATGCCGGCCACATGACTATGGAGACGTCATCGGACAGCGCTGGCTCTTCTGCTTTGAAACGGAGATGAGCACCACCCCCTAGAGTCGGGAATGACTAGCACATATGTGTGAGGGGAGCCTTTACTTTAAATAGATGGATGGGGAAAATATTTACATTTATATGCACTACAGAAATTCAACAGCAAAAAAAAAAAAGAACATTTAAGGTCTAAAATATCAAAAAAATATTTAAGGTCTTAAATATCAGAAATAAAGAAACCAAACAAACATTAATTAGGAAACAGTTTCACAATCATTGGTCCATCGTGTAGAAAATGGATTGAAAATCTCATGTCTATAAAACAAATTACTGCATATCTTCCAGGGGCTTGTAGAAACCATTGAAGTATATGCGAAAGTGAGATAAAAATCAAGAGTTTTCAGGCAGAGTTAGGCTAGCCTTAATTGTTCAAATAAAAGGTGAAAGATATATGCGGGTTAGTTTCACCCAAGAGAACTGGTCATGCATACCAACATTTATGACTGTTGTGAAATTCAGTACAATATAAAGTTCCTTGTCTTTTAAGTTAAGACCATATTGCTCAACTCTGCTCCTGGTTTTCTTGCAAACGTTAAGAAAAAAAAGACATAATGAGAAACTACAAAGTGCAAAGGAAGAAATTATAGTTTGAATTCCAACTCCAGCCCTGGGTTGAAGACCATAATAAGATAATCTTTGACTTACAACCAGTTGCTAAATGATTGCTCAAAATTACAATGGACCAACTTATGACACAGATTCAAAATTAACACAGCTGCTGCTCCTCCCCCAATCATAACACTGAAACCAGGCTGCATTTTGGGCCTTTTTATTTATTTATTTGTATCCCGCCTGTATTATTTTTACAAATAGGCAGCCCATAGATGCAACACACCTTCCTCCTATTCGCCCCACAACCACCATCCTGTGAGGTCGATAGGACTGAGAGATAGTGACTTGCCCAAAGTCACCCAACTGGCTTTCATTGCTAAAGCGGGACTTGAACTCACGGTCTCCTGCTTTCGAGCCTGGTGCCTTAATCACTAGGCCAAACTGGCTCTTCATTAGACCATTTGCATCATCCTGTGGTTACATGACTCCAATCTGCAACTTTTCTTTTTTTTTTTGCCAGAAATGGCCTTTTACTTCTGGTTTCCAGCAAAAAAAAACAAACCACAATGGATTTGGACAATGGATTAACTTAACAGCTTCAAGGGTCACATATAGACTATGACATTTGCTTATGGCCACCACTGTTTAACAAGTGGCACAACTTGCAACCATAATTCTTGACTCGAATATGGTCATAAATCAAGGATTACCTGCAGTCTGATTCTTTTTCCAGTCTTGGGTTTCTAATCGGACTTTCAAATATGATTTCATTGCTCTGAAGGAAGAAAGGGCAGTTGGATAGTGCCAGAACATCTATATATATATATATATATATAAATGGCTGTGTGTCTGTGTATGTTCCAGGATAACTCTGGAACGCCTCGAGCAATTTCAACCAAACTTGGTACACAGATGACTTACTCTCTGGAAACAAATACTGTGGGGGTAAGGCACCCCCAACACCCCTCAGGGGAGTGTTCTGTTAAGATACAGCCTGTTGTGCCTTAAAATGTCTTCTACTGTACTGTTGTAAAATGGCTTCTACTGTACAACGCTGTGGAGTTGCCATGGTAACGGCTTCACAGTACTCCACAAGGGAGCTCCCTCTGGTAAGGGGAAAAATCCAATATTAGAAATTACGTTTGGTCCAGACATTTCCCCACTATAAATAAATACCCGGGCAAAGCAGGGTTATCAGCTAGTTTCCAATTTAAAAAAAAGTAGTACAGAGCAGCTCAGCGAAGGAGTTATAATACAAAAGTAACTCTTGTTCTAATAAATCCTGGTTTATGTGACAGAGCGTGCCACAGCAGACCCATTCTCCCTTGCCTACATATATATTAAAAGGACACACCAGCACTAAGATATCTAGAAAGCAGAATAAGTCCCAAACAATATTTCAAACCCGCAAACCATTTCTTCTCAGCTGCTTTTCTTTACTTACCACATCAACAGTTTTCAGTTCTGGACTGTTATCCGAATCATACAAGGCAACCATTTAAACACTCACAAAACCACACTTCTGCTTTATTGATGAATAGGAATAATGTAGAAGAATCATGCCTTGGATTTTTCTATTATTTCAAAATTTTAAACAGTATCTAAATCCGCGGTGAGGCTGAAACTGAAAGGGCTGGTTGGAACATGAGCTCCAATGTGGCTTGAATGACTGCATTCGCCCATTATGGTGAGCCAGATCGTGGTTTATTTGACTTTATCTCTGCATTTTGCACAAACTCAACCACAGAGGTTTCTATACCACGGGTTATGGCTTAATACAGGGGTGGAAAACTTGATTTCATTGAGGGTCACATCAAGGTTGTGTTTGACTTCTGGGGGCCGTGGTGGGCATGAGTAGCGTGGGAGTGGCCAGCTTGACGTCATTTGTGTCGGGGGCGCCTGTGGTGGCCGGAGTGCTCTGCCAGCGAAAACGGACTCCCGAGCTCTGTTTTCTGCTGCCACGGCCTCCTGCAACCCTCTGCCAGTGAAAATGGAACTTGGGAGGGCTGTTTTCGTTGGCAGCACCACCGGGGGTTGGTCCTTCTCTGTTTCCCAGGATGGACTGCAGGCCAGATCTAAGTACTCCACCGGCTGGATCCGGCCCCCAGGTCTTGAGTTTGACACCCCCGGATTAATACATTGTCTGAATGAAGCCAAAAGTGGTTTATTCGACAGCTATGGATACATAAACATAAATTTGGTATCCAAAGAGTTTGTTACCAATAAATAAACTGTGGGTTAACAAAATGTCTAAACCCCTTGTGTCCAGAATGTTGAAACCAAATGAATCTCCACATCTCTCACCTTTTCCAGCACGTTTATGGAGATAAGATAGTTAAACCTATCTGGTTCAGAGTCACAAGCAATGTTTGTGCATGTGCAAACTGGCCCCTGAGTCTTATCAAATGTGTATTGGTGAGACCACTGCTATGCTCATTACATTTTCTTTGAATTCTGGTAAGGGATGAGTCACACACGCACACTCAAGAAAATGGAAACTGATCTGCTTAGATTATCTGACTTTTAATGAGGTGATGCCTGAAAAAAAAATCCCTCTATATTATCTTTCCCATCCAGCAAACTGAGCAGTGACATCTAAGGGGATAGTGTCAAAGAAAAGGAAGATCAGAGAAATGACTCACCATCTGTTACTCTCCCCGAAACCCAAAATCACATTCTATATCAGCACAAGCCTGCAGAGCTCAAGATTTCTCAAGGTGAGAAGAAAAGATATAAAGCAACTTCCTTCCCTGATTCATCCAATATCCGGTGCTCACATTTGCTCTTCCACAGCGTTTTTATGTACTACCTATCTAAGCGGAAGAGTAGCACGGAAGAGATGTATTGCTATATGCATATAAATATATACATGTCCAATACATCTCCCTCCCCTCCCCTCATCTTTTCACATCCCTTTGTCTCATTTCCTGGACTGAAGATCCTTTGGGGGAGGGGGGGGTGCAGATATTCTTTGAGATGTTGGGTTTTTATCTATTGGCCCCTTTTTTCTGCATTCACCCCACATCCTTTCTGTGCAGCAGTTTAAAAATCAGAGTTTTAATAAGTTTGGGAGAATACCACATTGCCCTGAGTCTGGAAAGAGACCTGTATGTTCAAGAATTTATTTTCACAACCTGTTACATCCAGACGTTCCTTATAAATATCACTCAGGGGGAAAAATCAGATACCTGTCCTTGAAGTACAAGAATTTTATTTGAGAACTACATAAAAATTGTGCACAGATATGCAGACACGCATGCTATTGTCTATGGTAAACTGGTGGCCAGAAAGTCACCAGGCTAGAAACCAGGAGACAGTGAGTTCTAGTCCTACCTTAGGCAAGAAAGCCTGCAGTGTGACTTTGGGCCAATCACCAGAAGACTGTAGGTTCTAATCCCGCCTTAGGCATGAAAACTAGCTGGGGGACTTTGGGCCAATCACTGACTCTTAACCTAACCACCTCACAGGGTTGTTGTAGTGGGAAAAACAGGAGGAAGAAAGAGTATTAGTCACCTTGGAGCTATTTATGCAAATTATGAAGGTGGAGTAAACAAATAATGAAATGTTGAAGGACGTGGAGGAAGCATGTGGGGGAAAACATATCTACAGTATAATAAAGCCAGGGAACAATTGTCTTTGCATCACAACAATTGCTTTTCTGGGACTTGAAATCCGTCTCTGTTTGCCAGAAGACGGTGTTTTTATAGGACTGACTGACAAATGGGGAAACAATAACAATCAAATGCTCAGAATACCAAGAATTTAAAGCCATGCGGATATAACACCCCTTTATTTTATGGGATTAAGCAGCAAAAGAAAAGTGTAAGAAATGTTTCTAAAGCAGAATTTTAGAGCGTGTTATTATTATATGCAAATTATTGTCATATATTTCATTAGAAAAAAATAGAAAAAGGTGTCACGGATGGACCCTTGCAGATTTTGCTTATCAATCAAAAGTAATCTATTTGCTCTATATAGACATTCTTAAAAAATATGAGATATATGGTTTCCTCACTAGCCTAACGACATGTTGACTAACCTTTCATACAAATATCTTGCACGCATTTATGTACTCAGGTTCAGCCTATATCCAAGGGTTAATTAAGGCAGGGTGGATTTACTCATAACATTATCAACAGATTTGTGCCCTAACTTAATCAACAAATTCCCTCACCTTAGGCATGAAAAACTGGCTGGGTGACTTTGGGCCAGTCACAATCCACCTCACAGGGTTGTTGTGGTGGTGAAAATAGGAGAAAAGGTGTATTTGCAGCCTTGAGTTATTTATACACAATAAATAAAGGCAGGATAAAAATCAAACAAATAAAATTTTAAAATACGCTTACTGAAAAAAATGAATTTGTGAAGACATGCAATGATAAATAGAAGTCCAATGCCCAATGTACCACTGTACCTTTGAATACTGGATAAATATTTCTTCAAAAACCAAAAGGAAGACTCTTCAAGGAAAATAAGAAGGATAAACATGATCACATAAAAGAACCCAATGAACTGTGAGCAACGTTCTCCTCCCTTCTGAAAATAATTTGCAAGGTACGTCAATTTCAATAAATCAAATATGCAGTTTAGTGGAAGGTTATAAACCAGCTGTTGCCTCCAGAACTGAGCAGGAAAGACTAATGTATGCCTCTAACACAACTCTTTTATTACAGTGCTGCATATGTCCCATGGGAGCTTAAAAGTCACACAGAAGTCTTCAAACTTAGTTTGTTAGGAAGCCCAAGAGATAAAACAAAAACAATGATTGCTTAGCTAGTCCTACTGACCTTTAGTTTAGTCTAAATACTGCAGAAGACAATCCATATTGCTTCAGCCCTACAAATCATGTGAAATATTGAGAAAAACCAACATTTGCATGCTGAAATATAGAGGCACCAAATCTCAGAAATAGGGGAGGGAGAAGAAATTAATTTCTTGTGTTTTTGTCTTTTATCCTACAAAAATAGACTTCAACTTCAAAGACAGGAGTCCTTAAACCATCCTGGACAAGAAAAGATTGGACAAAGGTTTGTTCTATATCAGCGATGGCGAACCTTTTTTGGCTCGCGTGCCACAAGTGGGGGGAGCGCAGGGGGGGTCGTGTGCGGGTGTGCCGCACCCATAATGCAACGTGCGACCCGCCCAGTGCGCATGCGTGCACAACGCGCGACCCCCCATTTTTACATGCTTTTGCCGCCCTCCCCAGGCTCCAGAGGCTTTATAGGAGCCTGGGGAGGGCGAAAAGAGCCTCCCCCGCCCACCGGAGGCCCTCCGGAGGCTTCAGGGACCGTCCAGAGGCTTCCCTGAAGCCTTCGGAACGCTTAAAACCACCCTCCGAGCAAACCGGAAGTGACTATAAAGCCCCTGGAGCCTGGGGAAGGCGAAAAATAGCTTTTAAAAAGGTGAACTCAGCTGGCCAGCGCGTGCATGCGTGCTGGCCAGCTGACAGGGCAGCGCCTCGCGTGCCCTGACAAATGGCTCCGCGTGCCACTTGTGGCACGCGTGCCATAGGTTCGCCATCACTGTTCTATATAGTACATTAAAAAGACTCTTGACATGGACAAGGTATTGGACTACAACAGTGTTTCTCAACCTTGACAACTTTAAGATGTGTGGACTTCTATTCCCAAAATTCCTCATCTTGGCTGGCTGGGTAATTCTGGGAGTTGAGATCCACACATCTTAAAGTTGCCATGGTTGAGAAACATTGGGTCACTAGAAGACCTCCAGGGTCCCTTCTAGTCCTATGATTCTATGATTCACTATTTGGAGAGAAATATTCTACATACACTCAAAGCCACTTTTCATTTTCTAGGTCTGTTCTGAAAGTGAAAAAGACTAGGACAATTTAGCCCTACTAGTTTGTGCAAACTCAAATCCAACATACAAAGGGCATAAAACAAACAAGGTTTTCTACATATATCCCAGTTTTTAACTGTAGCATCTCTATAGTGTTTGCATTTTTTAAAGGTACTGATTCCTCTAATTTCTATAACCCAACAACTTAAAAAGTGATTAGAAACCCATCTGAGCTTGCCCTAAACATTTCAATACCTGAGGCTGAAAACATTGCACCCTATGCCGTTATAACTTGGGGCAGAGTCAATTAAACAATGATTTAACAGTATTCAAAATTTAGTGCTTCACAAAATGCCTCACTTTCATGAGGCATTTTTGGAGAGGAAAAAATGTTGACTTACTTTTCATACTCGAGATTATCTTTGTCACACCGTTTGTCCTTGTGCTTCTCCCAGTCTTTCCCGTGTTTACATGTGGCCAGAGAAATAATATCTTTACCATTATGGATGTGGCGGAGAGCATTCCTGGTGTCAGAACCAATGCCGGTCAGGTATCTCTTCCCTTTAAAAACCAAGAGATACTTTTTCTTGGGTGGGAGAGAAGTCTTGTATAACCAGCCTCTTTCCCCACCTTTCTGAGGATGCTCCTTCGAAAACAAAGGGATGGAGATATCAAAACCAGGCCGAAAGTTCTCGACATAAAAACTGGCTTTGGCCAGGATAGCCTGTCCAATGTCAAAGCCCAAGTCTTCGGTGTAATTAGGCCACGTGCCAGAATACAGGTTAAATATGAGATGGTTTTGTCCATCGTTCCAAAGCTGGAAACCTTGGATTTTCTCGTTGATGTTATGGACATATTGTATGGAGAGATGGTCCCTATCCAACATGTCAATGTTTAGAACAAACAGGCAGGCCTCCTCAGGATTGGAGGTGTAATAACGTGACTCTTCAATGGAGCTGATGATTTTGAGGTAACTTTCGGATACAGGATCCCCTCCTTCCAGGGGGTAAACAAAGACTTTGAACCCGTGTTGCCTACATTTAGAAAAATCAAAGCAAGTCTCCATGCGGCACCTGCTGTTCTTGTAAAGACTCAGCTTCAACTGCTGCCGTCTTTGGGGAGATTCATCGCTCTGGCCCCTCTCAGTGCTCTGGAGCTCCTCAGAACCTGCGAAGTTCTTGAGAAGAACCTCGTCGGCCCACTGAGGCCAGGTTTTTAAGACTTCTGCTTTTTTGCTGGAGAAAAAGGGAAAGTGTCTTATTTGGTCTCCTCCAAACAAAACAAGCAGAAGCCACGTGGCCAAGAGAGTCACAAACAGGTATTTTTTCTTGGCCTGCATGGGTTCATGCAGAACCCACCAAATCCTTATTTAGAAAGGAAATAAATTGGATCAATACGGCAATCCAGAAAGTGAATTATTCAGGCACACGGGGGGGGGGGGGGAATTAAAATTCAATGGACAGAAACAAGAGTTCAGGCCTCAGAAATAGAGCCTAGAATGCTGCAGGCGGCAATTTCTAAGGGTCCAATTTCTCTCCCCATTTTGGGATATACCCTAGCTTTGAAATTCACCACGTCACTGTTTTTTTCACCGTTTTAGAGTTGATTTGGTGGCTTCTTGGTGTGGTTCTGAATCTGAGCCACTCCAGCCTTTTATCATCTAATAATCTTCAGTCCACATTTATTTCAGGCTAGGTAAACAGCCTGAGTTTGCTTATTGGTTTCCCACCCACACCCCCTTTTACCAACTTCTTGGTGTTTTTCTTTTTCAGTCTTCAATGACTGCCCTATCTTTCCCCGAGGATTAAAAAAAACAAAACTGTGTCATTTTATCAACTCGCCCTTCCAGTTTGTGACTGAATTGGGTTCTTCTTTTGTTCTGCTATCTGATTCGGCCTGGCACAACCCTATTCCCTTATCACACACCTCTAGGGGACCAGCAGACAATCCAACCAGTAACAGATAAAAGTCTCACGGGATACTAGATCCTTAAAAGATCCTTCATGGAGAATCTGCCTTTCTTCCACTCAGAAAATTGGTTTGAATCCCCCAGACTTTTTTTGGGGGGGGGGCGTTAAAAGAACAGATGAACCCAGGGACTGTCTTCTGCTCTTGAAAAAAGGCAAAGAAACACTTGCAGTCCCAAATTTCTTAGATTCTTGGCACTGCCGGCTTTCCGATAAGACATTTCTCTGCTCCCGAAGAAATAAACTCAAATCTTCATCCACCAATAATCTTCAAGCCAGGTTTTGTTTTTCCTGCGGTTTTCTTTTGTTTTATTAATATAACTATTCTTTGAAGATAGGACTTTCAACAAGTTTAACTCTCAATCTTCCCAGAAGCCTTCCAAACCTTCCCGGTTATTGTTTTTCCCCCTCATCACCTTTTTGGGGACCCCAATTAATTCGCTCAACGCTTCCTGGAATTTTCTCCAACCGAAGTTCTTTCTGTCTGGGAGGGCCAAGTTTTTAATTATCCTCTTTTATTTTATTATTATTATTTTTCACCCCAACCCGCCTATCACTTTTCTCTCTTTGGCCGGAAAACTAGTGCTTTCTGCGCTTTGACGCTTGTCCTTGGCTCATGCGATTCTTCCGAGGCTCCGAGAACCCGTTTACCCCGAGAGAGGGAATAAATCCGGCGGGAATCCCAGGGCAACCGCAGTGCCCTTAGCGCACCTTAAAGCTTTCCGTTTGCCCTTCCTGCTCAGTCCATTGCCTTCCGCATTAGCCGCACTCCCCGGCCGGCTTCCTTGCAACCATCAAATAACCTGGCAAGCCGCAACCATCCACCTTCTCCGTGTGTCCCGTCAATCACGGCATTGCGCGTCGCCGGTCCAGCGCTCGCTCCCCACCGCCGCTGTTCTCCCTCCTTGCCCGCCTTCGCAACTCAACGCGCAGCGTTCCGCTTCCACCTTCACAACATTCCACCCGGCCACGCCCCCTCTCTTCTGATTGGTCCCCGGCCCCCTCAAAGGGTGTGGCCGCTGCCTAACTCTTTCCTCGCCGAGGGCTCCGAAGAGGGAGAGGGAAGGTTGCTCATTGGCTGTTCCTGCCGCGCCCTTCTGGGATGCTGGATGCTCCACGTGGGAAAAGTGGAGGGCCGCGTTCGATGCGTTGAAGGCTTCTCTCTCTCTCCCTCTCTCTCTCTCCCTCTCCCTCTCCCCCTCTCCCTCTCCCTCTCCCTCTCTCTCCTGGGGTGGGAAGAATTCTGGTCTCAAACTTGGGTGGGCCGTTGAGAGGCAGGGTGGATTACTTTGGATCAAGTGGGTGGGAGCCTCCCAGATGGAATGAGTTATTAACCTAGTTGAGGGTTATTGGGGAGTAACAGTTGTCCCTTGGGCAAATAGAATAGAATAAAGCTGGAAGGGACCTCAGAGGTCTTCTAGTCCAGCGGTTACCAACTGGTGGTCCTCGAGAAAATGGTGTTGGTCCACAGAAAAATTATTTGCATTTTTTATATTGCACTAAATCAAACTACGGCTCCTGGGCTGGATACGTGCAATGAACGTTTGTGTTGCTGCAGAGAGTCTCCCCTGCTAGGGTCTTTTTTTGAGGGTCGGAGGGGGACAGAGGTTCTGACTTGGGGTCTGCTTCAGCCTTCTGGTGTGAGGCTTTGGGCGAAGGCTGGAGGGAAGCACCGCTGGTGGCAAAGATCCAGAGGGCCTTGTTCCAGTGGGACTGTATCATGGCCTGGAGCTGGCTGACCATCTCAGCCCACTGAGCCTCCAGGTGCTGGTACCTGACCTCGCACTCCCACAGGTCTTCCTTCTGCTTGGAAAGCCTATGCTCGTAGTTCTCAGTGAGGTGCTTCTCCTGAGCCTCCTTCTCGATCAGATCCAATTTGAACCGAGCTGTTTTGCCAACTCTTTCTCGTGATGGCTGCTTAACTCCAACAACTGCTTCCTGTTAGGGCCCTAAGGAGCCCGGGTGGGCAGGCGGGGAGTGGCTGGGAGTGAAGGGGCAAGAGTAGAGGCCATCAAGATGCCCCTTGATGTGAGTATCATCGAGTTGGCCATACCCACCCAGTCACATGATCACCTAGCAATGCCCACACAGCTGGTCATTAGGCAGATCATATTAGTGATCCACGGAATTTAAAATTATTAATTTAGTGGTCCCTGAGATCTGAAAGGTTGGTGACTTTGGTTAGTGAAAGTTTCTCCTTAATTCCAGGTTGCTTCTCTCTTTGATTAGTTTCCAATGATTTTTTTCTTGTCCTGCCGTCTGGTGCTTTGGAGACTAATTTGACCCCCTCTTTTTTGTGGCAGCCCCATAAATTCTGGAATACTGCTACCATGTAACTCCTAATTCTTCTTTTCTTTAGAGTACTAGCCAAACTCAAATCCTGCAGCGATTTTTCATATGTTTTAGTCTCCAGGCTTTTGATCATCTTAGCTGCTCTTCTCTGAACTTTTTTCAAAGTTTCAACATCTTTTTTTTTTGTAGTGGTTGCAATATTCCAGATGTGGTCTTGCTAGGGTTTTATAAAGCGGTATTAATACTTCATGAGATCTTGATTCACCACCCAAAGGGCTCACTCCAAGTTCAAATTATATTATTTAGGACACATGGTATGTCCTAAGCCCACCTCTCAGCAGGCTCTAGTGCTGGGAAAGATGAAGGTAAAGAGATGACCCGCAGCAAGATATGGTGGCCATGAAGGACCAGATTAAGGACTAGTCATGAAAAAGGTCTATCCATGGAGTCTCCAGTTGATGATGCATCTATCTCGGACACATCATGAAAAGACATAATTCTTCAGAGAAGTCAAAAAGTCAGAAGTTCCTCTTTTTAATATACAGTATTTCTCTATTTTTTTCCAATTTTTTTTCATTATTTTAATTAAACAGAAGCACAAAAAAAAAGAATCATCCTTCATTGCATCTTGTAGAAAGCGGGTCGATTGGTTACACATAGATTTCGTGCGTTACTACCACAATCATTATTTATACTTCCTTCATATTGAATTGTACATTTTAAATCAAGAATCTTTATGAATTTTACTATCAATGTACCACCATTCTCATTTAGCTAGAATTATTTAAACGTGCTTTTATCTGGAATCATTTGTATTTAAAGACACAACCACAACCATATATTTCTCTATTTTTATTCTTTATATTTCTATCTGCTTTCTTTTATATATATCTTGACTATTAGCTATTTGTTTATTTTTTTACTTTCATAAAACTTTGTGATGTACGCATGTCCATGTGTGTGGCCCTACTCCATGTTGGAGTACTCCCCCCCTCTACCCATACACCAGGGGTGTCCAAACTTGGGAACTTTAAGACTTGTGGACTTCAACTCCCAGAATTCCCCAGCCAGCCATGCTGGCTGGGGAATTCTGGGAGTTGAAGTCCACAAGTCTTAAAGTTCCCAAGTTTGGACACCCCTGCCATACACACATGAAAACAAACAAGGTTCCACATCGGGAACCGACGGTGTGTAGATAATTCCAAACCTATCTTGGTAATTGTGCAGTTCCCTGTCTATATCTGTACTTCATCATTCCAACATGGAGTAGGGCCACTACTTTTACAAACACTGCTTTTTGGAAAAGAATGGGTCAAGGCTTCATTGGAATTACCTATCATAGTAAACTTTGCTTCTGGCTCAACATTGCATAGGATGCTTTTAAAATCCTGGTGTTGCATTAAAAGCTATGGCTTATGGGAGGCTTGCTGAGCAATTACACATGGTTTGATTGACCAAAACTAAGCCATATGGCATGTTTGGTTCGGGGTGGGCTTCAAAAATTTTAGCAAGGGGGGAGGATGCGACAACAAGAAGACTCAGATCACAAAAGTGAATTGAAACACTATTCTAAATGTTGTTACAATGTATTTTCAAGGAAGTGACAAAAGTAAAATGATTGAAACATATTGATGGTTTTGTGTAAACTTAAAACTGCTAATATCTATGCAAAAGTTTATAGTTTTTTTATTTCTCCTTTTTGTAAAAGTTGCAAGACCCGGGGGGGGGGGGCTTCTCTCCTCACCGCACGATGTAGCTGTCAAAATGTTCCATAACCTCTTAAACCCTTTTCCTTTGTAACACTTTTAAAATCAATAAAAAAAATTGACCAAAAAAAATTTTTTTTTTAGCAAGGGGTTCTCTGCCTGGTTGCTGGGTGGGCGTGGCCATGGCGGCCGTGGCCTGGTCAGCCTCCTCCACGGCGGGTGGGGGGAGGCTTTTTGCCCTCTCCAGGCTCCAGAGATTTTCCTCGAGCTTCCCGGAGGGTGAAAACAGACTCCCCAGGCTCAGGAGGCCCTCTGGAACTTCCCCAACCTCTGGTAGGCCCGTTTTTCACCTTCCCCAAGCCTCCGTGCGCACCCTGCACTTATCTGAATCCAAAACAGGCCACCTGGGGACTTCTGGGAGGGGTGGGGTGGACAGCCAGGAGTGGGATTTGGGGGTTCTCCAAAAACTGCACAGAATCTTAGCTCGAGGTTCTCCTGAACCCTTGCAAGCCCCCAGCAGCCCAACCCTGGTTTGCTTTCCATAATGGGCTCCCGAGAGGTGGTTTCTAAGCTGTTTTAACCATTAGGGAAAATGGCTGGAGATTGATAAGGAGAAGAATCTTCACCTGTCCCTGTTTCTCTTCGTCTTTCTCACCTGCTTATTGCTAGCTAGATATGCTATACTTAATATTAAAGGTTTGGCTTGAATATTATTTAAGTTTCTGTTCTTCTCACCTTCTCTTCAAAATCTAGTTTGGTTAAAAGTGAGTTTTTCTAGCGCCATGTATTTCTCAATAAGTCTAGCTTTTGCTTCAAATATATTAATTGTCTGCTTGTATCCCAGAAAACTATTTCTTGAGCATATTTTACTTTGTTAATGGGATGTTTTCCATTTCCATACTTTCTATTCTTTCAGCACCCTGCTTAAGCTCAGGAACACATCCTCTAATGAGAGCTCCTGCTGAATTAAAATCAACAGTGATAAACCAAATCTAAACTGCATCTTTCCAGAATAGGTAAGACTAACAATGTTCTTCCTGGTCTGCATTTTGAAGGAGATACAGAACTTCCAATAGCAATAGCACTTAGACCTATATAGCAATAGCACATAGACATATATACCGCTTCACAGTGCTTTACAGCCCTCTCCAAGCAGTTTACAGACTCAGCATATTGCCCCCAACAATCTCGGTCCTCATTTTACCGGCCTTGGAAGGATGGATGGCTGAGTCAACTTTGAGCCCGACAGGATCAAACTGCTGACATTCGAGAGAATTAGCCTGCAATACTGCATTCCACAGCTTTTATGGGAGACATTGGGTAGGTGCCAAATGTCCAGGTTGGGAAAGGCAGACTTAACATACCAATCCTCTCACTCCTCCTATGCATCTTGCACCTCTGAGGCCTTATTTCCATAGCGCATAGCCCCATGTGCCCTTCAGCCATCCTGTTTGCTTCAGGTCAGCTTCCTTCAAAAATGCAGTACAGGTGAAATGCATGTCATCCTGTCAACGGCTTAACTGGCAGAGTTTTGGAACTCTTGCCACATTTGATGTCGGTAAAATATTAGAAGAAACCCAAAGCTGAATTGTTAAGACAGTGAATTAATTCTCCAATAAAGTTAGCATTATGGAATAATGAAGGGATCCCACTCAGGGGTGGTATTCACTTACCTTTGCAAATGTGAGCATGTATGTGGATGCTGCATGCACATGCACCACCTCTGTGCATGCATACAGCTGTCCGGGCATGCACTTTTGGCAAAAAAAAAGGGCCCAAATGGGATGCCGTACAGCTGGGGTAGGTGGGCGGGGCTGCCCATGATTTCTGCTACCAGTTCGGGCGAACCGGTCCAAACCATTAGAATACCACCTCTGACCCCACTACTTGATGTGTAAGATTCCTCTTTAGATAGCTTTGTTATATGCCAACGCAACTGTAAGGTGGCTCAGTGATTAAGACGCTAAGCTTGTCGATCAGAAAGGTTCGGCAGTTTGGCGATTCGAATCCCTAGCGCTACATAACGGAGTGAGCTCCCGTTGCTTTCCCAGCTTCTGCCAACCTTTGAAAGCACATTAAAAAATGCAAGTAAAAAAATAGGAACCACTTTTGGTGGGAAGGTAACAGCGTTCCTTGCGCCTTCGGCGTTTAGTCATGCTAACCACATGACTACGGAGACGTCTTCTGACAACGCTGGCTCTTCAGTTTTGAAACGGAGATGAGCACTGCCCCCTTGAGTCTGGAACGACTAGCACATATGTGCGAGGGGAACCTTTACCTTATATGCCAATTCAGTGTTTTGGGGAAAACTACAAGCTAACAGTAAGCTTTGGTGTATTTTTAACCATACACATTTTCTAGAAAATCAGGATGCAGAACCTCGATTTAAAATAAGCATACAGTCCTTGATGTAGTCAGAAATATGAGCAGAAAAATTTAAATTTAAAGCGTAAAAGCCCCACATGGTCTCAGGAATTCTTTGCCTGTGCAATTGACCGTTCTGGTGTTACAGCTACATTTGACTTATGACTGTAATTGAGCCCAAAATTACAGTCGTAAGTTGTAATGGTCATTAAACATGTCGCTACATGTCCCATCTTACAACATAAACTTTGGTTTCTGGCAGAAAATATAAATTGTGATCATGTGACCGTGGGACACGGTAAATGGCTCTAAATGTAGCAGGGGTGAAATGCTACCCGTTCGGACTGGTTCGCCCAAACTGGTAGTTTAAAAAATGCTACTGGTTTGGGCGAACCAGTATTTCCAATCATCAGCTGTGACGCATGATTTATATTAGCTAGAAAGCAGGATTTTCTGCTTTCTAGCTAATCTAAATTGCGTGGCACAGTGGATATCCCCCTTCCCCCTGACTTACCGTTGCAGGTGCGCTCGGTAGCAGGCTCCGCCCACCCGCCTGGATGTCATCACATCCGTTTTTGACGCTCTGCTTGCGCGGAAGCTCCTGTGCATATGTGGAGGTGGCGCACACGAGCACGCTCATATTTGCAAATCAATAGCGAAGATTTCACCCCTGAAATGTAGGCTAGTAGCCAAGGGCTCTAAATGTGGCCACATGATCAGGGGGGAGGGGCACTTCATTGTGGGACTCTTGCATTGTTCTTATCTAGCAACTATTCAACGAGAGAGGTGGGTTGGGCAGAAAGAAAGCAATATAGAATTGGCTCACCATTTGTATAAAACCATTGTTTGCTTAACTAGGGTTTACTGAATAAACCCCAATTGGCTGGATTCATAGAACACATTTAGCCGTAAACCCTGGTTGGCAAACTGTGATGTGCACAGCATGCTCAAACAGCAGTAAGGAAACTACAGGATGGCTGAGCGTTTTATTTGTATTCCACTTTTATATGTTTATATATAAATAACTCAAGGAGGCAAACATACTTAATACAGACACAGATGATCAGAGTTGGATGGGACCTTGTAGGTCATCTAGTCCAAACCCCCATCCAAGCAGGAGGCCCTACCTACGCCATTTCTGACAGATGGCAGTCCAGTCTCTTCTTGAAAGCTTCCAGTGACGAAGCTCGCAAAACTTCTGAAGGCAACTTCTGTTCCATTGGTTGATTGCTCTCATTGTCAGAAAATTCCTCCTTATTCCCAGGTTGAATCTCTCCTTGGTCAGTTTCCATTCATTATTCCTTGTCTGGCCTTCAGGTGCTTTGAAAAATAGGTTGATCCCCTCCTCTCTGTGGCAACCCCTCAAATATTGGAAGACTGCTCTCCTGTCTCCCCTGGTCCTTCTCTTCACTAGACTAGCCATGCCCAATTCTTGCAACCGTTCATTGTATGTTTTAGCCTCCAGTCCGTTAATCATCTTGATTGCTCTTCTCTGCACTCTTGCTAGAGTCTCACAACAACCTTCTTAGGTGGGTTTGGCTAAGAAAGAATGACTGGCCCCAAAACACCCAGTTGTGCTAAGACATACTAAGGCAGAACTACAACTCACAGCCTCCCAGTTTCTACCCCGGAGACTTCACTGCTAGACAACACCGAATTAGGCCAGAGGAATAATTTTCTCTCCCTGCAGATCTTCATAACGGGATCCCCGACTGATCCCGCAGCCACCTCCCATTTCCACTTTTGTTCATCGGAATCTCTCGGTTCTGCTCATAATCTGATAATTCCATTCTTTATGAGATCACAGCCTCTCACCATGGCAACACAATTGACCTGATTTGTAGGAAAGTTGCATGGCACATCCCTGCCAATTGGCAACCTGCTGTTATCAAAACCAACACTCTGCGGCTTTAAAGCCGACATTAAAATAAAGCTTATAGTTATTGACAAGGAAGGAAGGATGGGAAAGAAAAGGATTTGAATGAGTGTACCCCCCCCCAACGGAGATAATTAATGAAGAGTTTCGAGATTATGTTCGTTAAAATAAAAAGAACCCCTGTGCCATTAATTGGTGCAAATAAACTGTATATTGTCATCCTGCCCATTTAACTTATATGCAGAGCACATCATGAGAAAGGTGGGACTAGATTAATCACAAATTGGAATTAAGATTGCTGGGAGAAATATCAACAACCTCAGATGTGCAGATAATACCACTCTAATGGCATAAAGTGAAGAAGAACTAAAGAGCCTCTTGATGGAGGTGAAGGAGAGTGCAAAAGTTGGCTTGAAACTCAAAATTAAGAAAACTAATATCATGGCATCTGGCCCTCTCAATTCTTGGCAAATAGATGGGGAAGAAATGGAGGTAGTGACAGATTTTATTTTCCTGGGTTCCAAGATCACCGCAGATGGGGACTGCAGCCAAGAAATTTAAAGACGCTTGCGCCTGGGGAGGAAAGCGATGGCAAATCTAGACAGCATACTAGAAAGCATAGACATCACCTTGCCAACAAAATGGCGCATAGTCAAGGCTATGGTTTCCCCATAGATGGCTGTGAAAGTTGGACCATAAAGAAGGCTGAGCACCAAAGAATTGAGGTCCTTGAACTATGGTGCTGGAGAAGACTGCAAGGCGATCCAACCGATCAGTCCCAGAGGAGGTCAACCCTGACTGCTCTTTAGAAGGCCAGATCCTGAAGAGGAAACTCAAATACTTTGGCCACCTAATGAGAATCTTTCTTTCCCCCTCCATTCTGGGGTTGGGGTGCTTTGCTTTTCACCTGTTCCTGAGAATAAAGTTGGTAACAATTTTCAAGCTTCTTCATGCTTTAAAAACCAATTCTAGCCCTCCACCGTGCTTTGAGGCCTTGTCAGTAAAGATGCTCAAAAGTTACACCGACTTTTATGAAGAAGAGATTTCTTCTACCACTTCAGACCACCGAGCTCTTGGCATTCATACAGCTTTTTCATTCTCCACCTTCTGTCTTTGGCAAGATGTTTAGTATTAAAAAAAACGGTGTTGTATCACATTCCCCCAGCCTTCTCAAACGCATATCTTGAGCCTCGGGCTCAAAATGACATTTTAATCACCAAGAATTGATGCTAAGGCTATTGGGTTTTTACCTGGATTTGTTCCACTGAGCTTTTCCATCTGGCATTGAAGGTTTTATTTGCTCTGGAGTGATTGATAGATCACTAGATTGGAAGAAGAAACTTTGGGAATCAATGGCTCCAGTCTTCTAGTGTGAGACTGTCGTTGATGGGGGAAGCAGTGTAGAAAGATTTCATTCCCCAACAAGCAGTAGAGAGAAGGTTCCCCCTGTAATCCACCCCAACTACTAGGGATTGTAGCTTTTTAATCCCCTTTTAAAACATCTGAGTTGGTGTCACCCACTGCTGTCAGAGGAAGACCCTAATAGGACTTTGAGGAGGGGATGAAAAGTGGCAATGGGGCCATGTGTCCACATAATAATGTAGAATCATGATATAGAATTGGTCAAGGGGATAGATGGGGAAACCCATCAAATTTGCAGATGACACCAAGCTGGCAGGAGTACCCAACACTCCAGAAGATAGGCTTAAAATACAGAAGGATCTTGGCAGACTTGAACATTGGGCGCTATCTAATAAAATGAAATTCAATGGTGAAAAAAATAAGGTTTTACATTTAGGCAAGAAAAACAAAAATGCATAGGTACAGTATAGGTGGTACCTTGCTCAATAGTAGTTACTGTGAGACGGATCTTGGAATCCTAGTGGACAACCATTTAAATATGAGCCAGCAGTGTGCAACAGCTGCCAAAAATACCAACACAGTTCTAGGCTGCATAAACAAGGAGAGAATCAAGATCACGTGAAGTGTTAATACCACTTTATAATGCCATGGTAAGGCCACACTTGGAATAATGCATCCAGTTTCGTTTGCTACCATGTAAAAAAAGATGTGGAGACTCTAGAAAGAGTGCAAAGAAGAGCAACAAAAATGATTAGGGGACTGGAGACTATAACATATGAAGAACGGTTGCAGGAACTGGGTATGTCTAGTTTAATGAAAAGAAGGACTAGGGGAGACATGATAGCAGTGTCCCAATATCTCAGGGGTTTCCACAAAGAAGAGGGAGTCAAACTATTCCCCAAAGCACCTGAGGGCAGAACAAGAAGCAATGGGTGGAAATTAATCAAGGAGAAAAGCAGCGTGGAACTGAGGAGAAATTTCCTGGCAGTTAGAACAATTAAACAGTGCCATAGGTTTGCCATCCCGAGGCTGTGCAGAAATGGATAGATTGAAATTGAAAATTCAGCGGAAAAATACACCGAATACCATCAAACATAAAATCTATTTTACCAGTGGTTGGAAAAAAGAGGTGGAGATTAAGAATATAATCAGAATTGTTAAGCAAATTAAATACCCAGACAACACGATATTTATTAAGCACTAAGAAATTCAATTAATAAAGAATCAATAAAGTTGGTGGTGATTGGTCAACTGCCATGATCATAAAGCAACCCCATTGTTCGCTGTGGAATCTTTTTACTGGAAATCAGAAGTATACTTTGGTTTCCAATAAAAAATATTGTAAATCACAGTCATGTGACCATCACAGTCATGTGACCATGGGCACTGCAAATGACTGTAAATACAGGCTGGTTGCTGACCACCTAAAACAGGGGTGTCCAAACTTGGCAACTTTAAGACTTGTGGACTTCAATTCCCAGAATGGGGACACCCCTGGACTATGGGGATGCTACAACGGTCGTAACATTGCTTAAAGGCCAGTTCAGCTGGCACAACTGCACACCCATTAAAGGTGGGTGTGTAGAAATGGGAGCCAAGAAATCGGAAGGAATTTTGGCAGCCCCCTTTTTCCAACTAAGAGATTTTATTAAAAGGCAGCTGCAGCTCATACAAGCTTTAGCCTTTTTGGTAAAATGCATGAGTCAGAAAAAGAGGCTACCCGCGATTCTCCTGGGTTTTTGACTACCCCAAACAGAGGTGGTAAGTCGAGGACTACCTGTACTCCCAAGAGCAGCGCTTGGAAGACGAGGTGTGTCTGCTTACCTTCTCTCTCTTTTCCGTTGGCAGAAATCTAAGCTTCCAACATGACCCAGTTGGGTGTGGAATTTGCTGCTTGTGCCCTGGCTAGGAGCAAACAAGGAGCAGCCTGAAATGCTCCGAGTCAAGGACTCCTTGTGTGAGTCAGCCCGCCATTGCAGTGTTTATTTTCTAGCAGGGCGTCAATAAAGCTTTTCTTTGTTTAAAGGTGAGGCTCAGGTTTGGAGTGCGGCTACTGCAATTTAAAACTCTCGTCAAGCCCACAGAAACCAACTGTACTACAGCAGCTTGATCCTCTGTTTAAGGACGGGACCACAGACAGACGCACACATCCTCACTCCCTGCCCCCACCGCCCCGAGGGCTGCCCTTCTAGAGGTGCTGCCCAGAATAATCAGCTATTTTTCTAAGCTGCTTTTTTAAAAGTCAGTTGTGGGATGCTGTGGTGCCAGTCGCTGGCGAAAGAAGGGATACAGGTAGTGGACTATTGACTTAACAACAGTTCATTGAGTGACCGTTGAAAGTCACAGCAGCACTGAATAAAGTGACTTATGGCTGTTTTTAACACTTACGACCCAGAGGTGGTATTCAGCAGGTTCTGACCCGTTTGGAGAACCAGCAGCGGAAAGTTTGAGTAGTTTGGGCAACCGGTAAATACCGCCCCCATCTATTCTCTGCCTCCCGAGTCCCAGCTGATTGGGAGGAAATGGGGATTTTACACTATCCTTCCTGTGCCACGCCCACCAAGCCACGCCACGCCCATCAAGCCACGCCCACAGAACCGGCAGTAAAAAAAAAATTGAATCCCACCACTGTTACGACCGTTGTAGCATCCCCATAGTCCAGGGGTGTCCAAACTTGGCAACTTTAAGACTTGTGGACTTCAACTCCCAGAATTCCCCATTCTGGGAGTTGAAGTCCACAAGTCTTAAAGTTGCCAAGTTTGGACATCCCTGCCATAGTCAAATGATCAAAATTCAGATTTCTGGTGCAACTGATTCATATTTATGACGGTCGCAGTGTCCCAGGGTCATGCCGATCCCCTTTTGTGACCTCCTGACAAGCAAAGTCTTGGGCGAAACCAGATTCACTTCACAAGCGTGCTACTAATTTAACAACTGCCGGGATTCGCTTAACAACTTTGGCAAGAAAAGTCGTCAAATGGAGCAAAACTCACTTAGCAAACGTTTCACTCAGCAACAGAAGTTTTGGGCTCAATGGTGGTCATACGTTGAGGACTACCTTTATGGAGGAGGAGACTTAAAGATGACTCTTGAATCAAGCCATCTGATGCTCCAGGGTTGTTCAAACTCGGCAACTTTAAAACCTGTGGATTCAACTCCCAAAATTCCCCAGCCAGCAAAAAAAGGTTTGTAAGATCGGATTGGCCACGTGGGTGACCTGATTTACGACCATCATGACTTACAACTGTAATGGGGTAAACTCCATGGTGGTGCAGTGGTTAAAGTGCAGTACTACAGGCAGTGACGTGCGGTGAGGTTTATGACTGGTGAGGCACTGACACAGTGCTGGGTTTCAAATATTTTTAGACTTGTGGACTTCAACTCCCAGAATTCCACAGCCAGGCATGCTCAGTTCCAATTTAAAGCGACAGCATTTGTTTTTCTCCTTTGCTCCTTTCTTTTTCTTTTTCTTCTCCTTCCCCTCCTTCCTCCCTCTCCCCCTTCCTCCCCCTCTCTCAAACACACACACACACACAGAAGTTGGATTGGACTATCACTCCTACCCCTTCCCTCTCTCACTCACTCTCAAACAAACCCCCACACACACAAAAGTTGGATTGGATATCTTTTCCAGTGGCTTGAAAGCAGCTCCTCTGCCATCCCCCCCCCCCCATTACCCTGCTGCCTTTCCCAAACACCTCCACCATTGCAAATGCAGCCTGCTGTCTGGGTGGGAAATGCCTGGAACACAATAAAGCCCACCCACCACCTCCTGCTGGCAGGCTGGGGTGAGAGGAGAGGCAGAGAAGCCAGAGGGGAGCCGAGCCGAGCCTTCCAAAAGAAAGAGGCTGGGGGGAAGTGTGTGTACTACAGCATGGCTCTTTGCCTGGCTTCCTGCCTCCTCCTGTGGTCTCCTCAGTGCTCGCTTGTGCTCTCCCTCCCCAAGTGTAGTTTGATTGCAGGTGGAGCCACGTTGCCTTTTCAAACTTGTAATCAGTGAAGCTGGGCTAGATTTTTATATAGTTTTATCCAGCTGTGTGTGAGAGAGAGAGAAATGAATGGGGGCCTGGGGAGGAAGTCACTACACTTGGGGAGGGAGAGCACCAGTGAGGTTAAGCAGAGTCATCCACGGTGAGGCAGCAACTAGCTCAGCTTTTTCCTTTTACTTTTTTTTTTCCATGATGAGAGTGGTGAGGCTGTGCCTTACCTGACTGCACGTCACTGACTACACGTCACTGACTACAGGCTACTTCTGCTGACTGCCCGTTCAGAAGTAACTTGTAGTACTGCATTCTAACCACTGCACCATATTAATGTTACCATTATACTGGTAACAACACAGTGGCCCAGAGGTGGAGCTCTCGCCTGACAATCAGTAGGCTGTGAGTTTGATCCTAGGTAGAGACACATATTTTTCTCTCTCTCTGGGCACTCTGTGAATCGATCTGCTGAACAAAACTCTGCATTGGCGACAGGAAGAGCATCCGGCAGTGGTGCAATTCAGCCAGATTCAGCCACTTGAGGAGAACCGGTTGTTAACTTTCTGAGCAGTTTGGTGAACTGGTTGTTGGAAGGAACCCTTAGGGCAGGGAACCAGTTGTTAAATTATTTGAATCCCACCACTGGCACCTGGCCATTAAAAACACTCTGCTAGCTCCATTCAGTTTCCCCAGACTCCATTCCGCAAGGGATTATGGAGTTGTTAAAGGAAGATGATGATTATACTGTGTTGGAAGAAATTTCCATCTGGATTCAGTTCCAAGTGGGGGAAAAGACACTGGAAACATGGAGGCTGCTTGGAAAGATGGTTTAATGGTGGACAGGATCACATGGCTTGAGCTCCTGAACAGAAAAAAAAGGGGGGGGGTCACATGCTCCCAGATGTTGGGTGAAGAAGAAGAGAGAGAGAAGAAGGGGCTGTCTGGGTTTTTTATACTCTTGTTTGGCCCTACTTCTCTGTTTCCTGTTCCTGTGTAAGAAATGTATTCTGATTGGTTGTCAGACTCCCATGGGGCCATGCAGGGACAACTCTCTAGGCTGTGTTTTGAGTCAAAGTTTGGTTGAGTTTCCAGATGCCATGTGGTGAGTTTCTGTAGAAGGCTAATCCTACCTTTATTATGTAAAGTAGACCAGCTCAGGCTTTAATGGCTCATTGACAAAAAGCGGGGAGGCAGGAAGCTGCAGGGAGCTGGTCTATCTTTAAAAACATGTTTCTCCCTTTTCATTTCCAGGGAACTATCATATTCTGCCTTCTTAATATTTCCCAAGGTATTTCAGTTGTCTAGCAGAGGGGTGGTTTTTAACTTCCTACAAATGGTAACAGTCAATGCTTGCTTTGCTTGCTTGCTTGCGCCATGTCCTTGTAAGAAAGACCTTCACAAGTCTTTTCTTCTGCAGGACAAATTGTCCTGATGATATATAGAAGCTGTCATGGGAACACATCAGAGGCTTCTCTTCCCACCCCCCCTCCCACCAGCTCAACTGGGAGAGCCTAATAAATACGTGAAAAGCTACCGAGGCTGATTTAATCAGGAGCAAAACGGAGACAGGGCTGCCCTGGGATCAGGCTGTTGAGAAAAAGAAGTCATTTTTTTTCCCGCGCAGAAGAGAAAGAAGATGAGGCCTTGGACCCAAATCTGCAACCTTTTCAATCATCTCTTTTCCCTGCCCCCCCCCCCCACCACCACCACAAATTCCCCTTCCCTGGGCACTAAGCTCATTTCATTCTGCCAGCTTTTACGGCTGTGGGGATGATCTATGGAAGGACAGCCATCCCTTCGGTGTGCGCCAGCCACATAAATACTCCCAGCCAAAGCATTAAAAAGGAGGGAAAGCTCTACTTTGGGAAAGAAACAATAACAAGAAAAGAGGCAGAGATGGAAGTGGTGGGCAATGAAACCAAAGGCTCCGTTTATTTGCCTCCTGTTGCTCCTAGGCCCCCTAACCCCGAAAGGTTACCCCAAAATGTTTCTTTAGGGCGACTGAAAGGAAATCAACTTCAGATGGAAAGCAGCTGGGGTAAAATGGCCTTGGAGAGCCGTTTTCTACCCCAGTGAATGCATAACTAGTTCATAAGTTTGGAATAATGACTTGATGTTTCTTCTGTGGAAGCCTGGGGTGGGGGAGGTCTTCTCTGCCTCTGGTTTGGATTGAGATAGCACTTAGACTTATATACTGCTTCACAGTGCTTTTTACAGCCCTCTCTAAGTGGTTTGCAGAGTCAGCCTATTGCCCCCAACAATCTGGGTCCTCATTTTACCCACTCGGAAGGATGGAAGGCTGAGCCAACCTTGAGCCTGGTGAGATTCGAACTGCCAAACTGCTGGCAGCCAGTGATGAGCAGAAGGAGCCTGCAGTGCTGCACTCTAACCACTGCGCCACCGTGGCTCATTACTATTATTCTTCTCTTCCTTCCTGGTATCTATCTCTTCCCACTTATGACTATAACTATGTTGCTTGTATCTTTCAAATTATATTGTTTTATTTGTTTACTAGTATGATTTGATAGCTTATTAGTAACCTTGACTATCACTAAGTGTTGTATCTTATGATTCTTGACGTATGTCTCTTTTCTCTTTATGTACACTGAGAGCATAGGCACCAAAGACAAATTCCTTGAGTGTCCATTCACACTTGGCCAATAAAGAACTCTATTCTATTCTATTCTATTCTATTCTATTCTATTCTATTCTATTCTATTCTATTCTATTCTATTCCATTCCATTCCATTCCATTCTATTCCATTCTATTCTATTCTATTCTATTCTATTCTATTCTATTCTATTCTATTATTCTTTATGTACACTGAGAGCATTTGTACCAAAGACAAATTCCTTGTGTGTCCAATCACACTTGGCCAATAAAGAACTCTATTCTATTCTATTCTATTCTATTCTATTCTATTCTATTCTATTCTATTCTATTCTATTCTATTCTATTCTATTCTATTCTATTCTATTATTCTTTATGTACGCTGAGAGCATTTGCACCAAAGACAAATTCCTTGTGTGTCCAATCACACTTGGCCAATAAAGAACTCTATTCTATTCTATTCTATTCTATTCTATTCTATTCTATTCTATTCTATTCCATTCTATTATTCTATTCTATTCTATTCTATTCTATTCTATTCTATTCTATTCTATTCTATTCTATTCTATTATTCTTTATGTACACTGAGAGCATTTGTACCAAAGGCAAATTCCTTGTGTGTCTAATCACACTTGGCCAATAAAGAATTCTATTCTATTCTATTCTATTCTATTCTATTCTATTCTATTCTATTCTATTCTATTCTATTCTATTCTTCTATATGTACATTGAGAGCATCTGCACCAAACACAAATTCCTTGTGTGTCCAATCACACTTGGCCAATAAAGAACTCTCTTCTATTTCTATGGATTTAGTCTACTTAGAACTACATTTTGATCCAATTCGGTGCTGCATATAAGTAGTCCTTGACTTACAGGAGTTCATTTAGTGACTGCTCAAAGTTACGGCACTGCAAAAAGTGTCTTATGACTATTTTTCACACTTACGACCTTTATAGCAGCCCCATGACCATGTGATCAAAATTCAGATACTTGCCAACTTGTGCCTGCTTATAACCGTCACTGTGTCCCAAGGTCCTGGGATCCCCTATTGTGGTCCCCTGACAAGCCAATTCAAGGGGGAAGCCAGATTCACTTTCCAACAGGGTTACTAACTTATCCACTGCGGTGATTCACTTAACAGCTGTGGCAAGAAAGGTCGTAAAATGGGGCACTTAACAAATGTCTCGCTTATCAACAGAAATTTGGGGTTCAATTGGTGGTCATAAATAGAGGATTACCTGTACATGCTTTGCCTGGCCACCGTGGAAAAAACACTAGTAGAGAAACTTGCTGAAATATATGGTAATTAAACCGCTTTTATTCTTGCAAACCAAACTACACAAAGTAGCTTGTCAAGAGTCCAGGGAATGTGTCTAAGTGTGAAGTGTCTTTGCGTTCTACAGCGTTGCGCGTTTAATTCAAGCTTCTCTTCAACGGCAGGCACATTCTTGCATGAGGGTTAGTTAAAGTCTTTCATTTGGCTCGTTTATTTAATGATCTTGTTTTTGTGTACACCCACACAAAAATCATACTCTGGGGAATGTGCGGCAAAAGGAAAAACTCAGCCACATTTGCATGACAAAGCCCCCAAGCAAACCTCGGTTTAGCCACAAGACTTTTGGCAACTCTTACCAAAGTTTATTTTCCAACAGCCAATGACTACCACTAGTTAAAATAAGTCGGAAAGGAGTATTGTGAGTTTTATACATTCTCACAACATGGATGTGGGAAATAACCCGCAGGTATGGAAAGTGGAGACCAGATGGGCAGTAGAGGTAGTCCTCGACTTAACAACAGCTCACTTAGTGACCGTTCAAACTTACAAAAGCACTGAAAAATGTGTCTTTCGACAGTTTTTCATAGTTTTCCAGCATCCCCATGATCATGGGATCAAAATTCAGATGCTTGGCAACTGGTTCATATTTATGACAGTTGCTGTGCGCCAAGATCATGGGATCCCCTTTTGCGATCTCCTGACAAGCCAAAATCAATGGGGAAGCCAGATTCACTTAATTACTGGGTTACTAACTTATCCACTGCAGTGATTCACTTAACAACTGTGGCAAGAATGGTCATAAAATGGGGCGAAACACACTTAACAAATGTCTCACTTAACCACAGAAATGTTGGGATCAATTGTGGTTGTACGTCAAGGACTACCTGTTACTGTTCTACCTAAGGAAAGGATCTTGATTTTCTTTCGAAAAGAAGTTACCGTAAACTTGAGCTCCCCCTGTGATGCAGCTGCTAAAAAGGCAAATCCCTTCTTGAAGTACATTAAGAGGAGGGTTCAGACCAGTGGTGAAATCCAGCAGGTTCTGACAGGTTCTGGAGAACCGGTAGTGGAAATTTTGAATAGTTCAGAGAACCAGCAAATACCACCTGTGACTGGCCCCAGAGTGGGGTGGGAATGGAGATTTTGCAGCATCCTTCCCCTGCTATGCCCACCAAGCTGCACGACACCCACCAAGCCACGCTCACAGAACTGGTAGTTTAAAAATTTGAATTTCACCACTGGTTCAGACAGATCGCAGGAAGTAATTCTCCCTCTCCAATCTGCCATAATCAGATTAGTATTCCACTTGGGATACTTTCTTATCTCTTGTGTACTCCAATTCAAAATGGTCAGTTACCAATTTGATTATATAATGCCTTGGTAAGGCCACACTTGGAATCCTGCATCCAGTTTTGGTCACCACGATGTAAAAAAGATGTGGAGACTCTAGAAAGAGTGCAGAGAAGAGCAACAAAGATGATTAGGGGACTGTAGACTAAAACATATGAAGAATGGTTGCAGGAACTGGGTATGTTTAGCTTAAGAGAAAGAAGGACTAGGGGAGACATGATAGCAGTGTTCCAATATCTCGGGGGTTGCCACAAAGAAGAGGGAGTCAAGCTATTCTCCAAGGCACCTGAGGGTAGAACAAGAAGCAATGGGTGGAAACTAATCCAGGAGAGAAGCAACTTAGAACTGAGGAGAAATTTCCTGACAATTAGAACAATTAATCAGTGGAACAACTTGCTTCCAGAAATTGTCAATGCTCCAACACTGGAAGTCTTTAAGAAGAGATTGGATAACCATTTGTCTGAAACGGTATAGGGTTTCCTGCCTAAGTAGGGGGTTGGACTAGAAGACCTCCAAGGTCCCTTCCAACTCTGCTATTGTATTGTATTGTATTGATTACGTACCAGTACACAACGGTGAGAGGTCTGGAAATCAAGTTGTGTTACAGTTAACAGAATAACATTCGGGTGTCTGCCATGCATGTGTGGGGGATGGCGCACGCAAGGGGGTTGTGTGTATGGGGGCAGGGGGAGCACAGGAGGTTGCATGCATGGGGTTGCACATTCATGCACAGGTCAGGGGAGTAAAGGGGGATCGCATGCGCATGGGTGGGGCCAGGGCACGTGGGGGCGCATGCATTGCACTATTTCAGCACACAGCAACAAAAATGTTAGCCATCACTGCTCTATACCAGAGGTCCCCAAACTTGGCAACTTTAAGACTTGTGGACTTCAACTCCCAGAATTCGGAGAATTCTGGGAGTTGAAGTCCACAAGTCTTAAAGTTGCCAAGTTTGGGGACCCCTGCTCTATACCATTTTAGACAAACGGTTGTTTGCTCAATATTGAATATATTTCCACACCCTTGGAACAAGGTCACTCTTCTCATCGTTGCTTTCTGCTTATCCAAAAACATACGGAGTATTTTCATGAAAAAGCTATTGATGTTAATAACGGGTTTCGTACCGTTCTTTTTACACAATTCGATCAACATTCTACGAGGGTCTCGCTTGTAATTTTTCATAAGGCAAATATTGAAAAAATTAACCCCATGCAAACAAACCTCTTTGGGGAATCCTCCGTAATTTTTAAAAGGGCACCCCAGAGCAAAACATGGAAGAGAGACTGGTTTTAAACCCGTGGAGTAAAATAGGATTTTTAAAAATTATTATTTTAGAATGGGGTCTGTAGCTCTGGCGGGATTGCCTTGCCAGATTATCCTTCCCCAAAAATCCTTTTTCCAGGGTTTGTATCCCAGCTCAGCATCTATATCCCTGCCCACTTCCCTTTCCCTCAACCCCACATTTAGGGTTCGCCCTCCCTTTCAACCGCATCTGAGTTTCCACCCTTTCGCATTTCATCCCTTGCGAAGGCTATCATTTGTGATCTGGCAGCCTCAGGCCACTTCAGGGGGATCGGAGGCGGAGGAGAGCCCCAAGGGGCCGCAGACTCTCGCCAACAGAAACAAGAGGCGAGAAGAAGGCAGCCGCCTTGCAAACTCCGCTCTGTTGCTCCGAGCTGCCATTCCCGATTGCTTCGGGTGGTCCACCAGCTGGTGGGGAATTCTGGGAATCCCAAATCTAACATAGCTGGAGGGCATCTGTGTCAGGGGGCTGCTTTAGTCACTTGGCTGTAGCGCTTGGAGCCAAGATGTGGACCAGCGGTGGGTTTCACATTTGGTTACCACCGCTTCGCTCCCTGCGTGCCCACTTTGCTTTGCACATGGACCTGGCCTTCTGCGCACGTGCTTTGCTTGCCCAGCCTCAAAAATGTGCCTAAATAGGACAGCATAGAGCCTGAGCAGTGGGTGGGGCAGAGGCAGACCCACCCATGATTTCCACTATCAGTTTGAGCGAACTGGTCCGAAATGGCTGAATACCACCTTTGATATGGATGGTCCCATTGCTCTTCACCAAAGCACTTGCAAGGTTCTTCAACAGTCTAGGTCTCTCCAAGGGTTCCTTCCTTCGTAAAGAGAGGTCCTCTTATTGGATGAGGTTCTATGCCCCAACTCTCAAATTTCTCCAGCCTTGGCTTCATTTCTGTCCTCCGGAAGGCAATTTCTTGTGTATCGAAATGCTAGATTGTTTCTTCTTCTCCATGTTCATCCAACTAAAGCAGGGGTGTCCAAACTTGAGAACTTTAAGACTTGTGGACTTCAACTCCCAGAATTCCCCAGCCATGGCTGGCTGGGGAATTCTGGGAGTTGAAGTCCACAAGTCTTAAAGTTCTCAAGTTTGGACACCCCTGAACTAAAGCAAAGCAAGGCACAGCTCACGCGAGAAGAGATTATTCAAAGAGATAATTCCCAAAACTCTTTCCCCCCCCCCAAAAAAAGTCTGAATAACGCTTGGAACGTTATTTACGGAAAGAGCCTTAAGGTACATTTTAGGCCCAACGTACCACCTATTCACCTGGATACAATCTTGTCTGGCATCATCATACTCCTAGTTTGAGTAATGTAATGTCTGCAAGAAAACCGCCAAGCTCAGAGAACACCAAGGACCCCTGTGTATTCATTGGCTGAGTTCATGCATTGCCTGCCTCCATAGAATACTGAGGATCCGGTGGCAGGACAAGGCACCAGATACAGAGGTCCTCTCCAGAGCAGGCCTGCTATCCGTTCACACCCTGCTGATGAAAGCCCAGACACGCTGGGCAGGCCATGTTACAAGGATGCCAGACCATCGCTCCCCCAAACAGCTCCTCTACGGTGAGCTGTTTGAAGGAAAGCGATCTCAAGGGGGACAAAGGAAGCGATGCAAAGACACGTTGGAAGCCCCCTTCAAGTCCCTGGAAATTGACACCACCTCCTGGGAAACCCTGGCACAAGATCGACCCACATGACGCACGCTGATCCACCAAGGCTGCCAGGCATCTGAGGACACAAGGACAACCATAGCACAAGAGAAGCGAGGCACTCTGCAGAGACAGAGCTGCAAATGCTGCAACAGTGGTGCCCACACATGTTTGCCCGACATGTGGCAGGACATTTTTTTGCCCGTATAGGCCTTACCAGCCACCTGCAGACACATCATGGACAGCCCACAACCTGTTGGATATCAAGGTCCTCTTTGAACACAATGGATGAACATCAGTCATGTGCTATGCTAAGCCACAATGAGACTGATTTAGGCTTATCTAATGCGATATTAGCCCAGTCGCTGTGGGTCATGGTTTAGCATCTTGTGCAGTCCCAGCCCATTATGATTTATAGAACATGATTATGGCTGAACAAACCACAGTTCAGCCTGGTAAAGGTAATCCCCATCTCTAGATGATCTTTGGCCCAGTGCAGGTACAGTAAAGTGCAAGAAACGTACTCATGATTTATGAGAACAAATAGGCACCGAGGTCTCGTTAAGTGGGAGCCTGGTTACACTTTTCCCCCTACAATCGGGTTATTTTCCTCCCCTGCCATTTATGCCAAGGAAGAATCTGTCATTGGCATTGGTACTAGATTTTCCTCTGAAGTCAGTCAACACCAGCTTCCGAAGAGAGATTTCCCTCAGAACTGCCAGAGGGAAGAAAAAGTTTCAATGGGCGTTCCATGCTTGCTCCCACTCTGTTAATTATTCTGCCGCTTCCAAATGAATGCAATTAAAAAATAAAAGAAAGCATAAAGATGAAACTTGGACTTGGATAAGGTGAGCTGCCCTTCGAACACGTGAAAAGTACACCTGGAATATTATATTTAGAATGTGTGTGTGTGTGTGTGTGTGTGTGTGTGTGTGTGTGTGTGTGTGCATCATTAATTGAACTGTTTACCGAATATTTGGGTGTCCTTATAATTCAGATACAGGATTAGATTTGTACAACATGCTAACCTTGCTGTAGTCGGTTTTATTTTTCCAAGACCGCCAAAGTTGGGTTTGCTTTTGACTTGGCTTTATGTTCCTGTATAATATTTTTCAGTTGTGGTTACCTCTTAACACCTCAAAGTGTAGCACAAGATGTGCACATCTCACAATTTATCCCCTACACACACACACAGAGAGAGAGAGAGAGAGAGAGCGAGAGAGAGAGAGAGAGAGAGAGAGAGAGAGAGAGAGAGAGAGAGAGAGAGAGAGAGAGAGAGAGAGAGAGAGAGATCCTAACCTTATAAGGATATGCAATGTTTTTCAGCCTGCATTTGCATGCGAGTTTGCAACCTGGAGATCAACTCTCTTTATCTTTTTAATTTCCTGAAATGTCTTCACTCCCCGACAGTACCCTTCCCTGCAAGTTCTTACCCACATCGGCCTCGGATGCCGTTTCCATTGCCTTTCTCAAAGTTACTATTGGGTTGTAATTTTTTTAACATTACTTCATGCACGATGAGTAATCACATGAATTGCCTGGCATTGTATATCTTTGAAACGATCGCACGGATCGTTTTGGTTTCATTAGGAAATAAAAACTCACCAGCTCAAATGGAAAACCAAGAGTGAGGTATTTGGAGGTTTTTTTCCATCGACTTCAGTGGATGAGAAGAAGATAAAGAAGGGAGAACACATTAAGATTGAACACAGTAAGAAGAAATGGGCAGCTCGCCTGTGAAAAAATTGCTAATGAAGATATAGAGATGGAATAACAATTGGAAGGGACCTTGGAGGTCTTCTAGTCCAACCCCCTGCTCAGGCAGGAAACCCTACACCACTTCAGACAAATTGTTAGCCAATCTCTTCTTGAAAACTTCCAGTGTTTGAGCATTTACAACTTCTGGACAGAAGTTGTTCCACTGATTAATTGTTCTCACTGTCAGGAAATTTCTCCTCAGTTCTAAGTTGCTTCTCTCCTTGATTAGTTTCCACCCATTGCTTCTTGTTCTACCCTCAGGTGCCTTGGAAAATAGTTTGACTCCCTCTGCTTTGGGGCAACCCTTGAGATATTGGAAGATTGCTATCATGTCTCCCCTAGTCCTTCTTTTCATTAAACTAGACATACCCAGTTCCTGCAACCGTTCTTCATAGGTTTTAGCCTCCAGTCCCCTAATCAGGAAATTTCTCCTTAGTTCTAAGTTGCTTTGATGTTCTCCAAGGGAACCCCGACAGGCCAAAAAGACATTAAGATGGATCCTGTTGAAGATGGAGGAACTAAAAAGACAAGATCAGAGAAACATTCTCCGATCTCAACATTCACCCGGCTGATTTATGGCATCTCCCAAACGTTGCATGAGGGCCCAGCATCAAACTTTGCTTTGACATTCAACAAAACAGAGACCAAGCAGCTGAAAGCTCCAGAAAAGTCCCATAAATGTTTGTACTGAGGGGGGCCATTATTCTCCCCACCACCCGTAAATGTGCCAAAAGGAAGGGAGTTGTAATTAACAGCCTGTTCTCCAAAGCAAGGACAGTGTGATTTATTTTTCATAAACTGTCCCCAGAGAACCTGGCAGCTCTCATTAGTAAACATTAATTTCGGTTTATCCTTCTGCTCCGTTACGGCATTTGTATCCTCACGCTGTGTCTGTTCCAGGCAAGGATCAGACTAGTTGGGAGGGAACAACAAGTACAACTTCTCCCAAAAAGAGTTTCCAGGTAACCAGGATGGTCTGTAAAGTGTGATCCAAAACATCAAGGGGCAGCCATGATGGAACCATCAAAGCTCTACCTGTTTGGGTTTTTTTGTAGAAAATTTTTATTTTTAGACAGTCGTAAACAAACAAGACATAAAACATAAATCCATCTTTCATCACATACAGTGTGTCGATTGGTTGCAAGGTTTTTGTGCATCCTTTCCATAGTCATCACTTGCAATTTATATGAAATCACATATTATCAAATCCAATATATTTATACACATTATTATCCTTGTACCTTATTTGTTTGAGTATCACTATTTATTCCTTCACTTTCAACGAACCATACTAAATTTTGGGATCATTTATATTATAACAATTCATTACATCATCTTCAATCTACCCAATAATAATATATCTTTACGTTATATTCAATGTCATTCTATTACTCTTGTATTGACATCATTCTCTAGTATCTTTCATTTCAGTTTTTTTTATCTAACCATTGATAAAATAGATCCCATGTCTTACAAAATTGTTTATCTTGTTGTTCTCTAATTTCAAACGTCAATTTACTCATTTCTGCACATTCCATTATTTCGTGAATAACTTCCTCCTGCGTTGGTATTTTCTCATTTTTCCAATTTTTAGAAAATACAATTCTAGCTGCCGTTAACACGTTTACAATCAAATATTTCAATTCTCTATTGTATGTTTCTGGTATAATTCCCAATAAAAATATTTCAGCTCTACCTGTTTTTTTATGTGCATCCCCTAGATCAGTGTTTCTCAAACTTGGCGACTTTAAGTCCTGTGGACTTCAACTCCCAGAATTCCCCAGCCAGCTATGCTGGCTGGGGGATTCTGGGAGTTGAAGTCCACAGGACTTAAAGTCGCCAAGTTTGAGAAACACTGCCCTAGATGCACATAAAAGCGCCATCCCCAGGTGGCGTTTTGATGGCACCATGGTGGCTCCATCTTGACTTTTTGAATCATAGCTTGCAGGGAGTTCATGGAAAAGAGTCCACTGATTACATCAAGAATTGAAAAACCCAAGGACTGGATGGGGACCCATCATTAAAGGTTCCTATGCATTTCTGTTTTTAAAGCCCTTGTAGATTTCCTTTTGAGGGAGAAGGAAATTTACATTAAGGCATAGTGCAAGGGAGGTGGTGGCTCAGTGGCTAAGATGCGGAGCTTGTCAATCAGAAAGGTCATGCAGTTTGGCGGTTCGACTCCCCAGCGCCGCGTAACGGAGTGAGCTCCCGTTACTTGTCCCAGCTTCTGCCAACCTAGCAGTTCGAAAGCACGTAAAAAATGCAAGTAGAAAAATAGGAACCACCTTTGGTGGGAAGGGAACAGCGTTCCGTGCACTTTCGGCGTTTAGTCATGCCGGCCACATGACCACGAAGACATCTTCGAACAGCGCTGGCTCTTCGGCTTTGAAACAGAGATGAGCACCGCCCCCTAGAGTCGGGAACGACTAGCACATATGTGCGAGCGAGGTGAACCTTTACCTTTATAGTGCAAAAGGTATCATTTTTTCCTTTTCTGGTTCTGAGAGCCCGCCCACCCCTGAAAGAAAAATAAAATAAGGAGGGAAAAATTGACGAAGCAACAGAAAGTTTTCAAGGAGCAAAATAACTGTCTCATACAGTACCTTGATCCCATTAAAAAAAACACAGTATAAATCAAAGAAGGAATTATTGCTATTTTAGGTTGTGCTCTGGTTCGCTTTTAGACTTCAGTCCTTGATAAGTCACACAAAGTCCCAGGCAGCCCTCAAGCCAACTTGGCTGCACCTATCTCTGTTATAGAAATGTGTGCTTTTATGTGTGCATGTATTTTCATGTTCCATTTATGTCCTCCAGGTATTGGGGGAAGAAGTACGTGCTTCTTTCCTATGCTTTATCCTCCCATCCACCCACCGAGATTGGTTGGGCTGAGAGACAGTGGCAAAGGTTTCACTATCTCTTGTCTTAGAGTTGACAAAGCCGAAACGGATGAATGCTACTAAGCCATGAACTGTGTTTTACCATTCAAAATGGCTGGTTTTGTACAGCATGAGAGACCATCCACCTCTTGGCTTAGCGTAAATGAATAAACTGTGACTGACCCTAGATTGTCCAATGAATCCCTTCTACTAGTAAGATCCCCCTGCCTGAAGATATGTTTAATCCATTTTTTTCCAACTGGTGCCCTCCACCAATCCAGTCTAAGTGTTGCAGCTGCATTTGAATTTATTAGATTTTGAAGGAATGTTATGGAAAGCAGAATGACTGCCCTTTCTGCTCTCTCTCTCTCTCCCTCCCTCTCTCTCTCTCTCTCTCTCTCTCTCTCTCTCTCTCTCTCTCTCTCTCTCTCTCTCTCTCTCTCTCTCTCTCTCTCTCTCGGCTTTTGGAAAAAACCTGAAGATTATATATGTAATATATAAACATCCTACAAGGTTGCTTCTTATCCCATCTGAGAGAGAGAGAGAGAGAGAGAGAGAGAGAGAGAGAGAGAGAGAGAGAGAGAGAGACTAGATGGATGGATGGATGGATGGATGGATGGACAGATGGATGGATAGATAATGATAGATGATAGATAGATGATAGATAGATAGATAGATAGATAGATAGATAGATAGATACTAGATAGATAGATAGATAGATAGATAGATAGATAGATAGATAGATAGATAGATAGATAGATACTAAGATAGATAGATAGATAGATAGATAGATAGATAGATAGATAGATAGATAGACAGACAGACAGACAGACAGACAGACAGACAGACAGACAGACAGACAGACAGACAGATTTGTATCAGAGTGCTTCTAAGATTGTTTGGACATTCTCTTCATATTTATAATAGGTAAAATAGACTACAACCCACTTCAGCCTGTAATCAAGATGACTGGTGTTCATAAGAATTGCAACCTAGGACTAGGATCCAGATGGGGAAAGATGGGTTAAAATAACTCCAGCATCTTGGCAATTCCTAGGACGTCTTAGGGAAGAGAATTCTCAGTGCTGCTCCTATCATTAAAACCGATTGTGGTCATGGCTTCCTGTTCAAATGTTCACGGGTGGTAGCACATTCTTGGTGGAGGAAACCATTCTGCTCATGGCCCTCCTGCCTTCAGAAATGGTCAAATTTGCTACCCTGTTAACCCCAAGAAAGGTTTCAATGATCAGCCCAAACTGGCTTTTCTGTATGGAATGCCAGCAGTGGCATCTTATTCAAAGCTCAAAACAGCAAAATTTGGTCAGTCTTCAGCATTTGGTACACATTTCTGTAGTGTTTTTCATCTTCCAAACTATCTCCTGGAGCAGGGGGTGGGCAGCTATGGCAATTTTATACCCTGTGGACGGCTCAGGAATTCTGAGGGTTGAAATCCACAGGCGGTAAAGTAAGTTGCCATCGTTTCTCTTACAGAAACCAGTCTGCAGAAAGGGAATGCAAAACTGTTAGGAATGTAAGCTAACGTTTGGGTCAGCAATATATAAGCCAAGGGAGTAGTACTGTTTCTTTAAGTACTGCTGTAATGGGATTGGTTGCTGTTACCTCAAGCAGCCATAAGATGGAGCCAGAATGACTGTTAGCTCTCTGTTTGTTAGATGCTGATCAGTGGATACTGTATCGCGAGTTACTGTGGTTTTGCTACTGTTAGCGACTTTGTGTGCTGAACTGATTATATGATACTGGACTGTGTTCGATGGATAACTGACTGACTGAACCGTGTGTAAATTGAACTCTGAATACCTCTATTTTCCACATAACTAAAATACTATTACTTTTACTATTCGGTGTCCCTGTATGCTGGTTTGTGCGTGTTCTTCCACACCACTCTCATTACGCTTCTCTGCACACTCGTTCTCCTACCTGGGAGCTTACCTAACAAAAACCACAAAGCAGAATCTTCTTATTTCACCCTGGACCAAGGGTGGGATTTAAATTTTTTTTACTACTGTTTCTGTGGGCTTGGCTTGGCTTGGCTTGATGGGCGTGGCTTGGTGCGTGTGGTAGGGAAGAATACTGCAAAATCCCCATTCCCTCCCCACTCCAGACCAAGGGTACTGTAAAATCCCCATTCCCTCACCACTCCAGACCAAGATACTGTAAAATCCCCATTCCCTCCCCACCCCACTAACCTGCTTTCCAGTTCTGTTCTCCTGTGCAGGGCAACAGGAGAAGACCCAGCTGATCAGCTGGGACTCGGGAGGCAGAGAATAGATGGGGGCGAGGCCAGCCAGAGGTGGCATTTGCCAGTTCTCCAAACTGCTCAAAGTTTCTGCTGCCGATTCGCCAGAACTGGTCAGAACTGGCTGAATACCACCTCTGCCCTGGAAATGCTCCTGTCTATTTATCCGATGAGTGATAAAGTGAAGGAGGTCAGGATATATAGCTAGACAGAGCCAAGCCCATCAAGAAAGGACCCCAACCAAAAAAAAATCCGAATATTTGCAGCTTGCAGATATCAGTGGCATCGGGCATAAACCACTTTTCCCAAAAATGTGAATTTGGCCATCTGGGAACAATTTTCTTCTTCTGCTCAGATCGAGCGATTTCTGCCTGTTTGAAGAAAACATGTGAGCTCTTCTTTCCACAACAATGTTTGAAACAGAAGCCCCGCTTAATAAATAAATAAAGGGAGAAAGAGGTTCTATTTTTAAAAAGTGCCTCTTTCAACATCATTCCATTGTGTATTTAATGAAAATCAGAAGCCTCTGGTGTTACAGCTTCAAGTGAAAGGGAAAGCCGGTTTTTCTTGCTAATTAATAGGTTTAATTGTGCGGCTTTGAGATGAGCTCAATGCATTAAGAACAAAACAGGAGAGAGTTGAAAAGTGAGGCTGCGCTGCCCTTCAGCTGTAGATAATATTAAATAGCTCCGATAGCCATTTGTTTTCTGCTCAATGAATGTATTGAGGTACAGCTAGTCCTTGACTTAACAACCACTCGAGCAGTGGTGGGATTCAAATTTTTTTACTACTGGTTCTGTGGATGTGGCTTGGTGGTCATGGCTTGGTGGATGTGACAGGGGAAGGATACTGTAAAATCTCCATTCCCTCCCCACTCCAGGGGAAGGATATTGCAAAATCCCCATTCCCTCCCAATCAGCTGGGACTCGGGAGGCAGAGAATAGATGGGGCGGGGCCAGCCAGAAGTGGTATTTGCTGGTTGTCCAAACTACTCAAAATTTCCGCTACTGGCTCTCCAGAACTGGTCAGAACCTGCTGAATACCGCCTCTGCACTTGAGCCCCAAATGTCCATTGCTAAACAAGACAATTAAATGAATTTTGCCTCATTTATAGCCTTTCTAGCCATAGTTGTTAAGTAAATCACTGAGTTGTAAAGTTAGTGACCCCATTGTTAAGTGAACCTGGCTTGCCCATTGACTTTGCTTGTCAGGAATTTGCAAAAAGGGATCACCTGACCCTGGGACACTGCAACCATCATAGCAATAGCACTTAGACTTATATACCGCTTTACAGTGCTTTACAGCCCTCTCTAAGCGGTTTACAGCCTCTTGCCTCCAACAATCTGAGTCCTCATTTTACCCACCTTGGAAGGATGGAGGGCTGAGTCAATCTTCAGCTGGTTAGGATTGAACTCCTGGCAGTGAGCAGAGTTAGCCTGAAATACTGCATTCTAACTGCTGGGAGGGAGGGAGGGAGGGAGGGAGGGAGGGAGGGAGGGAGGGAGGGAGGGAGGGATAGCACTTAGACTTATATACCGCTTCATAGTGCTTTCCAGCCCTCTCTAAGTGATTTACAGAGTCAACCTCTTGCCCCCCACAATCTGGGTCCTCATTTTACCCACCTTGGAAAGACAGAAGGCTGAGTCAACTGGAGCCTGGTGAGATTTGAAATTTGCAAATTACAGGCAACCAGCAGTCAGCAGAAGTAGCCTGCAGTGCTGCACTCTAGCCACTGCGCCACAGCAGCTCTTAAATGCATAAACGCATGCCAGTTGCCAAGCATCCTAATTTTGCTCACATGACCAGGCAGTGGTTGTAAGAGTGAAAAATGGTCATGTCACTTTTATCATTGTAACTTCAAATGGTCACTAAATGAATGGTTATAAGTAGAGGACTACCTTCTATCCCCCCTTTATTATTTTTGCATGCTAGTTAGGGAATTTTGGCAGTTGAAGTCCATCTGTTTTGAAGTTGCCAAGGGTAAACCAAGAAAGATCATGATAGAGATGGAGGGGCTTTAAACACATTTTTTGCCTGTGCAAATCCCCACCCCCACCCCAACCTCAAAAGGGGGGCAAATGAACTGAATGCCAATCATGGCAGCTGATGAAAGACAGTAATCTAATAACTTTTTAAAAAATAGTGTGGATTTGTGTACCATTTCTAGGCATCAATGCAAAGCATTGATGCATATTAGTATATGCATATTAATGCATACAGGTTTCTTGGTCTCTCCAAGTGGGCACTTTTTCAGATTTGTTTTTTCCCTGCAGATTCAGCCCATTTTCAAACACTTTGGACAGGGAGGGGGTCTTGGTGCTCTCTGAGCTGGCTTGTTTTCTTGCAGGTGTAGAATGGAAGGGAAGGGATGAGAAGAAAAGAGAAGATATAATAGAGTAGAATAGAATGGAGCAGAGCAGAACACAATAGAGTAGAATAGAGCAGAGCAGAGCAGAGCAGAGCAGAGCATAATAGAGTAGAGTAGAGCAGAGTAGAGTAGAGTAGAGTAGAGTAGAGTAGAGTAGAGTAGAGTAGAGTAGAGTAGAGTAGAATAGTTGGAAGGGACCTTGGAGATTTTCTAGTCCAATCCCCTGCTCAGGCAGGAAACACTCTACCATTTCAGACAAATGATTATCCAATCTCTTCTTTAAAACTTCTAGTGTTGTACCCAGACAAGGTAACATAATCAGTGCTAGTAAGGAGTGCTGTTTATATTCCCCCGTCTTGCCTGTCTGTGTCGGTTGGGGCAGTCATAGAGATTCTTTGGTTGGGCTGCTTACTGAGTTTCTTGATGCAGGGGTGTGTGTGTGTGTGTGTGTGTGTGTGTGTGTGTGTTGCTTACTTGATTGTTGGTATGAAGTTAACCTTGGAGTTAATCTATGCTGATCTGGATGCTGATTCCTGGTGGAGAGGTGCTGGAGTCTTTTTGTTCGCTTGATTGTCTCTTTTGCATAGTCTTTATCCATGATGGCAAACCTATGGCACACATGCATGAAATGCTCCCCAGAGCCATGTCACCTGGCAGGTATGGTGTTGCCCGTTCCACTTCCAGGTTTCTGGAATGCATGCACACGTGGTGATCAGCTGGCCTTGGTGCATGCGGCAGTGCTCCATTTTCCGGTGTGAGCATGGGAGTTGGCCAGCTGATCGGCTCATGCGCGGCAGTAGCCAGAAGACTTGCTGGCTACTGGAAGCTCCTTTTCCTTGCCGGCTTGCGGGAAACAGAAGTTCATTTTCTGATGTGCGCATGCTCCCTGGGCCGCCCTTCTTCCTCTACGCAGCCCAGCCGAGGGTGCCAAGAAAATTCACCATCACAGGTCTATATAGATGTTGCTAACGTCTATAGACTCTATTGAAACAACATTTCAACCCTGAGCTACAAATATTCTCCTTTATTGGTACTGTGGACAGTTTCTCCCCTCCCACTAAAGTGGGCTCATCTCTGATCTGTTTTCAAGGATAGTTTGCTGACAGATGTCAGAAGCAGATGGAAGGCGTGATTGGATGTAGCTGATGTCCAATATCAGATTGCAAGGATGAAAGCCTTGGGCAGCTGAATGGTTATAGGGCTCCCCCTGCTGGATTTTAATGGATAGGCAACCTTCTGTTGAGAAGAAAAAAATAGAACTAGGGCTGACAGATAGGAATGGTTTAATTCAGTGAGTCACCTCTGAGTTGGATGCAACCCTGAGTGAGTTACATGTTCAAATCCTGCCATTTCAACCGCTCTCTAGTAATGACTAAGTGCATTCCGTCCATCTACATCAATCTTTTTTTTAAAAAAAAAATTGGAGACTATAGATGGGCAGACTTCAACTCCCAGAATCCCCCAGCCAGAATGCAGGCTAGGGAATTCTGGGAGTTGAAATCCACATATCGAAAACCTTGCCAAGGTTTAACAACATGGATCGACATTATGCAATCGACCATCTGCTCAATTCATGCCTAAGATATAGGTAGTCTTTCTATGTGCTGATTATTTTTATTATTTATTTATTGAATAAATAAATTATCTTAGTTTACTGATTAAGGCACCAGGCTAGCAACCAGGAGACTGTGAGTTCTAGTCCTGTGTTAGGCATGAAGGCCAGTTGAGTAACTTTGGGCCAATCACCAGGAGACGGTCAGTTCTAGTCCTACCATAGTCTTTAGGCCAGTCACTCTCTACCAATGCGGTTAATAGCTCCATTTTGAGCGTCTTGGGTTACATGAATGGAATGTATGTTGCCTATCTTGTATTTCACACTATACACACACACACAATGTAACACAGGGGAAGCAGAAGCTCATACAACTCCATTACTTCATTACACAGAAGGTAGAAACACTTCCTATAACCTTTACATATTTTCCTTCCTTGGTGTTTTCTTGTAAAGTTTCCTGCTGCACCCATTTCCCCCCTTTTAATCACATCCGATTCTCAGACACATCCTATACAGGCAGTGGTGGGATTCCATTTTTTTTACTACCGGGTCTATGGGCATGGCTTTGCAGGGGTGGCATGGCTTTGAGGACATGGCTTTGTGGGCGTGGCAGGGGAAGGATACTGCAAAATCTCCACTCCCACCCCGTCCCATTAACCTCTTTCCAGCTCTGTTCTCCTGTTCAGGGCAACAGGAGAAGATCAGCTGGGAGGCAGCAGGGGCGGGGCCAGCCTATTTGCTGGTTCTCCGAACTACTCAAAATTTCCGCTACCGGTTCTTCAGAACCTGTCATAACTGGCTGAATACAAATAGGTCCCTGCCGTTTTCTTGGCAAGGTTTTTCAGAAGTGGCTTGCTATTGCCTCCTTCCAAAGGCTCAGAAAAAAGTGACTGACCCAAGGTCACTCAGCTGGCTTTGTGCCCAAGCCAGGACTAGAACTCACTGCCTCCTGGATTCTAGCCTGATGCCTTAATCATTGCATGGTGGTTAAGAATCTTTTCCAATCTTTAGGAAACACAGATTTGTTCCATATTTGTTGACATAAAACAGTGGACTTTTTAACCACCTCATCTCCTACAGCTTTTAAGACTTCAGTGCTTTGCAACTGCAACTGCTGGTCCCAGATCTAACAGCTGGCCCATTGGCCATCCTACTTCACTTTCTCTTATTTATTTGTTTGTTTGTTTGTTTGTTTGTCAAACATGTACAAGGTAACAGGTATAGGTATGAACATAAACATGAACAAAGGAAGTAAATACAGATAAATGGGGACAGTAAGACAGGGACGGTAGGCACCCTGGTGCACTTATTCACGCCCCCCCTTTACGGACCTCTTAGGAATGGGGTGAGGTCCACGGTAGACAGTTTGAGGTTGAAGCTACGAGGGTTTGAGGATGTAACAACGGAGTCGGGTAGAGCATTCCAGGCTTTGACCCCTCTGTTGCTGAAGTCGTATTTTCTGCCATCGAGTTTGGAGCGGTTTACCTTGAGTTTGCATCTATTGTTTGCCCCTGTATTATTGTGGCTGAAGCTGAAGACGTTGTTGAGAGGCAAGACATTATAGCAGACAATTTTGTGTACTACGCTTAGGTCAGACCTTGTTGTAGTTCTAGGTTGTCCAAGCCCAAAAATTCAAGCCTTGTGGCATAGGGTGCCAACTCTATTGTGAGTAGAGGAGTAGAGTACTCTTCTCGTGAAATACCACCGAAGCCGCTCCATCGTGTTAATGTCCGATATACAGTGTGGGACGAGCTGTATTCAAGAATCAGCCTGGCGAAGGTTTTGTATGTCCTAGTTAGCAATACAGTGTTAAATGTTACCGGAGAAGAAGCTTTGCAAAATTAGGTTAACAACTCTGAATGCCTTTTTGGCAATGCTGTTACAGTGAGCTTTGGGGCTTAGATCGTTTGAGATGAGGACTCCTAGGTCCTTGACAGAGGGAGGGTCAGTTATGGATCGGTTCCGTGTGTGTGTGTGTGTGTTTATTGTTGCATAATAGTTGCAAAAGGATTGATTATAGTCCTCCCATCTTCTTTTAACCCCAATTATCTCTTATCAGATCTGTTCCATGTTTGTGTATTCCTGGGTGATACATTTTCCTGTGGTTTTTCCCAGCTCATTTTTTCCATTTCTTCTCCCTCTGTTTGTTGACATTCTTGGGCCAGGACATCCTTGTTCTTCCTCTTTTGATGTTGTAAATCTGCATCCAGTTATTCTTCGTCCTTTTTGTTGTCCAAAGCTTTGTCTCCCTTCATATATCTTGACAGCTATTCTCAAAGCCACTTAGATCTTCTTTTCTTTGAAATGTTGGGGGGGGGGGATTTTCCTGCTTTGATTTCTATTAAGACGCCTCCTCTCCACCCACACCCCTTGCACGCCCAACACATCAAAGTCTCTTTTCCATACACACACTGGAATCTATGGCTTACATTATTTATATATACCCGCTTGATCTCCTTCAGATCAAGTCCCTGTGGGGAGAGGGGGCGACTAATAAGTCTGAGTCTGATAAATCTTGCTGCCATGTCTTGCATATTTGGCACTGATAATTCATGATCTGTTCCACAATCGGGGCTTGGAAGTGCTCTGGCTCACTAAATTGTACCTGTTTCCTATTATATAATAGATTTGACTCTGTTGTGCGCGTTGAATGTGTTTCTTTTTGCTTGAATTGGATGTCAGCAATACTCCAGGAATTCTCTTTGCCAAACTTTATCCTGTTAATCCAGTCTGACTCCTTTTCCAGTTTGAGATTCCTTCTCCCCCCCCCCCCCGCCCCCAGCTTTTACACTCCAGTCAACATTATTGGGGTCCCTAAGTTGACTTGTTCCATTCAATCTAATATATTTTATGTCCTTGTTAACAATTCCGTGTTTTGCTTCATTCCTGCCTCTTGCATTCTGTGCTCCAAATACATGTCTCCTCGTGAAATGAGGATCTTATTTCGGGAGCACTAGCAAAATGCTGTTGCTAAATTGCTGAAGCTTTAGAACAGGGGTTGCCAACCCGCGGCTCTGGAGCCACATGTGGCTCTTGCCCCCCCTTTGCTGTGGCTCCATGTTGCTGGTCGGCTCCACAATTGATAGGGCTTTTAGTTAGGACAGGTAGAGGAAAAAGGACACCATGCTATGAGGAGACTCTATGATGGGAGAACTGGACTTCCAGTCAGCCGAGGAAAAAGGATGCTGCGCTAGGAGGAGACTCTATGGTGGGGGAACCGGACTTCCAATTGGCAGAGGTAGGAGGACACCACGCTAGGAGGAAACTCTATGGTGGGATAATCGGACTTCCGGTTGGCTCCAGAATTGAATGGGGAGCTTCTGGTTAGGACCATTGTGGCTCATTGAGTGCTTAAGGTTGTCGACCCCTGCCCTAGAAAGAGTACAGAGAAGAGCAACAAAGAGAATAAGAGGCCTGGAGGCTAAAGGAACTAGATATATCTAGTCCAGGGGTGTCAAGGCCAGATCCAGCCCGTAGCATCAACCTGGAAACAGTGAAGGAACAGTCCGCGGTGCCTCTGCCACCAAAAACAGAGTGCATTTTCAGGCTCCGTTTTCAGCTGCAAAAGCCTCCTGCAGACTTCTGCTAGCAAAAACGGGGAGGTCGTCACGGCTGAAAACGGAGCCTCGAGTGACGCCGAGCTGGCCACTCTCTCTCTGGCCACACCCAACTTGGCCCCCCAAGGTCAAACACAACTCTAATGCGGCCCTCAATGAAATCAAGTTTGACGCCCCTGGTCTAGCCTAATGAAGAGAAGGCTTGGGGGGAGACATGATAGCCATATTCCAATACTTGAATGCTCTCAAAGAGAAGAGGGGATCAATTTGTTCTCCATAACACCTGAGGGCAGGACAAAAAGCACCCAATGGAAGTTCGTCGGATCCAACCTGAAAGAAGGAGAAATTTCCTGACAGTGAAAAGAATTAATCAATGGAACAACTTACCTCCCAGAGTTGTGGGTGCTCCGTCAATGGAGGCTTTCAAGAAAAAGATTGGATAACGTCTGACACAATATGAAGACTTCTGCCTAGGGTAGGGGGTTGGACTAGAAGACCTCCAAGGTTCCCTTCAGCCCTATGATTCTGTGATTCTGTTGTTGACCTAACTTCTACGCAGCTTGGATCTGGGCCCCTCATCTCCTCCAGAACTGCTCACATAAACCTGATACTCTTCCTCAGTAGCTGGAAGAACAAAATTAAATAGTTTTATTCTTTGTAGATTGAGAACAAAACAATCTTTGTAGATTGCACATCAGCAGGACAATTTGGCCTCCAATTCACTAAATTAATTTTTAGAGTTCAGATGAAGGCAATTCGGGACAGTTCCAAGCAGGGAAAGCTAATACAGTACCAATACTAACATTGTAGCTTGAACTATTATTTGCAAAATAAGCCACAGTCATTGGTTTCCTGCACAGCAGTTTTCAAACCACAATGGGATCCGCTTAGCATTCAACAGCCTAACCGGTTATTAAAAGGAATGCTGAAGTCATCATGGCTACAGCAAAAGGCAGCCTGCTAAAGAGGCAACAACTGGAAAACATATCACCAAGATGGGGGTAAACTTATATAATAATTATTATAATATATAGTTTTGTGAAAGTTTTGTCATTTTCATGAAATTCAGCAAACACATTCTGCTGCCACATAGAAAAACCTCATTTTTTTTACACTAATAAACCACAGCGATGTACATTTTTCCAACGTTCTGTGCAAATTTTAACTCACTGGTCTTAACCATCAGAGCCAAACTTTAACCGATTGCACCGTTTCTCATTTTCCAATGCTTTTTTAAGATGGGTGGACTTCAACACTTAGAATGCTGGCTGGGGAATTCTGGGAGTTCAAATCCACCCAACTTAAAAGTTGTGAAGATGAAAAAAAACCCAGACTCTACAGTAGTCCTCGACTTAACGACCGCAGTTGAGCCCAAAAGGTCTGTTGTTGAGTGAAACGTGTGTTAAATGAGTTTTGCCCCTTCCTACCACCTTTCTTGCCACAGTTATTAAGCGAATCATTGCAATTGATAACTTAACAACCCGGTGATTTAAGTAAATCTGGCTTCCCCATGGTCCAAAATTTGCAAAATTTTGACCTTGGGACACAGCAATGGTCATCAACACGAGCCAGCTGCCAAGCATCTGGATTCTGATCACATGATCATTGGGAGGCTGCAAAGGTCGAAAGCAACGATGGGTTCGGACCGATTCGGCCGAACCGATAGTGGTTTGGCGGCCTGCATCGCTGGAACTGACAGTGACCCAGGGCTGCCCCGCCCCCAAACCGGTTCCCTGGTCTCTTCTGCCGTTGCTGGCATGTTTCTGCACATGCGCAAAACAGTTTCGGTTAACTGCGCATACGCAGCAATGCGTGGCAAGCGCTTGCGCGAGCAAATTGAGCAACATGCGCAAAATGCCTTCTCTCAGCGAACTGGTAGTAAACTGGTTAGGAATCCACCACTGGTCGTGTGTGAAAAACGGTCATGTCACTTTTTAGTGCTGGTGTAGCTTTGAATGGCTACTAAATGAACTCTTCTTTGACTTCTAGTAACTCCCAGGACAAAATTCACATTGCTTCTAGGGTTTTAGAGCAGTTTTCGGTGACCGTCGTTCACATTTTGTCAACTTCTTAATGTAGCCAGCCTGAGGATTTCCTGGTTCATATTCCATCCTTGTATTAACTAGGTCTGACCCTTCAGGAATGCTTCATTTAGTGAAGTTCTCAACTTGCCTGAGAATCTTTTCCGTTGAAAATTGTAAGTCGGCTACCACAATTGGGCAGGGGCAAAAAATTATAGGTGACCAACAGAGGGCAGCAGAGAGCTAGAGTTTTCCCGCATCTCTCTGTTGTTATTCTCCTTTTTTTTAATTGTTCAATCTATAAAATAGAGATAGGCAATTAACATTTCCAGGATGGCGTATCAATCCCTAACTCTTCAAAAGCTACGACCGAACTGTAATTTGTAAAAGGTTAGAAGGAAAAGCTAATACAGTGGAATCATTATGTTTACTGCCTTAAATGCAGCAAATTTAATTAAATCAGCTGCATTTTGAGACATTGGAATGAAATGAAGTGACTTCCGTGTAAGATTGTGGGCTGGCCTAATTCCTTTGGTTTGGATCCGGTCCTTCTCCGACCCTCTAACCGACTAGCCCAGGGCTCGGCAAACTTAAACACTCAAAGAGCCATTTGGACCCGTTTCCCACAGAAAAGAAAACACCGGGAACCACTAAGGTCCTAACCGGAAGCCCCCTGTTCAATTCTGGAGCTGACCGGAAGTTCAGTTCCCCCACCATAGAGTCTCCTACTAGCGCAGCAAACTTTTTCCTCTACTTGTCATAAACGAGACAATTGGAAAACCCTCCTCTTGCCATAGAGTCTTCTCCTGGCGCACTGTGCTTCTCTCCCCCCCCCCAGACCGGAAGCTCCTCTCAAAATTGTGGCGCAGACTGGTAATGGACAACTCCATTAAGATCATATGTCATATGACTACCTGTACAAATAAAAGTAATCCTGATCTATAGGGCATCAGTCTCTTACTTTAGTCTACCTTGTATTTTCTTTCTTTCTTTCTCTTTCTTTTTTCCTTCCTTTCTCCCTCCTTCCCTCCAAAATCTCCATTCCTACCCCACTCCAGGGGAAGGATACTGCAAAATTCCCGTTCCCTCCCCACTCCTGGGGGAAGGATACTGCAAAATCTCCATTCTCTCCCCATTCCAGGGGAAGGATAATGCAAAATTCCCATTCCCTCCCCACTCCTGCAGGAAGGATACTGCAAAATCTCCATTCCCTCCCCACTCCAGGGGAAGGATACTGCAAAATTCCCATTCCCTCCCCACTCCAGGAGAAGGATACTGCAAAATCTCCATTCCCTCCCCACTCCTGGGGCCAGCTAGAGGTGGTATTTGCTGGTTCTCTGAACTACTCAAAATTTCCACTACCAGTTCTCCAGAACCTGCTGAATTTCACCCCTGCTCCCACCCACCCTTTTAATAGGGACATTGTAATCATGACTGTCTGTATTTATAGCATTTTCATACCATTTATTTTAAGAAGACAGTTTACCAGCATCAGTGTGAAAATTCTGTTAAGCCATTTTGGGGGGATATAATTAAATCAGACAGCAGTCTTGATCATATTCAGAAGTTAAACATTATAGCCAGTAATACATTGCACATTAAGATTTTTGCACACTCCAAGTGCCATAAATCTCTATAAAAAGGAAGGAATAAGAGCCATAGCCATTAATCATCCATTAAAAGCCCTCGGAGAATAGAAAGTACCTTGAAATGTTGACTGCGTAATAAAAATGTTGGTCTTTTGATTTATTTTAAAACTTCCTTTTAGGTCTGTCTGATTTTAAATGGCCTCAGTGACTGAAGATGTAAGGAGGGAGGGAGGAAAAAATGGTAAATGAAACAGGCTGGTGATACACCTTTGCACGCACTTATTGTACTTTACAAAACGCAGCAATAAACAAAAGGGGATTTATCTGATAAAACTGAGGCCTTAGATCTGTACAGGGCATTTTGAAGACTCCCAAAGATACACTGAATCATCACAAATTTTTATCTCATATCAATTGCATTTTCCCCTCCCCTTTGTTTCTTATGCATTGAAGTTAATGCCCAATAAAACAGGGGCAAGCAGTGACAATGCAGGATTTGTATGCTGGTTGCTTGTTTTCTTGATTTGAATGAAAAATATGAATCTGTCTGAAAATTGGAGTGAATTCTGGATGCTTCTACCTTCCCCTAGTGCTGTGGGTATGTTCTTCATTAGGCTTCAATATCTTCTGGGCTGTGAAAATGTGGATGAACAGTAGATGGCAGCAGGGAAGTGCCCATCTAAGAGTTTGCTGCCATCTACTGTTCATCTGGCATTTTGCAATTCATCTATGTTCATCCTTTTACAGTCTTTTGAAATACCTTGCTTAGCCATTAAAATATGGCAGGGTTTTTTTGCGTGAGGATATTTTTTTAAATGAGTAAAACCAGGAGAGAAATCTATGATTCTGCATTTATGGGCATGGGCCATTTTACCTGACGGAGGGAATGGAAATAACAGTAGCATGCATGTTTACAGAGACTCATGTACACATGCATGCAAGCAGAGCCAAGGGAGAACCCAGCTGGAGCCCAATGGCAAAGGAGGACTTGCAATATGCCGCCAGGGGCATGTAGAGTAAAGCTGGAGTTTGGTGTAGTGGGTAAGGTGCTGGCCAGGAGACTGTGAGTTCTAGTCCTGCCTTAGGCATAAAATCTGGCTGGTTGATCTTGAGCCAACCACTCTCTCTCGCCCATCCCATCTCAAGGGGTTGTTGTGGGGAAGAGAGGAGGAGGATGGAAGGAAGGAATTGAATTGAATTGTACTTTATTTAGCCAAGTGTGATTCAACACACAAGGATTTTGTCACCAGTACAGAAGCACTCAGCATACATGCAAAGCAACAGAATAAATAAACAAGAGAATAAATAAACAACAAAAACAACAAAATTCCAATTAAAGGGGGAGTAAAGAAGATAATAAGAATGACTAATAATATGGACATATTATGATGGATATATTACACACACACACACACACACACGTACATTAGTCAGCACTGTAAGAATTAAGTTCTCAGTAGAGTGATGGCATGGGAGGGGACTGGGGTAATAGCAATGGTTGCTGCCTTGAATTAGAAAGAAGGGGAAAAGAGGGAATGGAAAAAGGAAAAGGAAAGGGGAGGGAAGAAAGCAGAAAAAAGGAAAAGGAGGACAGAAAGACAGAGAGAAAGGAAAGGGAGGAACAAAGGAGAGAAAAACAGAGAGAGAAAAGGAAGAAAGAGGAAAGAAGAGAAAGAGAAAAGGAGAGATGGATAGATAGATTAAAGAAAAAAAAGAAGAGAATGAAAGAAAGAGAAAAGGAGAGATGGATAGATAGATTAAAGAAAAAAAGAAGAGAATGAAAGAAAGAGAATGAGATAGAGAGATAGATTAAAGAAAGAAAGAAAATGAAAGAAAGAAAATGAGAGATAGAAAGATAAATCGATACATTAAAGAAAAAAAGAAAGGAAATGAGAGATAGAGAGATTAAAGGAAGAAAGAAAGGAAATGAAAGAGGGGAAATGAGATAGAGAGATAGAGAGATAGATTAAAGAAAGAAAGGAAGGAAATGAAAGAGAAAATAAGAGATAGAGAGATAGATTAAAGAGAGAGAGAGAGAAAAAGGAAATGAAAGTGAGAGATAGATAGATAGATTAAAGGAAGGAAGGAAGGGAGAAAAAGAAAATGAGAGAGAGAGAGAGAGAGAGATTAAAGAAAGAAAGAGAAAGGAGATGAAAGAAAGAGAAAAAGAGAGATTAAAGAAAGAAAGAGAGAGAGAGAGAAAATGAGAGAGAGACAGAGAGATAGATAGATTAAAGAAAAAGAAAGAAAGGTCCAAAGTCCACAAAGCAGCCCGCTTTGCTCCCAGGCGCGGCTCTCTCGGCTCTGGAGCTTCCTCCTTTCGGTCCCTCCCTCCCTGGGGCCGCAGGCGGGCTCTCTCTCCCCGCCCGGCAGCCAATGGCCGGGAGGCGGCCGGGAGGAGGAAGCGAAACGGCCCCTTTCTCGCCTGCCAGCCTCGGCGCGGTGGTGGGGACGACGCTGCGCTCTCCGGCCACCGGGAGACAGACGAAGCTTCCAGGATCATGGGGGTGACCCAGTCCCTCGGCTTGCCCCACGGCAGCGGCGCCTATCCGGTCGGCTGCACCGACGTGATGGTGGGCCAGACCCCCAAGGTAGGTGCACAAGGGCGCCGCGGGACGGGAAGGGGAAGCTGCGCCGCCGAAACCGACGGGGTTGCGGGGGATCGAGCGCTGGTTTCGACGAGAAGGTGGGATAGAGGACTAAGTTGCTTATCACGGGGCTGGAAGCCGCTCCTTTGGGTTGCACCCTGCAGGAAGTTGGCTTTATTTCTTTCTTCTATTTACTTTCTTTCTTTCTTTCTTTCTTTCTTTCTTTCTTTACTTACTTTATTTGCTTGCTTTATTTGCTTTATTTACTTACTTTATTTAATAATTTTATTTATTTACTTACTTTATTTATGTACTTACTTTATTTGCTTTATTTATTTCCTTTATTTGTTTTATTTATTTATTTATTTACTTTATTTAATAATTTTATTTATTTAGTTTGTCAAACATGTGAAAGGTAACAGGTCTAAGTGTAAACCTAAGTATGAACACGGTAAGTGGGTACGAATAAATAGGGACAGTAGGATAGGGACGGTTGTGGCCCAGCAGTGGCCGGCTGAGCTGTTGGTGGACTCTTGACAGCTCAGACCATTGTGGGACTGCTCTGGAGGATGAGGAAGACTCTGGAGGGTGTTTGGAGTCAGAGCAGGAACTAGAGAGGCCTGTTGGCCACCAGGTGGCATCTGAGTCAGGGAGCAGTGAAGAGGAACAGAGGGAGGTTGTCCCTGATGTGCGTGTGCGTAGAGCTGAGAGGAGAAATGAACAACTGTGGAGAAGACGTCATAGAAGGAATTAGGGACAGCTGCCTAAGGTTGTGGCCCCTCCCAAAGAGTTTATAGGTGGAGCGACGGGAGGGGAGTCTTTGCAGGAAACAACAGTCCATTTTACTAGCCGTTGAGAAAGCATTCCGTAAGTTGAATCTTGTTTTCTTGAAGATAGTGTTCTAGACTCCTAGCCAAGGGATGGTTTTATCTATGTAATTAGTTATGGCAGACAGCCAAGCCTGTGTCTGCATATTCATTGAAATCACAGGACAGAACAGGTAGGCATGCTGGTGCGCTTATGCACGCCCCCTACAGACCTCTAAGGAATGGGGTGAGGTCGACGGTAGACAGTTTGAGGTTGAAGCTGTGAGAGTTTGAGGATGTAACAACAGAGTCTGGTAGAGCATTCCAGGCATTGACCACTCTGTTGCTAAAGTCGTATTTTCTGCAATCGAGTTTGGAGCTGTATACCTTGAGTTTGCATCTATTGTTTCCTCGTGTGGTTGAAGCTGAAGTAGTCATTGACTAGGTAGGACATTAGCAGATAATTTTGTGTACTACGTTTAGGTCAGACTGTACGCGGCGCAGTTCTAGGTTTGCCATGCCCAAAATTTCTGGTGGCATAGGATAGTCTGTTGTGAGTAGAGGAGTGAAGGACTCTTCTCGTGAAACACCTCTGGACTCTCTCAATTGCATTAATATCCGATATACAGCGCAGATTCCAGGCAGACAAGCTGTATTCGAGAATTGGTCTGGCAAAGGTTTTGTATGCCCTCGTTTGCAGTACAATATTACCGGAGAAGAAGCTTATTGGTTTGGGCTTAGAAAAACTGCGTGAACAAAACTCCTGGGTATGTAGCTTAGCTTACGGTGTGGGTTTATCCATAAGCCATGGTTAACTCATGGCTAAGCACAAAAAAAAATGTAAACTGATGTAGACACTAAGTGGTCAAGATATTGCTACTTAAGATTAGACCCACCCAACCGCTCTCTGCTTCCTCTCTTTGTCATGTGTTCTCAGTTCTTGGTAAGCACCGTGGAACTTTTGAAGCATCCTTCAAGCCATTGTCCTTTGCAGATTCTAGATTTGGAAGAATGTCCAGTCCTCAAAGTAATTTACAGACATCACGATTAGTAGCCATGACTTTATCTGGTCCCCGGTTCCAATTATCCAAGTTGGAAGCCAGTCAGTTCTATGCACTCAGCAAATACACTCCATCAAATAGTGGCTTAATTCAGCCACGAGGCTAATCTTAAAACCAAATAACGAATGGGGATTAGTGGAACCATCTCTTCTTCTCAAGCTATTCCATGATGAATTTTTTAGGCTTGGTGTGCTGTGTGAACACAGCAGCTGCAACAATTTATAGTGCGCACACTCGATGCACGTCGGTAGGAACCTGTCTGGAGGCTAAAACATATAAAGAACGGTTGCTGGAGCTGCGTATGTCTAGTTTGATGAAAAGAAGGACTAGGGATGACATGATAGCAGTGTTCCAATATCTCAGGGGCTGCCACAAAGACGAGGGAGTGAAACTATTCTCCAATGCACTTGAGGGTAGGACTAGAAGCAATGGGTGGAAACTAATCAAGGAGAGAAGCAACCTGGAACTAAGGAGAAACTTCCTGACAGTTGGAACAATTAATCAGTGGAACAACTTGCTTCCAGAAATTGTCAATGTTCCAACACTGGAAGTTTTTAACAAGAGATTGGACAATCATTTGTCTGAAGTGCTATAGGGTTTCCTGCCTAAGCAAGGGATTAGCCTAGAAGATCTCCAAGCTCCCTTCCAACTCTGCTGTTCTGTTAAACTTCAAATCCCAGAATTCTGGGACTTGAAATCCATTCATCGTAAAGCTGCTACAGTTGAGAATCATGCACTTACGGGGATAGCAAAACCTTATTATCACGCTCCTTCAGAAATTAATCCATAGCTTGTACACTCCAAAGATGCTTTTTTCAAGAGGCAACAGGACCTTCTGGTTTTTCTTTGAAGACGTTTCGCTTCTCATCCAAGAAGCTTCTTCAGCTCTCAGAAATGTCTTCAAAAAACCCCCAGAAAGTCCAGTTGCCTCTTGAAAAAGCACCTTTGGGATAACCATGACCTGGGTGACTGAGATTCTCCATAGACATAGCTTGTATGTCAGGGTTCCAAATAGCATCCAAAGTAAAATAAGAATCCGAGGCAAGAGGTTCCTCAAAATTCCAATGTATTAAAAGGAGGAGAAATTTCCTGACAGTTAGAACAATGAATCAGTGGAACAGAAGTTGCCTCCAGAAGTTGTGAATGACCCAACACTGGAAGTCTTTAAGAAGATGTTGGATAGCCATTTGCCTGAAACGGTATAGGGTTTCCTGCCTAGGCAGGGGGTTGGACTAGAAGGCCTCCAAGGTCCCTTCCAACTCTACTATTGTATTGTAAAAGAGCCACGTTGGCACATCTGGAAAAACCCAAATCGGAAAGCTTCTAGGTTTTCTCCGTCCAGTTGAAAGTTCAAGATCCTGCCCCAGCACCCAGAGGTTCATGACACGGTCCAATCTTTCACTGCCACAAAGACAAATTCCTCCCATCGACATCCAGCCACGTTCAGGAACAAATGCGACCTTGACTTTCTGAGCAAGAATGTCATTATGGCTACACATCACCCAACTCCGTATAATCCTCCCTCCCATTCTCCCACAATAGAAAATGGGGCAGGCCTGAAATCCAAAAGGCAAAAGATAGCTTCCAGGCCTGAAATGGTACAGCCCAGAAGTCTTAATAATGTAGATTTATTCTGGGGTTGGTCGGATGTTTTGGGATAGCACCCAAGGCACCTATTACTATTGGTACTAGCTTTAACTTTCTTTTGCCACAGTCAAAATGGCTGCTTTAGGTTAAAGTTGAAGAAAAAGTTGCATGGTGTTGGTTCCAGGCTCTGCGTGAATTCTGAATTTGCAATTATTTCAGGTTATCTATGTAAGTAATCGGCAACTATTTCTGGTTATCTATGTAGGCTGCGGACTTGTACATATATTTTGACTTTGTTTGGGTGACTCATAGTTACCAGGAAGACCAGCTGACTTCGTCTCTCAGGGAAGATCCAAAACAAACCCTGGAGGGAAAATGTGCTAAGTCAGCCTTCTATGAACCCTGTGCTGTCTTGGTGAATTCAGTACATCCCTTCAAGCAATGTACCTCAAATCGGCTCAGTGGGATTAGCCGTTCGGCCTCTGCGGAGAGGAATGGGGCTGTTGAAAGCAGCTGTGAGCTCCTGTCTTGCTGGATGTGGTCTGAATTTGCAGTTGTGTCTTTAATTGGCATGACTGGTCAACCAATTCAATCGGTTCAGTTTGTTACAGTGGCAGACCAGGGACCTGGACAAATAATAACGCTCAGGAAATATACAATTAAACATTCTAGAATAAAATAATAAAGATCAGGTAAAATCTGTGATAAAATCCAGCCTGTCCATTACACGTGGTTCTACTATGCTAAAATTACCATCCATAAACTCTGAGGCCCGTAGTCAGTTTAATCCTAAAAGGGAAAGGAATAAGCAGCGCAAAAAGTTTGCCACATTGGTTGTATAAAATAGCTATGGTGGATTAGACACGCGTTTCCGACGAATCCCCAGTGCTGCTGCGCAGAATCTAGCCACCTGCGCTGTAGTTATGGACTGTGAACTGCAGTTGGAACTGTGGTGGCCCGCCAGTGGCCAGCAGAGTTGGACAGTGAGGAGGTTGGGGAGGAACATGGGCCAGTCCTGGAGGTTGAGGAAGGCTCAGACGAGGGCTCCGCGTCAGAGGCAGAGGTGGGGCCAAGGCTGTCTGGCAGTTATCAGTTGCCTTTGGAGCTAGACTGCAGTGAGGCAGAGGAACAGCTGGAGCCTGTTCCCAGTGTGCGCATGCATAGAATTGCCAGACGAAGGGAGTAGCTAAAGAACAAGGGTCAACTTGGGAGTAAGGCCACAGGTGGACGGTGAATGGCCCCACCCATAGGGAGAGGAGCGAAAGGGGAATGGGCTTTTGCAGGAAACCATTCATTCATTCATTTCAGGAGTGTGAAGATCTGTCCGTGAATCTCAGAGACTCTGTGCCAAGTCTTTCCTTGCACAGCACTGCATTTGAAAATGTTTACATGGCAACTTTCCAAGATAAATAAGGTCTGTGGTCATAAAGGAAGGAAGGAGGAAAGGAAGGAAAGAAAGAAAGGAATAAAGAAAGAAGGAATAAAGAAAGAAGGAATAAAGAAAGAAGGAATAAAGAAAGAAAGGAAGGAGGGAGGGAAGGAAGGAAAGAAGGATGGAAGGAAGGAAGGAAAAAAGAAAGGAAGGAAAGAAGGAAGGAAAGAAAGGAAAAAAGAAAGAAAGAAGGAAGGAAGGAAGGAAAGGAAGAAAGGAAGAAAGAAGGAAGGAAGGAAGGAAAGGAAGAAAGAAAAAAGGAAGGAAGGAAGGATGCCAGCACAGCTTGTTCTTTTTTTTGCAAGGCAATCTATACAGCCCAACATTAGCTACATTGCTCATCCCTAATTTCTTAAACACAGCTAGATAAAAAGCAGGACAAGCAAATGACGCACATCTGCACACAAATAATTTAAAAATCTAAAGTTACTAGTGTTAGAAATATGATCCTGTACAATTGTGCAATCACTAAAAAGCAGAAGAAATAAAAGGGAAACACTGAGTCACTTCAAAGTTAGAGTGCACCGACAAGCAAAAACTTCAATAAAAGTAGTTTAAAAAAAAGACACAATTTCCAAAAAGTACAATATCATTTCAACTGGGGGATTTTCAAACTCAAATAAATCAGCACTGCTTATAAGTGCTGAATTAACGTAGAGGTTGGAGCTCCTGGTTTGAACTATAAGGGAAACAGTGGGATCAATTTAAAGCCCACATATTACAGTGGAGTCTTCAACTTACGACCATGATTGGATCATTGCTACGGCAGTTTAAGCGAGTGGCGCTTAAAAAAAGTGAGGACTTTTTTTGCCACAGTTGTTTAGTGAATCACTGCAGTTATTACGAAGGAGATTTCTGGTCCCAACAAAACCCCTTTTATTAAACAAATGTGAATTCCTCTCATTCACATTCAGCAAAGGCCTGGCAAACAGTCTTTCAAAGGTGAAGTTATGACCAACTTCCTGTATTGAGTTTGCTTGTTGGTAACTGGTTGGCAAGGTCGCAAACAGAGACCACACAACCCCAAATCTGAAAGCTTCCAGATGTGCCCAATATGACATCTCTAATAAAATGGAACTTTGAGGAAACTCAAGCTTCGGAATCTTCTTTTGTTGGGAGTGTTACTTGGAACCCTAACACCAAAATCACCACAATAGTCTGGTGCAATTGGAGTTTCTCTCTGGGCAATTCTTAGCTTCCTCTATAATATCTTCCATTCCACAGGAGATATTTTATCTTGGATCAAACTGGCACACCACCTATTATGGAAACCACAGGTAGTCAGTCCTTGGCTAACAATGACCGTAGCAATGAAATTTCTGTCGTTGATGAAGGCAGTTATATTGGAGTGCAATATAACATGATTGCAGTCCTTAATGATGACAATTCCAGCCCTTCCGGTTGCTGCTGTTAAATGAATCCCGCAACATTGTTAAGTGCGATGTCCCACAGTCACCATTTATAATCTTTTGCCGGCTTCCCCGTTGAGTTTGCTTCTGGAAAGCTAGCTGTGAAGGTCTCGAAAGGCAATCACATGACATTTGGACCCTATGATGTCATAATTGGGAGTGGGGCACTGAGCATCCAGATGGTGATCACAGGATTTTGGGGAGGCTGCAATGGGCACAACTACAAGGGCAGGTCATAAGTATTACTTATACATCATAAGTTCAAATGAATGCTGAACAAGGATGACCTGTATAGACAAATATATTAGTCTCCCATAAGGTAAAGGTTCCTCTCGCACATATGTGCTACTCGTTCCCGACTCTAGGGGTCGGTGCTCATCGCCGTTTCGAAGCCGAAAAGTCAGCGCTATCCAAAGACATCTCCGTGGTCATGTGGCCGGCATGACTAAACGCCAAAGGCGCACGGAACGCTGTTACCTTCCCACCAAAGGCGGTTCCTATTTACATTTTACCTACTTGCATTTTTTACATGCTTTCGAACTGCTAGGTTGGCAGAAGCTGGGACAAGTAACGGGAAGTCATTATGTTACACGGCGCTAGGGGTTCGAACCGCCAAACTGCCGACCTTTCTGATCGACAAGCTCAGCGTTTTAGCCACTGAGCCACCCTTATTAGTCTCCCATACAACAGTTATATAAGTATATGCTCAAATAGAGACAAATCAGTGAACAACACATTTTTGTCAGGCCCCAAAACCAGGAATAACACACGGTGATTCTTCCAAGCTGGATTCTTTGTTGTTTCCACACCTATAGACAGAATCTTGCCAGAGTAAGCACTTTACTATTTACTATTTACATATACTCTGGGAATTATTAGGGAGGGACTGTCCTCACCCTCTTTCTCTCCCACAAAATATCTGGATTAGGTTGTCTCTTAGTTCCTTTGCAATGTACCCCTCCGTCCTGGGAATCCACCTCCCTACTACATCCTATCACAGCTGTTCAATGTTTGAAGAAGTCTTACGCTAGTGGATGTGAACAACATTGTACTAGGAATGGAGAGACCCAAGTGCCAGACCCTGCTCAGCCAAAGAAACTCCCTGTGGTTTTGGGCCAGTCTCTTCCCCTCAGCCCAAGAACCTGGTGATCTAGTGGATTAGGAGTGGGAAGATCCAAGTTCTAATTCCCCATCAGCCCCAGAAGTTCTTGGGAGGAGGGGGATTTCGACCAGTTCCTTCCTCTTAACCTAAGATTTTACCCTTGAAATACGTTGTCTCTCTGGTAGCTGAAGAATTCCAGGAATTGCAGTCCACATCATACTGAGGAAGGCAGATATGAATGATATCACAGAGAGAAGTTGAGTCATTGCAATTGATGAGAAGCCCGTTGGCATATAAATGAGGAGGTGCAGGAAGTTGGGAAAGCTTCTTTATAGCTTTCCAGAAAGAGCCATGGGGAAGAGGGGTGGGGAGGTGTGTCAGTCCACTCCTTGTGTAATGCTTGGCCAACAGCATGGAAAGAATGACAACAAATATAACCATCCAATGATTGAGGCTGACACTTATCAGCTGGAAAATTGAAAGTCCCTCAAATCGAAATATCCCAGAAGCCTTGAGCTGGCCAAATCTTAGACCTGAGCCCAGATTTTTCTCTTTTAATGTTTGATTTTTATTTACTATTTCAAGGGTCTCTAACCTACCCTATATCTGCCTATTCTAAAGGTAAAGGCTTCTCCTGTCCAGACGTGTCTGACTCTAGGGGGCAGTATTCATCTCCATTTCTTAGACCCATACTTAGCAGGGTCTCAGCACATTTATTTATTGGTTTGTTTGTTTGTCAAGCATGTACAAGATAACAAGTATAGGTATGAACATAAACATGAACAAAGGAAGTAAATACAGATAAAGGGGGACAGTAAGACAGGGACGGTAGGCATGGTGGTGCCCTTATTCACGCCCCCCTTTATGGACCTCTTAGGAATGGGGTGAGGTCCATGGTAGACAGTTTGAGGTTGAAGCTGTGGGGGTTTGAGGCTGTAACAACGGAGTCAGGTAGAGCATTCCAGGCATTGACCACTGTTGCTGAAGTCGTATTTTCTGCAATCGAGTTTGGAGCAGTTTACTTTGAGTTTGTATCGATTGTTTGCCCGCGTATTATTGAGGTTGAAGTTGAAGACGTTGTTGACAGGTAAGATGTTGTAGCAGACAATTTTGTGTACTATGCTTAGATTGGACTACAGGTGGCACAGTTCCAGATTGTCCAAGCCTAGAATTTCAAGCTTGTTGGCATTGGGAATTCTATGGTGAGTAGAGGAGTGGAGTACTCTTCTCGTGAAATACCTCTGAACCAACTCAATTGTGTTAATGTCCAATATGCAGTGTGGATTCCAGGTGGATGAGCTGTATTCAAGAATTGGTCTGGCAAAGGTTTTGTACGCTCTAGTTAGCAATAAAAATGCTACCAGAGAAGAAGCTTCGCAAGATTAGGTTGACAACTCTTAAGGCCGTGATCATGTGGTCAGCATGACTATATGCCTATTCTACTTCTACAATTAGCATGTGTGAGTGTCTGCAATGAAAACACTGCATCTGGCAAATATACCTGGGCTCATCTGCAAAAAATATTGGCGTGACAGTGGAGAAGGGGAAATGTGGGGCTGGGCCAAGGAATTCACAGAAAAGAGGCATTAAAAAGGGAATTGAGAGGCATAAGGGAGGTGATGGAATATCGGCATGTTCTGAGAAGTCGTTCTAAGGTACCGTAAGGGAAACGGGCTGAGGTCTGCCAAAGATGGACTGTGTAGGAGAAGAGCAGGCTCTGCTGGAAGGTGGCGTCAAACATGTAATCAGTTTGGAATCACTGTGTTGCCACAAGAGACCCAAATCCAGCCCTCTCCCCGTGAATTCTATTGACCCTTACAGTGGTGGGATTCAATTTTTCTTTACTACCGGTTCTATGGACATGGCGTGGCTTGGTCGGCGTGGCTTGGTCAGCATGGCAGGGGAAGGCTACTGTAAAATCCACATTTCTACCCCACTCCAGGGGACGAATACTGTAAAATCCCCATTCCCTCCCCACCCCGCTAACCTGCTTTCTAGCTCTGTTCTCCTGTGCAGGGCAATAAAAGAAGATCCAACCGATCAGCTGGGACTCGGGAAGCAGCAAATAGATCAGGGGTGGAGCGGGTGATATTTGCCAGTTCTCCAAACTACTCCAAATTCTCTCTACCGGTTCGCCAGAACCGGTCAGAACTGGCTGAGTACCACCTCTGCTTATCTACTAAGTGCCAATTTAGCTTTGATTGTTAGTTGACTAGATTCTTATCTATAGATAGAAGTAATAAACTCTTCTGCAGCTTGAAATCAACCGTTGGGGTCTATACTAACTTGATCCTTCTTTTCTATAGGGCATCTTCTTCCGCCTCTTCTACCCGTGTGTTCCCCAGGGTGAAGCCGAGCAGCCTTACTGGATTCCCCGCTATGAATATTACTCCGGACTGGCTGACTACCTGAGCTTGAATAGAAAATGGTTTGCTCCACTTTTCAGTGTCACATTTGGTAAGATTAACTGCTTCTTGTGAATTACTGAGTGAAACGTATGTAGACTCGACAGCTGTTCTCCTGCCTAATCCACTGTTTTTCAACCAAGGTGGCTTTAAGATCTATAGACTTCAACTCCTAGAATTCCCCAGCCACCATGTCTTAAAGTCCACAGATCTTAAAGCCACCATGGTTGAGATCGGGACATTTCTTCAAATAACACAAATATGTTCTACCCTGTTTCCCCGAAAATAAGACCTCTCCGGAAAATAACTCCAATCGGGCTTTTGAGCGCATGCGCTAAAATAAGCGCTCCCTGAAAATATTGCAACACAGCAGCAGCCATGAGGTGACCACGCTCACTGCCTCCTGCACCTCAAAATTAATAAGGCCTCCCCAAAAATAAGGCCAAATACTTATTTCCGGGGGGGTTCAAAAGAAAATAAGACCCTGTCTTATTTTCGGGGAAACATGGTATGATCCATTGTCCTGCAATGTAGAACCTTTAGCTGATTGCAAAATATCAGATCAGATCATAATAAATCATGTTTATGTTTTTTCATTGTTAATACTATCTATTGTCCCATAAATGTGGGATCATAATCTTGATGATGTCTCCCCGAAATAATAATTCACCCATTTAAAGCATGTTTTTAGCAATCATCCGGCAACCAAAAGTAGATGTTGGATGATTTTTTTTAAAAAAATATGTCTTAAATAAATGAATTGAATTAGCCAATTAGCTTAATTCTGCACCATGTTTACTCTTTAAATTTAAAGAGCGTCTGAATATGTATATACAGTACCTAAGGTTTGTTTTCTGGACATGTGTATCAAACTAGTTTGCTAACTGATAGGAAAATATTTCTGGTTTCCAATTTTACAGTTTTACAACTCTTCCTCTTTTCACTGTATAATTCTATTTTTATCATGCTGAACTACAGTCTTCCTTTCTAATTGTATTTTCCAGGCCTTGTTCAAACTGAAAAAAAGCAATGTTTTCTTAAAGCATGTTTATCACCTTTAAGGAAGTGGGTTAAAAATTTCTCAATAACTGCCTTGATAAAGTCATACTTTTACAACTCAAGGGAACACATATTATTATTATCTTTAGTAACCTTTTTCATTGAGAGAAACAGCAGTTAAGAAATAGCATACACAGGTAGTCCTGGACTTACAACGGTTCATTTAGTGGCCGTTCGTAGTTACAACAGCACTGAAGAAAGTGGCTTACGACCATTTTTCATACTTACGACTGTTGCAAGCATCCCCATGCTCATGTGGTTTACATTCGGAGGCTTGACAAGTGCTTCATAGTTATGACAGTTACAGTGCCCCGGGGGTACATGTCATTCCCTTTTGCGACCTTCTGATGAGCAAAGTCAATGTGGAAGTCAGATTCACTTAACAACCGTGTTTCTAACTTAGCAACTTAAGTGATTCGCTTAACAAACATGGCAAGAAAAGTCTTAAAAGGGGATAAAACTCACTTAACGAATTTCTCACTTTAACAGCACAATTTTTGGGGTCAGTTGTGGTCGTAAGTAGGAGGACTACCTGTATGTGTAAATAAATGTGCTCTTCATTTTCACAGGATCGTATAAGATCCCTGTAAACTGGGATGCACCTTTCCGACCGTGTTCGCACAAGTACCCATTGATCATATTCTCCCACGGACTTGGAGCCTTTCGGTGAGTTTGAGCAGGTGGGGTGAAAAACCAACCAGTTCAGGAGGGTTGAGGATGAGGATGCTGGCGTTGGTTCACAAGTCTGAGATCTTTGAATGATATTCATGGAAACCTAGTAGATCCTGTGTGACGCAGAGGCCATGATCTCCTTCTCTCTGTCTCAACAGGGTAACCAACGGGGATCAAATCTCTCTTTTTTTTGCCATTTCCAAATCTCCTTTCTGACTTTGTCACTAAATTTGGGCAGCAGGTAACCAAAAGTGGGTGACCAGTTTTCCTCCATATGCAGGCAGACTTCTCATTTAATAATACATTCAATCCCTCTCCCCAAAACAGGGGTAGGAAAGCTAAATCTCAGAGGGAGGGCAGAAGTTGGTCACACTGGATTATCGCCCCCAACTCTCCTGCTTCAGGTTTCAATTACTGAACTCCCACACAATGGCTATGCTATCTCTCAGTTTACTCGAGGTCAAGAGATCATAGTATGCAGACCTTTCGAACTGCTAGATTGGCAGAAGCTGGGATAAGTAACAAGAGCTCACTCTTACACGGCGCTAGGGATTCGAACCGCCAACTTTTTTGATCGGCAAGCTCAGTGTCTTAGCCACTGAGTCACCGTGTCCCTATAGACCAGTGGTTCTCAACCTGTGGGTCAGGACCCCCTTGGGGGTCGAACGACCCTTTCACAGGGGTCGCCTAAGACCATCAGAAAACACATATTTTCGATGGTCTTAGGAACCGAGACACCAATTTTATGGTTGGGGGTCACCACAACATGAGGAACTGTATTAAAGGGTCGCGGCATTGGGAAGGTTGAGAACCACTGCTATAGACACTACTTCCCCCCCCCCCTTATTTCTTTCATCTTTCCTGATATGTTTATTTCAGGACCAAATAATTTGAACGAAGTAGCGTTCCTCGGTTTTAATTAATCTGCTTTCTCCTTCCATTTTCAGAACCGTATACTCAGCCATCTGTACTGAGATGGCTTCTCGGGGGTTTTTGGTGATGGCTCTTGAGCACAGGTGAGACTGAATCCCTTTAGACAAGACGTTTTAAGATTAGAGTTTTAATCAAATCAATCAATAATTGAGGAAGACGGGAGCTGGGACCGATTAGTTATGAAGTTCAACACATTTAAGTTCAGTAATTTACTTATCTGCCCTGCTTACGGATACAAGGCCCGGATGCGAGTTCCAGAACCCGTTTCTTGCATTGTTCTTTGATTTCAGAATCACAGGGTCATGAAGCTAAGATTAGATGACCTCTCCTTTCCAGGAAAGTGTTGTCACATAGAGCCCGAGGAAAACTGATTAGTAATGTCATTAGTAATGACATGCTGAAATACCTGACTTCCGACAGGAGCACAATAGAGGAATTGAAGGAGATTCCTTTTAGTTCTTTGCTTCCCCATTTGTTCTTTCCCCACGCTGATGTTCAAAATATCTGCTCTTTTCAGAGACCGCTCGGCTTCTGCTACTTATTTTTGCAAGCTGGATCCAGAAGATCCAAACGAGACTCAGATACATGAAGAATGGCTCAGTTACCGCAGGGTACCCAGGGATCAGAAAGAGTTTCCGTTCCGTAACCCGCAGGTATTTCATCTTGACTTATCTCGGACTGTAAAGTTCCTTAAGGCAGCTTTGAATATCACAAACTTCATCGATTCATCTGATCTCCCTGTCAACCCTGAAGCTGACCTGATCGAAGCCATCTTGGAGCTTCAGTGTTGCCACATTGGAGCTGAGGGAGAGGGAGGGGCTTGTCGAGGGGTGGGATTCAAAATATTTAGCAACCGGTTCTCTGCCCTGTTGCTGGGTGGGCGTCACCTACTCAGCCTCTTGCACCACAGCAGGGTGGGATGTTTTCACCCTCCCCAGGCTCCAGAGGCCGCCTTCTAACCTCTGGGAGGGGAAAAACGGCCTCTCCCGTGCTCCGGAGGTGGCCCCATTTCTAGACTTCCGGAACTTCCGGGAGACCCATTTTTCACCCTCCCAGTCTCCAGAGGCTTTCTTCGAGCTACCGGGAGGGGGAAAACAGGCTCCCCCGGGCTCCAGAGACCCTCTGGAGGCCGGAAAGAAGCCTGTTTCCAGATGTTCCAAGAGGTCTGTTTTTCACTCTCCCAGAGCCTCTGCGCGGGCCCTGCACTTACCTGGCATATATATATATATATATATATATATATATATATATATATATATATATATATATATATATATATATATATATATATATATATATATATATATATATATATATATATATATATATATATATATATATATATATATATATATATATATATATATATATATATATATATATATATATATATATATAAATTTTAATTTTCAAAACAGACACAACACAAAGAATCCTCCTTCTTTACATACTGTAGAAAGAGTATCAGTTGGTTACAAAAGACTTTCGTGCATCTTTTCCACAAGTCATCAAGCATAATTCATATTAACTCAAGTGTTTTATCTCAGATATATTTATACATGTTACCATCATCACACCTCCATTTTCATTTGACTATAATTGTTTAAACGTCCTTCATCATAAAATATACCAAGATTTAATACATAACCACATACTGGCATTTCATTTACTATTTCTAAAATCCTCCAATAACACTGAATCCTTATGGCCTATTCTGGCTAAACATCCATAATATTTAGTAACAAAAATTTCTAATCCTCCTTTCCAAATCACTGTTTACAATTTACATCCCATTTCCTTATGTTGTACCCATGCATATATATATATATATATAATGATAACAACATATATATATATGTTGTTATCATTATTCCTCCTTTATTTGACTGTGTCCTTTATCATAGCATTTTCTCCTCTAAGAAACAAGACTTAACTAAATTTAACTTAGTTCTTTTTTATTAACCTTTATATATAACCAAAAAAATTTCTAATCTTCCTTTCATAGGTACCATTCAATATTCATATCCAATTATTACTTAACATAGCAATACATATGTATACATTATTATCATTATCAATTATTTATTTAACTATATCTATTGTCACTAAATTTCACTAAGTTTAACTAGTTTTTGATTATACCCTTTCATCTATCAACTTGTATCTTTCCAGTAGCAAAACAATCTCATGTCTTCTGCCATTTGTGATATCAGTCCTCTAATCATCTCCTTAATCAAATTTGTATGGACTCCTCTTTGCAACTCTCTCATGTAATTTTGATGCCCTTCTTCTGTTTCCTTGATCAGCTTATTTTTAATTGTCAGTGGTGTTTTCAACAATGTTGCTAACAAAATTTTTCTCTTTAAATCCATAAATTCTTTTATTTTTTCTTCTTCTGTATCTTGCCATCTGGGGTAGAGTTCCCCTCCATTTAATTCCTCTTTCCGTATTCCACTCTTTCCATTTCCAGACACAAACCAATCACCATAGATATCAGCGTATTTAATTTCTTTGTAGTCATTTTTCTCTTCTGTTTTTAGGACTCTAACCTCCACTTTTTCCACTTGATAAATATCTCCAACTTCTTCTTCATATTTTACTGTTAGATGCTCTAGATTTTCCAACTTCTTCTCCATCTTCTCAAATGTGCTTGATAATTTCTGAATTTCTAACAATTTCTTTTGCAAACTTAAAGTTTCTTTCTGCTGTTGAGATTGTGCCATTATCTCCAGCTGACAAACACTGCTGCTCTGGCTTGGTAGGTTTTTAAAAGATTAAGCATAGATTCACAATAAGGTCTTATTTTCACTTTTCTCTGGTTAAAGATATACTTCAAAGGAACATCTGTATGCTTTTCTTCTTATCACTCTCTATAGACAAAACTGAGACTTTGAAGTGCCAAGCCAGAATAATCAGTGAGGAAAGTAAAAGTGTTTTGTTTCCAATACACAAACCCCCAGCCTCCGAGTAGCAGTGTCATCTTTCCCTCGTTACAATTTTCTTTGTTGCTTTTTGTATCTTTTTTTATTCCAAGTTTTTTTAAAAAGTCAAATTCTTGAATGAAATAGAGAAGAAAAGGGGAAAAACACACGCAGTAATGAAGAAGGAGAATTTTAGCCCATAGGTTGCAAAAAATAATAATAAAAAAGAAGAAAACTTAATCCATTCGGTTTAAAAGGCTTGCATAAATTCCATCCATGAAAATAACATTTAAAAAGTAAGATAACCAACTGTCCAAAACCATTCAAAGCTTAATTCCATCGCTTATTTCTTCTGTTCTCAAATTTAAATTAACTTTAAGTTTTTTATAGGCAGTCTCTTTTAAAACAGTAAAAATTCCTCACCAGCTGGAAACACTTTCTCTTTCCGTATCCTTCCATTTTGGAGCCGCCCCGACTTCTTCAGCCTGGTGGCTGGACTTTTTGTCGCCGGCTTGAAGAACTTCTCTTGGATCGATCAGGGACTTTGCAATGTCTCTGAGATCAGCAAGATGTATTCTTCCTGTTCACCGTCTCTGCGGGATGGTTCAGGTCCGATTGGACCACCCAGCAGCAAAAGTATCGGCTGCAGTCTCAGAGCATGGAGACTGCAAGTCTGTATCGTCGCAACGTTGGCTCCTCCCGGGCCGCGTGGAGACTCTTGTGATGGGTGGGGCCAGCCAGCCCTTGTATACCGGTTCGTCAAACCAGATGTAAAATTAGCATCCGGTTTGCCCGAACTGGTCCAAACTGGCTGAATCCCAAAGTTGGGACTTTGTAGCCAAAACAAAATACGTTCTCTTGGGAACCAAGGACATTCTCACACCTGGTCAGAGGAACGAGAAGTGATGTCACCAGGCAACCAGACAGAGCCATGATTGGACCATATGATTGTTTTGAGAAAGTGAAAAATTAATTAGATGAAAACTGCGGGAGACCTCAGAGTCAGTTTCCACCAGATCTATGCCAATATGATATATCCATTAAAGGTATTCTTTGAGGAATATACCCGCCTGGGAGTTTTGCTTGCTGTGGGTCTATTACTTGGAACCCTGACCCTCTCTCTGCATCCTGCTGTAATGTCCAGCTTAGCCCTGTATGCATGAGAGAGAGAGTGAATTGAGGAGCCAAAGGGTAATCCTAAAACTTTTTTCATTGCAGCTCCATCAAAGAGCAAACGAGTGCAAACGGGCATTCAGGCTGATCCAAAGCATCAACAGTGGCAAGGCCGTTGCAAACCTTCTGCGCATGGATTTTGACCTCTCTACCCTAAAGGTAAACATGCTGAGCTCCACGGGCTCAGAACTTTAGAACACACACCTGAGTGCAGGTGTGCAAATGGGTGTGGAATCTTCTTGGAACTGCTGAAAACGACTGTTTTGTAAGCGGCACATTGGCAATAAAAATCAGAACATCAAATGCAAGCTGGGTGGAAACTATCTAAAAGATAAGCCACACTCTGTCAAAGACCTAGGAGTATTTATTTCAGAAGACCTACGCCCCAGAGCTCACTGTAACAACATTGGCAAAAAGGCATTCAGAATTATCAACCTTACTCTACATAGTTTTCTCCCTGGTAACGCTATGCTGCTAACTAGGGCACACAAAACCTTTGCCTGACCTATACTTGAATACTGCTCACCTGCCTGGAACCCACACTGAATTTCGGACATTAAAACGTTTCGGACATTAAAAGAGAGGGTCCAGAGGTATTTTAAAAGAAGAGCACTCAACTCCTCTGCTCGTCATAAAATTCCTTCTCCCGCCAGGTTTGAAATTTTAGGCCTGGATAACCTTGAACTACGCCGTCTACCTTCCGACCTGAGCTTAGTGCCCAAGATAATCTGCCATAACGTCCTACCTGTCAATGACTCCTTTTACTTCAACTGCAATAACACAAGGGCTATCCATAGATGCAAACTAAATGCAATCCGTTCTAATCTGGATTGCAGGAAAAACGATTTCAGCAATAGAGTAGTAAACGTGTAGAGCACCCTACCCGATCCTGTCGTTAGTTCCTCTAACCCCCATACCTTTTCCCTTAAGCTGTCTACCATGGACCTTACGCATTTCTTAAGAGGTCCCTAAGGGGGCGTGTATAAGCGCACCAGCGTTCCTATTGTCCCTGTCCTACTGTCCCATTTATATGCACTCTTTTTATGTGTTTATGGCTATGTTTTGCTTATTTTTATCCATTTACTTGTGCCATTTTTTTCATGTTTTTCCTGCTTGTTTCCTTGTACTTGTTGACAAATTTAAATAAATAAAATAAAATAATAAAAAAATTTCAGTCGGCCACCAGGGGGTGCCAAGACCTGTTCTTCTCATAGAAAACAAAGCCATCTGTGCATCTGGAAAGTATATATGAGAACAGGACCAGCAGAGAAATGAGATGATGATGATAGAAGAGACTATCTATAACTCAGGGTTGAACTGAGTTTGGTGGTTTGCTTGCAGATGTTTCCTTATCCAACTAAGTAAGTGATGATGTTACCTAGTTATGAAGCATCTGCAAGCAAACCACCAAGCTCAGATAGCACCAAGGACTTCACATTATTATTATTATTATTATTATTATTATTATTATTATTGTTGTTGGTTGCACAGTCAGCCAGATGTTTAGATTTGGCATCTTTATCCACTTGTTGAATCCTTCCCAAGGACCTGGGATGGGCAAATGTTGTTGTTTGATGGTGTTAAAAGTATAATCTCAGAATGTAAACTGTTCCAAGTCTGCCTTTTGCAATGGACTGATGGGGATTTTGTCAATGCCTCGGAAACTATAATTTCTAAGAGAAAGGGTGAAGATTAAAGGGAATTTAGAGACAGCGTTTTGAACTTTGGCTCGGACTGTATATACTTGTGTTTCTGTGCGGGTAAATGTGCCTAAAGACGCTGTGTAAACCACCAGGAATTATTAGTACAATATTGACAGTTAGAACATGTGCTTCAGCCTTCACAGATCTGATGACTTCCAGAATTCTTGTAATATAATTCTCTGAATTTTTCCCTGTGGGAAAATTGAAACGGGTTGGGGGATATAATGGTTCTCTCTCTTCCATAAAAATTAGAGATCCTTTTATTGATAGAATCCTAAATCTCCCCTTGTTTCTGTAAATGGATGGCCAGTCTGGAGTTTTCCCAAACTGCAATTCCCAACATTCCTCACCGTAGGTCATCCTTGTTACAATCATAATAGAGCCTGCTTGTTACACCCTTAAGTTGTAACGGTCCTAAAATGTGTGGTTTTTTTAATGTTGTTCAAATGCAATTTTATGGTAAGACTTTTTTTGCGACACTCATTAAGCAAACACAGCAGTTGTTAAGTGAACCAATGATTCACCATGGGTCTGCTGTTTGCAGAAAACAGGAAGTTCAGGTTTTAGAGAAAACGGTAGTAAGAGTCACATAACTATGGGATACTGCAAATACCATAATGCAATTCTGTTAACTGGCCACTGAATACAGTCACACGACTGGTGTGGGCAACTGTTGGAACATCAGATCTGGGCCTTAAGTTCCCTTTTCAGGCAGATGGTAGCTGCAAACAGCTGCTAAGCAACCTGTTGTAAGTTGAAGACTACCTGCAGTGGCATGGCTTGGTGGACGTGACTTGTTGGGCATGGCATGGCTTGGTGGGCATGGCAAGGGAAAGAGACTGTAAAATCTCCATTCCCTCCCCACTCCAGGGGAAGGTCACTGCAAAATCCCCATTTCCTCCCAATCAGCTGGGACTCGGGAGGCAGAGAATAGATGGGGGCGAAGCCAGCCAGAGGTGGTATTTACTGGTTCTCCGAACTACTCAAAATTTCTGCTACCGGTTCTCCAGAACTGGTCAGAACCTGCTGAATACCACCTCTGACTATCTGTAATGGACAGCTGGCTGGGCTTCCTGGGAGCTGCAGCTACCAGTAGCAGAATGGCCAGTCTCATCACCATCCCTGGAGCCTTTCAGCATTGCCCACTTTGGAGATTCTTGGGCTGTGACGTTAATGAGCTGGCTTCCTTAAGTGTCTCATCCCATCCCTTGCAGGACAATGTGGATCTGACCAAAGCCGTTGTCATGGGTCATTCTTTTGGAGGTGCAACAGCTGTGCTAGCTCTGGTCAAAGAAGCCCAATTTAAGTGAGTACCTTCCAAAACGTCTTCTTTTTAAAAGAACATTGTAACCTCAGAGAGCTTATTAATAACAAAAGAGCCGAGGTACCGCAGTGGTTAGAGTGCAATCCTATAGGTTCCTTCTGCTGATCACCGGTTGCCAGCAGTTTGGCAGTTCGAATCTCACCAGGCTCAAGGTTGACTCAGCCTTCCATCCTTCCAAGGTGGGTAAAATGAGGACCCAGATTGTTGGGGGCAAGAGGCTGACTCTGTAAACCGCTTAGAGAGGGCTGTAAAGTGGTGTATACATCTAAGTGCTATTGCTATTGCTAAATGATAAACAGAGGAGCTGTGCTGGCCCAGTGCTTAGAATGCAGTATTCCGGCTTAATTCACTGCTCACTGCCACCAGTTCGATCCTGATCAGCTCAAGTTTGATTCAGCTTTTCATAATTCCCAGGTTGATAAAATGAGGACCCAGATTGTTGGGGGCAATAGGCTGACTCTGTAAATAAGCAATGGGGTAGGAGGTCAGGAAGAGGTGAGAGAAACTGTGTGGTGGCGCATTGGTTAGAATGCAGTACTGCAGGCTACTTCTGCTGACTGCTGGCTGTAGTTCGACAGTTCGAGTCTCTACGGCTCAAGGTTGATTCAGCCTTCCATCCTTCCGAGGTGGGTAAAATGAGGACTCAAGATCGTTGGGGGCAATAGAGAGGGCTGTAAAGCACTGTGAAGTGGTATATAAGTCTATTGCTATGGTGGGAAGCCAAGGTTTTGGTCTCCCGCTTCACTAGAGGCCCTGTGCTTATTTTTCTCCTGTAGATGCGCTGTCGCCCTTGATGCATGGATGCACCCTTTGGAGAATTCTGTTTACCCAAAAGTGACCAAGCCGGTGCTGTTTATCAACACAGAATCATTCCAGACTGCAGAGAGCGTGGCCAAGATGAAAAAAATCAGCACCACCAGCAGTGAGAGCAAGATCATTACAATCTTGTGAGTCTCCAACTGTGATCAACGCCTTTGCCGTAGTAGTAGAGAACACACAATCAGAGGAGGTGTCGTTCACAGATTAGACACACATGCACACGCACACACACACAGCCTCTCCCTGCAGGCTTGCAATCTAAGAAGATGTGGCACAAGGAATTTTTCTTGGGGGGGGGGGAATGGGGAGGTTAAAAATAAGGTGGTATCTGAAATGAGAAGAGGGAGGGACCATTTAGAAGAATAAAAGGGGGGAATCAGCAAGAAAAAGATGGTAAAACAGCAAAGAACAGCATGGATTATTGAAGCCATCAAGGTTGCATCCTTGTAAGGTAGCCTCTCTTTTTTTGCTAAGTCGTATAAAATTAATTTGGGATTTTGCAGAGCCCAAAATCAGAGAATCCTTTTGACTCGGGAGGTGAAATGTATGCAAACCGGCCCCTTAAAACTGAGATACTCTGAAAGGGAGATGTTACCAGATGGTTGTGTCTCTGTGTCTGTCTGATTTCCCCCCCCCCACTCCCCCCCCCCCGTGCTGGTGCTGAAGGATGACACTCTTGTAGAATGGTTTTGACGCTCATTTCAGGCAAGAATGCAAAGGCAGCATCAGGTCTGCTTCTTAAAATAGCAATGGCAAAGCTTTTTTGGCTGATTTTTGAAGGAGGAGGAGGAGGAGGAGGAGGAGGAGGAGGAGGAAGGGGGAGAAAAATCTCTGTCGTCTTACTAAATAATCAGAATCCCTTGCCCAAAAATCTCCTATAGAGTTGCTTCATCTGCAGACAATGGGTGGTTGTGTGAAGATGAGAAAAACACACTGCTTTCTCTCTCCATCCCCCTCTTTTAATCTCTGTTAAATCAGACCCAGTGTTTTGTCTAATCTCTCCCAAAGAACTCTACAGCTAGCATGGCGAAGGGGTGTCTGGGGGTCTGTTACTGCTGGGGTGTTTTCCTTTGTTTCACAAAGCCCCAGAAATGGACATAAGGCAGAATCCCTCCATTGCTCTCCAAGGCAAAGGCTTGGAAACTCGGCTGCTTTCAAATCTGGGAATTTCATACTGAGATTAGAGAAAAGTTGGAAATTTCAGATGGTTGAATCAAACTCTTCCAAGCCGCTGGATTTCACAGCATCTTCTGTGCAACTCCAAATCACCTACTGGGCGTTCTTTCATTGCGTAGACCCGTGATGGCGAACCTATGCCACGCATGCCGGAAGTGGCATGGAGAGCTATCTGTCTCCCATTTGCTCTTCCAGGTTCTGGTGCACTGACCAGCTGGTCTTCACGAAACAGGAGTGTGTGCATGCCGAAAACCAGAAGAGCACCTGCCTGGTGCGCACAGGCGTGCTGGAAAAATAATCTTCCAGTTTCCAGCATGTGCATGCACACCGGCCGCCTGGTCTTCCGGTTTAGGCATGTATGCATGCGCAAAGACCTGCTCTTCCGGATTCCGGCACACTGGCCAGCTGGTCTTCATGAAACGGGAGCATGTGCGCACTGGACGGCTGCTCTTGCAGTTTCCGGCACGCACACACTCCTGTTTTGGCACTCGGTGCCGAAAAGGTTCACCAACACTGATGCAGGCTTTCCCAGCAGATGCTGAAATGACCTTTGTAAATGGCTAAATCTGGGGGATGTCCCATCTTTGGAGCTGATGGGAATCCATCCTGTACTTCTCGGTGATTCGCTTTTGATGTTGATACGTTTTTTTCCTCCTAGGGGCACCATCCACCAGAGTCACACTGATTTCACCTTCCTGGCCGGGAACCTTGTCAACCGGGTCTTCAAGACAAGGGGCACCATTGATCCCTACGAAGGCTTGAATATCACCAACCAGGCTGCTCTCGCTTTCTTACAAAAGCATCTCCGTAAGTCGATGTCGTGAAAGTTGTCTAAAAGAGACGTCATCCTATAATAAAGAACAAGACACCCATCAGATAAAAGGCAAAATCAAACTACCGTATTTTCCAGAGTATAAGATGCACTTCCCCCCCTAAAAGAGGGTGAAAATTAGAATGCGTCTTATACACTGAAATTAGCCCTGCCCACCCACCGGCCCCCACCCTTTGGCCTCTGCTTCAAAGCAATTCGCCTCCTTGCAGCAAACAGCCTGCTTGAGCTTCAGCACAGCCTGATTAGCACAAGCAGCTCATTGTCGGTTGGATCGGCCTCCCGACCATCAGCTGTTTCAAGCTGCAGGAATTGCCTATTGCCACCTCTGCACACCCCATTTTCTGCCCATTCCGATCCCCACCACCCGGAACTGGCGGAAAATGGGGCACGTGGAGACCGAAAACGGAATGTGGAGACCTTTAGGGCCTGTTTTCCCCCTCTATAGACTCCAGAGGCTTTCCCGGAAGCCCAGGGTGGGCGAAAACAGCCTCCCCCAGGCCTCTGAAATCAGCTGGCCAGCGCAGGCCAGAGGTGAGGGCTGCCGTGCTGGCAAATAGGGCTCCATGTACCACCTGTGGCATGCGTGCCATAGGTTCGCCATCACAGTTCTAGAGTCTCAATATCTTTTTTATTTTGTGATGACCAAAGTGGATGCAGTACTGCAAGTGTGGCCTTACCAAGGTCTTATAAAATGGTACCAAACGTGATCTTGATTCTATCCCTCTGTTAATGCAGCTCAGGACTGCATTGGATTTTTTTTGCAGCTCTAGCACACCTGGTGGCTCATATTTAAGGGATTGTCCACCACGACTCCAAGCTCCTTCTCACAGTTACTACCGTTGAGCCAGGTACTTGCCTTCTCCTAAGTGTGTGTGCTTCATATGGGCTAGTCATTCCCGACTCTATGGGGCGGTGCTCATCTCCATTTCTAAGCCAAAGAGCCAGCACTATCTGATGACAATTCCGTGGTAATGTGGCCAGCATGACTAAATGCCGAAGGCACACAGAACGCTGTTACCTTCCCACCAAAGATGGTTCCTATTTTTCTACTTGCATTTTTACGTGTTTTTGAACTGCTAGGTTGGCAGAAGCTGAGGCAAGTAACGGGAGCTCACTCTGTTACACGGTGCTAGGGATTCGAACCGCCGAGCTGCTGACCTTTCTGATCGACAAGCTCAGCGTCTTAGCAACCGTGTTATCACTGTGTTACCACCACTGCATGGTATAGTAACTCTTCTATGAATGGGAAAACTCTTCCATGCGATTTCTAGAAAGTATCACAAGATTCCTTTAAGATACCAAAGAGGTCACAATGATGAAAAAGGAGTTCTATCTCCTATTGTATTTCACCGCATATAATGTACTCGAAGACTCAAAAATGGTGACGGTGGCGACAGTTAGAGTTTAGAACTTAGCACCATAGCCTCTTGATGCAATAACGCTTTGATTTCTCCATCTAGAGCTGAAAGAAGATTTTGACCAGTGGGATAATCTTCTGGAAGGCATTGGCAAGTCGGTGGTCCCGGATAGTCCCTTGGCAAAGCCTAGCCTCTAGGCAAGAAATATCTCTCCCCAAATTGTTTTGGGGCATCTTCTAGATTTCCCCCCCCCCCTCCTTTTGAGGGGATGGAAAGCATCCTTGATGTAAAATTGCTCTCCAGATGTTGGACATTCTGCAGAATTGCTCTTCGTGATGATGGACATGTTGCTGAGACCACCTGCTATCACTTCTTTAGCCTGGAGACATTTTGAGTTATTACCTTAAATGTGTCTCTCCTTCTACCAGGACTACAGCAGGAGCTTAAGAAAAGGATGGATTCTAATTGTGAGTGAAGACATTGAAGTTAAGTTGGGGAGGGTGGAGGTGTCATCCTCAGGGAAATCGGCTTGCACTTTAAAAATACAGCAGGAAAATTGCAAACTCGCACCCTAGAATATGCTGCCCTGCTATCCTGATTGTACCCTTTTCCAACTTGCGTTCCGAGAACCAGAAAAGGAAGAGCTGCCATGGTTTAAAGCTATTTAATTACAGCTATGACGTTGGATTGAAAAGATCCTTCCTTTTCAACTACCTTGTAAGGTAGGTAAGAAGGAATATACCCACCCAACAATATTGTGGCAGAAAATCTGTAAAGAATATACATGAAGCAAGTTTTCTGACCTAGGCTTCCTGACACAGTAAAAAGCACACGCTTATTCCCCCAAACCCTCTTTTTATTTCAACGGCTGTGAATTATGTTCATTCACACTCCGTAATGAGTCACAAATGGTTTGTAAAGAGTCCGACAGAAGTCTGCCAAAGTCCTTCGGGATAAGGCTGATAAGCACCCACCTCTTATCTCCCTTGAAACGCTGCCAAAGACCTAATTGGCAATTAGCTTTGCAAGGCTACACAGAGCACAGAGTCAAAACAGAGCTTCAGACTTTAAACCGACCAGAATGAACAAAGTTGCTTCCTGCAAAGGCTCACGTGCCTTTGCTCCTCCGTTAAGTCTTATGGGAGGGGCAAATCATCTCCATCTTCTGTTCAATGCAAGCTTTCCGATAGGCCAGTGGCAGGCATTTTGAGAATCACAAAACTTTATGATAGTGGCAGGAAGAAAGAGGCCCCCGGTGCTAAGGCACTTTGTGGCTGTGCATTTCAGGGCAAAATCCCTGGGGTAAATTGTCCCAGTTGCTAGAGCTTTGTAACTGTACTGTACTGAAAACGTCTCACATCATTTATAATCCTTCTGAGTCTACAGAAAAGTGTCTGGTTTGCGGTTCTCCTATCACAGGAGCGCAAACCTCCTAAGTTCTTTAAAGCAGCTGCGCCTTTTCCTGAGATCACGCAGCTGCCTTGCACAGACATGGCTGGTTTCAAAGGTTGAGACCAGAGCTGGGATTCTGCCCATCGTGGATTTTGAAGACCCTTCATGGAACGGAATCTGTAGCACTGCAAAGCTTTCCTACATTCATAAAAAAAGGGAGGAGGGATTTTGAGTTTTTTAAAAAAATATAAAAGAAAGTAAAATGGAGGGGTAATGATTGCCAGTTCAAAATATATATCAAAGAAGTAGTTTGGTGGGCAAAATAGAAAGAGCAGAGTAGCCACTATCGGACAACTTACCCAATAATCTTATGGTCAGGGATGGGATTCAGCCGGTTTGGACCGGTTTGGGCGAACCGGATGCTAACTTTACATCTGGTTCGCCAAGCCGGTAGTTGCAAGGACTCGCTGGCCCTACCCACCCCGCCCTTCCCAGAAGTCTCCACAGGGCTTGTTTTGGATGCCAGATAAGTGCAGGGGCGCGCGCAGAGGCTCTGGCAGGGTGAAAAACGGGCCTCCAGAAAGTTCCGCAAACAAGCCCGTTTCCAGCCTCCAGAGGGCCTCTGGAGCCCGGGGGGAAGTCGAGTAGGCCACACCCACCATGGCCATGCCCACCCAGCAACCGGGCCGAGGATCTTATACAACCCCTGGCTGGCCTCTGCTGAACAGATGGAGTCCTTCCACAGCCAGCCCAGCCATTGACATGCTGTAGAGCAGGGGTGTCCAACTTGGGCAACCTTAAGACTTGTGGACTTCAACCCGTTGCAGCAACGGGTTCTCTGCCCCGCTGCTGGGTGAGCGTGGCCATTGTGGCCGTGGCCTAGTCAGCCTCCTGCATCATGGCGAGGGGGGGGGGCGTGTTTTCACCCTCCCCAGGCTCCGGAGGCTTTTTTTGAGCCTCCGGGAGGGCGAAAAATGCCCCCTGACTCCGCGGGCCCTGCACTTGTGTGGTGACTCCTGGGAGGAGGCGTTGGAGGTTTGCCAAAGTGGGCAGAATCCTAGCTAGAGGATCACAAGAACCTGTGCGAACCCCCAGCCAGCAGCCCACCCCTGACAACTCCCAGAATTCCCCAGCCAGCATGAAAGTTGGGCGTTGAAGTCCTAAAGTCTTCAAGTTGCCTAGGTTGGACCCCTTTGCTCCAGAACATGGTGGGATGTAGTTCAGACGAGCAAGCTAGCTTAAACACAACCGCGTACATATAATTCTTCCACATGCATTTCAAAGTGCTGGTTGTTGCCACTAAAACCCTTCATGACATTGGGCCTGGTTATCTCAAGGACCATCAGAACTTCTGCGGCTTGCATGGAGCCTGGGTAATTGGACAGACAGAGCATCTTCCAGGTCATCCATTAAGCAGTGTCTTAAACGTATCTTCTCCATCACAGCGCTCGACTGTGGAACACCTCCTCTCTTTCCCTACTTTAGCCAAGTTCAAAAGACCACTGAAAACCCGGCACTTTCTCCAGTTAGAGGCAGTAGCAGCCTCCGTGTGTTTAATGGTCTTTTAATGGTTATTTTCCTTCTGGCGTTGGGGGTGAGGGTAGGGTTCGCTTGTATTATATGATTGCTTGTACTATACACTCCCAGACTCATCGTAGAGTTGAGCAGCCGTGCACATGTCTAAAATAAATAAAAATGAAACTTGAAATTCAACGGCTTTGGCTAAACTATCCCAGCTGTTTCAACCACACTCTACACCCGCAGCCTGGAAGAAGACAGTGTGCAGGCTATTCAGTCCTGACAGAATAAATCCAACTGGATCAAGTGGTTATTTTTGAGGCCGCCAGTTCATCCATTCTGGGCTCAAACATTCCCCAGACTTAAGTTAAATACAGATTTCGAGTCAACCATAATTAGCTGTGTCCATGCACAAGGCTAAGCCATAAAGGAAGTTTGCAAACACTGAGCTTATGCACATGAAGCCAAACTGCATTGTGGCTTGACTCAATGTTTGAATCTGGAAAACTATTTTCCATTGCAGAAGTAATTAAAATAAGCAAGACTGTTTGCTGGGAGGGATGTTTATTCTGGAAAACTGACTGCACAAGCCACCACCCCCGCCCCCCCCAAAAAAGTTAAGTATACAATTTGGCAAAGTTTCTGGATTCCCTAGGAACAGTTTCTGGAAGAAAACAATCTAAATTAATGAAGCTTTGCTGATAATCTCCACTGAAAGGCATTTTTGCATGGACTCCCTTTGTACATTGTTTAGACATTGGAGCTTGTACTGTATAGAACTCAACTGCCAGCTGTAGTTTTGCAGAGATCTGCAAAGACCATATTGCTTCCTTCCCTCTTCTGTTTCCATGCAAACTATTTAGCTTCGTGACCTCCTGGCTGAACAAAAAGCCCAGCTTTGGTTGGATTAAAGTTGGGCTTGTTTTAACTATGGATAATAGAATATACCATCATTTTCCAGGTAAATATAAGATGCTAATCTGTAAACCATGACTTAGAATGGCTGAATTGGCACATCACACTACACTGAAGCCGAGCAAGCGGCATTATGGCATAGCATGTTATCTGAAAGACAATAACATGTTAGAAGGCACTTTGGAGGTCTTCTAGTCTAACCCCTTGCTCAAGCCTGGGAGAACTTACACCCATGATGGTGAACCTATGGTATGTGTGTCCAAAATGGCATGCAAAGCCATGTCACCTGGTGACGGGTGTTTGTCTTCTGGGTTTCTGGCACACATCCACGAGCAACAATCAGCTGTCCATGTCCAGTATGCGCATGCCTGCAAGCCAGCTGATTGTCGGAGGCGCATGCATCCCAGAACCTAAAAGTTCAGCTTTTTCGGGACGCCATCTCCGCGCGCACCACTGTGCCGAAAACTGGCCTGTATGTGTGCTCCGGCCAGCAGATCGTTAGGCACGCTTGCACGCTGGATCACGGAAGTTCGGCTTTTCCAGAGCGTGGCCTTGATGAGTGCGCGCGCGTGCAACATTTCCGCAGAACCTGTTTGGCACTTGGTGCCGAAAAGTTAAGCCATCGCTGCCCTACACCATTTCAGACAAATGGCAGCTCAATCTCTTCTTAAAAACCTCCAGTGAAGAGGCTGTGGAGCATTTAATAGTCTCTTCAAGAACCTTGTGCAGTATGAAGGAATGTATTCCAACAGTTGTGTTGCACAACACACCAGCAGCAGCCTAAACAATTTGACAAGGTTGATGGTTCTCCCTTGGACTGAAGTGTGTTTACTGTTGGAGACGTTGTATAAGAACCTTTATGGAAGATCTCCAGAACGGGAATGATTGCGAATGGACCACTGGGCTGCAGCGAAGAAGAGTAGAAAGGTAAGATAAATAAAAGATACTTTGGTTGAAAACAAGTCTGGCCATCGCGCTTCTCAACAAAAGGCAGTCTTAGTCATTTTCCTTTTTATAGCTGCGCCAGAGGTTGCTAAGTCCCGTTTCCAGCCTGCCTTGGCATTGTTGGGGATTTGTTCTGACAGCCACACAATTGTTCAGGGAATCTGTTGTTGTGTCTTGTCCCATCTATCCTCAGGGCGGGTCACGTGCCGGAGAAAGACACGCTTCAGAGGAAGCCATTCAGTACGGTTACATAACAGGAAGATGGAGGAAGGACGGAAGGAGCATCGGGGCATCCAAAGCAGATGACGTGGTTACCCCCGGAGGGGTCTTTGCAAAGCTCCTTTAGCGCTTCTTAACTCTTGCTGTTCTGTGCAACCGTTCCCAGACAGGCTTTCATTTCACATAGCATTCTGCTGTTTACTGGGAAAGGCTTTGCAGCTGTAGGAAAACACCTGAGAATCTGAAATAGACTGTTTCTTCGCGAGAAACGTCCTCCTCAAGGGAGACAAAGACGCCTGCTAACAAAAGCTTTGTTCTGCGCTGTGAACATCGGCCTCCCTTTGAGAGCCAGTCTCCACAGGTCTTTAAAGGCAGCAGCAGCATCCTCTGGAAGAGAGAGGTTTGGCTCTATCCAGAGGCCAAAGGAACAAGCCCTCAACATCTGGAAACAGACCATTTCTTTCCATTGGAAGATTTTCCTCTTCGAAAAAAATCCAACCTCCAAGGAACGGAGGAAGCCTGGTGATAGTGTACCCATAACTCCACTCCTTGACTAGTGCTGCAATGTTGGGACTCTTCTCCATTTTTATTTACCGTATTTTTCGTAGTATAAGACGCACTGGAGTATAAGACCTACCAAGATTTTGAAGAGGCCAAATAAAATAAAAAAGTTTTTTGCACTCTGCAGACCACCAAAAACGGCCCAATTTTTGCGAAAACGGGCCCGTTTTGTTTTCCAAAAAAAGGCATGAATAGCCTTTAGGAGGCTTGTACAGTGCTCTTAGGGAGTGGGGGCCCCCAAAATGAGCAAAAAACAACCCGTTTTTTGCAAAAAATGGCCCTTTTTAAAAAAAATGGCAGGCATAGGCTTTAGGAGGGTTATAGAGTGCTCCTGGGCGATGGGATGGCAAAATTGAGCAAAAAATGGCCCATGTTTTGCTCATTTTTGCCCTCCCCAGCCCCCAGGAGGACCCTGGAAGCCTCCTAAAGGCTATGCATGCCATTTTGGTGAAGGGGCGGGGTTTCTGGAGGCAAAAAAAATCTGTATTCATTGTATAAGACACACACAGATTTTCAGCCTCTTTTTAGGGAAAAAGGTGCATCTTATACTCCAAAAAATATGGTATTTATTTATTTTGGATAGGAGTAAAGGGAGGATAGAATTTTTAAAAGTTAAAATTGGTGCCTTGAGCTTAAGAGGTTGAATGTACCTCTTTTTAAAAAAATAATAATAATACAAGCATTGTACTAACCATGGGTGCCTCTCTTTTTGACAGCATGAGCTTGGGTTGCTCTGAGCTTGCAGGTTATGATTGGTGAAACATAGTTTGTACTACAGCATGTAGTGTGAACCCAGTCCATATTGGTTCACAGGCAGTGGTGGGATTCAAATTTTTTTACTACCAGTTCTGTGGGCGTGGCTTGGTGGGCGTGGCAGGGGAAGGATACTGTAAAATCTCCATTCCCTCCCGATCAGCTGGGACTCAGGAGGCAGAGAATAGATGGGGGCAGGGCCAATCAGAAAGTGGTATTTGCCGGTTTTCTGAACCATTCAAAATTTCCGCTACCGGTTCTCCAGAACTGGTCAGAACCTGCTGAATACCACCTCTGTTTATAGGTAGTCCTCCACATGATCACAGTTGGGAGCAGAATCTACATTGCTAAGAAGGCGGTTCTTACGGGCCTGATTTTATGGCCTGTTTTTCCACGATGGTTAAGCAAACCATTGCAAGTTGTTAAATGAGTCACACGGTCATTAAGCAAATCCAACTTTCCACATTGACTTGGTTGAGAGCCAGCTGGAAAGGTCCAAATGGTGCCCCAATTTTGATCGCGCGATGATGGCTTATAATTGATGGATGGCTTATATAATTAGGATATAAATTTAAATAGCTGTCCACTGTATGTTCATCTATCATGGTATGGCAACGGTTGGATTTAAATAGCAGGAGCTATTCATTGATTGCATTGGCTTATATGAAATCATTCAGGTGGGGGAGAATTTCTAAGTAGAGAAGAATTATGGAACCATAGAATCGTAGTCCTGCTTCAAAGCTGGAAGATGAATGAGGAATGCTCCATATGCATTCTGCGGCTACATGTATAATCTTTATGTTCCATTAAAGCTACCATCTGTCATTTCACAAACAGAGACGCCCGTGTCTTCCACCCTTCTGCTCTTGCTCCCCAATTTTATTTTTTGCTGTCATCTGTCTGTCTATCATCTATCCATCCATTCATCCACCCATCCATCTCCAGCTGCTTTATTCTTGGCCTCTGCAATTTCTTTGCTGTCTCGAATGACAAAAACTGGCCCTGGTGAGCGTGTCGGATTACTCATACAAAGATGACCTACTAAAACTCGTGAACGTTTAGCCGGCTGCCTTTTCGTTCTGTAGCCTCAAGCACAAAAGAAAGGAAAGGAAATGTATGCATCTGGTCGGGGAATGGGATTTATGCAAGCAGCAGATTTTAAGAAGGGGCAGCACTTCGGTCACCTCATTATTTATTATTATTTATTTCGTTTGTCAAACATGTTATGAGATAACAGCTATAAGTATAAACATGGACAGGAATACAGGAAATGAGTACAAATAAATGGGGACAATAGGGCAGGGATGGTAGGCACGCTGGTGCCCTTATGTACGCCCCCTTACAGACCTCTTAGGAATGGGGTGAGGTCCAAGTGAGACAGTTTAAGGTTAAAGTTATGGTGGTTTGAGGCTCTAACAACGGAGTAGGTAGAGCATTCCAGGTGTTGACCATTCTGTTGCTGAAGTCGTATTTTCTGCAATTGAGTTTGAAGCGGTATACCTTAATAATAATAATAATAATAAATTTGAATTTATTAGCCGCTCCCTCTCCACACAGGACTCGGGGCGGCGTACAATAAAACATATAAAAACATAAAGACATATGTGCAAACACATAAACATCCAAATACACACATATACAAAGACTTACATGCACGGAGGAGGTAACAAATTACATCCTTAAGAATGTAATTAAGAATGTTAAAAATCAGCCATTAAAATACCCCATTAATAAAAACACAATTTAAAATTCAAAAGGACTGTCAGGAGGAATAAGAAAAAATTACGGTTGAGCCAGGCCAGATAATTGAAAGAGGTGGGTCTTCAGCTGTACACGGAAGGAGCGGAGATCGGAAGAAATCCTGATGTCACGGGGGAGGTCATTCCACAGGGCTGGGCCCATCACAGAGAAGGCTCTGCTCCTGGGTGTCGCCCCCCGACACTGTTTAGTGGACGGCACCCGAAGAAGTCCCTCTGTGTGTGAGCGAATTGGTCGTAGGGATGTATGGGGCAGGATGCGATCCCGCACAAACCTTGAGTTTGTATCGATTGTTTGCCCCTATATTATTGTGGTTGAAGCGGAAGAAGTTGTTGAACAAGACATTGTAGCAGACAATGTTGTGTACTATGCCTAGATCGGACTGTAGGAGGCGTAGTTCAAGGTTGTCCAAGCCCAAAATTTCAAGCCTAGTAGCATAAGGTATTCTACTGTGAGCAGAGGAGTGGAGGACTTTTCTCGTGAAATACCTCTGGACTCGCTCAATTGTAGTAATGTCCGATATACAGTGTGGATTCCAGGCAGACGAGCTGTATTCGAGAATTGGTCTGGCAAAGGTTTTGTATGCTCTAATTTGCAGTATAAGGTTCATTATGCTTGCCATCTTCTGTTTTTGACCTCCCTCAATAGACAATCTTGATGAGTATGATCAGATTATTTTCGATCTTTGGGCTAATATTTACTGGTGTTTAGTTAAGTTTTCTTTGTTTTGTCTGCAGGCTACTGATAAAATCATCAAAGGTAATATTGAAACTTGGACAGCAAGATTAAGACACATGGATTCCAACTGCTAGAAATCCCCAGCCAAATTGCTGAGTGGGGAGTTCTGGGAGTTGAAGTCCACATGTCTTGACGTTGCCAAGTTTGAGAATCCCTGCTCTGTGGGTTCTTAGAGGATCAGATGAGGACAAATGAGGAGTCTAACTGGTTTCATTGCCAGATTTTGGAGTAAATGTAAGCGGTTTACAGAGTCAGCCTATTGACCCCAACAATCTGGGTCCTCATTTTACCCACTTCGGAAGGATGGAAGGCTGAGTCAACCTTGAGAGTTCCATCTTCCACCTCCTGGCAAACATTTTATTGGGGAATTTTTAAGGGTATTTTAATATTTGTATTTTAACTAAGAATTGTACAGTATATTTTTTACCTCCTCCGTCTACGTCCACGTCTATGTCTATGTCTATGTCTATGTTCATGTCTATGTATTTGTATATGGTTTTAACATGACTGTACACCGCCCCGAGTCCTGCCTAGGAAAGGGTGCGGTCTAGAAATAAAAGTTGTTATTATTATTATTATTATTATTATTATTATTATTATTATTATTATTATTATTATTATTATTATTATTGAGGCGTAGGGACTCGAACTGCCGAACTACAGCCAGCAGTCAGCAGAAGTAGCTTGCGGTACTGCATTCTAACCACTGAGCCACCACGCCGTTCCTCTCCTTTAATTAGCTCACCTCTTTCTGACTACCTACCCCATTACTTATTTACCTGCCAAGGTAAACCAACTTCAGTCAGCCCCATCCAACATTTCTGGTACTTTATTAAGAATTGGGTCCAAAACACCTGGGGGACATAATATTTTCCGCTCGTGTCACCTGTCCTTTATTTGAACCAATTTCTCCATATTGAGATACAGTTTTCCTGTGAAGTTGATGCAATACACAGATTGTTTTTTTTAAAATGCATATTGGAGGAAATGCATCATAAATGAAGCATTTAACATTATTTATTTATAAAACAAAAACAAAAATAGCACACAAAGGCCAATCTCTTATTAATCAAAACATCATGCTGAACGACGGAATTAAATTACTCACATTTAATGCAGTTTTCTTAATAATAGGAAAACATGAGAAATTAAACACATGCATTAGTATATAGTAATCCAAATATGTAGGTCTATAGTAGGCACTCCCTATTGTAAAATTCTTCTGGAAGTGGAGCTGTTCAGATCGTTGAATAAGCGGGTATCATTCCAGGCTTATGTTATTTATTTTTTATTGGTAGCAATAGTACTAAAGCATGTACTGCATTGTATAATACACCTATATTTAACTTACCACTTTGGGAATGAGACAGGAGAAGCAGACTAAGCAACTAATTAAAAGCATCATAGCAAACGATAAAACCATTAGGTATAACAATTAATTTCAGCCCCATTAAGGTGGATTATGATTGAATAAAAATTCAATTCTAAGCAGAACAGCTTAATTAGCTGAACAGAGAAAAGGGTCCCTTCATTGGATGGATCCTTATGAAAGCTAGATGGTTCTTGATCTGGGATACTTGCATTTGGATTTCTCCTGTATCGAACAGAAGGATGGACCACAGGGACCGAAAATGATCCCTTCCAATTCTGTGATTTTAATTTCAGTGGGTCTTCTTAGCGCTAATTTAGCTCAGTGATTGTGTGTCTGTGGAGCACAATAAGAAACTCCAAAAAGGGGCAGCATTGTTTGAAAATAAGGGACATGGCAAATTAGGAACAAATCCAACAGCTGCTCCAATTTACTCCTGAAAATGCAAGGGGGTGGGTCAGTGGTGGGATTCAAAAAAATTTAACTACCAATTCTGTGGGCGTGGCTTGGTGGGCATGACATGATTTGGTGGGTGTGGCTTAATGGCCGTGACAGGGGAAGGATACTGTAAAATCTCCATTCCCTCCCCACTCCAGGGGAAGATTACTGCAAAATCTCCATTCCCTCCCGATCAGCTGGGACTCGGGAGGCAGAGAATAGATAGGGGCGGGGCCAGCCAGAGGTGGTATTTACCGGTTCTCCAAACTACTCAAAATTTCCACTACCAGTTCTCCAGAACTGGTCAGAACCTGCTGAATACCAATTTTGGGTTGGGGGTCTCCCTCTCAGTATAAGGAATCTTCTTGATGACTTCAGATTTGAGAAGGGACAGAAGAATCCTTTATGTGTCTACTCAAAAGCAGATTCAGTGGGGGGGGGGGTTAAATAGCTTTGCAGTTAAAAATCTGCCCTCTTTTTAGTTGTTACATGTGGGAGCCACATTTTTAAAAGGTAAGAGGGTTGACCAGAGCTGCCATCTTGACTTTCTGGACTCCCTGCTGATGCCCCTTTTGAGAAGTAAATACTTTTATTATTCAACAACGTTTGTTTCTAATTAAATACACCTAGATGTAGTTTAAAATGAAATGTGTGTGTTGACATCTTCACTTGAAAAAGGAAGTTATGTTGGGATCTTGCTGAAGCCTTTGAAGTTAAAGTGGCTTTGGAGGTGGGGGAAGCGTTCTACAACGATATGAAAAAGCTTTTAATGTATTCGTTTCTTTGCTAATTGATATCTTAAACGGAACTGTGGCACGAATTCCAGAGAGGGCAGCTGGCTGCCTTCTCCACGGTCTTCACACACCACCAACCTTCCCTGCGAATAGCTGGAGTCAGTCCATTAAAAGAGGAATCAGAAATAATTTATACAATTGCCATTTGAAAGATTAAAATCAAGCAAGTCCCATCTTCCCTGTCTAGAAAGGGGCTCCTTTTGTCATACACTGGAGACTATACACACCATTAGTTTGATCACCGAAAGCCATCTGTCTTGGTGAGATAAACTTGATGTAATCCCTTGGGCAAAAGGGAGGACAATGTTTTCACTGTGTTGTGTTGCAGAAATCCAGAGAGTGAGATACAGGCTCAAACGTGCCTTGAGATCTGAATCTACTTATCCCAATTGCACAGGGATCAACTGAGCCGTAACTAGCTTCCAATTCTTCTAGAATCACCTGAATGAAAATATTTAACAGAGGTGTAGCTTGCTCACTAATGGAGAACTTGTAACTCTCCAAATATTGATGTTTTTCAGAGGAGAACTTGCAGCGCTTCAAATATCGCTGAACAACATCTACAGACCTTTTGAACTCACCTAACAAACCAAGGGAATCCCAATCTGAGGGAGATGGGCAGTTTAGAAATAGGATAGATGATTGATAGATAGATAGATAGATAGATAGATAGATAGATAGATAGATAGATAGATAGATAGATAGATAGATAGATGATAGATAGATAGATGATAGATAGATAGATAGATAGATAGATAGATAGATAGATAGATAGATAGATAGATAGATAGATGATAGATAGATAGATAGATAGATAGATGATAGATAGATGATCGATCGATAGATAGATCGATAGATAGATAGATATGAGAGAGAGAGAGAGAGAGAGAGAGATGATAGATAGATAGATGAGAGAGAGATGATAGATAGATAGATGAGAGAGAGATGAGAGAGAGAGAGATGATAGATGAGAGAGAGAGATGATAGATAGGTAGGTAGGTAGGTAGGTAGGTAGGTAGAGTAGATAGATAGATAGATAGATAGATAGATAGATAGATAGATAGATAGATAGATGATAGATAGATAGATAGATAGATGATAGATAGATAGATAGATAGATAGATAGATAGATAGATAGATGGATGATATATAGATGAGAGAGAGAGATGATAGATAGATGATAGATAGACAGTTACACCTTTGATCTGTGTTGAGTTCTTTTCTCTACAACAGCAGGGGGCCAAATGGCCAATTGTGAGAACAAAGGGAGAGATGATGCTGATAGCGCTAATGAGGACGCTCTTATCCTAACACTATAAAAGGAAGGTCATTCTCTCTCTTAGGTGTGGCTCTTCCCTACATATCAGCGGTGGTATTCAGCAGGTTCCGACCAGTTCTGGAGAACCGGTAGTGGAAATTTTGAGTAGTTTGGAGAACCAGTAAATATTACCTCTTGACTGGCCCCACCCCCATCTATTCTCTGCCTCCCGAGTCCCAGCTGATCGGGAGGGAATGGGGATTTTGCAGTAACCTTCCCCTGCCACGCCCACCAAGCCATGCCCACAGAACTGGTAGTAAAAAAATTTGAATCCCACCACTGCCTGTGAACCAATATGGACTGGGTTCACACTACGTGCTCTACCACAAACTATGTTTCACCAATCATAACCTGCAAGCTCAGAGCAACCCAAGCTCATGCTGTCAAAAAGAGAGGCACCCATGGTTAGTACAATGCTCACCAAGCCATGCCCACCAAGCCATGTCACGCCCGCCATGCCACACCCACAGAACCAGTAGCAAAACATTTTGAATCCCACCCATGCTACATATCCTTGTATGTGTTTGGAAATGCTACTCTTTGATCAAAGATTAAACGCTGCTTCTTTCTCAAGCCTCGGTTTAAGTTCTCATTTCGGCTCTCTTGGTGGGCTTAAACATACCCTCGGACCTTACAACAACAAAGAACAATAGAACATCCCTTAGTTTTCCCTTTTGTTCTTTTTAATAGAAACGAAACATTCAGTGACCTGGCTCCCAGCCTCTTGTTAACAGAAACCAGCAAAAGCTGATCCCGGGGAAAAGGCTACTAGAGTCTGAGGCCTATCTACCAACCCCATTAGAAAGGCCCTTGCCCTTGTTGCCATGGAGACAGAGAGCAGCTGTAAGGGGAGGTTGCAAGATGGCCATGACAGACTGTACCCACAGATGGATCAGATGGCATGGGTCTGCCTCAGATGGACAATGTCAGACATCAGATTTCCTGATGCAGCTTGCAGCTTGCAAGCCAAACGACCAACGTGTATCTTAGGGTCCATAAATAGATCATTCCCCAAGAAATCAAGGGCATCTCCAAACAGTGATGAACCTTAGCCTGCATTTGCATAAACTTTGCATATCTCAATTTATATGAATAGATGGAGTATATATATTTTTGGCGGTAGATTTATACATCATAGTAATTCCTGTCATTTTTTCTCCTTGTACATTTTTATTGGGTTATAAGGTTTTTGTTGTTAGTTGCAAAATCGTGTTCAACCCATCACGACCCCATGGACAACATTCCTCCAGGCCTTCCTGTCCTCTACCATCCCCCGGAGTCCATTTAAGCTCACGCCAACTGCTTCAGTGTCTCCATCCAGCCACCTTATTCTCTGTCGTCCCTTTCTTCTTTTGCCCTCAATCGTTCCCAGCATCAGGCTCTTCTCCAGTGAGTCCTTCCTTCTCATTAGGTGGCCAAAGTATTTGAGTTTCATCTTCAGGATCTGGCCTTCTAAAGAGCAGTCAGTGTTGATCTCTTCTAGGACTGACTGGTTTGAGTACCTTGTAGTCCTTGTCATACAAAATGAAAGATTGTTGTTGTTAGTTGCGAAGTCGTTTCCAACCCATCACAACCCTATGGACAATGTTCCTCCAGGCCTTCCTGTCCTCTACCATCCCCCGGAGTCCATTTAAGCTCACGCCAACTGCTTCAGTGACTCCATCCAGCCACCTCATTCTCTGTCGTCCCTTTCTTCTTTTGCCCTCAATCGTTCCCAGCATGAGGCTCTTCTCCAGGGAGTCCTTCCTTCTCATTAGGTGCCCAAAGTATTTCAGTTTCATCTTCAGGATCTGGCCTTCTTAAGAGCACGTTTTTAATTAATCCAAAAGTGTGTGGCAGAAGCAGTCAGTTTTCTCCAACCTGAGGGCCAATTGGGCATGTGGACTTCAAACACCTAGATGCCCTAGCCATTGTGGAGAATTCTAGATCTGGAATTCCATACAATTGGAGGGTCTCCAATTTGGAGAAAGCTGAATTCGATTGAAAGCAAACTTTACAATATTCTGGTTCAGTATAATATATATATGTATAGTTTTTAAACTTCAAATAAGACTTGAACTGTGAACAACTTTGCCTTTAGGCAAGGTTTCACAACCTTAACATATTTTAAATGGGTGGACCAACTCTCAAAATCAACTCCCAAATTCCAATACCAACTCCCTAGCCAAGTATGGCTGTTGTTGAGAATTTTATAAGCTAAAATTTACGTAGATGGAAATTACAAAGCTTTGGAAACACGGTGCTAGATTAAAATAGGGTTGATTGGTTTTTGTTTCAACTTATTGTGTACACACTGCCTTGGGTTGCCTCTTTTTTTTAAAAAAATATTATTAAACAGTTTTTTCAATTTTTTAACACAATTATCATCTTTGCAACATTTCCACATTGGTATATCTCCATTATACCATTTTTACCCGTACATGTATACATATATTTCTTTTATACATTTCCATCTACTAATATATTAATTCATCTACAATCCATCTTATATCCATACATATGTACTTAGATTTCTTCTATACATATTACTCTACACACACACACACACGTGTCTGTCTGTCCCTATCATCCATATCTATCTATCTATCTATCTATCTATCATCTATCTATCTATCTGTCATCTATCTATCTATCTATCTATCTATCTATCTATCCATCCATCCATCCATCTATCATCTATCTATTTATCTATCATCTATAACCTATTTATCTATCTATTGCAATAATACTTAGATTTATATACCACTTCATAGGCTTTACAACCCTCTCTAAGTTCTATTTCCCCATAAAATCTGGCAGGACAACATAGCACATGTTTCATCTCAATATAATTTCAGGCCACTTCTTTTTGTTAGCCATTTTTCTTTAACGGTAATGGATGAAAAATCTCTTGGCTTTCTCTGCTGGGTAATAATTTGGGCAGCAAGAAAGATGTTTGACTTTTTTTATACATCGCTGGGCTCAAACTGTGAGTGATGCCAAAATATATGTCTATAAGCTGAAATATTTTGCTGTATGCATTTTATGAACAATTTAGGGAAGAGAGAGTGAAAGGAGGAGGGAATGATATATAAGAAATATATATTCCTTAGACAGTTGTCAGAATCAAGGATAAACATTCAAATTCAATACAGTTATTAAAATAAGCACATGTTTAGCCAATCTCACTATGAAATTTATGATAATGACTTGGCTAGCCATTCAGTGAATTCTATTCATTTAGAATGCTATCTCTTGTCCAACTGCAAAATTATCTTTAAAAAATCAGCTAAGCCATTTTAAACAGCAAAGAAAGAAAAAACATTTCTGGTTTGTATAATAAGAAAGCATTCTGCTGATAATGTTTTGAACAATCCCTCCTGCAATAATGCTGAAAGCTATCCTTATATAACAGAACCCCATCTGAATACTTAGTCTTAGGAAATAAAGGTACAAGATATGCTGGAAAACCAGGATGCATAAAATATTTCCTATGGAAAAGACAAAAATAATTGCATATTATAAATTTTGGGTGGGAGCAGGTCACCTCAAGCCCCCCAGATCTTTGCAGCTCCTTTCCAAAATGTGTTGATAAAACAACCCCAGATGCTAATATGGTTTTCTGCTTCGTCTTTTTTTTTTTTTTGGTGTGAAAGTAGGACAGCAGCAGTAGCCTCAAATAACCTTAATACACCTATTTTATTTCTGCTTTAAAAAATCCGCTTGCTAAACATGTAAGAGGGCAGACTATTCTAACTGCCTTTGTGTGAAGTCACTCATTCTTAGTTTTAGCCTTTGTTGAGTGAAAAACAAAATATATCCCCAGCCACAGAACTAAGACGGAAGTTAAAATTAGGTTCAAAGAGTAAGACGCTCTATAGGAAATGGAAATGCGTGTTTCAAAAACTGAGTAACAGCCAGTGGCATATGCCTGACAAAGCTTTAGACCTAAGGGACTGTTCTGAAGGCTTTGATAGTGTTTATAAATACTTGGATAGTGGAGAAAGGTGTCTGCTTTGTATTGATCCGAATTCCTTGCATTGATTTAATGCTATATAGACTCATGCAAAATAATTTGCATTTTTTAAAACAGAATGTACTTCATGCATCCAGAAATTAATGCCTGAAGGACATGGAAATTTTTAGCTGCTGCTGAAAGGATTGCTGGTATACTACAACTTGTCTTATTTTTTCATGTTCCTATGCATGGAATGTAATTGCCTCTTTTCCAGGGCTGTGCACATGTACCTTGCCTTGATTTAAAATATTTTGCTTTTATTCTGCACTAAATACATTGTTAAAGTAGTAATGCAGCATCTGATAGGGAAAAAAATAACTTTTACAGATCCAACCATGTTACCATGCCTTGAAAGACAATCGTGGGTTTGTCTGTTTTAACAGAAAACGGAACTAATAAGTACGGTAATGGTTTCTTTTAATTGAGTTTTCACTCTATTTGCCACCCAGATTCCATGCTAGGAGGTAGATAGCCATCTAGATTTGGTAGAATAAAAATAAAGAAATCAAATCATAACGAAGACGTAAAAGGAATAACATGGGACAATGCAGCAGCGAGAAAAGAAGAGATACACTTTTATCAAAGGTAGCCAAGGAAATTGTGATCTTCACCATTAGCAACAGCACTTAAGACTTATATACCATGCTTCACAGTGCTTTTTACAGCCCTCTCTAAGTGGTTTACAGAGTCAGCTTCTTGCCCCCAACAATCTGGGTCCTCATTTTACCTACCTTGGAAGGATGGAAGGCTGAGTCAGCCTTGAGCCGGTCAGAATCGAACTGCTGGCACTGAGCAACAGCACTTAAGACTTACATACCGCTTCACAGTGCTTTCCAACCCTCTCTAAGTGGTTTACAGAGTCAGCCTATTGCCCCCCAACAATCTGGGTCCTCATTTTACCCACCTCGGGAGGATGGAAGGCTGAGTCAACCTTGAGCCTGGTGAAATTCGATCTGCCAAATTGCTGGCAGCCAGCAGTCAGCAGAAGTAGCCTGCAGTACTGCACTCTAACCACTGCGCCACGGCGGCTCAAATTTGTATTTATTATTAAAGCATAAAGAGCCAAGGAGAGGGATGTTCACAGTGAGGGATAAGGTCAAAAAAGTCAAGATGGTTGCTGCAGCTGCACAACCAAAGCCTCACTCTTTTTTTACTTGTGCTGTGCACATGACACAGGTTATACAGGAGCAAGGCTTTGACTGTGCAGCCAGAGGCATTATTTTGACTTTTTGACGTACCCTGCGGACACTCGCTGGCAAGGAGTCTATGAAGGAGAGCAGAGGCCTCCATACGCCACTCCTCTTAAAAGGTTACTGCAGATAAAAATATGGGTTGCTTTTCTGCTGCAGCTTCTCATAAAAAAAAACACATCAGTACTGCATAAAGAATGAAGTTAAATTTATGCATAGTTCGGGGGGGGGGGGGACTCTCAACTCAAAATCAAACCTGCCAGTTCTTTTGGCTTTTTTAGCACAAGGACGGTTAACTACCAGGTGCATTGCCTCTTTTTCCAAACATATATTTTTCTGCAATTTTTAGATGCCAATGGAGACACCCCGTTTGATCCCTGAAAGCGGCTGGTAACTATTAGCTACCAAAGATCACTCAATAATGATCTTGGCATCCATGTTTAGAATGCACCTCTTTAGCTATTAGCCAAATGAGACATTAGGGAGAAAAAGCACCTATCCTAGTGATGGTGAACCTTTTCGGCTGGTCTGTACCAGAAACCCAAAGACCAGCTGGCGGGCACATGCATGCTGGGTTTTTTGGCTATTTTTGGTCATTTTCAGCCCTAAAACAGCCTGAAAATGGCCCCAAAATAGCCACCCAAAAGGCCTGAAAATGGCCCAAAAAGCAGCCTGTTTTTTGGATGTTTTTCAGGATGTTTTCTAGTCCTCTGGTGCCTGCAAAGGCCAGCTGCAGGGTGCTTATGTGCCAGTGGTGGGATTCAGCCAGTTTGTATCTATTCGGGATAACTGGTTGTTAACTTTCTAAGCAGTTTAGAGAACCGGTTGTTGGAATAAATCTTATTTTGTTTTTTTCCCCACTTTGCAGGGCTAATCCTGTAAGGAAGGCAGGAAGGAAACATTCTGGTGTTGTTTCTAGCCTAATCTTTGTTGCCCCGTTTACAGAAACTGCCTCTCCCGTTAACCCTTATTACATTGTAACAGCTAAGGCGAAGCGCCCATCGATGTGAGTGACGTTGAGTTGGCCACGCCTACCCAGTCACATGACCACCAAGCCACGCCTACCCAGCTGGTCATTAGGGCAGAGAACCGGTTGTTAAATTATTTGAATCCCACCACTGGTGTGTGCATGTCGGAAACCAGAAAAGCAGTTGGTGACAGCACACATGCCCACAGAGAGGGCATAGGTTCGCCATCATAGCCCTATCCTGTATTACATTCCCATCCAGTGTTTCTCAACCTTGGCCATTTTAAAACAGGTTGGGTTTTTAACTCCCAGAATTCTGCAATTTGAAGTCTTCCTGTCTTAAATTGCCAAGGTTGAGTCCTCCCCTGTCGGCTTTCTATGATGTTCGTAATCCTCCCCTACCAAGATCATCAAAGCATCCCACACAAATTGTAGGATTGACCCCTCAAAAGCATCCTGCTATTCAGAAGCGAAGGAATGTCTAAGCTTCCCTTTAACTGAAGGACCAGGATTGATCCCCATTAATTCCTACAATCACAGATCAATCTTGCAAATGATCCTCCTTACAAGGCACACTGCCACCTAAGAGGAAGTCCTGCCTCATCTCAAAGAGATGAGGCAGGCTCGGTCCAGAAATAAACATTTAACCATCTCATCAGAAGGAGGTATTAATAATACAAAGGACTTTCTTCTGAGCTTGTTAGGCCTGAGCTTACTTCTTTTGTGCCTTGCAGTCTAATTAGAGACGAGGGAATTTTGTTTTATTTTTTAGTGCTTCGCCTAATCTCTTTAGACTCTTCTATTTTAGTTTCACAGCAAATGCCTTGTCGGAACAGGCTTTTTCCTCCGGTGTTGAATATTTCACAGCTTGTCTGCTTTGCCTGGCTGGGGGTGGGTGGGTTGTTGGAAAACAACAGGTCTCTAGTCTAGATCCAAGGTGAAGAAACCAATGCTCACACTTTGCAACAACTAATTAATGTGCTTCATGTCATTGATGAAGGTAGTGTGGAGGGTGGTAGAAACCCACTTTCACAGCAGCTGTTTGCCCATTAGAGAACAGCAGGAAGACCATGGGGTGGTAGACCCCATGTAACATTTTTAATGCCTTCCTAGACTGGGTAATGGTGAAGGAAAAGGGTATCACCAAAAGTAGGAGAGAAGAACCAGAGAAGAACCTGTTGTGGCTGGCCAGTGGAGCTGGCAGCAGAGTCAGCCAGTGAGGAGGTTGGGGAGGAACATGGGCCAGTCCTGAAGTCTGGGGAAGGCCCTGATGAGGGCTCTGCATTGGAGGCAGAGAGGGGCCGAGGGCAGGGGTGAAATCCTACTGGTTCAGCCCGGTTCGGCCGAATCAGCAGGGACGATTAGCATCAGTTCTCCGAACCGGTGGCAAAATTCCCTGGTGGCCCCGTCAATGCCCGCCTGGTCACCACTCACCACTTCGGGCCACTCACTTGGCCCTTCCAGCCGCTCGACCTGCCCACCCAATCCAAACGTTTCTCCCTCCATTCACAGCAAAGCTGCTACAGTCTGTCCCTTTAAGGTAGACCCAGGGAGGGAAAGGGCCGGGGGGGGGGGGGACAACAAAGGGAGCAGCAACTCCACTGTGAACAGAGGGAGAAACGTTTGGATTGTCTCTGCTGCATTTAACGTTGAATTTTGTGACAGAGACAATAGAATAGAATAGAATCCTTTATTGGCCAAGTGTGATTGAACGCTCAAGGAATTTGTCTTTGGTTCCTATGCTCTCAGTGTAAGCACATAAAAGAAGAATAAAATGGAATGGAATGGAATGGAATAGAATAGAATAGAATAGAATAGAATAGAATAGAATCTTTTATTGGCCAAGTGTGATGGGACACTCAAGGAATTTGTCTTTGGTGCCTATGCTCTCAGTGTAAGTGCATAAAGAAGAATAGAATAGAATAGAATAGAATAGAATAGAATAGAATAGAATAGAATAGAATAGAATAGAATAGAATCCTTTATTGGCCAAGTGTGATTGAACACTCAAGGAATTTGTCTTTGGTGCCTATGCTCTCAGTGTAAGTACATAAAGAAGAATAGAATAGAATAGAATAGAATAGAATAGAATAGAATAGAATAGAATCCTTTATTGGCCAAGTGTGATTGGACACTCGAGTAATTTGTCTTTGGTGCCTATGCTCTCAGTGTACATAAAAAGAAAAGATACATTCGTCAAGAATTATAAGGTACAACACTTAATGATAGTCATAGGGTACAAATAATCAATCAAATAATACTAGGAAACAAATATAAATCGTAACAAACAACAAAGTTACAGTCATACAGTCCTAAGTGGGAGGAGATGGGTGATAGGAATGATAAGAAGATTAATAGTAATAGTAATTATTATAATATAATTATCTAATTATTTATCCTACCGTGTTTCCCCCAAAATATGACATGTCCCAAAAATAAAGCCATGCCACATTTTTCAGGTGGGCAAAAATATAAGCCCTTCCCCGAAAATAAGCCCCTGGACAACCCCCCCCCCCTTCCAGCCAGGCAGAGCGCCACTCATCAACCTAGAGGTCTCCCGAAGGTGCCAAGCCATGGGAACTGTGGGGGTAAGGGGCAAAGGTGCTTGCGTTGCTTGGCGCCTTTGGGATACCGCTAGGTCTGTGAGTGGCGCTGTGCCCTTCTGGAAAGGGGGTTTGCTGGGCGGCTGCTTGTGAGTGTGGTCACTTCATGGCTGCTGTGTTGCACTGCTGCAACAGTGCAACACAGCCGTTGGCCCCTGAGGCTGTGCCCAGCTCTTTGGGAGCCTGCTTGCAAGAGAGCAGCCGCCCGGCAACCCCAAAACAATCAGCCCTCCCCTGATAATAAGGCTCAAGCCATATTTTGTGGGTCAAAAGAAAATAAGACCCTGTCTTATTTTCGGGGAAACGCGGTAGGAAAGTTCACACATTCTCACGCCCCCCTTCCCTTAAAGCAGTCTTGGAGATCTGGATTTTCCTCCAGACCCCTTAGTTGTGTTAGTTTGTGATATCTCCCTGTTATAATCACCTTTTTTTTTTTAGCTCAATGGTTTCATTTTTAACTGGTATCTCGAGACTTGCTGTTGAGTTGGGTGGTGTTGGAAATTTCCATTATAAATGAATTCCATTTCTACGAGTTAAAAGGAGCAGCACTGTATTTAACTGATTGTATTTAGCCTTTCACTGTAAGTTCAATTTAACTTTTTTATGGGCTGATCTCAGAAGTCTTAAAAGGATAATAAATAAAATAATGGAATAAAAGAGTGCCAGAACCTTAAAAGGAATAATCTAGCAGGCCACTTATCATGAATCTTCTGCAACATTAGCTAAAGAAACTAGTTTAGCTTTACCTTTTGCTGCAATTCTTAGATTTTGTGGGGGGAAATGCCACTATTTACTGTACATGTCATTTATGTTTATAGGGGTTGCAACCCACATATCTGGTCATAATTATCTAGCGATGTCCCATCAAGACAATCTCTTGCCCAAGTCAGAGAACAAAACAATGTCTCGTTATGGCTTCTCCAGATGCCCTCTGGAAGCTAATGCCCAATTATAATTGTAATGCAATAGGAAAAATGCTTTAAAATATGGAGAGCATTCATATTAACATAAATCAAATTCAGCTCACTCTTAGCTGCTGCCTACTGCTCCAATGAACTGTTCAGAATCCAAGAAAAAAATATGGAAGTCCCTAATATAGAGAAACCAAGTGAACTGGGACTTGATTTTGATTTTTCAATAGCAGCAACCACACAGCTGTGGAAAATCACTTATTATTGAAAATAATGTTAATACAAAGTAAATTTAAGAAGTAGAACTAATTGTAGATGTACTAATACTCTGATCTGAGCTTCCTCACTTCACCCTTACTCATTGTTCTCCAGCATTTGGTAACAGATAATGGAATAAGAGAGTTGGAAGGGACCTTGGAGGTCTTCTAGTCCAACCCCCTGCTCCAACAGGAGATCCTGTACCATTCCAGACAATTGGTTGTCTAGTCTCTCCTTAAAAGCCTCCAGTGATGGAGCACTTACAACTTCTGAAGGAAAGCCCTTCCACTGGTTAATTGTTCTCACTGTTAGGAAATTTCTCCTTAGTTCTAGGTTGGTTCTCTCCTTGATTAGTTTCCCTCCATTGTTTTTTCCCTTCCCTTCTGGTACTTTGGAAAATAAGTTGACTCTTTCTTCTTGATGTGGTACCTAAGGATGATGCCTTGTTTTATCTGATAGCAGAATTGTTTGGCCTTCAATATGGTTGGAAATAAGTTTATAGAAATTAGTAGATTGCTTTGGGCTCTGGAAGAGTTGGGTGCCAAGATGCTGAGCTTGTTGATCAGAAGGTCGGCATTTTGGTGGTTCAAATCCCTAGCGCCGTGTAATGGAATGAGCTCCCGTTACTTGTCCCAGCTTCTGCCAACCTAGCAGTTTGAAAGCACATAAAAATGCAAATAGAAAAATAGGAACCACCTTTGGTGGGAAGGTAACAGCGTTCCGTGGGCCTTTGGTGTTGAATCATGCCGGCCACATGATCACTGACATGTCTTCGGACAGCGCTGGCTCTTTGGCTTTGAAACGGAGAGGAGCAACACCCCCTAGAGTCTGGAACGACTAGCACATATATGCAAGGGGACCCTTTACTTCAATCTACAGGGTGACTTTGGGCAGTCTTTCTTTCTTAGCTCAACCTAGTTTAGAAGATTCTTGTTTTTGGATCCCTAGTAGCTTTTTGACCTCCTCAAGGAAAGGCAGAATATAAATCTAAGTAAAATAAGTAAATACCATTACAATGAATTCTGCCATAGGAGGTAACATCAACGGCCTGAAACAGCTGAACCGTATCAGAAATATTACATAGTTTGGCTGTAAATAGCTGCTTGTGAAAAAAAAATATCTATTTCAGCATATTCATTTGGAAAAAAAAAAGTTTGGCTGCTGGGTGCTGTTTCCATGGAAACAGACATCCAATTGGGAAGAGAAAGAGAAATTCCCCGGTTTTAAAGTAATATGTGTTTTGAATGTTTTATCCTGGTTTGTCACAATATTAACCTCCCCTAATAAAACAATGGTTTTGCTGAAAATATTTAGTGTGGGGTTTTTAGTTTTTGGTTCTGGTTATAGATAAAAACCATCTTGATAAAGCTCAATGGATGAGCTAGAGAAGAAAATATTTTTTTAAAAAAAATATCTTATATAATGGATCAGTTGTGCTTTTTTTGTGTGTGGTTATTTTTTTCCGTGAGAAATCCAGATGTCTGCTGCATTTGATATAGGATAAAAATAAATAACCCATGATCAGAGTAAAAGGCAATCTTTGGAGGTATGCTTTGGGTGTGTCAGAAGGAAGAAATGTCAGTTTCATTCAATGCAACCTAAATTTAACAATTTACAGATTATTTACAGCTGTCTTAAAATGCCATAGGCTTGGCCCAATTTACTTGCTTCAATCCAAACACTTGCAATATGTGAGTTGTGGACTCAGCCTGGTTCACACAATAGATGTGTGAGATATTAGTTCTCCGATGATGCCACTGTCAGAGTTCCAAGTAACACCCCCAACAAAAGAAGACTCCTAGGCTTGAGTTTCCTCAAAGTTCCATTTTATTAGAGATGTCATAATGGCACATCTGGAGAAACCCGAATCTGAGGATTTCCAGGTTTTCCCCATCCAAAAGAAAGTTCAAGTCTCCTGCCCAGTAAAATTGGGTATGACTTACTTAACAACTACCTTGCTTAGCAACAGAAATTCTGGTCCCATCTGTGGGTTGTAAGTCAATAGTAGTAATTGACTTACAACCCACAGTTAGTAGCAATAGTAGAATTAGTAATAATAGCCTATAGTAGAATGTCACTGTTAAACTGCCATTTCCTAACTATTAGTTCCCTCCGAATATCTGTTTTTTTAAACTAATGGATTGCTTTGAGCCTGTTTTAAGATTATAAACAACTTTGGAAATAAATATATAAATATACAGGTAAACTGATATAATTCCCCCAGAGATTAGAACTCTAACACCCACTCTAACACTCTTCCGGAAGGCACTGTTTCTGCCAGTGGAGCTGGGGAACCCAGAGCGGGATGGAGCCCATTAAACGGCTCGTGTGATCTGCTACCACGGGGGTGGGACGCGAGGGTGATTTTATTACATTATTTGATTTTTTAATTAGTTTTACTATTTTTTAGATGTGGTTTTCATATTCTGTAAGCCACCTTGAGTCACCATGGGCGAACAGGCGGCAATATAAATTTAATAAAATAAAATAAAATAAACACATAGGGCTGCACGATTAGAAAACTAAATATCTTTTCTAATAAATTTGTGTAGTATTGGAAGAAAAGATTAGTAACCTTTTTATATATTGATTTTGATACGTTACCAACGTTAGAATTTTGTTTTTGAATGTTCCCACGTGACTAGATAAGGGCATTTTATTTTTAAGGAAAGATGCAACTGGTCTTAACAACCTAATGAGTATGATGTGTAGAATGGTTTAAAGCACATGTTTCAGTGATATGCAATAGAGATTATTGTGGGGTTGAATCCAATCAGACTCTTAATTCTAAAGTAACATGCATGAAATCATGAGGACTAAATATACTCAGTTTAAACCTTTCGTGCGTGTGAGTGCTGAAAAAAGAAAAGCTAAAAAAAAAGGTGCGTCACAATAGAGTTGAAACTGTACGTTGCACTTTTAGTAGTGACAGCCAGACTGTTGTGCCTGACATATGTACTTTGTTCTCTTAATACTTGTAGTGAACAATTTAGGCTGACGATTGTCAGGACCTTTCGATACAAAACTGGGTCTTTTTAAAAGCAATTTCTCCTGGAAGCACACGGCAATATTTTATCAATGTTAAAAAAGTGAAACCTAACAACTTTCCTGTCAATTAGCTGAGATTCACGAGCTTCGATCAGAACACATGCAAAGGCCTGATGCACAGTACCTCCAGGGCCTCACTTCCTTCCTATTTTTCAAATCTGCAAACGTTTTTGTCAGCACCTGCTGAAACGTAACGAGGCAGAAACTCCCTGGAGTGAGACACATTTAAACATGCACACAAGTAACACAAGGCAAAACTGGAGCTTTTCATTTTTCACCCAAATTTGTGTTATCTTCAGATTCCCCCAAGTCGTTACTAAAAATGTTGGAAGGTCAGGGTTGTGCAAACATCACACTAATTTTTTTCTCAACTAGGTAATAACTCGGCCAGCCACGCCCCTGAACTGGTTCTCTTGGCGGTGCCGCAGGAGCCACCATCTTGTTTTTTGCTTCTGCGCATGCACAGGAGCATTTTTAAAAGCACTGTGCATGCACACATGCGCGAAGTGCGTCCCTGAGCAAACTGGCGGCAGCAGCAGCCAGAACCCACCCCTGCCTTAAAGTAAAGGTTCCCCCTTGCAGATGTGTGTTAGTCGTTCCGGACTCTAGGGGGCGGTGCTCATCTCCATTTCAAAGCTGAAGAGCTAGCGCTGTCTGAAGACGTCTTCGTGGCCATGTGGCCGGCATGACTAAATACTGAAGGTGCACGGAACACTGTTATCTTCCCACCAAAGGTGGTTCCTATTTTTCTACTTGCATTTTTACATGCTTTCGAACTGCTAGATTGGCAGAAGCTGGGACAAGTAATGTGAGCTCACTCCATTACGCGACACTAGGGATTCGAACCGCCGAACTGCCGACTTTTATGATCGACAAGCTCAGCGTCCTAGCCACTGAGCCACCACGTCCCTCAAAGTACCTTTACTCCATGTGAATTTTAGGAAAGCAAATTTCCTTTGAAGGTCAGGAAAAACTTTGTAAAACAAGAGCAATTTTGAATGGGATCAATTAAAGCCTTTAGCTGGATCTGTCTAAGCATAGGCTAGACAGCCAGTTGTTGAGGATGCTGTGTCATCTGGGCCTCATCACCTCAATGGTTTCTTCCAACTCTATTATTCTATGCATCAGGGAAGTGTTCAAAAAGATTGTGGGATGAAAAGCAGAGTAAAGTGATTTGTTAAAAATGTGTCTAGAACTATTTACCCTGATCTGATCTCCTCCAGATGTCTTCTATTTAAAGTCCTATGATTCTTACCCTATATGGCTAAGGTGATGAAAAACGGTTTAAAGCTTTGTCTTATTGAAAAATTTAAATCACTTTTCAAATGTATTTTGCTTTGTATCCAAAGAACTCCCGAAATAATTCATTCAGTAAAGGAACCTCTAGTGTCAGCACTGTGCCATAACTGAATTTTCTGTTTGAAAGCTCTAAGAATGAATCAAAACAATTTCCAAACATGCTTGATTTAAGAACATAGAACAAATGTGCCATAGGTTGAACAAAACAGGGGAGATTTAAGTCAAGTGGCTGTCCCATCAATCTTTTGTAGAACAAATATGGAGGAACCTAGGGTATCTTAAATCTAAGATATTTATTGTGCTGCAAACATTTTGTGATTTCATCTAGTTCTAATTGAAAAAGTGGAAAAATTACACAATAATTTCTTAAATATTTAAGTGTCACATAATCTGTTGCTATTAAGTCAATTTAAATCTGTACAATACATAATGGCCAAGACAGAATGTCCGACAGATTTCACATGATACAAAAAGTGTGTTTAGCATGCACTGAAACTGCTAATAAATTGGACTTGTATATAAGGATTCTTGGTTCTTAATTTTCCTTTCCAAATATGTTTAAGCATATAGTGACTGAGTTCGCACATTGCAGCTAAGCCTAAAGTGTGAACCCAATTAATCATGGAAGAGGTGAATTCTGCTGTGTAGCCAATGAGCATTTGCACAGATTTGAAGAACCTAAACAAAATTATGCTTTTGAAGTTTGAATGCAACTACAGGGTAATTTATTTGTTGCATTTTCCCTCCAGGAACTTAACATCTTTTAATCTTTTGAACTCCATTTTAATGTTATCATTTATTACATTTATATGCCACCTCTCTCTCTGTGAAAAGCTACTCTTAGATTGTGGATGATGGTTTATTGTATACAGGTAGTTCTTGACTTATAACAACAATTGAGCCCAACATTTCTGTTGCTCAGTGAATTATTTTTTAGTGAGTTTTGTCCCATTTTACGACTATTCTTGCCACAGTTGTTAAGTAAATCATTGCACTTGTTACATCCGTAACACAGTTGTTAAGTGAATCCGGCTTCCCCATTGACTTTGCTTGTCAAAAGTTTGCAAAAAATGATGACATGACCCCGCAACTTTCAGAAATTTAAGTCAGTTGACAAATGACTGAATGTTGATCACATAGAATAGAATAGAATTCTTTATTGGCCAAGTGTGATTGGACACACAAGGAATTTGTCTTTGGTGCATAGGCTCTCTGTCTACATAAAAGAAAAGATATATTCATCAAGAATCACAAGGTATAACACTTAATGATAGTTATAGGGTACAAATAAGAAATCAAATCATACTAGGAAACAATCAATGGTAAGGATACAAGCAAGAAAGTTACAGTCATACCGGCTTAAGTGGGAGGAGATGGGTGATAGGAACGATGAGAAGATTAATAGTAATACAGCAGAGGTGGCATTCAGCAGGTTCTGACCAGTTCTGGAGAACCGGTAGCAGAAATTTTGAATAGTTCAGAGAACCGGTAAACATACCACCTCTGATTGGCCCCATTTATTGTCTGCCTCCTGAGTCCCAGCTGATTGGGAGGAAGTGGTGATTTTGCAGTAACCTTCCCCTGGAGTAGGGAGGGAATGGAGATTTTACAGTGTCCTTTCCCTGCCACGCCCACCAAGCCACACCCACAGAACCGGTAGTAAAAAAATTTGAATCCCACCACTGTTAAGTGCAGACCTAATAAATAGTTTGACAGTGTTGAGGGAATTATTTGTTTAGCAAAGTTAGGCAAAGGTTGCCATCAGTGGAACAGTCATCAGTGGAACCTGGAATTAAGGAGAAACTTCCTAACAGTGAGGATAATTAACCACTGGAACAGCTTTGCCTTCAGAAATCGTGGGCGTTTCATCAATTGAGGTTTTTAAGACGAGACTGGACAGTCACTTGTCTGAGATGGTATGCCCTCCTTCTTGAGCAGGGGGCTGGAGTAGACAACGTCCAAGGTCCCTTCCAGCTCTATTCTATTCTAAATTCTAAAATGTGAGAAATGGTCATAAAGCCCCCCCCCTTTTTTTTAAGCGCTGTTGTAACTTCAAATGGTCACTAAATGAACTGCTGTAAGTCAAGGACGTAAGTCAAGAGGTGGTATTCAGCAGGTTCTGAGCAGTTCTGGAGAACCAGTAGTGGAAATTTTGAGTAGTTCGGTAAATACCACCTCTGACTGGCCCCACCTCTATCTATTCTTTGCCTCCTGAGTCCCAGCTGATCGGGAGGAAATGGGGATTTTTCAGTATCCTTCCCCTGCCACGCCCACCAAGCCAAGCCATGACCACAGAACAGATAGTTTAAAAAAAAATTGACTCCCACCACTGAAGGACAACTTGTATGCTGCAACCCATAGAGTGCAGACTGATGGTGAAGAGTTGAAAATGAACAAATAAGCCAGCATTTCCCAATATTGGCAAACTCTGAGAAGTGAAGTCCATGCCCCGATTGAGAAACACTGAAAGAAACAAGCCAACACCTGCCCCAGTAGGTTGCGGAGGGTGTGGTCCCCACTTCCCCAGAAATCTGCTCCTTCAGTCCTACATGGAAGCGCCAAAACGTGGAGGAAGTGACACCCCTTCTCCTAGTTATAAGCATGCAAGAGTCCGATTGAGGCCACTGCCAGCTTGCCCAATGAGACCCAGGTAGAAGCAGAGAGGCAGAACAAAGAGGCAAGAAGAGATTGGACTGCCATTTGTCAGAAATTGTGTAGGGTCTCCTACTTGAGCGGGGGGGGGGGGGTTGGACTAGATGACCTATAAGGTCCCTTCCAACTCTGTTATTCTATATTCTTGCCTTCAGAGGTTGTGGGAGCTTCGTCACTGAAGACATTCAAGAAGAGACTGCCATTTGTCAGAAAAGGTGTAGGGTCTCCTGCTTGAGCGGGGTTGGACTAGATGACCTATAAGCTCCCTTCCAACTCTGTTAATCTGTTAAAGAGGCATCAGCAGGCACGGATGACCGGCAAAGCTGTCCTTGCACCTTACCCAGCCCGCTCTAACCTGGCTGCATCGCCTTACCACAAAGGCTAACACGCTTCGCAACGCCCATTCCAACGTAACAATTGCAATAGGGCCCATAACACGGGCAAAGCTTGCCGAGCATCCATTCACCCTGAATTGGATTCCTCCAGCAGGGCAACGTTACGAGGAGCAACCAGAGACCCCTGAGCGGAGGCATAAAGCCCGGGGAGCCGCCCACGACAGGAGGACCCAGGACTACATTTCCCATCAACCCTCGATTAAAAAGAGAGCGAGGGGAGCGGACGGTTCCCCCCTCCCTCCTCTCCCCCTCCCGCTGAGCGGCACGTGCCGTCCGCCTCAACCAATAAAGGGCGTGTCGGGGGCGGGTCACGTGCCTTTGTTTGGCGCTTTTGTGGAGCAGGCAGAGCAGTTAGGCGCGGAGTCCGTCTGTGGTGACGGGAGCAGGTGGGTCGGAGGCGAAAGCGGGGCGGGAAGCGAGGGAGGGCCGGGCGGGGCTGTTCTAAGGGAACGAAAGCAGGTCCTCGTGGGCATTCTGGGCGGCTGTGGGGCGAGGTCTCCGCACAAAGGCGCTTTTAGTCTTTGGGCGGCTCCGTTCACCTCGGCGGGGGTCTTCTTGTCCTTTGCGCGGGAGCTTCGGGGTTGCGGGAGAGAAGGGGGGGGAAACGGGCACGCGACGTCGACGCAGGGCCGCCAGGAAGCTCGGACGCTCGGCTGCTGCTGCTGCTGCTGCTGCTGCTGCTGCTGCTTCTTCGCCGCTTGCAGCTCCGCAACGGAACAGGTGGCTGCCCCGGCGCCGTTCCCCTCATGGCGCCAAGCTCTGCCCGGCTGGCTCCCCCGCTCTTTCTTTCCCGGCCCCTCCTCGGTTTGACAGAAGTGGAGCGCTTTGATCCATTGTTCGAGGGGAAGGGGCGGCGGCGGCGGGAAAGTGGGGAGGGGGGCGCCGCCTTGCCGCGCGCTGCCGAGCTTTGGAAGGGAGGGGGCGCCAGAGACAACACCCGCCTTGCGCGCGCCGTCTCACTCCACTCGTGCGGGGGCGCGGGGAGGGGAAGAAAAACGTGTGAGGGTGGTAAAAGGGTGTGTTGGTGGGGGGGGTGTGAGAACTAAATAGAGAAAGCCCACCCCCCCCTCAAGAAGGCAACATCAAACAGCTCATCCCGCTCGAGCTCTTCTGGCGGGCCGAAAGGTGGAGGGGGGGGGCTCCTCAGGGGAGCAAGAGCGGGGGGGGGTTACAGGGAGAGGAGCCCGAGCGGCGGGTTGCCCGGATGTTACCGTTGCAAAAAGCTCCCCCTTCCCTCCCGAAGAGGAGGGGGGGATTGGCGCGCGCGCGCTCTCTCTTGCTCTCTTTCAGGCGGTTTGAATTCGGTGCGTTCGAGAGCGGCGCGTGGGGAGGGCGGGGCTTCCTCCTCCTCCCATTCCCCCCTCTCTCTTTTTTTGAATCTGTTCTCTAGTTAATAGGGACGGCTGGCTGGCTCTCGGTGGCCCCGCCCTACTGAGAGGCGGGGGGGGGGCTTTTCTCTCCGCCCTGTTCCTTCAATCTTGGGCGTTGTTTATCTGGCTTTTCTTTAACGGTGTTTTGTTTTGTATTATTCTTTATGTAAAAAAAAAAGGAATAGTCCCCACAGTGTTTCTCCACCCCTCTTTATTGTATCATCGCACACCTAGGAGCTTTAAACCTTAGGGGTCCTTTTATTTATTTATTTATTGCTGAATTCCTGCTTTATCTCAAGTCCTTTGTGTGGATGTGCCTTAAAAGAGACCCACGAGCAATGTGGTTGCTTTATTGATGCTAACGGAGAACAAACACTGTCCTACTGAGGCACCCTTTGTGCTTTTTTTTTTCAAAAAAGCAAGGACAATGACATTACTGATCTCTGACTGGCAGGTCATTAGAAATATGCATTTTCTTGAGGGAGATCTTCAGGAGTTTGATATGCATAATTTGATATGCAATGGGGGGGGTTGATCATCCTTGATCATTGCCAGTATAGGCAGCTCTTAGTTGATACGTGTTTGTGTTAGAAATACATTTCCTTAGCTTATTTTTAGGTGCTTTCCCCTGAGTATTTAATACAATAATCCCTAATGCTAGCATCAGATGTCTGGGGGCCCAAGCAGCAAGCACTCCAGGGGTCTCTTCAATCTAGGTATATTTAAAGAGAAAGCTAGTATGCCTTTAAGAGCAACTGTGTCATGGATATTTTACTGTCTAATTGTGAATTGTACAGTGTTGGATTCTTTGTTACTGCTACAGAGGAATTGCTTCTAATTTAAGAAAAATCAAGCTATTTTGAAAACAGTATATTTAACTCTAATCTTCGCATGTGAAATTAGTGAGGAAATATATATCATCTTAGCTAATTGTTTAATGGGCATAAGTGCTGTGGTTTATGTTAAACAATAAAATACCCATACTGTCATTGGTGAGAATATGGTGATGATAGTGTCTCAGGAAGAACAAACACGTGGTACCATGTCTTTGTTCATTCCACATAGACATGTTACCACTACATGTTAGTGGATCTTGAATGGGTCTTAAGGTGAAAAGTAGAATATAGCAGATATGACCTAAGCCTGAGTATTCTAGTTTGATTACTACATTTCATACTGCTTGACATTTTTAGATGCATTACCTCATATGTATCTTCTAAATTTGAAAAACAAGAGGTAGACTGATAGAAGATATAACTTACCAACAATGCTTATCATTTAGAATTATTTTGAATTGTTTAAAATACTGAGATCAGTCATGTTAACAGTAATGCATATTTCAATGTATTTAAGGATGTGTCTGCTTTCTTAGGGCTCATTTCCTGGAGTAGCTGTAATACCCTTTGGAGTTATTCTGTTTAGCCATGGCGTCTTCTGGTAAGTATTAGCTTCATTGCTTCATTGTATTATAATGCATCATAATTGAATAAGATAAATGTTTCTCTCTCTGTGTGTGTGTAATTTATAGTGGGTGTTATGAGTCATCCTTTGATTACAACTATTTCTTTAAAAAATTGTATTTGCAAATAATGGAGATATGTATAAATACATAAATTGGAAAATAGTTTAAGTGATGCCTAATTTAAACTTACTTTTTATCCTTTGGAGGTTAATTTATCAACTAAGTTTAAAAGTAATTTTAGTTCTAAAGCATTGATTAAACTGAAATTGCTAATATAATCCTTAAAAGTGTTCCAGTGTTCTGTTTTAAATTTATGTAGGACTATTTATCCATATTCATTTCCTGAATATGCTGCAGTACTATGGAGTTGGGTATACAATAAAGTTATAAACATCTAGTTTTCTGTAAGGAATATATCATTTTTTTCTTTTCACAAGTATGTGGAATTTTATTGATTCCATAAAATGAAGATCCTGAGCAGATGGAGTAGTCACAATTAGCCAATATGACAGTTTTTAAAATCCGACAAGACTCAAAATATGGCTCAGAATATTAACTAAACAATATCTCATCTAGACATACAGGTGAAAGAACTAGAAAAGCGTGCTTCAGGTCAGGCATTTGAATTGATACTTGGTCCTCCTCCAAAAGAAGCTGTTCCAGAATTTCCTCTCTCTCCTCCAAAGAAAAAAGATCTCTCATTGGAAGAAATTCAGAGGAAATTAGAAGCTGCAGAAGAAAGACGAAAGGTAAATATATATTGTTCTATTTTCATATGCCTATGTGCCAATGAAAAGTGGATTGTAGCAATTAATAGCTGACCATAAAGGAGTATTGTAAACTGTAGGTACTTTGAACATGGATCCTAAGTTATTTTAAAAATTTCAGAAGTTTGATGAAAATTTGACCAACCATTTATTGAATTATATGAAAGATAGGAGGGTAATATTAACCTAGACAAGAACTTTAATTGTATATAGATTGCTCCCAGCTAAATACAAAATGGATCTATATTCTAGTCCCATGAAGCTGAAGTTTTGAAGCAACTAGCTGAAAAGCGAGAGCATGAAAAAGAGGTGCTGCAGAAGGCAATTGAAGAAAATAACAACTTCAGCAAAATGGCAGAGGAAAAGTTGACTCACAAAATGGAAGCCATTAAAGAGAACAGAGAAGCACAAATCGCTGCTAAACTGGAACGCTTGAGAGAGAAAGTAAGTGCTGTTCAATTTACTTCATTTAGTAAGCTGTGAACTTAGATTGCCAGTTGCACACAGAATAACTCAATAGTTCTTCAGATTTCACAGAAGAGTTTTGTTTTTTAGAACATGCAATGGCTAAATCCAGAAATCCTACATATAATTAAAACTAATAATCTAGTTAAGAATTGGCTGTTCAATTTGAATGCTATAAAGAAAGGCACTGAATTTTACAAGAAGTAAAAATGACAAATAGCTAGTTCACTGGCCCTTATTTCTATTTGGACTGTAGAACTTGGGAAATCATTGGGTATGACCATAAATTGGCTGCCATGTTAGGCGTGTTTAATTACAACAAAATAGTATAATATTGAATACAATAAGTTTCATGTTAAATAATTACCATCTTTTCAGAAAAATAGAAAAGCTTACCTGAGACAACTTGGTATGGCAGCCCCTGAGATATCGGAACACTGCTATCATGTCACCCCTAGTCCTTCTTTTCAGCAGACTAGACATACCTAATTCCAGCAAACATTCTTTATATGTTTTAGCCTCCAATGTTTTAGTCCCCTATCATCTTTGTTGCTCCTTTTTTATTTAGAACATCTATATAGCTATCCATCTTATAACCAACTGTGGGTGACTTCTAGAATTTGGGTGGGAGCTTTGGTTTGTATTTGGGGGGGGATTTATATGGATCCCAGAAAAAGCAACATTTGATTAAGAAACCTTTTTTTAAAAAATCTTGTTTTTAAAAATGGTTAAACAAGAGCCATGTACAACACCAGTAGACATGGCATAGTGAATTGAGATTAAGAAGATTCAAACACAGTAGCCTCATCTAGACATGGCTCTGTCCAAATAACTTATGTTTATAGAGTAGTAGGATCAAACCCAGTCTTTCCTCAATAAAAAACTACTTTTGCAACTGTAAAAATGCTGTAACACTATACACTTATGCTTGCTTTTATGCTTTAAACTGCTGTGGCAGATTTTAGGAATAAAAATACTCCATCAAAAGTGTATTGTTTAAGGCTTTTTTAGCTTTCTTAAACAGGAAAATTTACAAATGAGAATTATAGTGCTCTAGAGCTAACTCTTAAAACACAGGATTAAACTATTCTTTTTATCCCCCCCCCCCCCCCCCAGCTAGCCAGCTGGAATGAAAATTCTCAATATCTATATTATTGTGCCCATCACTACTACAATCTGAAAAAATAGAATATAATCTGTAGAGATTTTATATGTAGATTATTTAAGGCCTTTGCTACATCGTTAATCAATGTTCTTAATTTAGTATATTCCATTTACTATCAGGAAATTGCTCAATGAATTCCCCACAGCATAGCCAAAGCTTAGTTGTAATCCAATTTATTTGGACAGTGCTAGTTTAAGGAAAAGTACTTTGAATTAAACTCCCAATTTGGATAGAATTAAAAATTTCAGAAGAATTTACTGTTTTCTCGTTTTCTTAATTTTGCTTTCCTAGGATAAGCATATTGAAGAAGTACGAAAGAACAAAGAAGGTGGCAAAGAACCTGGTGAGAATGAAAGCGACTGACTTCATCCTGGAAACTAACTTCTCCCCTTTGTCTAAATATCCAAAGACTGTATTGGCCAGTGTTTTTTGTTAAGTTTCTAGAAACTGATGTAGAGCTGTATAGTTAAATCTGACTGTACACTTGATTTGGGGAATTAGAGGGGAGCCCTTTCATGTTCACTCTTTTTCTAAACTGTTGTCTTTCCAGTGTAGCTATCTTGTTGCATTTCTTCTATTCCAGTGCAGTTGTTCCTGGATTGATGGCTAGTGCTATGTTCAGCTCTGACATTTTTGTGAACTGAATATGTAGTGTAATGTTCATGCTGAATCTGTTACACTTCAGAATCTGTCAGTCTTAAGATATTACTGTAACTAAGTGATTTAATAAAGCTGCACAATGCTATCACAGGTGAGTGTTTTTGAAACTAGCATTACTACATAAGCAGTTCAAGCATATTTATAGCTAGAATATTGGAATGCAATATTAAAATATCTACAAATTATTCCTAAATACAGTGGCATAATATTCCTCAGTACTGTTTTCTGTGCAGTTGCCTATTGTTCTAGGTTTACAATAAGAGCTTTGTCTTCTACCTTAGCAGTTGTCAGCTGCTATTTATTCAGACAACCCAGAACCACCTCCCTTCTTGACTATTCTAGTACTTGCAACAAAAACAAATAATTCCTTGTTAACATACGATAAATTTGAAGGGATGAAGTCTCTCTTAAAATTTAGGGTATCTTCACAATTAAGTTTAGAAATAAAAACAGCTTTCCTTAAACAGCACATAAAAAGGAAACCCTTACCTTGTAAAAACAGTAAAAATCATTGCACTTGTACTTCAAAGCTTATTAGGTAAGAACATTTGGTTCTGCTGCTTTCACAATTTGATCCTAGAGATACTGTTAAAGTAAGGCTAAGCTTTTCTCCTTAACAATATATGCCATCAAAAATATTTGTATCTTGGGATGATGACAAAAGCCTGGCATGGTATCTGTTTAACTTGTATCATTGTTGTAGAATGGATATGGGAATTAAAAGCGCCCTCATGTGGCAATAGTATTGGTAACTATATAGTCAAGAATGGTATGTTGTATACTGGATTATGTTGGAAATAAAAGCATACATTTAAGCTTTAGGAACCCAGTGTGGCAATTGGTTACTGCAGTTAAAATACTTTTTCAACATCTTTAAGCTTTTAAAAGTAGTTTTCATTAGTTGCAGTAAAGAGAATTGATTGGGTTAACTAAAATTGTGTTTGCATCCATCTTACCTTGATATGAGAAACATTTATCTGATATTCTATCCCTAGACCTTTGGATGTTTTAATTAAAATATATGATTGGTGCCAAGTGGTTCATGCTGTAATTTTTAATAGTTTAAACGTGAAACTGCTTCTGTGCATGCCTGTGTTCAGATATATGTGCTTGATCTCCTTGTTCATTTCATCAAAATAATAAAATTTATAATTACCATATCTCTGTATCTTAGACTTAGTCAGTTATTAATAAATAGACTTAATCAAATTTGGTGCACTTTTCTGCTGTCTTTAGGTAGTGAATGTTTTGCCACTGTAAAAGCTTCTAAGAAATTTATTGAAAGTGTTGGGTTCAGAAAATGCTATCAAAAACACATATTTGAAGTAGTATAACTAGCTGTCAGGTAGATTTTATAAAAACAATGTAACATAAATATAGCACCAAAGACCAAGAATTTAAAAAAGAAATGCTTCGATATATAAATTGTGTGTATCTCTATTTGGTAATGATTGAGTTGATTACAGTGAGACTAAGTATTCAGGTAAGTGTGGATCTCAACAGATAGGGATATCTGCCTGATCTTTGACTAGGTTAAAAAGCATATTGACCTTTTTAATACTTGAATGGGATATTGTCAAGAGACTTTTAGGCTGCTAGGCTGATTGATAAGTTAAAAATGTCGGAAAAGAGTAACTGCAAACCATATGTGCATTGTTGCAAAGATAATGGAAGGTATGTTTCACTAAGTGTCCAAATCTATTTTTTTATATTTATGCAGCTACACATCTCACATAAAAGTGACCCTGGATAGCTTACAACACTTAATTGAAAAAGAGATAAAATGTTACACAAAATGTATTAACCACAATAAGGGAACCGTTGCAAAGTCTTTAAAGAGCACCTTTGTCTTTTCTAAGCTTTAAATACTGTGTTTCCCTGAAAATAAGACAGGGTCTTATTTTCTTTTGCCTCATGAAATATGGCCTTGGGCTTATTATAGGGGGAGGGCTTATTGTTTTGGGGTTGCCAGGCACCTGCTTCCTTGCAAGTGGGCTCCCGAAGAGCCGGGCACAGCCTCGGGATCAAAGCAGCCATGAGGTGACCACGCTTACGAGGAACCACCCGGCAAACCCCCTCTCCAGCCAGGCAGAGCTGCCATTCACTGACCTAGGGGGTATCCCTAAGACGCCAAGGCACATGGCGCTCTGCCCGCCTGCCCCAACTCCCGCGGCTTGGCACATTAGGGATACTCCCTAGGTCAGTGTATGGAGCTCTGCCTGGCTGGAGAAGGGGGTTGCGTGAGCGCCTGTTCCGCCCCCAGCAAGCATGCCTCCCAGCCTCACCATGCCCTGGCCCAGCTCTTCCTGCAGGGCCAGGGAGCCACGACGGCGGCGCTCCAAGCATAACTTCTCCAGCTTCCAAACTCCAAAACCCAGCTGCCGAGTCTTCCAGCAGCGGCCGCTCTAGGAATGCGCTCTATGGTTGAGGGTCGGCTGCTGGACAGTCTTCTGGCAGCTGGCCCACAACCATAGAGCTCCATGCACTGACCTAGGGGGTATCCCTAATGTGCCAAGCAGCGGGAACTGGGGGGGTGGGCAGAGCGCCACATGCCTTGGCGCTTTAGGGATACCCCCTAGTCAGTGCATGGCACTCTGCCCTGCTGGAGAGGGGGTTTGCCGGGTGGCTGCTCGTGAGCATGGCCACCTCATGGCTGCTTTGTCCCTGAGGCTGTGCCCGGCTCTTCGGGAGCCCACTTGCAAGGGAGCAGCCCCCCAGCAACTCACCCCTCAGGCCAGGCAAAATACCACTCCCCAGCCTAGTGATCTCCCAAAGGCGCCAAGCAACATGAATGCCTTTGCCCCCCTCCGGCTCCTGCGGCTTGGTGCCTTTGGGATACTGCTAGGTCGGTGAGCGGTGCTCTGCCTGGCCGGAGGGGGGGGTTGTCCCGGGGGGTTATTTTGGGGGGTGGGCTTATATTTTTGCCCACTCGAAAAATGTGGCAAGGCTTTAGTTTCAGGACAGGTCGTATTTTTGGGGAAACACGGTATATATTCTGTTACTGAAAAACATGTATCCAGAACTTACCTGTAACTTAATTTGAAACATTTTGTTTTAACAACTGAAAACCTTCCCTCCATTTTTGCATCTTTTTGGTGGACCGAAATTTCAAGCAAACCAATGCAGAAGTTAGATCTTGAATCAATGTGCTGTTGCATTCTGCAATGTGAAATAGGTGAATTAATATTTAACAGGTTTTTTTGCTGGAATGCAAAGAATATTGAGAATACTTCAGACAGTATATAAATAAACACTCAAGTAGTCTAACATTTTTAAAACTGGCTATATGTTTTGCTTCCTGCATATGTGCTCTTGCATGAAAGTATGTTAGGATAATACATCCTGTCATGATACAAGCACCAATATTGCTTCAAGTAAAAAGTCTTGGTTTTCAAATACAAGATTTGTGAATGGGGTTTCCTGTCAGTAGGAAAGGAAGGACTCGCCCCGAGTCCCTTCGCGGAGAGGGCGCGACTGATAAATCGAATAAAATAAAATAAATAATAAATAAGATATTTTCCCACTTTTAATCCATGCTTCCCTATTGGAAGAACATCAGTTATTTTCCTCAGTTGCTTCCTGTCTAAATGATGTTGGGTTTTACTTAATTGTACCAGGAAAGTTAGAAAATGGAAAGATATTCAAGTGAAATTTCCCTACCATACATCTCATTCATACAGTAATATGCTTGTACAACTTTGGATCCTAGCCTTAGGAAGTCTCGATTTAGAAATAGAAGCCTCCAAGCTGATGTCACTCATAATTCTAAAATACTTTAGTTTAATTTGGCCAATATCCACAGCAGTTACTAGATGTAGGCTTAAACCATCTGGGGATAACATTGGAAAAATATCAATTGGAAAAGTTCATTTTGAAAGCTTGGAATACCTCTTGATGTATTTGGATAACTCTTAATTTGAATTAAAATGTTCTTACATTGGGGAATTACAGTTTTGTTTCAGAAAAGAGATGAATGGTTTAATTTATAAGCTGTCCGTCTTATAAAGGTGACACTAGGTGGCATGCAGTAAAAACAAAATTCTGTTCTCTTGCTTTCTAGATGACAGTGATTAACAGCCAAGTAAATTTATGTACTACACAGTAGTTTGAATTCTGAAGTGTTTCTTAGAGTACAAGTCTTTGATTTTTTTCCAGACCTCCAATATACATACGAAAGTCCAGCCTTAAAAACATTTTTCCTGAAACAAAATGAGTGTGTTGGGATACCATTGGGCCTGATACCTATTGACTGCATGGAAAAATATTAACCTTTTCAACATGTTACATGTTTTAGGCTTCCAAGACATTCTTATAGTCATCTTGATCCTGTTTATCTTACTATTCTGCTTTTCTTCCTTCAACCTTGCAAAGGATTGTGATTTTCTGTAGCCCATTATCCTTTGGCAGGCCTGTATAAACTATGGGCATTGGCTGCTTTCTGATTATTGTTTTTTATTATTCAATGCAGTTTTGATTATTGTTCAGTACAGTAGAGATTGGTCATTTGGTTTACATGGTTCAATGTAAAAGTTTAAACAGCAGAGAAAATGTTCTTATTTATGTTCCTGTTTTAGAATATTATTTCTCCAAACCTAGTTCTTACAACTTCTTTTTCATTGTGAAGGTTCCTCAAAAGAATAGTAAGATGTTCTAGGTGTTAGTATCATACTGTTAAGGATCTTCCTGTAATCAGTTTAAGCTGAGATAAACCTTTTCTCTTTGCATATCTATCGGATCTCAGTTATCTGATTTCTCATAGTTAAAACTTGTTTGAAACCTGCCTATCCATTGTGTCTTCCATATCTTTGTACATAGTGAGCAACGCTTTACTTGTGTGAGCAATTAATGCTTTGGTTTAATAGCTTTTGCATACTCTTGCATCTCCCTTTGGTTTGTGTGTGTATGTGTGTGTGTGTACATATATATAATTTTCCAGTCTTTTGGGCATATAGATCTGTTCCATGTTTGGAATACCTCTTGATGTATTGGATAGAAGTTGTAAATACTTTAATTACCTGCAGCTTTTAAGTGGTGTTTCATTTGCACCTTCTTTTAAACCTGCTAGCTTTATCCTAATTTGCTTGTGGCAGAGTTGATTCTCCCCCTCCTCAATTCTATCTTATGGTTTGATCTCATTGTCTTTTTATATCTATACTTTGTATACCTGCGTATACAGACAGATGTATTTGATATCAAAAACATGAATATGTAGCGAAGCAGATAACTACTGCTTGGTGATGCTATTGATAAGGTTGTGGTTGTCAAAGTTGTATTAACTTTTGGTGCCTTTCCAAGTGCCATTCTAGGTAGTGATTGCTACTTCTGAAAGGGAGCAATCAACTTGGGGCTTGGATATCTATAAAACCACCTTATGTGCAGATGGCCAGAGTGCTGTTTTAAGTCAAAGAGGAGGGGGAGAGACAGGTATTCTGTATGGGGCTCTCCTGTGACAGACAAGGATGGGCTCTACTCTTAAGGTTTTGAAGGAGCTGAGAAAAATCTAGTTCTTTGGAAAGCCTTTGGGTATTGATTGTCAGGTCACTAGTGGTGGCTTTAGTTTTGATAGTGTATCATTTTCTATTTATAATTGTATAAATATTATTGGTATCTGGGCTGCCTAGAGCTGTCTGGATTGAGGAGGTGGAGTCAAAAATAAAAAAAATGCATTCTTTCATTCCACAGTTGGCATCTGGAAATATCCTGGATGATAGGATTGTACTACTTCATCTGTTTCCTATTGTGCAGTCAATTTAATTTTTAATTGTATTCTTAGGAGATATCCGTATATAGAGTCTGCATTTGTATTTCTTGAAAGGTGTTGGCAATAACCAAGGAATTGTTTCCAAAATAATCTGTTATTCTATCTATCGCATTACTGTGTTAATACAATCTAAATCTTCCTATGAGTCTAGGTTCCCCTATTCCTTTTGGTTTTGTTCTAGCTGTCATTGTCTCCATATTTTCTGGTGAAAATCTGTAGACATGTTTTGTTGTAACTGTTTTAGCCATGTTCTTACAATGTGTATAGTGTTCATATGTTCACGATATGTGGGGTATTGGCATTCCCAACTCTGCCATCCAATATTTTGCTGCTATTCCTGTTCATGGTATGTATTGCCAAAGTCCACTGCTTCACCCTTGGTTTATGTGGGGCTAGCTTCGGCCTCTCCTGCACAGAGGAATAATGTTGATAGAGACAGGAACTTTGATATGGATTCTGACCATGTGCCTCTTGGATCATTCACTTATCAAAGCATCACAGAAACTTGGTGATACCAGAGATTCTTTTACCAGCACAACTCCAGTTTTGGAGCAGTCTGCCCTAGCCTGGCTTACCTCCAGAATGCTCCTAGTCAGCTCCAGAACGCAGAATGCTCCTAGTCAGCCAATACTTATGTTAAGAGCCAGGCTGGGAATGACTGACGTTGGATTTGATTGGACTTGAAATAAATGCTTGTGCCACTGAGATAATTAACAGATGCCTTTAATATGCAAGTTCTAAGTAGCACCAACATAACTTGGAGCGGCGTTCAAAATTAATGGTTAGTTTAACTTGTTTATTTCAACCACATTGTGTGGCTTCGCATAACAAAATGAAGTCTAAGCTACACCTATAGATGGCTTCACAACTTCTCATGCAACATGCAGTTGCCTAAATGTCTGGGGAGATTCTCAGTCATCCAGGTCATGGATTGTCCCAAAGAGGCTTTTTCAAGAGGCAACTGAACTTGCTGGCTTTTCTTTGAAGACATTTAGCTTCTCCTGCAAGAAAAAGCTGAAGAAGTTCTTGGATGAGAAGAGAAACTTCTTCAAAGAAAAACCAGAAACTCAGTTGCCTCTTGAAAAAGCCCCTTTGGGATATGCAGTTGCCTAGTTGATGGCTCAGCTGTTGTCTCACTTTAGGTATGCCTTCTTGTCAAGATGGGGACAGACCACAAACACTCCCTAAGTTTTCCATCTTCTGAAGACATGACCCCACTCCAAGCATGACGCTCCTGTCTTTTGCACCCCAAGAGAAATTCCAGGTGGATAGACGAAAAGCCCGATCCCCAATTCCTCCCGTTCAGGATTTGGACGCAAAGGAAGTTACTGGCCAGCGTTAGTGGCGCTCCCCTTGCCAGGAGGCATAAAACAAGCAGCGCGCCCTGGAAACGCGGGTTGGGCGGATGGCGCTGTGTTCTCGCCGCCTCTTCCCTACGGCTTCCACGCCGGGCGGGTGGCGGAGGGGAACCGTCGGCCTGCAACCTCCAGGGGGCGCAGCGCCGGGCCGGTCAGAGTCCGCGGCGGCGGCGCTGCTTCTGTTTGGTTCGTGCCCGCGCAGCTGCGTGGGAAAAAGGAAAAAACAGGCGAGGCGGGTCTCCCAGGGAGAGGCGGCTCTCTTGCCGCAGAGAGGCGGCCTTGCCCTGCGAGACCGGGGCCCTTCTCCCTGTGCCTGCTTTTGCGCTTTTCGCAGCCTTTCGCCTTTCCCACCAGCATCCTCGGGAAGGAGCCCGGAGGAGGTCAGTAAAAAAGAAAAGGGGGGGGGGAGAAAAACCAAACGGGGAGGGGACGCATCTGGAGGGGGGCAGAACTGGGACGCTGCAAGCCTCCCGGTCTTCGCGGAGGAAAAGGCGAGCGAGTTGCTCGGCAAAAGCCCAGCTTCAGACGATGCCCGGGCGCCTAAACGCGCGTCTGCAGTCGGTTGTTGGCGCGTCCTCGTGGTTTCCCTTCAACTACGAACCATTCCAGCCGGGCGGGTCCGCGCGGAAGAAGAGTTTAGCGTGCGGGGCTAACCGAGGCGAGGGACGGCTGTGTCGCTCGTGGGAGTGGGGTGGGGTTCTGCTTTCGACTCCGAGGCGAGACCAACTTCTGCTTAAGAATTCCGCCTGGGGAGAAGTCGAGGGGCAGCTTCTCTCCAAGGAGGTATGTACCAAACGAGAAAAAAAAAGAGTGCCGCTTCCCCTTCCTTCGCAGCTGCCGTCCGAGTGGGTTCAGCAGGGCTTAACTTGGGACTAACCCCGGATAGGAAGGGTTGTCTGCTTGCCACCTTTGGGGGCGTTGCAAATTTCGCCCCTCGGTTGTAAGCTTGGTCAAAACTCCTGCCCTCCGGCGGTATAGACGATAAGGTCTATTACCCTCGACGCCACCCTTGCCATGGTCAATAAACACGGGCAGCAGCTACAATTCAGCATTCCTGGAGGGCAGGTAAGCGTTCTCCTGATATCTTAACCTTTGTCCCAAGAGGGGAGTTTTTGCTCAGACCAGTCCAACTTTATTCTGGATGAGTTGCTGTTGGGTGGCTCCCAGCCCTGGGTCTGGCTTTGGACTTTGGCTTTCTGTGACTTAAACCCTCAGCCTACTTCACACGTTGTCTTAAGCCAGGGGTCTCCAATCTTGGCAACTTTAAGACTTGCGGATTTCAACTCTCAGAATTTGCTGGAATTCTGAGAGTTGAAGTCCGCAAGTCTTAAAGTTGCCAAGATTGGAGACCCTTGGTCTAAGCCATTGTGTGGTTTTTAGGCTTAACTTGTTTGTATACTATCCAGCCTCAATGAAGTCTCTCTGGAAGCAGACTGTTCTTCTCAACTATGGGGAAGAGTGGGGAGAAAAACCATCCTTTTCTTGGCCTTCCCCACTTGGCAACCTTTTGATGTGGGGAACAGTCTGGGTTGACAACTATCCCACCCTTCGTTGGCTGGACATTCTGGCAGCTGTAACACTAGGAAAGCTTGGAGGAAGCTAGTTAACTTGGGACCCCAAAGAAAAACAAACGACAACTAGGAAAATTACAATGCCTGGTTAATGCCGCTTGCATCCCAAAGCATGTATATTAAAATCAGAAGGGGAGGGGCAGGTTCTTTTATGTTTGTGTACGAATTCTTGAATTGCTTCTAAGGAAAAATACAAACACACGCCTTCTTTCCACCATGTAGAGTTATGCAACTGGGTGGTACTCTTCACAGCTAGTCTGTCTGTTTGGAAAAAAGGTGCTACTGTCTTAGTGGTGATTTCTCCCCTCCCCCCCCCCCGCCATTAATCAACTGGCACTTAAATCTGCCTGTTGCCATATAAACTTGGGTGGCTGTTGAGGTTATGAAAGAAGAACAAGAAAGCTGCAGCTGAGGCTTCGCCTTCGCCTTCTACTTATAATGCTACTACCAATAAATAAGAATATATTTTGAATACCTTCAAAGAACAGCATTCGGAAGGATTCAGTAGGTAGGTAAAAATGCCAAATCGAGTCTAGACATCTGACTGATTGGGTGACCAGCCATAAAAATAACAATAACAATATACTTTTCCCCTCTAATAGTAATAGAAGTGGCACAGGGAGGGTTATTATTCAAAAGGCAAAAAGCTGTTCTATTGTCAGTGACATGGTAGAGCACGAGACTGGGCGAATGTGCTGACTTTGGTTCTGGGTGTGCTTGCTTTTTGTTAAAGGGATCGCCCCATTTTTGCTCCAGTGGTTCAGTTTTATAAAACAGACTTTTCTGCACCACGGATCCTGGGATTTAAATCTGCCTCCTACCTAAGCCAGCTCCTCAAATAGGCTCGGACTGCAGCTTTCCAAATTGCCATTGGAGCTTTAGAGAGGGATTGATGAGAAGGACAAGAAGATATTAAAACTGGCCAAGAGAAAAAGAAAAATTTGAGGGTGGAAGCAATGGGAGTCAAAATTCAACTCCTCTGGGAAAGGCCCTTGCTGGTTGGGAAAGTCCATCATGCAAGAAACCAAAAGATAATTATGCTTTAATATTATTAAGTTCCATTATTTCTTTTTGATGTTTGATTGAACATACCTAATCTTCCTTCCTCCTCCCATTTCCCGCAACAACAACTCTGTGAGGTGGGTTGGGCTAATAAGGACTCACCCAAAGTCCCCCGGCCAGATTTTATGCCTAAGGTGGGCGTAGAACCTAATTATTATACTGCATTGATGAGAAGAGGCTAAAGGATCCTAAGGAATTTCAGAAAGGAAATTATTAGTGGTGCGGAATAAAATTCTGTGGGTAGAATATAACATGACATCACAGAAAACAGGATGTAAATTCAAAAACCTTAGAAGCCACACTGCACTTTTCAAAGCACTGAACTAAGCACTTCTTAATACGCCAGTTCTCCATGTGTAGGACAGAACGTAACATGCTCTCAAACCAAGTTGAAGGTTGAGGAAAAGGATTGTATTTAAATGTGATATTTTCCCACCTTCAGAAAGAAAGTTAGTACAGATTGTACCGTGGATTCGCAACTCCTTGCATTTTTGCCTTCCACCTATGACTGCGATAATAAAAGAACCTGGATCTGAGAAACTGGTTCTTCCGTGGGATTAGCCAGCCCCACCTGTGCAGGTAGAAGGGGCATGCTGCAGTGCAGACCAGGTCAGCCAAGGAATCTCAGCTGATGGGATTCAGAAGACCACTTTCTGCCATGGCTTCTGCTCTCTGCAGTAGATCTGACCCATCCCATCCTTTTGGCTTTCCAAAAGACCTTGAAGTCATGGCTGTGCCAACTACCGTTCTTTTGACCCCCGAAATAAACGCTTGGCCTTATTTGGGGAAGGTCTTATTATTTTTGAGGTGAAGGAGGCGGCGAGCATGGTCAACTCATGGCTGCTGCTGTGTTGCAATATTTGGGGGGAAGGCTTCTTTTAGTGCATGTTTAACATCCGGGGAGGTCTTTTTTTCAGGGAAACAGGGTAGTCTACGGTCCCAATGGGGTGTGGCACATTGGAGGTGGCTGTTGGAGTAGAGAACACCCCACCTGTTCCCTCTGTGCACTTTGCTCTCCCCCCCCCCCACTCTCCTTCCTGCTTAGTTTTATTTAACTGGCTTTTTCAATTTAAGATGCTTAGTTATTGTTTTAACATTTTATGCCGTGATTCTATTCAATGTCTGCAAGTTTCCTAGAGCCCCCTTTGCTGGGATGCGAGTTTGATAGACAAATAAATTAATAAATTAAAATAAATAAAAGTTCATCTTCCTCCCGATATACACACATCTTTAAGCACCCCGTTATTATGTTATCTTCTACAGCAGTTTTCAAGAGTTGATTTGTGTTTCAATTCTTGACCTTATAGCTCGCCTGAACCTGTTTCCGAGCCTTTTAGTGAGTTGCATGCTCTTAATTAACAACTACTGGTCTACCTAACGAGGTTGGTGTTATCCAGAGGAGCTTTAACAGAACGTTCGGTGTCCTTGGTCTTTGAATATTCTGTCTGGAGCCTGTAAGATTTGACCCTCAAAGCAGCTGCCATCCTGGGGCTGCAGCAGGTCTGAGCTAATCTGGCTTGGACTATTTTACCTGATTATTTCAATTCAGACCTACAGTAATAGGCTCTGAAGACCTTTGCTGGTTGGTCCTTTCCAGGGGTGGGTTCCTTCCAGCATTACTACCGGCTCTGCGCACATGCACACATGCACCTTAAAAGGTCTGCCCATGCGCACAACATTAGAAAAGGGGAAAAAAATTATTTTTTTCAATGAAGATTGTTCTGCGTATGTGCAGAACGGAAAATGAAGATGACGCTGCTGAGGATAGAACCGGTTTGGGGGCGGTAGGAACCCACCTCTGGTTCTTTCCTTGTTTTGTAGTGTTTCATGTTTCTCAGGAAGTGCCCAAGGTCTTTTGAGAGTCGGGCTGTGTTCATATAAAATAAATAAAAGAAAGGTGATTAGGCTCATGGGAACGAATTGAGGCTTGTCCAAAGATAGCTGGCTATATTGTGTCAATCCTTTTAGCTCCCTGCAGCCTTGTTTAGAATGGGACATTATGAATCAACTCCCTTTTTTCCTTTCAAACTTCTTGTGGCTAGTTTCTTTTGTTACAGCTGTTTTGTTAGGAGGTTGCTGATTGAACAAAGGCAGGCAGGCAGGCAGGCAGGCAACTGTATTTATTTACCATATTTTTCGGAGTATAAGACACACCTTTTTCCCTCCCAAAAAGAGGGTGTAAATCTCGGTGCGTCTTATACACTGAATACAGCAATTCTGGCCTCTTGAAACCCTGCCCCCTTCGCAAAAATGGACGTGCATAGCCTTTAGGAGGCTTCCAGAGTGCTCCTGGGGGATGGGAAGGGCAAAAACGAGCAAAAATGGGCCAATTTTTGCCTGTTTTGCCCCAGTCCCCAGGAGCACTCTACAAGCCTCCCAAAACCTATGCATGCCCTGTTTTTTGCAGGAAAAACGGGGCATTTTTTCCTCGTTTTTAACCCGCCCCCAGGAGCACTTTGCAGGCCCATCAAACCCTCTACATGCCCCATTTTTCACAAAAAACGAGGCGTGCAGAGGGTTTGGGAGGCCTGCAGAGTGCAAAAATGTTTTTTTTAAATTTACCTCTTCAAAATCTTGGTGCGTCTTATACGGCGAAAAATACTGTATTCATTTATTTGTCAAACATGTACAAGATAACAAATATAAGTATGAACATAAACGCGAACAAAGGAAGTAAATACAAATAAATGGGGACAAAATCACAAATCTGTGGTGTTTGGGGGGTTTTCACGTCTAAAAGATATTGCAGTCCCTCTTTTATACCGGGAGGTTGTCACCTTTAGAGCCCTTTGTGGCTTGGATGACTTGAAGATCCGTCTTCCTGTCATTTCTACCTGTCCAGTTTGGTCAAGCAGGTTGGGCCTGCTGCAGGTCCCTTTCGCCAAGGAATGTTGGCTGGCAGGAACTAAGAGAGGTGCCTTCTCTGCCGTAGCTCTGCCCTCGGGGAACCTTCTCCCTGCAGATATCAGCATGTCCAGTGCTGGGTTGCCAATTATTTTACTATTGGTTCAGGCGCAATCGTGCCTGCACTCGTGCATGCGCACAACACTTCTGCACATGTGCAGTAACTTTTGCGCATGCTCAGAAGTGTTCGGGTGTGTGGGCGGAGCCTCCCGCCGCTGCTACTACCAGTTCGCCCAATCCAGGCCGAACCAGGAGTAACCCACCCCTTAGCCTGCTCAACTTTCACAATATCATGGAGTCTTCTTTATGTGCCCAGGCCTCCCCCCCACCCTGCCCCATTTCCTGGCTGTATGACCATCCCTAGTAACAGTTTTACTTGGTGCCAAGTATGGTATATTTGTTTGGTCCTGTTTTAAATGCTTTTATGTTTTACGATCTATGCCCTCTGAAGTCATGTGCTGAGATGCTGGCTATAGATCAGTGGTTCTCAACCTGTGGGTCGGGACCCCTTTGGAGGTCGAACGACCCTTTCACAGGGGTCGCCTAAGACCATGGGAAAACACATATTTTTGATGACCTTAGGAACTGAGACACCAATTTTATGGTTGGGGGTCACCAGGGCCGGATTTAGATGAAAAGAGGCCCTAGGCTATTCCACTTATGGGGCCCTTTCACCTCCCATTTTTAAGTTTGTAAATTACATGAGAGATAATAAAATACATCATTACTGTGATATATATCAATATATTAAATGAAACATGTTGTAATTGGTACTAACCTTTATAAAAAATGTGGCACGGATAATAAATAAAAATAAAAGGCCCCTCTTGATCTTGAGGCCCTAGGCTGAGGCCTAGTTAGCCTAAAGGAAAATCCGGCCCTGGGGGTCAGCACAACATGAGGAACTGTATTAAAGGGTTGCGGCATTGGGAAGGTTGAGAACCACTGCTGTAGATCAAGAAAGACCCCAAGTAGGAAGGAACAAATAGCAGATGATGGGAGAGAGCAGGCCCCGTGTTTCAGCATCCATGGCCCAGGCATCCTTCTGGATGTGCGAGGACCCGGGGCTGGGTTCCGGCAATCACTACTGCCAGTTTGCTCATGGCTGCGTCCCGCACGCATGCTTGATGCACCCTGAGCATGTATGCGCAGTGCAACAAAAAATGCTCTGCACATGCACAGAAGCAAAAAAAACCCAAGATGGTGGTGCCTATGGTGCCACCAGGAGAACCAGTTCAGGGGTGTGGCAGGCCTGGGTCGCTGCTTGTTCCAATGACCCAGGCCGGCAAACCATTACCAGTTCGGCCGAACCAGTCCAAACCAGTAGGAACCCACCACTGTGAGAACCACAGCTCTCAAAGTCAACCCTGGTTGTGTTGACAGGACATGCCTGGCTCCCTGGTGTTCAGCTTCTGTGTGGAAATGGGATCATAATGTAGTCAAAGGTGCTTGGTTTGCTTGGCTCACAAAGCTACAAAAAGCCGAACCTTTGTTGCACTGCTAATACCGTGTTTCCCCGACTATAAGACAGGGTCTTATTTTCTTTTGACCCCCGAAATAAGCCCTTGGCCGTATTTTCGGGGAGGTCTTATTATTTTTGAGGTGCAGGAGGCGGCGAGCGTGGTCACCTCGTGGCTGCTGCTGTGTTGCAATATTTTCAGGGAGAGTTTACTTTCGGGGGAGGGTTTATTTCAGTGCATGCGCTCAAAAGCCCAATTGGGCTTATTATCCGGGGAGGACTTATTTCCAGGGAAACAGGGTAGTGTCCTCCTTCCACCACTTGTCATCTTAAGCAGGTCTGGTCAGACAAGAAGGCAAAACGTGAGGCAACACTAATAAAGTTTTAGCACGAAGGGCAATGGTGTTTGTTGAGTCCTTCTCCGCCTGGTTAAAGCCTGACCTGCATGGGCGTAACTGATGCTGATTGGCTTGGACCAGTTTTTTCCAGTGTTCCAAGAAAGGAGGAAGCAAGGTGAATTTCTGAAGAATCCTAGGGAGGAATTATGCAAAATACATTCCATGTTTTTTCTGAGTGTGTGAAGCAAAGAATGGGAGTGCTTTCTTCATTTAAAAACAAAAGTGTGTGGGGGATTCACCACCCCCACCCCACTGCTCTGGAGGGCAGAACCAGTAGATTGACCAGACCTGGTTAGTTGGTTTTTATAACAACCGGAAGGCCACCATTAACTCTGCAGAAAATATTCCTGCACATTCACTGATTTTCAGTGGGTAGGTTTCCTTGCTGGGGGGAGGGAGGGAAACCCCAAAATGGATTTGTTAGGACCTGTTTAAACCCACCCAGAAACCCACCCGAGTTTCTGACTCTCAAATAATCTCATTGCAACACCAGATCCAGCCAGTGGGTCCCCAGGAAACCAGATTTTTTAAAAAAGAAATGAAATAAAAGGACACCCACCCCCAAGCCACTCGGTAGTGAGATGGCTTGCATATAAGCAAAACAAAATAAAATAAAGCACACACCCCTAGTTCGCCATAGATCCCAATCCTGGCTGGGGATTTTAATCTGGCCTCAACCAAACCCACAGTGAATTTCCTTTGGCTGCGCTTGCTGGATTCGGAGTAGACTTTGGGGGTGTTTTTTCCCCTTTGAATGTCTTGCAAGACCATCGCTTGTTATTTCATGAAGCGATCTCAGTCAGATGAAGAATTGGCTTGAGCCCTGAATTAGCCATCTCTGGCAGGAGATGAAAAGATGCCTTTGAAACTGTAAAGGCAGGGGCGGCATTTCCAGGGAGACTAAAGATGAGTGTGGCATTGTTCAAAGGGAAATCAAAGCCAGGGGTTTTTTGTTTTTTTTTGAAAATGCCTCTAATTATTTCATCTGCAAAATATTTTATGTTTGTCAAAAATACGACTTCTTTTGGAGATCTTTCACGTAGCTGATTTTACATTCGAAACACTTAAGTTATCCTGTCCCATCTGTTGTCTATCAAATCGTCACAAAGTTTATTAGTGTGGGTTGGACAAGTAAAAACCCAAAGTGTATGTCACGATTTTTCAACCACATCCACTCGGGGGTCAAGGTGCAGATATCCTATTCCCGATTATGGAGATTCCATTCTCAGCTGCCATATGAATAAACATCTCCAAACTGAATTGGTAGACCTTGGTACCTTTTGTTTAGTAGGGAGCATGCGAAATAACAGATTAACAGAGTTGGAAGGGACCTTATATAGGTCATCTAAACCAACCCCCTGCTCAAGCAGGAGACCCTACACCATTTTTGACAAATGGCAGTCCAGTCTCTTCTTGAAAGTCTCAACTGATGAAGCCCTCACAACTTCTGGAGGCAACCTGGTTGATTGTTCTCACTGTCAGAAAGTTCCTCCTTATTTCTAGTTTGAATCTCTCCTTGATCGGTTTCCATCCATTATTCCTTGTCTGGCCTTCAGGTGCTTTGGCAAATATCCTGAACCCTTCCTCTCTGTGGCAGCCCCTCAAATATTGGAACAATGCTATCACGTCTCCCCTGGTTCTTCTCTTCACTAGACTAGCCATGCCCAGTTCCTGAAACCATTCGTCATATGTTTTAGCCTCCAGTCCCCTAATCATCCTGGTCGCTCTCCTCTGCACTTTTTCTAGAGTCTCGACATCTTTTTTATAGTGTGGTGACCAAAACTGGATGCAGTACTCTTAAGTGTGGTCTTAGTAGGGCTTTATAGAGTGGTATTAGTACCTCACTTGATCTTGATTGTATAGCTCTGTTACTTCCTTGGACCTTTTCATGAGTGATGTCGTATTCCTGGTATGCTCATAATCCCTTACCCCACACTCTCTGTTGCTGTGTAGGATTCTATGCAGAAGGTATTCAGGTTTGAGCACCATCCACTTTTGAGATAAAATCTGAGTGTAATTTCTATTTATATAACCCTTATTGGGCGGTGTTTGAGAACAGAAAAGAAAAGAAAGTTTTAAAATGAACGAAATGCATTCAGAGATTTTTGTTGACCATTTGTTCCCTTCGTACTTTCTAAGTACCATTCAACTGTACTGAATTCGAAAAGGAGGCTAGAGCAGAGAGGTAGGAGATGACCAGGCAGAGCCCGAGGGAGTGGTCAAACACGTCATGAGTCCCTTCACTCCCACAAGAGATCTAAGCCCAGTCCTCCTTGAATTCCTGTGACTTTTATCTATCGCCAATTTCCTTGGACTGTTAGTAGTTCAGATTCTTGTAGAGCTTAAACGTGCAAAAAAATCTTGTATTACCCTTTTGAACTGCCCGGATCTCTTGATTTCTCTGGCGCTTAAGAAGAGAGATCCATACACCTGGGCCCATCCAGGTGGATTTTGTGGTTGGGTTTTCCTTCGTTTTATAAAACGAGGGGGTTTTATAGGTCCCTGCTTGCTGTTTTTTTGAATTGTCTTGAAAAATTGTTCAGTGATGATTGGATGTTTGGTAATGACAGAGGAATAGAATCAAGATCACAGGAAGTGTTAATGCCACTTTACAATGGCTTGGTAATGCCCCATTTGGAACCCTGCATCCAGTTTTGCTCACCATGATGTAAAAAAAAGATGTGGAGACTCTGGAAAGAGGGCAGAGAAGAGCAACAAAGATGATTAGGCAGCTGGAGCTAAAACATATGAAGAACGGTTGCAGGAATTGGGTATGCCTAACGTGATGAAAAGAAAGACTATGAGTGACATGATAGCAATATTCCAATATCTAAGAGGGAGAAAGAAAGAAAAGAGGGAATTGATCTGAAGGAAGAGCAAAAAATCAATGGATGGAAACTAATTAAGGAAAGTACCAATCTAGAATTAAGGAGAAATCTCCTGACAGTCAGAATAAGTAACCAGTGGAACAGCTTGCCTCCAGAGATTGTGGGCACTCCAACACTGGAGGTTTTTAAGAAGAGATTGGACAACCATTTGTCTGAAATGGTACCGGGTTTCGTACTTGAGCAGGGGGTTGGACTAGAACAGGGGTGTCAAACTGAAGGCCCGGGGGCCGGATACAGCCCGCAGGGTGCTTAGATCTGGAAGCAGAGAAGGACCGGCCCATGATGCTTCTGATAGCGAAAACGGAGCTCAGGAGCCCATTTGCTGGCTGAGCATTTGGGCCCTCACAGGCATCCCGACACGAGTGATGCCCACCCTAGCTACGCCCATCCCGCCCCCCCAAGGACAAACACAACTCTGATGCAGCCTCAATGAAATCGAGTTTGACACCCCTGTACTATAAGATCTCCAAGGTCCATTCCAAGTCTTATTCTGTTCTGTATCCTCTGTGTTAACCGACGCTGCATTCACACAGCATGTTAAACTTAGTTAGTTTTAACCATGGCTTCCTTTTAATTGGTTTGCCGTATCCTATGAATCCACCCTGTTTGGTTGGAGATTCCATGCTGTGTGTAAAGCTGAAAAACACTTCCTTAAGTACAGGTAGTCTTGCAACCATTGGCTTAGTAACCCTTTGAAGTTACAGAGGCATTGAAAAAAGCGACTTATGACCACTTTTCACACTTTCCACCATTGCAGCATCCCATAATCTCTTGATCAAAATTGGGATGCTTGGCAACTGGCATGTATTTAGGTCGGTTGCCAAGTCATGTGATCTGCTTTTGCGACCTTCTGACAAGCAAAGTCCATGGGGAAGCCCGATTCACATAACAACGGTGTTATTCACTTAACACTGCAGTGATTCGCTTAACAACTGTGGCAAGACTGATCATAAAACGGGGCAAAATGCCATTTCACAGCTGCCTTGCTTAGCAACTGAAATTTTGGGCTCAGTTGTGGTCACAGCAGCCGTGGGTTCCGGATCCCGGTGCAACCAGTACGGTGCAACGGGGCCGGGCGTCCACCACAAACAGGCACAGCACGCACTTATGCGCACTTACCGCCTGCGACTCTCTGCGATGCCTGTGCGACACTCCAGCAGCTCGGTGGAGCATCTCACAGGCTCCGTGCACATGCGCAGAAGCCCTGAAAATCTCAAATACCGGTAAGGAGGGTGGGCAGGCCCTCCGGAGCACCGTACCGGAACGGTACCTGGTGCTCCCGGCAGGCACTTGTATGTCCATACTGGGGCGTACCGGTTGTAACCCACCACTGGGTCACAGCCAGGTTGAGAGTGTTACATGAAGACAGTCAGTGTATCCTCCTGTGTCTCACCAAGGCTGGGACTCATTTTTAGGCCTTGGAATCCAGAAACTTGCTTCCAAAGCCTCTCTGTCCTGACTCTGCTGTTTGGGATTTTGCTAGGGTGTGTTAGGTGGACAGATTCCAATCCCCGCCCCCACCCTCCCCACCCCATGGGCTTTAACCCTCCTTATCATCTTTATCCTGCACTTAAAACCTCCTTTTCAACACACATTGTAGCCTGATAACGCCCATGTTAGGTACAAGACACCACATCAAATAGGCAAGTTACCGCATTTTTCAGAGTATAAGACGCACCTTCCCCCCCCAAAAAAGAGCGTGAAAATCTGGGTGCGTCTTATACACTGAATAGAGCATTTTTGGCCTACTGAAACCCCTCCCCCTTTGCAAAAGTGGACATGCAGAGGGTTTGGGAGGCTTGCAAAGTGCTCCTGGGGGCCGGGGGGGGGGCAAAAACGAGCAAAAAACCCTGAGCTCCCAGGAGCACTCTACAAGCCTCCCAAAGCTCTACATGCCCTGTTTTTGCAAATAAAACGAGGCGTTCAGAGGGTTTGAGAGGCCTGCCGAGTGCAAAACCTTTCTTAAAAAATTTACCTCTTCAAAGTCATGGTGCCTCTTATATTCCGGTGTGTCTTATAGTCCGAAAAATACGGTAGTAGGAGCCTTACTGGATATCAGAAAGCCTTGGCCTAATTGTCAGTGCCTTTGTGGCCGCGTGTTTGCCATTAAGCTGCAACTCACACGTATGTTCTTAAAAATATTAAAAACCAAACCAAACCACAAAACCCAGCTTTCCAGTGGTGGAATTCAAAAATGTTTGCTACCGGTTCTGTGGGTGTGACTCGGTGGGCATGGTGTGGCTTGGTGGGCGTGGCTTGGTGGGCATGGCAGGGGAAGGATACTGCAAAATACCCATTTCCTCCCCACCCCACCAATCTGCTTTCCAGCTCTGTTCTCCTGTTCAGGGCAACAGAAGAAGCCCCAGCCGATCAGCTCGGACTCCAGAGGCAGAGAATAGATGGGGGCGAGGCCAGCCAGAGGTGGTATTTGCCAGTTCTCCAAACTACTCAAAATTTCCGCTACTGGTTCTCCAGGACCGCTCAGAACCGACTGAATTTCACCTCTTCAGCTTTCCTAATCCTTTTGACCAACTCAATTATTTCCTTAGCGCACTTTACCTTGTTCCTAGCTCATTTTCCTGATTTCTACAGTGTTGCTCTTATTAGTTTACTTAGGGAAGAAAAGCAGATGCAGACAAAGGCAAGAAAGGAATGGAAAAAAGATATAGATGGTGTCCTTTGTCCTTCCGCTAGTAGACCAGAGCAGAAAATCAACACACACACAAACACACACACCACTCCAGGAAGGCCAAAACTACTTTTATTGAGATTGGCCATAATAACAGAATTATGCAAGTCTGATTATGCTTGGAGCTTTTACTTCAGTGAATTAGGGGATGCTCTTCCTGAGCGTCTTCAAGATGTTATTTCCTTGTGGACTTAAAAATATGCTTCAGAGCTTTGTGCCAGGAAACTGTGCCTGCATGTATCTCCCATCTTCTAGGTCATATTCCACCCTCTTCACACCTTGCCATCTAAGCTCGGTCCCTCTGTGCGCAACGGGCATTAAAAAGCGACAAGGTCACAGTTTGCATCTTGACTTCTTTTGCTTGCCTCTTACAGATATGCCTGCACAGAACTCAAACAGAAAATTAATACTTTTCGACACACCTAATAAAACAAATAACAAGCCGTATCCCACGGGAATAAATCAAGATGTCCTTTGAAAATCCTAGGGCCCTTTTATGGCAGTTACCCTGCACCAAATATGGCGAACTCACCTAGATATTTCTGCAGACCAAAAGAAAACGTTCCTCTCTTTCTGGCCATCCAAAGCGGTTAGTTAGCAAGAGAATTACTAATAAAGGCAGCCCTACAATCTGAGGCAGTCTCTTGACCATCCTCTCCACAACTATGGAAGGTTGAAGGTTACATGAGAGATGAAGTCTATGTTCTTAGAATAGATGAGCATTATTATTATTATTATTATTCGTTTATTTACAGAAATAAAACAGATAAAATCAAGGGCATCTGTAAGAAGGGAATGAAAAAAGATGGACATGGTGACATTGGATTTTTCCTACCAACCTAGTCTGACCTAGGCTTCCCCAAACAGCACAAGGCAGATTCTTGGGCCCGACAAAACCCCTTTTATTAAACAAAGGTGAATTCCTCTCATTCACATTTAGCAAAGGCATGGCAAGCAGTCTTTCAAAGGAATATTTATGACTACAGACCTTATCTGTTTTGGAAAGCTGCCATGTAAATATTTTCCAAATGAGATGTGGTGCAAGGAAAGACTGGGCACAGAGTCTCTGAGAGTCACGGACAGATTGTCAGACTCCTGAAACGAATCTAACGACCGAACGAACGAATTGTTTCCTGAAAATGCCCACTCTTTCGCTCCTCTTTTATGTCCCATGGGAAGGGCCAATCACCTTCCACCAGTGACTTTACTCCCAAGTCGACCCTGATTTCTGAGTTGTTCTTTTCTTCTGGCAGCTCTGCATAGGTGCACACTGGGAACAGGCTCCAGCTGTTCCTCTGCCTCACTGCTGTCTAGCTCCACAGGCACCTGATCGTTGCCAGACGTCCTCGGCCCTGTCTCTGCCTCCAATGCAGAGCCCTCATCCGAGCCTTCCCCAGCCTCCAGGACTGGCCCATTTTCCTCCCCAACCTCCTCACTGTCCGACTCTCCTGCCAGATCCACTGCCCGCTGGTGGGCCACAACACCACCTCCCATTATGTGGAAGCCGTGGTTACAGTTGTGAAGAGGCCCCCAGTGAGGTCATGCATAAGTGTGTGAACACAAATTGTGCTTTTACCCTTCCTTACCAGATCTTCATATGATCAGCCCAAGTTAGCCTTTCCTCTCCCAAGTGCTTCCAGGTGTGTCTTGACTGCCAAGTCCATCACCTGTAGTTAGCGTGGTGGGAGTTGGGTGTCCAACACATCTGGAGAACATGTGACTGGGGAGAGAAGCGAGGCAGAGAAGGCGATTGTTACTCGCCTGGCGTCGTCTGATGTTTGGAGTCAATCTTGAGTCGGTTTTTGGCATCTGACAAGAGATAGTGAAATGTAATCCTTCCCATCCAGAAAGTGCGGCCTGACTGAAGAAGACATTTGAGGAAGTAACCAATCTGCTTCTTGCGTTGCGCAAGAGGACAAAGCTGCCAGAAGAAATGTGATGCCTGCCAATCATTTTCAAACGGGGGGGATTTTTTTATTTTTAATCTACCGGAGGTTTTGACAGGCTTCTGAAACAGCAGTTAAAAGCAAAGAGCCCTGGAACGAATTCTTCTACCCAGCCATGCTGCTCTTGAGTGGCGCGCCGGGCGCATCGCATTCTCTGCCTGTCAAACGGCCCACAGCAACACGCCTGGGATGCCAAAAAGCTTATTTGGTCTCACGGCTGCCTGGTGAAAGACTCATTGTCATGTGCCTTGTAGCTGATGTCTCCCTTAGACCACTAGCTCTGCACATTTGTTTTCTGGCTAGGAGTGAAAAACAAGCCTAGAGGAGAGGGGGGGGGGGAGAAGAAAAACCCAGCTGTTAGGTAGTGCAGATGTGCTGCAGCAGGCAGTCTTTTAAGAAGGATGATCTCTTCCCTCTCTCTCTTTCTCTCTCTCTCTCCTGTGGACATACACAAACGCAGTCTCAGGGTTCCAAATAGCATCCTCTGTGAAACAATAGCTCGAGGCAAGAAGTTTCTCAAAACACCATTTTATTAGAAGAACCAAATTGGCACATCTGGGAAAACCCAAATCGGAAAGCTCCCAGGTTTCCCCACCCACTTTAAAGTTCAAGACCCTGCCCCCAACAATACCCACAAGTCCATCAAATGCTCCAATCAGTCTCTGCCGTGGATGAAGATTCCTCCCATCCACATCCATCCAAGTGCAGGGATAAGGTGACCTTAACTTTCTGAGAAGGAATGTTGTTATGGCTACAGATCTCCCAATCTCCATACCATCCCAGTTTCCCATAATAACAGGCTTGAGGCCCTATCCCCCAACGGCTTCCAAGCCTGACGCGCAGCCCCTGAGCTGAGCTCCTGTCATTTCTCCAGTAATTTTCTCCATCTCCATAAAGTTAGGAGCCGTTTGGTGGTGGTGTTGTTTTTCAGAGCTGACCCTGATTTCCTTTGTGTACCTTTTTAGGTTACCCACATATTTATCTCCATTCCCTTTAAATTGCTGTACAGTAGGGGCGTCAAACTCTATTTCATTGAGGGCTGCATCAGGGTTGTGTTTGACTTCGGGAGGGTCGGGGGGAGGAGCTTGGCAAAGGGGTGTGGCCAGCTCGATGTCACTTGTGTCAGAGGCACCTGTGGGGGCCTGAGCGCTCTGCCCGCGAAAACAGGCTCCCAAGCTGTGCTTTTGCCTGCGACAGCCTCCTGCAACCCTCTGCCAGTGAAAACGGAGCTCGGGAGGGCCGTGAGCCGGTCCTTTGCTGTTTCCAGGGCAGGCCCACGGGCCAGATCTAATCACCCCGTGGGCCGAATTCGGCCCGTGGGCCTTGAGTTTGACACTCCTGCTGTACAGTATCCTAAGCAGAATTTTATCATGCGTAATCCAGGAAGGTTGTAAGTAATTTTGTACAGATATTCCTCAACTTAGCAACAGTTCACTTAGTGAGCGTTCAAAGTTACAACGGCACTGAAAAAAGGGGGATTTGTAAACGTTTTTCACAGTTATGACCATCGTAGCATCTCCATGATTAAAATTCAGTTGCTTGGTAAACTGGTGCACACTTACCAATGTTGCCGTATCCCAAGGTCGCGGGGTTACCTTTAGCAACTTTTTGACGAGCAAAGTCAATGGGAAAGCCAGATTCCCTTAACAACTGGGTTACTAGCTTACCAACCGCAGTGTTTCACTTAACATCCATGGGAAGAAAAGTTGTGAAATGGGGCCAAACTCACTTAATAAATGCCCCACTCAACAACATATACTTTGAGCTCAATTGTGCTTCGTAAGTCGACGACTACCTGTATTGGGTGCACATCATGGGTGAAATTCAACAGGCTCTGACAGGTTCTGGAGAACTGGAAATTTTGAGTAGTTCAGACAACTGGCAAATACCACCTCTGACTGGCCCCAGGAGTGGGGAGGGAATGGGGATTTTGCAGTAACCTTCCCCTGCCACGCCCACCAAGCCATGCCCACAGAACTGGTAGTAAAAAAAAATTGAATTTCACCACTGGTGCACGTCCACCCACCTGATTTACTCATCCCTTGCTTATGTATCTGGGTTAGATCAGTGATCCCCAAACTTTTGAGCGGTTCCGTGGAAAGAGAGGTTTTTCCGTGGATCGGAGGGGGCATGAGGTTTGTGTGCTACTAACATCCTGTGGATGGGGCTTCACTTGTTTGCGTGGCCCAGTTTCTGCCACAGACCAGTACTTGTCCACAAATTGGGAGTTGGGAACTCTCAATTTGGGATTATGGTATATTGGAGTTATGCAATTTGGCAACTTGGAAACTTTAGAATTAGAATTAATTCTTCTTGGACTATTTAGAAAGTTCAAAACATTCTTAAAGATCCATTTCATCCTGGGCACCCTTTTTTTGAATTATTATCATCTGGCAGACGGTACAGGGTAATAAAAACAAGGACAAATAGGCTGAAAAACAGCTTCTATCCCAGGGCAGTAACCATATTGAATTCAACTGTATAGTGCAACATTAATGCAATATCAGGGGTTTTCAATTCAATTGTACAGAATGTGAAGGATGTGTGTTTGAGTTTTATTTTTATAGTTATAATGTACACTGAAGATGGCATTTAATTTCGTTGTATGGGGTGCAATGACAATAAAGTAACTAACTAACTAACTAACTAACTAACTAACTAACTAACTAACTAACTAGAAAACTGATGAGATAGGAGTGTTGCTGGACGGGAGTGTTTTGTAAATCTGAATCAAGATAAGAATGGTTTGCGATCAATTAGCTTATATCTACTGAGGTTTTCTGCCTGGCCCACTGCTCCACTAAGCCTCCAATTTCTGACTTTTCAAGTCTTGCTTTCAAAGGCTCCAGGTTGTTTGGGGTAAAACCGTAAAGCCGTACACCCATTTAGCATTGTTCCGTTTTACTGCCTTGAACTTTGGTTTTTTTCTGCACTCCTGTTTTGCTTGTATCCAAGCAGTATAGTAGTGGGTGTGTTTACTTATAAAGCAAGTCCAGCAGCGAAGCTTAATTTCCAGACGAAGAGGCACCGGGTGGTCGCAGTCTTAAGTTCCTGTCGAATTGTGTTTGTGTGTTGCCGGGGGGGGGGAAGTGTTGGTGCACACATCTGCTTCCTGCCAGTGGCCTGCTGGCCCACAACTTCCGTTGTCCTAGAATGCCGATCAAGATCCATCCCGCTGGCTTTGCTGTGTTCTCCCTCTGAATGTCTTTTTTCTCTCTCCCTCCCACTTCAAGGTCACTCACTTTCCGGTCATGGCAACGATTGTCTCCGAAAAACTCAGTCACCTCTTCATCAACCTCCAGCACTTGTGCAAAATCCCTCAACTCCTCTCCAAGGCCTTGCCCGCTCCCTCCTGCACAGTGGCAGCATCGGAGGTGCCCCAGCTTTTCCGGAAGCCCTACATCCACGCCGGCTACCGGCCCCTCCACCGGAGCTGGGCCTTCTACTTCCTGTCCCTCTTCCAGCAGCACAACGAAGCGCTCAACGTCTGGACGCATCTGCTGGCAGCTTTCATGTTGCTGGGGCGCTTCTGGCAACTCTCCCAGATAGTGGATTTTCTGGGCGACCCGCACGCCCAGCCCTTCTGCATCGTGGCTGTGTCTTCCATCATCTACTCCACCTTCAGCACCTTGGCTCATCTCTTGCAAGCCAAATCTGAGTTCTGCCATTACACCTTCTTCTTCTTGGACTATGTAGGGGTGGCCACCTACCAGTACAGTAGCGCTTTGGTGCATTATTACTACGCCATTGAGCCAGAGTGGCACGCCTGGATCTCCAGTTTCTACATTCCGGGCGCGGTGTGGTTGGCTTGGTTGTCCTGTGCTGGCTCCTGCTATGCCAAATACCGATGCCCACATCTGTCCCGTCTGCAGGGCCGGCTCTGCCAGGAAATGCCCTCTGCGGTAGCCTATGCTTTAGACATCAGCCCTGTGCTCCATCGTATCTACACCTCGACCATCTCCGGACAAAGCGACTTGGCTGCTACCTACCACAAGTGCCACGTTTTGTGCTTCTTGGTTGCAGCCTTTTTTTTCGCCTACCCCTACCCCGAGAAGTGGTTTCCCGGGAAGTGTCATTTTGTGGGACAAGGCCACCAGATCTTCCACATGTTCCTCATCCTTTGTACCTTCATCCAGTTAGAGGCAGTGCTTCTCGATTACCGGACTAGGCGGCACATTTATGCTGACCTGCATGGCGACCTCGCTCCCTTTTTTTCCATCATGTGCCTTGTGCTGATGGCTTCCTGTGGCCTCACAGCGCTCTACATGGCGGTCAAAGTCAAACACAAAGTCTGGTCGAAGCGGGACTGAGTTCAGGGAACGCCGGCTGCTGGAGATTTACCGCCAGCTGCTTCTTTCGGTGCACTTGCTCTGGGAATGTCTGTCCTGCTGTCGTTTAGGAAACTGATTAGGATAAGTAGCTATTGCTGGGGTCTTCCCCACCCCTTGCACTGGAGATCTTGCTTGCGGGTTGCTCTGTCCAGGCAACTGAGATGAGAAGTGGGAGGTTGCATCAGAAAGGAAGTGTCCAAACTCTTTGGTGGAAAGGAATTCGTCTTTTGTTTTCTGGAGGGCGTCGTCTTTTGTTTCCTACTGCCTCCGATTGAAGGGAGAAGATGTTGGTATACCTCTCAGAAGCTACATCCATCTTCCTTCCACCCTTCTGAATCCGAGCTGGCAGCCTTCGGGCTTTTAGGAATCCACTTGATTATTATCAGTTTCCCAGATCCACCAATGGGACCCTGAGCCAGAGGGATCGGTTTAAAATCCTGAAGCCGGGAACTGGTTCTGAATTCCAGAACTAGATGGAGCACCCCCAATGCATTCATCTTGGGGTTCTCTAAACTTCCTTCATTTCCCTTGAGAGGGAAGGGTGGGAATGGTTCCTTTCACTGCTGCCATTTAAACACAGGTGTCCGCCTTATCGGCCAAGAACTGCACAAAGAAATACCTAGAGATTTATCCTTTTGATCTCTTCCTTTTTTAAGTAGTGGGAGAGCTTCCAGAAGGGAGACTAGAAATGGCACTTAACCAGCACTTCCCTTGGAGGAGAGGACTTCCTAGCCTCCATGTTTTGAATAACAATAGCTCCTGCTCTGGGTTTCACTGTTTTGGGATTCACTGATTTGATTCTGTGCCCTACTTCGAGGCACTCGTGCAGCACCGGTGCCTTCACGGATTGCCTTCTGCGATATCCAGACGAAAGCATCCTTCCTCGTTTTGGGAAACCATCTGGGACTTCTTCTGCTTGTCTACCGTGAGCCGGGCCCTGGGAAACCTGCTAGGTGGGTCATGTGCCTTCAGAAGAGCATCTGTCTATCCAAAACTTTGTACATGGGAATGATATTACTTGTGATATTTTTTTTAATGCAGTGGTAAGCATGTTTAGAGAGGAGAACCTGGGCCAACGCTGGATCTCCGTGGGTCAAAGTGAGATCTGAGAAGGGGGGAAGAGATGGCTAGCGTTTTCAGAAGGAAGTCCATGCAACTGTGATGGGTTGATCTAACAGACCTTAAAGCAGTGTACTGGAGACCCCTCTCCCCAATTATCTATGGGTTCCTTCTATCAAATTTAATTATCTGCTCATCTACCAGCCTCGAGATCTATTCCTCTAGTTTTTTTAACACAGAGATGAGGCTTCATTGTCACCTATAACCTGCCCTTTCTAAATGGCAATGCCAACGATTGAGACCTGCCCTTCTCCCATGGCAAACATTTATGATCCCACCAAGTTGTAGTCCCTGCATTTGAAGATCTTTGAGATCCAACTCTACGATTCCCAATCTTTGAGATTCAAGTTTATGATTCCCAGTCTTTGAGATCCAGCTCTTTGATTCCCAACCAAAATGCACTCTGTGAAGGCATCATTCTATTGGGCCTTTCTTCTATGAACATATCTTCAACCCTCTTCTAAAACCCAGTCTGTGTTTGTGGCTGTTATGGATCATATGCCAAAGAACACAGGGTCTTTCTGAAGATACGTTCTTCCTCATCTTTTGGACTATTCCAAATTCCAGTACTGGCAAGTAAGTAAATAAGCTTAACACGAGTGTCGCTACGTTCACAGCTTAAGAGGAAGGAGGTTGCATCTTCCACTTACCAAACACACGTTCTGATTTCTCCCAGGAGCGTCGAAATTAAAATCCCTAAACAGACCCTAGTCAGTTGAGAAATAACTTGGGGACTCTTCATAACGGGTTGACTCTGGATGGGCTGTTTATTTCAGCTGCAGTCCTGCATCTACTGATAGGGGCTCAGCCGGGCTAAATTCCCTGGAGCCTACTTCTGTGTAAACAAGCATGGAAGCGCATGACCGGCTTTCCCTGAATGCAGTGGGATTTAGCTTTGTCCCAACTCACTTTTATCCTGTTTTTTTTTGGATTGGTCGAGGTCCAAACACTGATTAGTTACATTAGCATTCTCCAAACTCGTGGGAATGATGGACGCCGAAGCCCAATACTTGTGGGAATGCTAGCCGAGCGACATGCGCAGGCTGGGATACGGTGCGGACAACTTTTGCAACCTCCGGACTCATCCTGGGTTTCCTAAGCAGAGCACTTTGATGTGGTTTGACCCAGTGGTGAAATTCATTTTTTTTTTACTAGCGGTTCTGTGGGCGTGGCTTAGTGGGCCTAGTCTGGCTTGGTGGGCGTGGCAGTGGAAGGATAGTACAAAATCTCCATTCCCACCCACCCCTCTGAGGCCAGCCAGAGGTGGCATTTGCTGGTTGCTCAAAATTTCTGCCACCAGTTCTCCGAACTACTCCAAATTTCTGCTACCGGTTCTCCAAAACCTGTCAGAACCTGCTGGATTTCACCCCTGGTTTGACCATTGCAAAAGGCTAATATGGTTCGATATTTAGATCACAGGTGGCCACACCTTTATTTCCTGCTTTCACAACCAGCTCTGTGTCCAAAATTGAGAGTGCAGATTGCCAGAATTGGGGGGGGGGGTTATCTCCCCCATCCCATAAACTATGACCAAAAGTAAGCTTAAGATAAGGTAAAAAACCAATTTTACAAATCCTAAAACGAAGAATCAAATACCTGGGTCATACCTGTCTGTCAAATACCTGTTTCACCTATGAGGTTCCATCCCCTCCTCCGTATTTTAGCTTTCTCTGTCTTCCAAAAAATGAACCAGCTCTGTGGGAGATACATCAAGCCAGCTGAGGTTTAGCTTGGCCCGTTGGACATCAACAATAAGGAGCTTTATGCTGCCTTCTCTACCCCGAGTCCAAAGATCTGGTGACACCCTCATGAAAAAGCATGAGTTTCAATCTCCTTTTAGGTTCTGGGGAAAAATCAATTAGAAAAGTGGGAGGAGGGAGAAGCTTTTGCTGTCAATTTAGTTTTTCCCAGGCTAGAAACAACCTTTTGTCCAACCTCCCCCCCCCCCACTCTCAGAATTACAAAGCTTCCTAGCTCCCAACGCTTTGGACGGGATGATATTTACGGATGTGTTTCATTTGGGCCGAAATCTTTCTACCGATTGTCCTGGATGCTGAAAGATGATTTTCAGTCACACTGCAGAATTTGTTTTGTAGAAAGGAAGTCTGGATTACGTGTCTCTGTTGATTTTGGTTTTCTTGTGTGTCTCCTGCATTTTGTACATGTTAGTGGGCATGTTTATGCCTCCACTTATTTCTATTAAAAAAAAACATTTTATAAGCCAGATATTCTAACCCTTCTGCTTCATTTATCCCTTACAACCCCACACCACCTTCATCAGTGGGGAGAGGAGAGGAGCCAAATGTTGCACTGAGGGAGGCTCCTATGCATACTTGCAAGTCCATATCCCAGGAGGAGAGGAGAGGGGAAGGAAGAGGGAAAGAGAGAGAGAGAGAGAGAGAGAGAGAAGAAGAAGGAGGAGGAGGAGGAGGAGGAGGAGGAGGAGGAGGAGGAGGAAAGGAAAGGAGGAAGGGAAAGTGAAAAAGAGACAGAGGGAGGGAGGAGGAGGAAAGGGGAAAGGGAAAATGAGAGAGAGAGACAAAACAGAGAGAGAAAGGAGGAGAAAAGGAAAAAGAGAAAGGAAAAATGAGAGAGAAAGGAGGAGGAGGAAAGGAAAGGAGAAAGGGAAAGTAAATGATGTTAACTCTACAGAATTCTGGGGATTGTGTATGAAGACAGGCAAAATATAGGCAACATAACAGTGTTCAGGGGGAAAAAAACTTTCTGTTCTGGAGATAAAATTGTTTCATTGTCTGATTTCAAGAAACGACACTGTGGCTGACTGATTCAGGGGCCTCTCCAAAATTGTTGCTGCAATGTGACCACAGTGCTGAGTGTCCTTTGCAGCTCGCTCTAAATATTGACACACACAACGTTGCATGACATGTGTGTTTGTTTACATAAACCAAAAACACTGCCTAATCTTCCTTAAGCGGCTAGATTAAGATCTTAAAAGACGCTGATTTCTCCCGTCTGATCCTCCTCTACATTCTTTCGGTTTTCCAGGATGCCAAATGTGGAAAGAGAAAAAAAACAAACAAGCCTCAACTCATTCAATACGCAAAAGCAAACAACCAAATGCACTGCAAGGAGACCGACAATGTAGGATTTCCGTTGTTCTTTAAAAATAATAATAATAATAATAACCAAGAAGTAACAAAACATTAAAGTTCCCAGAAAGGGCCAGGGATGATTTCTCCTACTCTGCAGTTTAACTCGTCCTTTGGACAAGGACAAGTTGGGAACTAGGAAATCTTATTCATGCAAAAATATCTCTACGTCTCACAGAGAAAGAAGTTGCCTTCTTTAGTGGTCGGTCCTTTGTATTTAGTTTCATCCAAGTGGGAAGTTAGGACTTGCCCTGAACGAGAAAAGAATCCGTTTTCCTTGCAAATGATGCAAAGTTGAACATGCAGAAGTTTGCAGCAATCGATACTCAAATTGTGGATATTTTCGCATTTATTTTTTTAGGTTATCCTGCCTTTATTACTTTGCAAGTAACTCAAGGCCGCGAACATATACAATATTCCCTCCTTCTATTTCCCCCACAACAACAACATTCTGAGAGATGACTTGGGCTGAGAGAATAACTCAGGGGTGTCCAAACTTGGGAACTTTAAGACTTGTGGACTTCAACTCCCAGAATTTCCCAGGCTGGCTGGGGAATTCTGGGAGTTGAAGTCCACAAGTCTTAAAGTTCCCAAGTTTGGACACCCCTGGAATAACTGGTATAAAGTCACCTAGCCAGCTTTCATGCCTAAGGCAGGACTAGAACTCACAAACTCCAGGTCTCTAGCCTGGTGCCTTAACTAGTAGACCAAACTGGCTTTTCTAGTGAATTGGACCGGTGTTCTTTGACTTGCTCTTCAGTTGTTGACTTGTCAAGCAAAATCAACCTTGATGTGATGGTAACTTTCTCTCCATCCAATGGTCTCCAGAAGTCCTGTGGGAAGTTAGCGTCCAGCCCTCTCCTAGAAAAAATGAAATATTTTAGGAAATATTAAAAGGGCAGAATATTTCCCCTAAAAGGGAGGCAGGAACTCAGCCCCCCTACCTTTGTCAATGGGCCATTAAGACCTGAGCCAGTCTATTCTACATAACAAAGATCTACCTCATTCAGGCAGAGCCATAATAGGAATCCCAAAGCCCTTTCATTATATCATCAGTAATGGTATCCTCTTTTCTTCACTACCGATTCGGTAGCGGGAGCGTGCATGCAGAAGTCTTTGATCACGTCGGGGGGTGGAAGCCTTGCACCACCGCCACTATCGGTTCGCACCAACTGGAGCGAACTGGCAGAATACTACCTCTGATCATCACCCTGCAAGAATCAACCAAGCCTGGGACTTAGGACAGCGTAGAGAGTTGCCCCTGCATGGCCCCATGGGAGTCTGACAACCAATCAGAACACAAGCTCAAATTCAAAAGCCCAGAGAGGGCATAAAACTCAGGGAATCTCAGCATCTCTTCCCTTTTTTTTCCTTCACCCAACATCTTCGAGCCATGTGATCCTGTCCACCATTAAAACTATCTTTCCAAGCAGCCTCCATGTTTCCAGTATCTTTTCCCCCACTTGGAACTGAACCCAGATGGACATTTCTTCCAACTCCCATAATCCCCAGCCCCGTTGATTAAACACGATGGCACTGAAGTCCAAGTCAAGAGAAGAACTTCCAGCAAGACTGCCCACAGGTCTTGGAAATTTAGAGGAACAAAAGGGCTGCCTGCTTTAGTGTTTTTAAAATGTCCTCATGAGCTTCACCAGATGCCACTGGCTGCCTGGAGCCAGAGGTCATCGGCTCAGGCCCTCTGTCCTTGCCGGACTCCTCAACCGAGCAGCCCCAAAGCTATTAGGTGAAGGACTTGAGATCAAGGCTATGTGATCCAGAGTGGTTTCCAGCTCCCCTGGAGAAGTCTCAGTGGCCTCTCTTCTAGCACTTGATCTTGATGACCCACTTAGAATATTTACACACATTTTGTGCTCGATAGCTATAGCTTTGTACTCTGCCATGACTAAGGTTATTAACCTCACTTATCTGAGGTTCCCTAAATAAAAAGATAACACAGTATTCTCATCGTAGGGCAATTTGGCAAAGTTGCCTGCAAAAATTATCTTTTCAGTACTGGCTCTTTCTCTAGTCAATAATCCCAGGGTCGCAGTCAGAGAGGGTATTCTGCCAGTTCGCCCCAGTTTGGGCGAACTGGAAGCGGTGGGAGACTCTGCCCACCTGTGCAGACGTCATCACAGATGCTCCGTGCCAGGGGTGGGTTCTGGCAGTCACTACTGTCGGTTTGCTCATGGGCGCTTCGTGTGCGCTTGATGCGTGCTATGTGTGCATGCACAGTACAATAAAAATTGTTCTGTGCATGCATAAAAGCCAAAAACAAGATGGCGGCTCCTATGGCGGCACCCAGAAAACCAGTTCAGGGGTGTGGCAGGTCCGGGTTGCTGCCGGTTCCAGTGACCAGGCCACCAAACTACTACTGGTTCAGCCGAACCGGTCCGAACCGGTAGGAATCCACCATTGCTCTGCGCATGCCCAGACGTTTATGCGCATGCACAGAAGTGCTGCACACAAGCTCCTGCTTCCAAAAGGTAAGAGATGCCTGGTCGCAATGGATTAAAAGGTGATGGTTTTGGGGGGAGATCTGGAGCTGCAGATCTCCTTCATGTAGGGTAGGAGACAGGTGCTACCCACAAACCCTTCCTGAAGTTCTCTTGTTTTTGACTCCAGCTGGTGGATTTTAGGACAACACTGAAGGAAAGATGCCTCATTCCATGCAACCCAGAAGAACATTTCTGCCTGTTGGCTGCATCAGATAAACAGGAACGAATCCCTGACTTCATTCTGTGGCCGTCCCCGCTGGAGGAGAACAGCCCCACGGGTCTCCTCCCCCTTGCGTCCCTCTTCAGTACCCTGCAAACCATCTTGTGACTCAGCCTGCAAACACTTTTGATTCTGAAATGGCTTTTGACATGCCAGCCACGCCTCAAGATACTTCCTTTAATGTTTCGAAAGAGGCTTCAAGCAAATGATAAAACATGTTTCCCATTGTGCAACGTTAGCTGCCTTTCCTAATAAAAAGAACACGCTCTGTCAGGGGGTGTCAAACTCGATTTCATTGAGGGTCGCATCAGGATTGTGTTTGACCTCGGGGTGGGGGGGCGTGGCCAGCTCAACATCACTCCTGTCACGGGCGCCTGTGGCAGCCCGAGTGTTCTGGCAGTGAAAACAGCCTCCCGAGTTCCGTTTTCAGCTGCCACGGCCTCCTGCAACCCTCTGCCAGTGAAAACGGAGGGGTGCGGGAGGTTGTGGCAGCAGAAAACAGAGCTCAGGAGCCTGTTTTTGCTGGCAGAAGCACTGTGGGCCAGTCCTTTGCTGTTTCCAGGGCAGCCCCGTGGGCCAGATCTAAGTACCCCACGGGCTGGATCCGTTTCCTGGGCCTTGAGTTTGAAACCCCTGCCAGCTGTTTTCCTTGCTGAACCAAGGAGCCAAGGAGATCCTCTCGGCAGTTTTATTGGACTACGGAAGTCTTCATCCAGAGTCTCTTGCAAACCCACACACTGCACTGAGAAAATAATTGGGAGCGCTTATCTGCCTCCACCCAGAAAAATGCTCACAGTTCCTCTGATAAGTTTGTTTGCGTTACCGTTTTTGATTAGTTTCTGCCACAGTTATATTTGGCCGTGAAGCAAAACAAATAAAACGACTGTATCCGTGGATATACAAACTTCAAGGGAAATTAAGAGTTCTCTAAAAATCAATAGATGCCACTACAGCATTTTTATACTAGATTCAGGATGGAGGGCTGTTTAGGCGTTGACTTCAAGACAGGTAAATTGTGTTGCCTTAGACCAGGGGTGTCAAACTCAAGGCCCAGGGGCGGGATTCAGCCTGCGAGGTTCTAAGATCTGGCCTGCGGGGCTGCCCTGGAAACAGAAAATAACCGGCCCACGCAGGGACGTGTGGTCAGGGGAGGCAGGGGAGGCACAGCCTCACCTCTCATCATGAAATAATATATAATATATAATAATAATATATATTTCCTCCTATCCCTTTTACACGGCTCCGGCTAAGCTCCGGTAAGGAGAAGAGCCTTTGGGAAGTGAAGAGGAAGAGGAGGGAGGAGGAGGAGGAGGAGGTGCACGCACGGGGTGGTGCCAGCTGGGCAACCAGCGAAGGCAGGAGGGTTCTCGGAAGCGCCAATAACATTCCTGCCTCCGCTGTACTTTGCGTGCTCCTCACGACTGCAATAGACGTCCAGAAGTGGCAGGGGCTGTTGGGCTGGAAGCCCAAACCCCATTAGCCACAAAAGCCGCTTCTGGATGTATATTGCAGTCATGAGGAGTGCACGAAGTCCAGCAGAGGCAGGAAGGTTCTCGTCTTTCCCCAGTCGCTTCGTGGCTTCGTCATCAAGACGAAGTCTGGGAGCGCCGACAACATTTCTGCCTCCGCTGGACTTCGTCTTGATGATGTCGCCGCAGCTGCCAGGCACGGACGGACGGAGGTAGCCAGAGTGGCGCCGAGGGCAGTCCGGCGGACGAGCGACCAAGGATCAGGCTGCCCAATCCTCCATCGCTCGCTCGATCGCTCTTTCGTCCGCCCGGACCGTCTAGACTTCGCTTTGGCTACCTCCATCCGGCCGCACCCAGCAGCTGCAGCAACATCATCAAGATGAAGTGGCTTGGAGGCGAAGTGCTTTTCAGTGCTTTTCTGTGCGTCTGGCGTTTAGGTAGATAAACGCCAGATGCACAGAAAAGCACTGAAAAGCAGCTGCTGTTGGGGACCGCGGAGCGCGAGCCGGTGGAGCACGCTCAGGAAGGCAGGGAATGGGATCACGTGTGCTGGAGGCTGAGGCAGCCTCAGCCTCCAGCACACGTGGTCCCATTCCCTGCCTTCCTGATGACGTCACCAGCCTCACCAGCCATAAACCTCACCACACGTCACTGGGCCCACGGTACTTCTGCCAGCGAAAACGAAGCTTGGGAGGTCCATGCACAGCCCACCCAGGCTCCGTTTTCAGCCACGACGGCCTCCTGCAGCCCTCTACTAACAAAAATGGCGCTCTGGGAGTCTGCCTACAGACCACCTGGGCTCCATTGTTGGCCACAATGGCCTCCCTGAGTTCTATTTTTGTTGGCAGAGGCTACAGGAGGCTGTCGCAGCCAAAAATGGAGCCTTGATGAATCAAGCTGGCCACGCCCAGCCCCTAAGGTCAAACAAAACCCTGATGCAGCCCTCAATGAAATCAAGCTTGACACTCCTGCCTTAGACTTAGATATGTCTACTCTAATGAAGAGAAGGACTAGGGGTGACATGATAGCAGTCTTCCAATATTTGAGAGGCTGCCCCAAAGAAGAGGGAGTCAAACTAGTTTCCAAAAAACCAGAAGGCAGAACAAGAAGCAATGGATGAAAACTAATCAAGGAGAGGAGCAACTAAGGAGAAATATCTTGATAGTTAGAACAATTAATCAGTGGAACGGCTTGAATTCCAGAAGTGGTGGGTCTTCCAACACTGATTTTTAAGATGAGGTTGGGCAGCCATTTGTCTGAAATGGTATATGGCTTCCTGCTTAAGCAGGGGGTTGGACTAGAAGACCTCCAAGGTCCCTTTCATCTGTGTTACTCTGTAATTCTCATTAGGCCCTGGATGTCTGCTCCATTGGCTGGCTGGTGTTTGCAGCCCCTGTTACTGACAGCAGGTAGAATCCGTTTCTTTGAGGATGGAAACTCCAGTGATTTCAAGCCCAAAGACAATTGGAAGAAAAAAGAAATGATTGTATATCATGATCTCCTTTGGGCCTCTTTGAATAGGATGCTTCTTAGTGATCTTGGTGATTAAGAGTGGGAGATTGGTTCCCAGGCCGCAAAACGATCAAGCATTCCTAGACTTATAACCTTTCATTTTAGCAACCATCTGAAGGTACAACGACACTGATAAACTGATTTACAATGAGTCCTCCTACTTACGACCTTCTCAGCATCCCTACGAACAAAGGATCAAAATTCAGGGACTCGTAAAGGTTGAAAACGGCCATCACATGACCCAGGAACGCTGCAAGTGTTCTAGACACCTTCCGGCTGCCAAGTGCCCAAATTATAATCACGCGAGTGTGGGGATGATGCCAGAGTCATAAGTATGAGGACCAGTTGCTAAACTAAATGGCTGTAAATAGAGAACCACCTGTATTACCACCTGTATCAGTGGAACAGCTTGCCTCCAGAAGTTGTGAATGCCCCAACACTGGAAGTCTTTAAGAAGATGTTGGATCGCTATTTGTCTGAAACGGTATAGGATTTCCTGCCTAGGCAGGGGGTTGGACTAGAAGACCTCCAAGGTCCCTTCCAACTCTACTATTGTATTATTGTATTGTATTGGTCATATACCTTTTTTCTTTTAGTTTTTTGTCATGTTTATGGATGTATGTGGCAGAAAAATCCCAAATTGTGAATTCTTCTTCTTCTTGTGCCATATCCGTCATTGGACGTTGGCGATCAGGTTGGCGATCTTATTTTTGTCAAGAGCCACATGAAAAAGTGCCGCTGAGTGTTGTCCAGATCAGTCCCTTAGATTTTGAAGCCGTGATGTTCTTCTTCTGCCTGGACCTCGTTTGCCTACATTTTTTTCCCTGGAGGATTAAGTGAAGGATGCTGTATTTTTCCAGGTGTCACCTCCCATGTCCAAAATATTCTAACTTTAAAATTGTGGAGGCAGCCTTATAAATTCTTTAAATACATAATTTTTTTAAAAAAATAATAAAAAGTCAGGTTAGACTACATTCCTCCTGGGGCGTGGAGAAAGCTTTCTACTAAAAATGGACATCTCTTTCACCTGGTTTACAAGCCGTTTTAGAAAGCTGCAAGTATCTCTGGAGTTTCTGCGTAAACATTACACTCCCAGATGCTGGTTCACCAAGCTTCTCCTTGTTTCTGAATTGACTCATTTTCTGGCTGGGATATTGAGCCATAACCTAATCAAAACAAGCTGGTTTCACAACAGCTCTACAAGCTGGGGGGGACGGGGACCCTGACAACAGTTATACAAATTGCATGGTTGCTTTTTCAGGGTAAACATAAAGGAGGGGGAAAAAAGTGATTCTGGCTTATTAAAAGAGGAACAGGGGAATTCAAAGAAGGATATTCTGGAGCACATAATGGGATTTAATAAGCGGACCTTTTTGCAAGGACTAAGATGAGAATGAGAACGTTTTTCCTTCTACCATGCCAGTGGAGCTTTTGCAAATGCCTCCCATTAAAATTAAAACAAACAGGAGGGAAGAGGGTTACTTTGGCATCGAGCCACTGCAATTAATGGAAGAAGGGAGCAAACATCCTACAATCTGGATGATAAAAACAAGGGCATTTGTACAGATTTCTCTGGACCATGTTGGAAAAGCCATGCTCTCCCCAGCAGCTTTGCACTAAAATATGTTATTTTGCTGCAATTTCTCGAGACGGAGACCTTCTGAATTGTTGTTCTTTAATACACAGTCTGGGTAAACCGTTCTCCTCCTAATTCAATGCAATTCTATACATTAAGAGCCGTGGTGGCGCAGTGGTTAGAATGCAGTACTGCAGGCTACTTCTGCTGACTGCCGGCTACCTGCAATTTGGCAGATCGAATCTCACCAGGCTCAAGGTTGACTCAGCCTTCCATCCTTCCGAGGCGGGTAAAATAATGACCCAAATTGTTGGGGGCAAGAGGCTGACTTGTAAAACCGCTTAGAGAGAGCTGCAAAGCACTGTAAAGCGGTATATAACTCTAAGTGCTATTGCTATTAAAGTCAGCATTTCGCTCTGTGAGATGAGCTGTCTCTAATTTTGATAGATATAACAATGTACTATTATGATTTTTTTCACAACAGACTTTTCTTAAGCTTTTATTTTTACGGCAGATCACATTTTGTTGTCTGGAAAAAAACACAAATGGAGAACAATAGCTGCATTTTTGTGGGTTGATTAGTTGGAAAATGCAAAATCAGAATCATGCCTAATCAAATGACAGCCAAATAATTCTATTTCCCCTTCTTTGTCCTCTTCTTATCTGACCATCTTCTGACATGTTAGGCTTGTTCCGTTAATAAGGGGAAGCGGGGGTTGGTTTTTCGGGGGTGGTTTTGCATCTGCTTCTTCAGAAATAGGATCCTTCGTGGAGTATAAATGACACCTTTGTTCAGAAAGGTTTGTGTCACAGGCTGGGCCACAGAGGGTTTATTGTGATCTCTTACCTCTGGCGTGGGTGGTGGCTCAGTAGCTAAGACGCTGAGCTTGTTGATCAGAAAGGTCGGCAGTTTGGCGGTTCAAATCCCTAGTGCCGCGTAATGGAATGAGCTCCCGTTACTTGTCCCAGCTAACCTAGCAGTTTGAAAGCACATCAAAAATGTAAATAGAAAAATAGGAACCATCTTTGGTGGGAAGGTAACAGCGTTCCGTGCATCTTTAGCATTTAATCATGCCGGCCACATGACCACAGAGACGTCTTCGGACAGCGCTGGCTCTTCGGCTTTGAAACGGATATGAGCACCGCCCTCTAGAGTCAGGAACGACTAGCACATATGTCCGAGGGGAACTTTCACCTTGACCTTGCCTCTGGCATTTTGGATTCATGTGTGGATAAATTACGGGCACTTCTCCTGTCTTCCACCTGAAAGGGTAGAGCTTGGACAGAGAGTTTATTCCCAATAGTTAGTTCTTCACACATATAGGTAGTCCTTGATTTACGACCACAACAGCGGAGCCCAACATTTATGTTGCTAAGTGAGTAATTTCTTAACTGAGTTTTACCCCCGTTTTATGACTTTCCTTGCCATAGAGAATCACTGGAGTCATTAAATTAGTAACAGGGCTGCTAAGTAAATGTGGCTTCCCCATCGGGAGGTCACAAAAGGAGAGGATCACATGACCTTGGGGTCACAGCAACGGTCATAAGCATGAACCAGTTGCCAAGCATCTGAATTTTGATCCCATGACCATGGGGAGGCTGCGGAGGTGGTAACTGTGAAAAACAGTCGTAAGTTTTTTTTCCAGTGCTGTAGTAACTTTGAATGGTCACTAAATGAACTGTTGTAAGTCAAGGACTACCTGAAGTTACATATAGCAATAGTAATGGCACCTAGACTTATATATCACTTCATATTGCTTTTACAGCCTATTGTCCCCAACAATCTGGGTCCTCATTTTACTAACCTCAGAAGGATGGAAGGTTAAGCCTGGTGAGATTCGATCTGCTGAACTGCATTTAGCAATCAGTACTGTAGCTTGCAATACTGATTCTAACCACTAGGCCACCTTCAGCACTAGCACTAAAGGCTTATATATTGCCCCATAGTGCATTGCAGCACTCTTTGGGTGTTTTACAATGTCAACATTATTTGCATATTGTCCCCAACAATCTGGGACCTCATTTTACCCAACTCGGAAGGATGGGTCAACCTTGAGCCAGTCAGGATCGAACTACTGGCTGTGGGAAGAGTTTACTAGCAATGCTGCCTTCTAACCAGAGTGCCTCCAGGGCTCTTCGGTGTAACCTGTTGGAAAACGTAGCAGTTAATGGGGAGGATGTCTGGGAGTGTGCCCAAATTCCTTCACGCGGTGTTCTTCTGGGGTTAAATATCACGATAATTTCTCTTCGGTTCAACAGATGGACCCAGCCGCACTGACCTCCCGTTAAAACCAATCTTTATTACGGTACTATAGGTCCTCATAGGGGCATTGCCTTGTATGGGTATGACCCCACTATAGTTTTATTCAACAAAGAATGATTTTCAAAATGTTTGACTCGGTGCAGGGTGCGGGACCAGCCAGTACGTAGAATGAATCAAGCAGGGAATTTCAGCAGATACATACATGTAGTCCTTGGCTTACAACAGTTCGTTTAGTGACCGTTCAAAGCTACCACAGCACTGGAAAAAAAAACTTACAACTGTTTTTCACAGTAACCACCTCCGCAGCCTCCCCATGGTCATGGGATCAAAATTCAGATGCTTTTTTGTGACTTAGGACCACTTTTCACACTTACAACCTTTGCGGCCTCCCCATGGTCGCACAATTTGCATTCAGACGCTTGACAACAGGTTCATATTTATGACGGTTGCAGAATCCCGCGATCTTCTGCCAAGCAAAGTCAACGGCAAAGTCAGACTCACTTAACAACGGTGTTACTAATTCAACAGCGGAAATGATTCCCTTTAAAAAATGTGGTAAGAAAAAAAAACATAAGAGGGAGCACAGCTCACTGAACAAATGTCTCACTTAGCGGCATACATTTTGGGCTCAGTGGTGGTCGTCAGTCGAGGATTACCTGTACTTTCTCACCACTGGGAATAAAATTCTTTTGTAGAAAAGAATAGAATTTATAAGTGGCTAGAAAACAGAAGCCAAAACAGGAAATTGAAGTCTTTGTTTGTGGTTTTTTTTCCTAAACTAGTATTGAATAAAAATTAACGAAAGTTACTAATCACTATCAAGCTTAAAAGTATTGACCACAATGTAAATATAATGGTGATATGAACAATTAATATTATTACAAGTGTTAGCACAACTGTTATTACACTATTGCAGAAGTTAAAATCGATAGGAAGGCAATGTAAACATGAATGCCAATACAGAAAGCTGCATAACTATTTTAGATTGTTATGTTTGTCTTGTTTTTTCTTTTTTTGCTGTTGTTTTTTTTCTCTTTTTAAAGGTATAAATGTTTATTAAAATCTATTTTTTAAAAACATAAAATAAAACATATAAAGAACAGGGGGGAAATCATTTTTGGCCACAACTGAAGTCTGGGAAGCCTGTACTACCCAGTGACGTGCGGTGAGGTTTATGACTGGTGAGGCTGGTGACGTCATCAAACCGCGTGGTTGCTCCGATCGCACGGGCGCAGCTCAAACTGAGAAGTCTCTCTTCTCAGAAATGTCAGAAAGGGACAGGCAGGCTCCCGCAGCTCCACTGACAAGACATTTCTGAGAAGAGAAACTTCTCCTTTCTCCTCCTTCCCCCCTCCCCACTCACTTCTAGCACTGATGATGTTACCTAGGCATTTTTTGCATCGGGCGAGCCTGGGATCCTTGCAAGGGGAATGGGACCACGTGTGCAGGCGGCTCCTCAGCGCACAGCCTCAGATTAGCACAGCCGCGATTCCCTTCCCCTGCACACGTGGTCCCATTCCCCTCCTTCCTGAGCCAACATGAAGGGGACCGCGGCTGCGCTGATTGAGGCTGGAGCTGAGGAGCCTCCTGCACACGTGGTCCCATTCCCCTTGCAAGGATCCTGGGCTCACCCGATGCAAAAAATGGCGAGATCGGCACACTTGGGGCTGCTGCTGAGATGTCCAGGGAGGCTAAGCCAAGCCGCGCGCCTCTCCCAGCCACTTTCGCGGCTTCCCGGAGTATTTTTTATTTTATTTTCATGATGAGAGCGGTGAGGGTCTGCCTCCCCTGCCTCCCCTGCCTGCACGTCACTGGTACTACCTATAACTCCATCAGCACCCCCAACAACTTTTCCTTCTGGGGTCTGTTTTGCCCTGCTGTCCCCTTAGCAAAGCTTCTGTCCCTGAGCCACCTGTGTTTATCTTGGCCTGGGAGTGGATACAAGCAGAGGATTCAATGCCAAATTATCTGCATTCATGAAAGGTCACTGCGCATCCTCTGTAGCAAACAACTGTATACAGTAGTTAAACTTTCATGAAATACCAACACAATTAGATCACTCAGATTCACTCGGCAGCTTTGGCAAAGAAGACGAAGGAAACAAGGAAAGGTCTTTTCTTCCTGAAAAAGTTGTAAGCTGCAAGAAAGTAGAAAATATTCCTGATCTTTGCAAAATTCTACCCTGCGCAAAGGAGATCTTGTAAAGATCAATCCCTTGATTCTTTGGAGAGCTGGCAGGAAAAAAAGGAAAAAGACCTAAAGCCAAATTTTAGCTTTGTGGTAGGCATATATTCTGGGATATCTAAAAATGGTTCTTTCAAATGATCTCTACAGTAACGGCGAGAGTCTTAATTCTTTTGAACTCAAGAAATTATGTAAAGATGATGAGACTCTGCCGGTCGGTAGAATAATCCTCCAAAATAATTCCTTCCGAAAAGGAAAAGAGAGTTTAGAATCATAGGACTGGAAGGGACCTTGGAGGCCTTCTAGTCCAACCCCCTTCCCAAGGCAGGAGTTGTTATTCCACTCTGGACAAAGGATTGTCTAATCATTTCTTAAAAACCTCCAGCGATGGAGCAACAACTGTGGGAGGTCTGATGTTGCTTTGATTAATTGTTCTCAAATCTGGGTGAGGATGCAGAGAGGAAAAATACAGAAAAAAAAAATCCACCAAAGGCTGGGACAGCAGCTCTGAATGCTTCGGGCCTCTCCATGCAGCTCTAGCATGGACCCATCTTTTTTTGGGCTTCCCGGGACACAAATTGACACTCAGACACAACAAGACAGGAGAACAAAAGCAGGCACCTGCGGAGTCAAAATATGCAGACATCAGGTGTGGCTGAAGGAGTCCAAAACATAAAAATGGTGTCCACACCCAGGCAATTGGAGACCCACCCTTTCTGCATGCATCTTGACTACGTTCATCTTCTTATCCTCGACACACATCTGGCACCCTTCCTGATTAGACCTGCACACACACAGAGAGAAAGAGAGACAGAGACAGACAGACAGACAGACACAGACAGACACACACACAGACAGAGAGACATACAGAGAGACAGAGACAAAGACACAGAGAGAGAGACAGAGAGAAAGAGAGACAGAGAGAGGCACAGATACACACAGAGAGAGACAGATTGTTAGATACTTGCTCTAACTACAGTGGTTTCCACCAAGGTCCTCTGTTCCGGTGGGAGCAGAGGTTTAATCCTATTGGTCGAAGGGTCTGACAGCTCCCTATAAAAGGGCTGCTGTCAGACTCAACCTTCGCTGGATGGTTCTCACTTATTGTACTTAATAAAGAGCTGTTGTCACCATTAAGCCTGTGTGTGCCTATCCATTGCCCAATCTAACACAGATAGAGAGAGACAGAGAGAAAAAGAGAGACAGAGAGAGGCACAGATACACAGAGAGAGAGACACACAGAGAGAGAGACACAGAGAGAGATACAGAGAGATACAGAGACAGAGACAGAGAGACAGTTAAAGACAGAGAGAGAGAGAGAAAGAGACAGAGAGAGGCAGATACAGAGAGACAGATAGAGAGACAGATAGAGATAGACACAGAGAGACACAGAGACAGAGATACAGAGACAGACATACACACACACACACACACACACACACACAGAGAGACAGACAGACAGACAGAGAGAGACAGAGACAGAGAATGGAAGAGAAAGGGGATGGAAGAGAAAGAGAGACATCTTTGTTTAAATGTCTATGGAGATTCTCAGTCATCCAGGTCATGGTTGAAAAAAGGTGGTTTTTTTCCAGAGGCAACTGGACTTTCTGGTTTTTCTTTGAAGACATTTTTGCATCTCATCCGTGAAGCTTCTTCAGCAAAACAGTCTTCAAAGAAAAACCAGTAAGTCCAGTTGCCTCTTGAAAAAAGCACCCTTGGGACAGACCTTTGCTTTAGTTTGTGGGAAGAAAATGAAAAAAACCAACAACACACAGACACACCCAGAAATTCAATGCATTCCTCCCTTGCATAGAAAAAAAGGGAGCGATGCCTCCTACGCTCACAGCTGGTCAAAGGGTGGGAAGGAAGTCTTGATGTTCTGCTTTGCTTTGTTCTTTCCCCTTGTTCTTACAGAGCAGTGGGAGCCCATGGACTCAATGTGTCCTTTAAGATTCCCTCCAATGGCAGCCAGGCTCCCTTCTCCCCCTGCCTCTCTCACAATCCGATTTCAATGACCTGCACTGAATCTGATCTACTGCAAAGGCAACTCCAGACTCAGCTTTATTTGCCAGAATGCTGTCCTTCTGAGCCTTAGGAGGTCACAGGGCTACCGTATCTCGGTTTTTCTCAACCATGGCGACTTGAAGCTGTGTTGGACTTCAACTCCCAGAATTCCCCAGCCACATGACTAGGGAATTCTGGGAGTTGAAGTTCACACAGCTTCAAGTCGCCAAGGTTGAGAATGATTGCCCTATCTGGGTGTTGCCCTGGGCAGCTTCACTCAGCTTGAAATCTCTGTTTGCTGCCATGGTGTAATCGTCAAAGTTATTGTAGCCCCATAATAGATAGTAGTATTCTTTACAGTCATTGGCTGCAACCCAGCCTTTGCTGGAAATGTGCCCGTCTGCTCAGAAGACTCCTGCGAGTCCCTTGGACTGCAAGGCCATCCAACCGGTCAGTCCTAGAGGAGATCAACCCTGGCTGCTCTTTAGAAGGCCAGATCCTGAAGAGGAAACTCAAATACTTGGCCACCTAATGAGAAGGAAGAAGAGACTCACTGGAGAAGAGCCTTATGCTAGGAACGATTGAGGGCAAGAGAAGAAGGGGACGACAGAGAAGGAGGTGGCTGGAGGAAGTCACTGAAGCAGTAGGCGTGAGCTTAAATGGACTCCAGAGGATGGTAGAGGACAGGAAGGCCAGGAGGAATGTTGTCCATGAGGTCGCGATGGGTTGGACACCACTTCGCAACTAACAACAGTCATTGGCTGCAAACCCAGACTTTGGTGAAAATTTGCCCGTCTGCTCAGAAAACAGTGGAAGGCACAAGTGGGAAGGGGAGCTGAAGGATGAAATGAAGAGCCATATTCATTCTGTGTGTTGTGGTTGTAGTTGTTGTTTTGCCTAAATCTTAGAGATGATAAAGAAAATAAAGTCCTGTTTATTTCATCCGCACCCAAACAAAGATGATTGAATGTACGAAAATGTTTAAGAAATGTAGGATGGGGGGATACAGAGATGAAAGACGAATAAGCATCAGGTAGATCTACTGTGGATGTCTGAGGCAACTTTATACGGCCACTCCTATTGGGACTTACCTCTCCACGTTGCACTATAGGTAGTCCTCAAATTACACCCACAATTGAGACTGACATTTCTGTTGCTAAGTAAGGCAGTTGTGTTCAGTTAGTTGTGCCCCATTTTATGAACTTTTTGTCACAGTTGTTAAGTGGAGGGGGTCAACTTATTTTCTGAAGCACCAGAAGACAAGAAACGATGGAGGGAAACTAATCAAGGAGAGAAGCAACCTGGAATTGAGGAGAAATTTCCTAACAGTGAGGACAATCAACCTGTGGAACAGCTTTGCTTTCAGAAGTTGTAGATGCTTCATCACTGGAGGTTTTTAAGAAAAGACTGGACTGCCACCTATCTGAAATGCTATAGAATCTCCTGCTTGAACAGGGGGTTAGACTAGAAGACCTCCAAGGTCCCTTTCAGCTCTATTCTGATTGATTGAATCACTGCAGTGTTAAATGAATTATGCTGTCATCACGCAAATCTGGTTTCTCCCACTAACTCTGCTTATGAGAAGTTGGTTGGGGCAGGAAATGTATAGTAGAGAATTGAAATATTTGATTGTAAATGTGTTTACAGCGGCTAGAATTGTATTTGCAAAAAATTTGGAAAAATGAGAAAATACCAACGCAGTAGGAAGTTATTCAGATAATAATGGAATGTGCCGAAATGAGCAAATTGACATTTGAAATTAGAGAAGAAGATAAACAATTTTATAAGATATGGGACTTATTTTATCAACGGTTAGACAAAAAAAAATATGGAAATGAAATATGCTAGAGAATTTTACAAGGATAATGGAATGATACAGAATATAATATAATGATCTACTACTATTGGATGGATTTAGGATGATGTAATGAAATGCCATAGTATAAATTTATTCAAAATTTAGAATATCTCGCATAAAATGAAGTAATAAGCTATGGTCAAATAAATGATTAACAATGATAATAATTCTATACATATATACTAGATTGATAATGAGATTCTATATAAATTGTAAGTGAGGACTATGGAGAGGATGCACAAAAGTTTTTGTAACCAATCGACACACTGTATGTAACTGGAAGATGGTTTTATGTTTTATGTTTGTGCTTGTTTGTTTAAAAATAAAAAAAATCTTTTTTTAAAAAAGAAGTTGGCTGGGGAGATATCATGGTAATCATATGACCTGGGACAGGACAACTGTCATAAATGCATCCCAGTTGCCAAGTGCTTGGATTTTGAGCATGTGATGCTGCAACAGTTGTAAGTGTGAAAAACAGTCGTAAGCAGTGGTGGGATTCAGCCAGTTCGCACCACTTCGGGAGAATCGGTTGTTAACCTTCTGAGCAATTTGGTGAACTGGTTGTTGGAAGAAATCATTAGGGCAGAGAACTGGTTGTTAAATTATTTGAATCCCACCACTCGTAAGTCACTTTTTTCAATGCTGTTGTAACTTCAAACGGTCACTAAACAAATGGTTGTAAGTCAAGGACTGTATAAAACTGCAGCTTAAGCAACCTGGAAGAGGGAGCTGGGAGTGCATAATTTAGAATAGAATAGAGCGGGAAGGGACCTTGGAGGTCTTCTAGTCCAGCCCCCTTCTGAAGCAGGAGAACCTATGTCCTATATACCATCTCAATACATTGTGTATACATTGATATCATTAAAAACACCGTTTTGGTTTGCAAAATGTTTCAAAAACTAAAGACAACATGGCATAAGTGAGGAATGGGATAAATAAATCAGCCCACTTTGTAAAATAAGTGGGAAACAGAATTAACATACACATACATCCAATGTCATTGGGTATAGATAAAACAGAAGGTCAACCAAGGAAGATGGCCAAGGGACAATCTTGAAAGCTCAAAGCTCCAATACCAGTTGCCTTCATACAACTTGCTCAACCAGGTTACAGAACTAATTCATTTCCTCAAATGTCCCAAAGGTGCTTTTTTTCAGGAGGCAACTGGGCTTTCTTGTTTTTTCTTCTGAAGACGTTTCACTTCTCATCCAAGAAGCTTCTTCAGCTCTGATAGTGGGGAGCTGTGGTGACTGAGAATCTCTACAGACGTTCCCTCCAATCTGAACCGCAGCTCAAAACATCCCGTTGTCAGAACTAGGTCCGGGGTTACCTCTTGGGCAGCCGCTACATTTTGCAAACTCAGCATCTCGTGTGAACCCAGCCACCCCGTGTGAAGAACAGGGACGGGACGGGGGAGTCAACCGGGGAGATCGCTGGAAAACCGAGGGGCTGGCAGGGATAACGGCCTGCAGCTCATCTCCGTTTTGAAGAAAGCGGCGGGTTAGCTTATTCCTAAACGGATGACCCGTACACGTGTACACGGATTACGCGTACACGTGTAAAATGCTTTCGAGGGTTTGGTCTGATTTCATGAAGGGCGGGTTTTTTATTTTTGCATCGGATGCCGCGACAGCTGCAACGGAGCCGAGCAACACGGGCAAGGCCGCCAGGTGCCAAACCACCGTCCTCTTGCGCGACATCCACCGCCGACATAGAACATCGGCGAAACCGCCTCTTTCGCAAGCGCGTTTCCCTCTTGGGAAACGGCGCATGCGCAAGCGGGACCTACCTCTATCCCAGGCCGGGCTCCGCCCCTGCCTGGCACCGCCCGCCAGAAAGGCTTGAGGGGGGCGTGGTGAATCGGCGCTTGCTTCTGCCATTGGGCGGTTCCTAACTGGGGGCGGGGCCTGGGGGGGCGGGAAATACGAAATTGGAATTCCGGAAGGCTCTTTGTAGAATTCCAGGAACTGGAAAGCTTGGCGCCTGTTTCCACCCCGCCTGGAGGAAGAGGAGGCTGGTAAGAGACAGCTACGTCCGCAAGCCCTTCGTTTCCCGCAGAGCGCTCCTAATAAGGGTTGCAAGGGAATTACTCCTAGGAGTACGCATGAAGGTGAAGAGCCTTTGCATGTGGGTCACTGGGTGCATCCCGACCCCCTGGAGTTGAGATTTGCTGCCTTGAGAAGTCCCAAAGTTGCTTTTTTTTCAGGAGGCAACTGGACTTTTCTTGGGGTTTTTTTTTCCTTTGAAGACGTTTCGCTTCTCATCCAAGAAGCTTCTTCAGCTCTGACAGGACCGTGGGGAATAGGAGGATTTATATTCCTTGCAGACAGCTGGCCATTTGCATCCTGTTGGAGGGTCCTTGAGGCCACTTGGAGGTTTATCTGTGTCCTTGGGTCACCTGAGTGGTGCAAATGGTTCCTGTAGTCTGCAATTTTTTTCCTCTGGAAATCCATTCCTATTCCCACACCATCCCAAGGATCTTCATCCCAAATTGTATAGCTCAAAGTCTGTAGAGATTCTCAGTCATCCAGGTCATGGTCGTCCCAAAGGTGCTTTTTTTCAGGAAACAACTGGACTTTCTTGTTTTTTCTTTTGAAGTCGCTTCGCTTCTCGTTCAAGAAGCTTCTTCGGCTCTGACAGGATAGTGGGGAGCTGTCGGAACCGAAGAAGCTTCTTGGATGAGAAGTGAAACATCTTCAAAAGAAAAAAAACAAGAGTTCTGAAAAAAGCACCTTTGGGACAACCATGACCTGGATGACTGAGAATCTCTACAGACTTCTGTCTTGAGAAGGTTCCCCACCCAACCATGCAGGCCCCTTTGGATGGGGAGGCGCATCCATAGCACCTTAGGAGGGCAATTCCTGGGAGAAGTTTGGGACTTGTGCAGCCTGCCTCTCCTTTCCTGACGTGAGGTGTATGTGTAATAATCATGTGCAAGCAGGCTTCCTTTGGGCTGCTGTCCAAAGTTGAGCATTGTTGGGCCTGGTTAATGTTTGGGTAGGAGACCAACAGGAGATTCCGGGGCTGTGCAGTATTTTGGGAGTTGAAAAATGAAGAAGGTGGAACGTGCTATATTGCTGCCAGGAAAACTAGTACTGACCGTGTCAGTATTGTTTGGAATGGAGCTGAGCACAAGGGAGTCTTTAGAATAGAACAGAGCTGGAAGGGACTTTGGAGGTCTTCTAATCCAGCCACCTGCTCAAGCAGGAGAACCTATACCAGCTCAATAAATTGTGTATACATTGATGGCATTTTTTAAAAAAAAGGCTAAGTCTGTAAAATGTTTCAAAAACTAAAGACAGCATGGCATAAATGAGTGGGATAAATAAATCAGCCCACTTTGTGAAATAAGTGGGAAACAGAATTAACACACAGCCTTGACCTTTTAGTTGTTTGGATGCCTGGAGTTTCTTGCCATGAGCCTTTCTATCCTATTTTAAGAAGAAATTACAATTGGAGTATGGCTGGCTGGGGAATTCTGGGAATTGGAGTCCACACCCCTTAAAGTTGTCAAGGTTGAGAAACAGGCTCACCTTCAGCTTTGCGATTTTTAATGTTTGTGTGTGTCTGTGCCATTCCAGTCAGTCTTGATTACTTTATGATTGGGCATATGTGGAAATGGGTGAGTTAATTTGGCGGCCATGTGATTTGGTAACAAAGTTGTGGGAAGGGAACCTTAATCCGGGGTGCACGCAAAAGGCTTTCGAGGAAGTTGCAATCACAAATTGGTTTAGCATTCTTGGACAGTTCAGCATTACAAACATTAAGTCATTTGGGATCCTTCCATGTTGCACGCTGGTTTTTGTTCACAACGTCCTTCCAAACGTTGATACGTTTTGAGGCGTTCCCATGATTTGCGTCTTCTCTTTGTTCTCAGGCTAAAGGATACGATTTCATGTAGTCCCGAAGGCAGAAAATGAAGCGGAAAGGCAGAAGCGCTATTGGGAAGCAGCAGGAGTCTTGTGATGTGTGGCTGGATCCTTCAGCACTCAAAAGACGCAAAGTGATGGTAATTTATTTAATATTCCGTCTTTATTATTTTTTATAAATAATTCAAGCTGGTGAGTATACACAACACTTCTCCCTCTTCCTGTTTTCCCCATAATAACTCTGTGAGGTGTATTGGACTCGCGCCAAAGGCAACTGGCCTGATTTCATCTCTAAGGCAGGACTACAAGGTTCTCAATCTGTTGGTGATTGGCCCCAAATCACCCAGCTGGCTTTTATGCCTAACGCGGGACTAGAACTCACAGCCTCCTGGTTTTTAGCCTGGTGTTTTAACCACTAGACCCATGATGGCAAACCTATGGCACAAGTGCCACAGGTGGCACTCAGAGCCCTCTGCGGGTACGCAAGCCTTCGCCCCAGCTTAGCTCCGCCGTCCATCTGTACATGCCTCCCACCAGCCAGCTGGTTTTCCGGTCTCTGCTGTGCATGCGTGGGGGGGGCACATGCAGGAGACGCATGTGCTGGGAGGGGAGCACACAGGGGTTTGCGTGTGCATTGCATTATGGGTATGCATGCGTGTACGCGCCCTTTCGGCACTCCGCCGAAAAGGTTAGCCAAACTGGCTCTCACGTACTAAGTTAGTTTATTTCATACAGTGTTAAAGCTGAAGAGCAAAATAACCCGAGAGATTTCATTGGGCAGGTCATTTGAAACTTGTCATCTTTCCAGGCCTTCAGACAGTGGAGCACACAAGAGTGTGCGCGCGAAGTGCTCCCTTTTCCTTGTGCGCACTTGCTCCCTTTTGGGCGTTAAGACGACCTATGGACTCTGTACCGAAAAGGTTCACCATCCCTGACCTAGGAAGTTCATAAGTAGCTCCAGATCAGAAATATTATTAATCTTACCTTAGTTTGATTTTTTTTGGAGAGAGGGGGAGAATGACCTTTTAGAACCTCTGGAAAGATGTGTTAAAGTCACATATAACAATAGTATTAAGTATATGGTGCCCTATAGGTAGTCCCTCGACTTATGATGGGTTGCTTAGCAACCATTTGGAATTATGATGGGCCTACCTGGGGGATACTTATGACCAAGGGTGGGTTCCTGCCAGTTCTAACCTCTTCCATAGAAGAGGTTCCACAAATCTACAGTGACGTTTAGAACCGGTTCCAGCTCCCTCCCTCCCCCCACCCCCGTCCGCACATCATCAAGATGAAGAGCCAGAGGAGGAATTCTGGGAGTTGAAGTCCACAAGTCTTAAAGCTGTCAAGTTTGAACACCCCTGGGGGTTTTTTTCCTAAAGGGTTAGGGGTGCAAGGGTCTTGTAACTTGACAGCTTTAAGACTTGCACACTTCAATGCCAGAGTTCCTGAGCCAACTTGACTGGAGGAGGAATTCTGGGAGCTGAAGTCCACAAGCCACTCCCATCCAGTCACATGGCCAGCAAGCCACTCCCACAAAGCAGGCCACACCTACAGAAGAGGTTGTAAAAATTTTTTGAAACCCACCACTGCTTATGACCCAGATTTGAAGTTATGATGGTGTGTGTCTGGGGGGGGAGAGGGAGGGAGGGAGGCTGTGGTCACATGACTCCACTTCAAGTGTTCATTGGCCAGGCCGCACTTACAGCTCTTGGCAGCATTCCATGGTCATGTGACTACGAATAAAGCCATGCTCATAGCAAACCACTAGTTTGCTTAACAACCGTGGTCATTTGTTTAACAAATGCTGCAAAAACAAGGTGGTGAAATTAGATCAGTCACGTGACTGACTTTGCTTTACGGCCGTCATATGACCATCATCGTGGTGGGCAGGCTCCATTACGATCCTCACCCGAGGATTACGTGTAGTTGAAAAAACCTCAGGCTATTTTAATGACTGGTCACACATTTGCAAAAACATGGTGGGAGGAAGGTTCCTTTGGCTTATCATGTTGTGCAAACGCAAGTTAGTCATAGTGTGATGGCCGTTTTTCAAAAAGAAGATAAGATTGCCAGGAAGGTTTTCTGTCAATAGAGGAAATCACACGACGACAGGGGTGTCAAATGGACGTAACGCGGCACGTTTGACACCCTTGCACTCTGACTATTTGTTGCAATTTCTGGTTGCAAATGCTGTTCAAATTGGTTTTATATACTGTATTTTTCGGAGTATAAGAGGCACCTTTTCTCCTCAAAAAAGAGGGTGAAAATCTGGGTGCGTCTTATACACTGGATACAGCATTTTTGGCCTCCCGAAACCAAAATGGCCAAGCATAGCCTTTAGGAGGCTTCCAGAGTGCTCCTGATGGCCGGGAAGGGCAAAATTGAGCGAAAAATGGGCTGTTTTTTGCTCATCCCCCCGCCCAGCCCCCAGCAGCACTATAAGCCTCTTAAAGGCTATGCATGCCCTTTTTTTGGACAAAAAACGGGCCCGTTTTCACGAAAAATGGGCTGCTTTTGGGAGGCCTGCAGAGTGCAAAAACTTTTTTAAAAAATTTATACTAGTATATGCAATATGCTAAAAGTAATGCATGAGGATAGTTGCTCTTAATTCTGTCTTTTGTTCCATGTAGGATGTTGCCACTAAGCCAGCCTTCACTCTCCTGGGCCAGGACTCCCATCCTGCGGCAATAATTGGACTTCCTCATCCACGCACTAAACAAACCACTATTTCTACTTTCTTCACTGCTCAGAAAGCAGGTACAATCTGTGTGTGTCCCCGCCCCTCCCCAAGTAGGACAATTGCAAGGTACTCTTGACATGGGAAGAGAATTGTCTTCACAGAAATAATGACCAGTTTGGCTCATTATTCACACTGCACTATAACACATCAACAGACCAAATGGCTCATGTTCTTTGCTTAAACCACAATAGACAAATCAAGTGTACCATGTTGTGTAAGTGCAGCTTGTAGGTTTGTAGCCAAGTTGGGTAAAATGAGGGATCCCAAAACACAGATTTCTCTCTCTGTAATCCTCCAGTAAAAAAATCCACCATTTGCTTAATTTTGTTTGGGGGGGGGGGAGAGACCGTACACATATAGCAATAGCCATAGCACTTAAGACTTATATGCCGCTTCATCGATTTTTAAAGCCCTCTCTTAAGCAGTTTACAGAGTCAGCATATTTCCCCCCCAACAATCTGGGTCCTCATTTTACCCACCTTGGAAGGATGGAAGGCTGAGTCAACTTTAAGCCTGTGAGAATCGAACTGCTAGCAGTGAGCAGAGTCAGCCTGCATTCTAACCACTGCACCACCAGGGTCAAGGAAAGGAAGGGAGAAATAGCAATTACACTTAGACTTTCATACCTCGTCACAGTGCCTTACAGCTCTCTCTACACGTCAGCCTATTGGCCCCAACAATCCGGGTCCTCATTTTACCCACCTCAGAAGGATGGAAGGCTGAGTCAACCTTGAGCCTGGTGGGATTTGAACTGCCAAATTGCTGGCAGCCGGCAGTCAGCAGAAGTAGCCTGCAGTACTGCACTCTAACCACTGCGCCACCGCAGCTCTTTTCAAAATATGAAATTGTTCAGAGTTAGGCTTTGGAAGAATGATACTTTAGGCTTAACTGAAATAAATATTTCTCATCTAAGTTTATGCTTGGGTACAAATGTAATGAGGGCTACACACCGATAATCCCAAAGAGGACTGGGAGAACATGGCCAGCCTCTCTTTTCATTGTGGAGTTACAGGATGTGCTAAGCCATCCTCTAGTCTGTTAGATTCTGGCAAAAGGCCACTACGGTTACAGTGAACAGTGGCTTAGCACAATGTAAACTCTCCCATTATAATTTGTACTAAATCGGATTTAGTAGATGCTAAGGTGGTAGAAATTCTATTTCTTTACACGCTGCTCCAACATTGTCACAAATGCCCTAATCTGCAGCAGGCAACTTCTGGATTCCTGCTAAGATGAGGCAGAAATGGGAGTGATAAGTCTCTGGGAAATGTAGTACTCCCACCCACCCAGGTTTAATCGCCCCATTAATACAAGGGATATGTGTGTGTGTCTTATCATTTGGGGCCTCTCCCTTGGGGTCTAGGACTGTACTCCTCGTACCCTTTGCTGCCCCTTTTTTGCTCCCAGGGTTCTGCCCCCAGCCATTCGCCTCTACCATTTTCCTCCGTTGTTAGGCACCCAGCTGTTTGCACTGGCCAATGGGACCCAACCTCTTCAGTCCCAGGCCCTTCGTCAGGGGCCATTCGGTGAAATACTGTGAAATACTGTTCACCCCAGGCTTTTGGGCTCAGGTGACAGTTCACCGCCAGCCAATTGGAGGAAGGGAAGGGAGAAAGAGAGAGAAAGAGAGGGAGGGGGAAAGCGTTCCGTGTGGGGGTTTGTTTCTCCAGTTGCCTCTGGTCGGAGCTGGAAAATCCTTTGCATCCTCCCCCACCCCCCAAAATACACAACGGCCACAGGAAAGTTAAAATCGTGACTTTCTACTTGTCACAATTCCTCAGACTCCTCCTCTTACTTTTGCGCCAAAGCTCTTAATATTATAATTATAATTATAACTACATTGTAAAACTCAAGTCATGTACTCTAACACAGACAGATTCCTTTCCGGCAGTGTTTAACTTTTGTTATTCCTGATTGGCCTATTAACAGCCAAAAAGGTGTGAGGATTGCTCTGGTCGTTTGAGTTAGGTGCCCATTCCTGGAGGGAATGGGGATGGCATTTATACAAGAAGGAAAAGGACTCCCTTGACAGAAGCTGAATTGGACAACTTGCCATAGCAAACCCACTGCAGCCAACTCGCCATGGGACGATTTAACAATTCAATTATTTCAAATAAATATTTTTTTTGTCATTCATCTTTTCTTCTGTCCTTTCTTTTGCATCCTTTAATGATTCTGTTCCATTTCTTTGATATTAATGTAACTCTTGTCCCGTGGAGAGTTGTCCTATGGCAAGTTGGCCACAGCAAGCTGGCGAATTGTCATCGACCCTGCCAGAAATGCCTCTGTAGTACCTTCACTTAGGAAAGCTGCCAGTTTTATGGAGGATGAACTGGCACGAAGGGTTCTTGGTCTGTTATCCAAGTACCAGGTAGATGAGGATGCAGGCTGTAGCTTTGCTGATACTGTTGGCTACATTTCCAGTGGGACTTGGGGCAACGTTTTGGAGTTTAAAGGTGACAATTGAAAGCGTTGGCTTGCCGGTGTCTTTGTCCTGGCAGGAAATTACGTTCTCATCCTTAATTCCTGAAAATTTCAACCATATCCCTTTACTACCATGTAATAGTTTCCTGAGCGATGCGGTGGCTCAGTGGCTAAGATGTTGAGCTTGTCGATCAGAAAGGTAGGCAGTTTGAATCCCTAGCACCACAGAGTGAGCACCCGTTACTTGCCCCAGCTTCTGCCAACCTAGCAGTTCTAAAGCATGTGAAAATGCAAGTAGAAAAATAGGGACCGCCTTTGGTGGGAAGGTAACAGCGTTCCGTGCGCCTTCGGCATTTAGTCATGCCAGCCACATGACCACGGAGACGTCTTTGGACAGCGCTGGCTCTTCGGCTTTGAAACGGAGATCCGCACCTCCCCCTAGAGTCAGGAACAACTAGCACATATGTGCAAGGGGGACCTTTACTTTTACCTTAATGGTTCCCTATTGCCCTAAACAAAGTGAGAAGCTGCATTGTAGGCCTTCACCCACCCAACCATCCCACTCCTCCATCTCCACATTACTAGAGGAATGCCGCAGTCTGCTTTTGAAAAGTGGAGAGAGGTGGGGAAGCTTATGAACTTTCTTGGATATAACCATGGTGAAAATGAAAGCTCTTCAACTACCACATCAGGGTTGCAAAAAGCCCCACCACTAGATGGTAGCAAAAAAAGATGAACACATGTAAACCTTTTACTGCCATCGAGTGGTCAGCATTTTCACCCAATATTTTGGTCGCTACAGTCATTGCACATTTTCAAGGCTCGATAGTAAGTAGTAAGTTAAGTAGTAAGTTCAAATAACATGCACATACATTTGCCAAGCTCTGTATAAGAGGATTTATTATTTGCTATTCCATTGCACTCTTCACTGCAAAGACATACAAAACACACAAATGTCATCCAAAAAACTTTTGTCTCTCCGCTGCATTAATACTGCTAAAAGGTGTGGAGGATGTGTTAACGACTCCTGTTTCACTGTTTCTTCTTCATAACTTCAAAAACTGGGGGGGAGGGGAGGGGGTAACGGAGGAAAGCAGCAACATTTGAAGGGTTTTTCCCCCCCCAAGTCTTTTTTTCCCCCTTTAGATAACAGTTCTTGGTTTGGTTGTTTCTTTCAATGCCACAGAAGAACAAGAGGGAATAATTGAGACCTAGTAAGAAAGACACGTTGATCGTTCAAGCGTAGCATTAGTTACAACAAGATCAGTTATTTGTATTATTTCTTTCACTGGTTAGCCAGTCAGGTTTTTGCAACAACAAACACCTCCCACCCACCCCAAGACTTTTTCTTTTAAACACGGAGGCTAAGGCACACTTTTTTCCTGAATTAAATGATCTTCCTGGACAGGTTTTAGATCAGGGGTCTCCAACCTTGGCAACTTTTAAGACTTGTGGACTTCAAGTTTCAGAATTCCTCAGCCAGCAAAGCTGGCTGTGGAATTCTGAGACTTGAAGTCCACAAGTCTTAAAAGTTGCCAAGGTTGGAGACCCCTGTTTAGATAGCTTCTGAGGACCACCGTAAATCAAACAGGAAGACTATGCCTGCTCCAAGGGCAGGTCATTTATCTAGGGAGAACATCTGATCTCCTAAGATTCAGGTAGGCTCTTGAAGGATGGGAGCATAGGATCCAGAATAGGATTTTGGGATGGATAGCATTTCCCCCCCTCCAGTCATGTATCTTGAAGTCAAAGAGCTGCACCTGCTATTTCCCTAGACTGCTAGGCTATATAAAGGCTGTGTATTTGACCTCTGGCTGATTCGGATTCCATTGTTTTTGGCAGGGGACAAGACCACAGACCCAAGCAAGCAGTTAACGACCTCCGCCTCCAACGACGTTGTCAATCTAAAAGACTCCGAATTGCGTAGAGGGAAAAGGACCAGGGCTCCTGCCTTTCAACCATCAAGCCTGCAGGACTGCCAAAGACAGCCTGCAAAGGCAACGGACGTCTCCGGTCTTTCCTTTTGCAGTCCTCTCCCCGCTCGAACCCAGAGCCACACCAGCACCCGCCTTGTTGTTAGGGAGGAAGACGCCGTAACAGAAAGGGGGCCTTTTCTAACTACAGATCTCATTCAGCACGTGGAAGAAAAGGGGGGCCATCAGCAGCAGTTGGCTGCGGGGTCCCCTCTGAGAGAGAGAAATGATGGCTGGCAAAAAGAAGAGAGCCCCACTTTGTTTTCTCAGAAATGCCCAGGTTTTAAAATAATTCCGAACCAAAGAATGGATGCGGGGAAACGGCGCAGACCCCCTTCCTCTTGGGCGGGCCCTACATCTGTGGACGACTCTGAAAATATGGATCCTGAACTGGAAGGAAACCTACCAGAAGCAGCATATTTGGATTTCAACCTAACCGGAGTCTGTAGAAGGTATACGGACGCCACTAGCTGTGAGAACAGCACCCTAGCCTCAACTCAGCGGCTGTTCACCCAGGACTCCGAGGGCTACCGAGTGATTTTGCACCGCCTTGGAGGAGAAGGAAGCAAGCCGTCCTTGCCAAAGGAGCCCTGGGGGGGCAAAAGGACCCCTGTAGGAAGCTCCTTCAATAAGAAGAGCTGCTTTAGGGAGGGTTGGGCTGGAGACAGAAGCCCCCCTGGGCCTCTGGCCAGGCGCAGCCTTCCTCCTCTGACAGAACATAGTGAAAAGTCATGTTACGACTTGCTATTCACAGAGGATTCAGAAGGCAATAGAGTCATTAAACACTAAAATCGTAATTGCTGTGTGAGATAGCTCGGTGCCTCCTTACAAAACAAACCTGGCTTAAAGGGCCCCTTTGTATATTGCCTGTGGCTGTGTGTCGCATACCTAAACCTGTTTTGTTCAACGTGCTTCCTTCGGTGTGTGTGTGTGTGAGCTAATAAAAGAAACCGAGGAATGCAATCTTAATCCTGGTGTTCTATCTAGAAAGACGTCCGGCTGCTCTAGAATTGTTCCACGAGATGAGATTCGACTAGCTTTCATTCAGGTAGCTTAAAGGTCGGCTAAGATGGGCTGAAGCTAGACCCATCAGCCACAGCACCGCTTGCTGACCAGTCCTTGCTGCTTCAAAATGGAGGGCGGGGATGGGGGGGGGAAGTGTCTTGTTGTTTTTTTAAAAAAAAACCAGACCTGCCAAGCTGCATAGCTAGTGAACCTGACCCCATGCAACTCTGCAAGATCCAGCCTGCCAACATGGCTCTACTTCTCTCGTGCCCCTTTAGGCGATGTTTAAGACTAGAACACCTGTTTGTATGTTTACAAAGAACTCCACTCAGTGAGTATGAGCAGGACTCACAGTTGTTCTGCCACAATGAGAACCTGATGCTCTCTAGAAGCTTTGGATTTGAATGCCCATCAGCTTGAACCTCAGGCTAGTGGCAAGTGCTTTTGGGAATGGTAGCCCAAAATGACTGGAAAGTACCAGGTTGTCTACATTTGGCTTTACGCTATCTTTAAAATAACTCAACAGAATATTAATATCAACAGCGAGAAAAGACTGGGTAAAAAGTGGAAACCTGTTTTGTGAGCCATGGGAAAGAGAGTGTTATAAATTCCCTGAGGGTTGAAGTTAGTGATTTAAACCATTGTGGCTCTCCTAGATAACAGTGGCAGCATCACAAACTATCATGCTACAAATGCTGCTGACAAAGGACCAGCCAGTGCTCAAAAGGCTTTTAAAATATACTGCACAAAACGTTTCCAAACTTTCGCCCTTCTACAAATTGCCAGGAGGTTCTGAAAGATTATTTGTTAGTGGTAATATTTTTAAACGTGCAGACAAGCCCTAGAAAAAGACCTTCCCCAGGCTTTTAAAAAATGCCATGGCCTGATGCTACACTCAAGAGTCCAAGGAGTTATTTTGCAAATTCTTGGGGGGTGGGAAATGGAGGGGCAGCTTTGAGGGTTCTTGGGTCACAGATGCTTCACTAGAGACAGATGTTTGCAGACGCACATGAAGATGAACTGCAAATATCATGAAAGCAGCTGTGCCACAACCCTATGTGGGGAAAAAAAATACGCTCTGCCTGGACCAAAACATTGCAAAGCTGATCTTCATCATAGGGTTTTATTCTCCAATGCCAGCACAACAGAACGTCCAAGCCACTTTTGGATTGGGCTGACCATCCCCACCAGTGCTAAAGTATCTGATCACATCCATGGGTTATTTTGCTGCCCTCCCACTGGAAACTTGACCGTGTGCTATTCTTCCACTTGTGTGCTAATTTAACCTGCTGGCCCCCCTGAGCTTAAAGCAAAGAGTGAGGCAGGCAGGTTCTTGTGTTCTGTCTCAACAAATGAAAAAGAGGAATGTTAGCTTTATAGAGCTGAATTACAAGACGGTAGCAGCCTGAATTCAAAGATGCTTGGGAGTGCACACAGGTATGCTTCTCACAGGTGCCAGCAACTCCATAGATGTATCTGATTTAAGGAGGTGTTGACAGGTGGACTCACACGTCTACTTTCAAATCTGTTAGTGCTGCAGAGCTTTAGTGTATGTCATCAGCAACCAGATTTTAAGTTCAATACTTAGACTGGAGGCTTGATTCCATCTTTAGTCAACTATTCGTCAGTTGTTCAAAGAATGCTGGTTGTGGGGAGAGGCTGCAGAAAGTAAGAACTTTTCAGAAATCTACCTTTACAAAACAAAATCTTGGGATTCAAAACAGTTTTAAGTATTCACGGGCTACAGATCTGCAGCAAGAATATAAAATGAATTTCTTTTTTAAATGAAAAGCATCACTGTCGGCCACTGGCAATTCCAACTTTAAAAGAATCCGTATTCACTGCTTCAGTTCAGAATGTGGAAAAGTTTTACCTTTAAAAAAAAAATTCTATCCTTTGTGTGGAAAAAAACCAGCAAAATGTCAGTTTCGCTCACTTAGTGTGTTCCTTTTGCACACAAGCACACAGGAAGCCTAATCCCTAAAGGATATTTAATGCTCAAGGAAGGCAGCCATTGTAGAGAAAAACCTTAAGAAGCATACTAATATAAGAAATGAACATAACTGTCAGTTCTTTTTCATATTTACATCGTCATCTTTCAAAGCAAATTTCCTTCTTAAAACTTCTGCTATAAGAATCGCAGGATCCTCTTCTTTCAGTAAACTTCTGTTCCTAAAAGGAAGAAACCAGATGAAGGACGTTACATAAGAGTATGGGAAGATTTTCATAAGCTGCAATTGCTCCTGAATTATTTACCAACGTTCTAAAATATTTACCAACGTTCTAAAATATTTACCAATGTTCTAAAATAAGCTGGCAGCCTTTTCATCAATTTTATTACCCAAGTGGTTTATTTCCCGCCCTCCCCAAGATCATAGCAAAGATGATATGATCTACAAAGATTGTATTATAAAGGGCTTAGATCGGTGTTTCTCAATCTTGCCAATTTTAAGACCTGTGGACTTCAAATCCCAGAATTCTCCATGGCTGTCTGGGGAATTCTGGAAGTCCACAGGTCTTAAAGTTGCCAAGGCAGACAACACTGGGTTAGATTTTTTAAAAATGTCCTTTGGCTTGTTCTCATTATGAGCCGTGGTGGCGCAGTGGTTAGAGTGCAGTACTGCAGGCTACTTCCGCTGCCTGCCTGCAATTTGGCAGTTCAAATCTCACCAGGCTCAAGGCTGACTCAGCCTTCCATCCTTCCGTGGTGGGTAAAACGAGGACCTGGATTGTTGGGGGCAAGAGGCTGTGTAAACGGCTTAGAGAGGGCTCTAACGCACAGTGAAGCAGTATATAAGTCTAATTGCTATTGCTATTAGCTTTCCCTTCTCAACTTCCTTGACTGTGACAGTCTTTCTTTCATTGTCTAGCAGAGGCTTATCCTCTTCTCATATCATCCCAGGTGAAGCCTTGCCTCTTGCTACTTCTTTTGCTTCCAACGATCAGACCCACCATGGAGTGGAACATGAGTGTGCCAAGGGGCTCCTGGGGAGTGGTGGTACTCAGAGCAAGACATCATAGGGTGCTAATGGTGTAGAGTGATTAGCCAAGTCCTTCCAAAATGGAATATTTATGGTCATTGGCACTGCTCTAAAACCCAAAATAATACGATGAAAACTCTATGCAATAAGCAACCATGTTGTTCAGGTTACTTTAAGACTTCAACTCCCAGGAAATCAGTGTTATTACTAAAAGACCGGCATGGGGCTTTGGAATTAAACATATTTAAATGTGAGCTCATTTATTTATAATGTGTTTCTCACATCTGTTCCAGGCTCTAGTCTTCATGCACTTTTCCCCTGATAATGAGGTAATTCTGTTTACTGGTTTAATTAACTTGAGGTAAGAGCAAGCATCCCAATGGATGAGCATATTAAAAGGTGCCAGGAGGATTTAAAATACAATTGATGTTAAGCTCTAATATTATGGAAAAGCATCTTTTAAAGAACTCCAACCCTTCCTTCAGTTTTGTTTTGCTCCATACATTACTGGTAGTCCTTGACTTACAACTATAATGGAGCCTGTTTTCAGCAAAAATGTTGTAAAAACTGGTGACATGACCGTGGGATGCTGTAAATGGGGGGCAATTGCCAAGCCCCTGGAGTACCTGTGACGGTGTGGGTGTGTGGGTGAGTGGTGCATCCGAACTTTGGAAACGGCTTGTAAGTAACTTTTGGGGGACGTACCATGCTTTCCCCGAAAATAAGACAGGGTCTTATTTTCTTTTGACCCCCTCCCCAAAATAAGCGCTTGGCCTTATTTTCGGGGAGGTCTTATTTTTTTGAGGTGCAGGAGGGGGCGAGCGTGGTCACCTCATGGCTGCTGCTGTGTTGCAGTATTTTCAGGGGAGGGCTTATTTTTAGCGCATGTGCTCAAAAGCCCAATTGAGCTCATTATCTGCAGAGGTCTTATTCTCGGGGAAAGAGGGTATCGTAACTTCGAATGATGCTAACTGACCAATTGTAAACCAAGGACTATATCAGGATTAGATTAAAGGGAACCCACTTTCAATCCAGGAGTTTATGATAGTCAACCAAAGCAGTGTTTCTCAAACTTGGCGACTTTAAGTCCTGTGGACTTTAACTCCCAGAATTCCCCAGCCAGCTATGCTGGCTGGGGGATTCTGGGAGTTGAAGTCCACAGGACTTAAAGTCGCCAAGTTTGAGAAACACTGAACCAAAGGTTCCTTTTAATCTGGTCGGTCCCCCTCTCCTTCCTAATGTCATCATCAACAGGAGACACATCCACTGGCCTTCATTAAGTGCTCTGTATTCATCCACCTGGTCGTTAAATAATCTGATCTTCACTTAGGTCTGGGATGGCGAACCTATGGCATGCAGAGGCCTCTCTTTGGGCACATGCACCATCACCAGCTGCTCTTCTGGTTTCTGCCATGCACATGCACACCGGCCAGCTGGTCTTCATAGGTGCTGGAGCGCTAGAAAATGGCCCCAAAAACAGGCATGTGAACGCCGGCCAGCTGGTCTTTTGAGTTTCTGATGCTCTGGCGCACACGCATGCACCCACATTACGGTTTTGGCACTTGGTGCCGAAAAGATTCTCCGTCACTGACTTAGATCATGCATAACATAAGGGTATCACAACAATCAAGGTTGTGTGTAAGGGAAACATTCACAGCCAGTTACTAATTGGGTGCCTGCGTATCACTATGCCAAGCCAAAGTGAAGCTGAGCAACTGGTACATAGAGGTAGTCCTTGCCTTATGACAGGTCGTTCAGTGACCGTTCAAAGCTACAACAGCACGGACTGTTTTGCACACTTGGGACTTTTGCGGCATCCCTCTGGTCACCTGATCGACATTCGGACGCTCATATTTATGACGGTTGCAGGGTCGTGTGATCCCCTTTTGTGACCTGAGAAGCAAAGTCAATGGGGAAGCCATATTCACTTAACAACCATGTTAGTAATGGCAGCGATTCACTTAACAAATATGGCAAAAAAAGCAGCAAAACTCACTTAACAAATTTCCCACTTAGCAACATAAAGTTTGGGCTCAATCGTGGTTGTAAATCAAGGACTACCTGTAGTACGCTGGTCTAATTTTAACTCTACTGGTGCAACTCCATTTGGTTAACTTACTACGTGATGCATTTGTGGATTAATCTGAGAGCCAGGTTCAGGTGTTGTGTGAATGCAACTGTGCGATGATCTGGATTAGCTACGGTTTTGGAAATTAAAACACAGGGATTTGCATGCAATTCATGCAATTCACTGTTTGGATTAATAGACGCCTCCCTAATATCGGGTACCAATTCAAAAGAAAAGGACTTACGAGTCTTTGTTCTGTTTCATTCGATGAATGTCTTTCAGAATGCCCATCATATCCGCAAAACTGCTGGCCTTTGAGAGAGACACGGTGTCGTCGTCATCCGAATCCTTCGGGTCGGCTTTGCAACATTCAGAAGTTGCAGAACAAAGCATGGAAACAGATGGAAGTTCTGGACTTTCTAAGTCAGCCTCTTCTTCTGTGATGTCACTAATGACAAAGGACGTTGTAGACTGGAATGAGGGTCCAAAGCAGGGCAAGGGAGAAGACACGTTGGAACTTCCTGGAGATAACAATTCTGGCGTTAATGAAGAGGACGCTGAAAGAAAGAATAGGATGAGGAGACATGAACTGGCTGCCATTTCAAGAGTTTTGTTCTTGCAATAGCAATAGTCCACTTAAGACTTATATACAACTTCACAGTGCTTTACAGACCTCTTTAGGCGGTTTACAAAGTCAGCATCTTGCCCCCCCCCCCCCCAACAATCTGGGTGTGAAGTTTCCAAGAGCTGACCTAATTAATTTAGGAGCCTCGAGACAAAGTTTTTAAAAAAACGTTCATTTATTAGGACTAACATCTTGGCACGGACTTCTGTGGAGCCGAAACTAACTCCCACTTAATGGTGTCTGAACTTTACCTCTGTATCCCCTCCCCTCTGGCTGAAGTCATCAATCACATTCTCCAACAGCACGTTACAGCAGGGTTCTGGACATGCGCATTCACATCCCAGCTACAGAAATATGAAGACTTTTACTCTGGCCAAAAGTATGCATGGCATTTTCCTCCCTTCTCAAGTTGATAGTAGTCATGGAAACGCTTTAGACTATGACATCGGTTCCTCATTTTACCAATCTCGGAAGGATGGGAGGCTAAGTCAACCTTGAGCTGCTGAGAATTGAACTTCTGGCAGTGAGCAGAGTCAGCCTGCAATACTGAATTCTAATCACTGCATTACCAGGGCCAAGGAAAGGAAGAGAGAAATAGCAATAGCACTTAGACTTATATACCGCTTCGCAGTGCTTTACAGCCCTATCTTAGTGGTTTACAGAGTCAGATATGGAATTATGGGAGTTAAAGTTCATAGGTCTTAAAGTTATTGAGGTCAGTGGTGGGATTCAAATTTTTTCACGACTGGTTCTGTGGACATGGCTTGATGGGTGTGGTGTGGCTTGGTGAGCGTGGCTTGTAAAATCCCCCTTCCCTCCCGATCAGCTGGGACTCAGGAGGCAGAGAATAGATGGGGGCAGGGCCAGCCATAGGTGGTATTTACCGGTTCTCCTAACTACTCAAAATTTCTGCTACCTGCTCTCCAGAACTGGTCAGAACCTGCTGAATTCCACCTCTGGTTGAGGTTGAGAAAACAATAATCCAGAATCTACAGTTCCCTTCTCAGGATCCAGTTATCAGTGCCAGATAGGCAGAGACACAAAACACCACCCAGAGTCTTTTTTCCAGTAAGAACTAGGACTGCCTGCTTTGCATGCCAGAAACAGCTTCTTCTCATACGTTGTTTTAACAGCCTCTACACAAGAATGAAAAAAAGAAACCAGAAGAAAAATCGGCCTTTCAGCCTAGAAGGGCCACATTTTTCAGGCCGCATGGGATACAGGAGCAAATTCTCAAACGGGCATCAAAGCCACATTCTCGGTGCTCTTTTCAGAAGGTTCCAGACTCTTTGGCTTTAACCATGACAGGCTATTTGTAGTAACTGCACTACAGCTGCATTAAACATACTAGTTTCCCCAGTCTTCCAACTTTTCTGCTTTCAAGGGGGCAAACGAGTTGTAAGCTAAACTCAAGTTTAAAAGGGCAAATAACATGACTAGCTAACAGTGTTTGTTTAATAGTTCTGGTATGGATGTTGGCCTCAGAGGCAGGTAAGTTGGCACAGACCAGGGGTGTCAAACTCAAGGCCCGTGGGTCGAATCCTGCCCGTGAGGTGCTTAGATCTGGCCCGCAGGCCTGCCCTGCAAACAGCGAAGGACCAGTCTGCAGTGCCTCTGCCAGTGAAAACAGAACTCATGAGGGCCACGTGTGACCCTCCTGGGCTCTGTTTTTGCTGGCAGAGGGCTGCAGGATGTCGAGCTGGCCACGCCCACTCCCCCCCCCCCAAGGTCAAACACAACCCTGATGCGGCCCTCAACGAAATCAAGTTTGACACCCCTGGCACAGACACTAAACAGACTAGCAAGAGAGGAACACAGCATCCCCTCTGCTCTCACGTGCCCGCATGGGGCCTCTCATCACCAGCAGCCATCAGATAAGTGTTTAAATAACAAGGCTGCTGCAGTTATTCCAGGCCCAGACCACAGACTCTCCAAAGAGGAGAGAGACTGTAAAAGAGCTTAAACTTTAAAATATACCACAGTAGTTTATACATTATGAAAGGCTGATCCCACTGAGTTCAGCCTCTAAATTAGTGGCAGACAGTAAATTGGCTCTTAAATTACAAGAGGATATGGTTTCTTGTTGAACACAGAAACATCGCAGATGCTCAGCACATGACTCCAGGATGCTACATCTGTTGTAAATAACATGCAGATTGCCAAAGGTCTGAATTTCGATAACGTGACTGTGGTTGATGCTGCAATGCTCCCCAAGTGCAAAGAGTGGAAATTAAGTCCCATTTTGTTGCAAACGAATGGTTGTAAATCAAGGATTATCTGTGAAGTGTTGATATTCCGGCTAGGTTTCATTTCTTAGTATGAGGCTTCCAATCATGAGATGCTGGGCATTTACCTGAATCTCCAGAAACAATTTTAGCAATCTGACTCCGCAGGTGACTCAATTCTTCCTGGAGTTCTGTGGTTCGACTCAAGGCAGGTAAACATGGTTTCCGCAGAGTCAAAAATTTTTCTTCTTGTTTCCTCAGATTTGGGACCGAAGCATTCCGTTGAATAACAAAGAACGGGGTCGGTTTCCATCTGTGCTTGAGTGGACGTGTGTCTGTCCTGGAAGTCAAGAACCCAACATTTCAGGGAAACTGACCCCGATCAACAAGCAACAGCTCTCCTGGATTGAAGGGCCGTGCAATGCAAAGAGCCTTTGCTTCACAGAGCGTTCTGACCCATGCTTCCCAAGAGCATGAAGCAGACTCCTGGTCCCAGGGAAACTCCCTTTTATTAATTGACTGTGAATTCTGTTCATTCACATCCAGCAAAGTCTTTCAAGGGAGGATTTACTGTCACAGACCTTCTCTGGCTTGGAGAGCTGCCAGCCAATATCTGCAAAGCTTTGCAAGGAGTCTTGGAGAGTCACGAGCCAATTAAGCGAACTAACTGTCTCCTGCAAAATCCACTCCCCTTTCGCTCCTCTTTTATTTCCTCTGGGAGGGGCCATTCATCATCCACCTGTGGCCTTCCTCCCAAGTCAACCCCTGTTCTTTAGCTGTTCCCTTCATCTGTCAACTCTGCACATGCACCCACTGGGAACAGGCTCCAGCTGTTCTTCTGCCTCACTGATGTCTGACTCTGAAGGCAGCTGATAACTGGCATACGGCTCTGGTCCCATCTCTGCCTCCGACACAGAGCCCTCATCAGAGCCTTCCCCAGACTCCAGGACTGGCCCAGGTTCCTCCCCAACCTCCTCACTGTCCAAATCTGCTACCAGCTATGCTGGCAGGCCACAACACAGAGACTCTAAATCAGGGGTACTCAACCTTTTTATACCTACTGTCCACTTTTGTATTTCTGTTAGTAGTAACATTTTCTAACCGCCCACCGGTTCCACAGTAATGGTGATTTATAAAGTAGGGAAGTAACTTTACTTTATAAAATTTATAAAGCAGAGTTACAGCAAACCCCTACCGCCCACCATGAAAGCTGGAACGGCCGCTAGTGGGCGGTAGGGACCAGGTTGACTATCACTGTTCTAAATCAATGATGACAAACCTATGAGACGCGTACCAAAAGGTGACACCCCATGAGACGGCTGGCACAATAGCATTATACAACAGCTATTCTTGAAAGCACACCCTGTTCTTGTATGAAGCTGCAGAGACTACCTGAGAAATAGGGTGTGCTCTTTCTATAGCCTCTGGGCTCTCTGGAAGTGGCATGAGCACGGGATGTGCTTTTGCACAGTTTTCAGAGGTTGCGGGGGCTACCGAAGAGGGCTCTCCAAAAGCTGCTTTGAGAGCGAACGCCTGTCAACAGAAAGAGAACACCGCCTGAAGGTTAAGCGGTACGTGGCAGATAACCCAGAGCGCTGGGCCTTGGGGGCATTTGATATGCCGAGCCCTAAATGTTTGCCATCTCTGCTTTAGAGGCACAACAAAGCACCTGCTGGGAATGCCTTAAAGCGGGGGTCCCCAACCTTGGCAGCTTGAAGACTTGCGGACTTCAAAGCTGGCTGAGGAACTCTGGGAGTTGAAGTCCACAAGTCTTAATAGTTGCCACGGTTGGAGACCCCTGCCTTAAAGCAATGTCTTTTCCTGGCTCCTGCAGCTGCTGGGTGATCCTGGGAAAAGATACATTTGTTGAAGATTCTCCCAAGGGATCATTCATGTGAAGCCAGCCACGGTCACTCAGAACCAATACTTGACCTCAGAATGTGGACCGACATCCAACAACAATGATAAACACACTATTTAAATCTAGGGTAAGACGGCGGCATCAGGAAGAAACGTAAACTCTCTCTCTCTCTCTCTCTCTCTCTCTCTCTCTCTCTCTCTCTCTCTCTCTCTCTCTCTCTCTCTCTCTCTCTCTCTCTCTCTCTCTCTCTCTCTCACACACACACACACACACACACACACACACACACACAGTCTTAATTTTCTTGGGGATGATGATTCCCATCCTGCAGGTTTTCTACTTTAGAAGTCAAAAGAGTAGAAAAAGGAGAAGGAACCCTACCTGACTCTGGCATATGTTTCTTCATCGTCGGAGGCAATCCAGGCAACATCTGCCAGAGTGGGAACAGGGGGGGTGTTGTTGAAATAGAAATCAGAAATGTCTGGTAGTGGCTAGAAGAGAGAAAATACCAACCTCATTAGCTAAGCTCAGCACCAATTTTTAAGCACTCTTCTATGGAAGGTCTTAACTTGATAAATAACTAGCCGATAACCCGGTGTTGGCCGGCCTTTTATTTATAGGGGGGAAATGTCCGGACCAAACGTAATTTCTAATGTTGGATTTTTCAACTGTGAAGTCGTTACCATGGCAACTCCACTGCGCTGCACAGTAGAAGCCATTTTAAAGCAGTACAGTAGAAGCCATTTTAAGGCTGTATCTTAACAGAACACATACCATGAGGCGTGTTAGGGCTGTCTTACCCCCACAGTATTTTTCTCCAGAGAGTAAGTCATCTGTGTACCAAGTTTGGTTGAAACTGCTCGAGGCGTTCCAGAGTTATGCTGGAACATACACACACACACACAGAGCCGTTTATATATATATCTATAGTTTCCTGCTTCACCTTGGGGTCCAGGTTGGATTAGAATTCTAGAAATTACATCTGCCCAATTAAAAAAAGGGTACCAAAAATCAACATCTGGTGAATCTAGAAAAGCAGCATAATCTGAAACAAGCACATCCTCATTCCTCTATCAGATGCTGTCCTGTTCTGGATTCCAGCTGGTCATGCCTTTCCTAGCTATTGTTAAGATAGGGCAGCAGCCCCCAAAGCTTTGGGCATCAGGGACACGTTCTGTGGTTTCCATGGACCGGAGAGGGTGTGGTCTTGCATGCTGCCTGCATCCCACGGATGGCACTTCGCTTGTTTGTATGGACTGGTTGCTGACATGCTGCGGCCCAGTGCCGGTCCACGGACCGAGCATTGGGGATCCCTCAACTAAGGGATCTTGTAATCCCTGACAATGGCCATGCTGGCTACCTCATAGCAATTGTAGCTGAAAACATCCGTAGAGGGCACACCCGGTGGTGGGGTTGAAATAATTTAACAACCGGTTCTCTTCCCTAATGATTTCTTCCAACAACCAGTTCACCAAACTGCTCAGAAAGTTAACAACCGGGTGCGAACTGGCTGAATCCCACCACTGGGCACACCCCATTTGCACACCCAGGTAATCAGCCGATATAAGGCTGAAGCAGCTCAACTATTATTCATTGCCTGCTTTTTCTAGGTCCGTGATGGCGAACCTATGGCACACAGAGCCATTTCTTAGGCCATGGGAGGCGTTGCCCTGTCAGTTCCAGCTCTGGCCAGCTGATTTCAGCCTTCATTTTCGGCCATTTTTTGCCCTCCGGAGGGCCCAAAACAACCCAACACACAAACCGGATGTTTGGGAATGGACTATCGGTTTACGTGTTGGGTTGTTTTTCGCCCTCCGGAGGCTTCAGGAGGCTTCCCTGAAGCCTCTGGAGGATGTAAAATGGCACAACACACAAACTGGAGGTCGGAAAACGGGCCGTTTTCACCCTCCCCAAGCTTTAGAAAAGCCTCTGGAGCCTTGGGAGGGCTAAAATATCCCCCCCTACACACACACAGTGTCACTCACACATGCATAGTGGCTGGGTAGGTTGCTTGCACATGCACAGGTGGTTGGGCACGCGCATATGTGCAATAGCGCATGCACACATAGTTTTGGCACCTCTTAAGAAAAAGGTTAGCCATCACTGTTCTAGGTAATCACACATGTTGGCAGATGTTGATTGAGAATGCCCATATTTTGACTGACTCTTGAGGAGCGGGGAAGTGGGTTGGCTTGTATTGCTTGCTTTATTTGTCTTTGTGACTATAATAAATTCCGTGTTCTTTTACCACACTCCTAAATTTCCCCGGAGAACACACTAGCCCTCCTATTTCAGCTGTTTCTGTCAGCAGGATGGCACAGCAGCTTTGCTTTTAGAGAAAACCACAAGTGGGCAATTTCTGTAGGAGGGCGAGTAAATGAAGGTCATTTACAGAAAGCAACTACTTTGCAAAAACATGCTGAAAAGATGCCCTCGGTTCTTTTGAGATTGGAAACCATCCTGAAATCAGTAGATGTGAGCCCGAAGCATTCAATCTACGCATGAGGTGTTTGTGCAATACACATAAAAACTTTCCCAGCATGTGTGCTTTTCAAGAAGCTAGAAAAGCTACCCCATGGTGACCCATTGCCTCTGAAGCCTACAGCAATGCAAATGATGAAAAAGAGGTAAGACAATTATTTTTTTGGAAAGCTTCATTCCATTTTTCGGAGGAAAAGACACAACAGAGTATAAGACGCACCAAGGCTTTGAAGAGGCAAATGAAAAAAAAAGTTTTTGCACTCTGCAAACCTCCCAAAAACAGCCCGTTTTTCACGAAAACGGACCCCTTTTTTCAAAAAAAGGGCATGAATAGCCCTTAGGAGACTTGTAGAGTGTTTGGCGGGGGGGGGGGGGATGAGCAAAAGCCAGGCCATTTTATGTGAAAATGGGCCCATTGTTTGTCAAAAAAAGGGCATTAGGAAGCTTGTTTGGGAATGGACTATCGGTTTACGTGTTGGGTTGTTTTTCGCCCTCCGGAGGCTTCAGGAGGCTTCCCTGAAGCCTCTGGAGGATGTAAAATGGCACAACACGCAAACTGGAGGTCGGAAAACGGGCCGTTTTCACCCTCCCCAAGCTTTAGAAAAGCCTCTGGAGCCTTGGGAGGGCTAAAATATCCCCCCCTACACACACACAGTGTCACTCACGCATGCATAGTGGCTGGGTAGGTTGCTTGCACATGCACAGGTGGTTGGGCACGCGCATATGTGCAATAGCGCATGCACACATAGTTTTGGCACCTCTTAAGAAAAAGGTTAGCCATCACTGTTCTAGGTAATCACACATGTTGGCAGATGTTGATTGAGAATGCCCATATTTTGACTGACTCTTGAGGAGCGGGGAAGTGGGTTGGCTTGTATTGCTTGCTTTATTTGTCTTTGTGACTATAATAAATTCCGTGTTCTTTTACCACACTCCTAAATTTCCCCGGAGAACACACTAGCCCTCCTGTTTCAGCTGTTTCTGTCAGCAGGATGGCACAGCAGCTTTGCTTTTAGAGAAAACCACAAGTGGGCAATTTCTGTAGGAGGGCGAGTAAATGAAGGTCATTTACAGAAAGCAGCTACTTTGCAAAAACATGCTGAAAAGATGCCCTCGGTTCTTTTGAGATTGGAAACCATCCTGAAATCAGTAGATGTGAGCCCGAAGCATTCAATCTACGCATGAGGTGTTTGTGCAATACACATAAAAACTTTCCCAGCATGTGTGCTTTTCAAGAAGCTAGAAAAGCTACCCCATGGTGACCCATTGCCTCTGAAGCCTACAGCAATGCAAATGATGAAAAAGAGGTAAGACAATTATTTTTTTGGAAAGCTTCATTCCATTTTTCGGAGGAAAAGACACAACAGAGTATAAGACGCACCAAGGCTTTGAAGAGGCAAATGAAAAAAAAAGTTTTTGCACTCTGCAAACCTCCCAAAAACAGCCCGTTTTTCACGAAAATGGACCCCTTTTTTTAAAAAAAGGGCATGAATAGCCCTTAGGAGACTTGTAGAGTGTTTGGCGGGGGGGGGGGGGGATGAGCAAAAGCCAGGCCATTTTATGTGAAAATGGGCCCATTGTTTGTCAAAAAAAGAGCATTAGGAAGCTTATAGAGTGCTTCTGAGGGCTGGGGAGGGCAAAATTGAACAAAAAACAGCCCATTTTTTTGCTCATTTCTGCCCTCCCCAGCCCCCAGAAGCTCTCTGAAAGCCTCCTACAAGCTATGCACGGCCATTTTGGTGAAGGGGGCGGGGTTTCAGGAGGCAAAAATGATGTATTCAGTGTATATGACGCACCCAGATTTTCAGCCTCTTTTTTGAGGGGAAAAGGTGCGTCTTATACTCTGAAAAATATAGTAATACACTTGATACTGAAGACAGTATCCTATTATTACAGTATTACAATCCTACTTGTATTAATCAGGGAGCAGGTTCTCCGGAATGCATGTAAGACTAAGTTGTAAATTACCTTGTACAAATATTGCTACATCAAATACCAAAAATTGTTCTATAGTCAATAAAGAGTGCTTTTGGGCAAGTAGCCACATTTTTTTTCTAACGGCTTTCTATGAAAGCTACGTGATGAACAGAGTTAGGACTTCCAAAAAGAGTTGCAAACATATTAGTAAATAATAAACAGCCTTTTAACCATCCCAATAAGTGCCCCCCCCTCCCCAAAACTGGCCTTTTTTTATGTTTTCCTTGAAAACTTTTGGGATGAGAAGCAAAACCTTTTCAAAGAAAACACCAAGAAACTCCAGGAGCCTTTTTTTTTTGGGGGGGGGGGGGGAACACCTTTGGGACAACCATGACCTGGATGATTGATACACAATGACAAATACACAACTTTACCTGGAAGGAAGCTCTGGGACATGGTTTTAAAGGAAGGCTTGTTCCAATTCTTCTCACAAAGCTGCGAGATGAACCATGGGGTTTGTTCTGCCAAATTGGTATTGTCTGAGGACCAACACAATATTAAATGAAATTATTCAATCAGTAGATAAGGGGTAGTGGTAAAAAAAAACCCAACTGTCTTCCCAGTTTCATGCAAGAGATTAAATATACTAGGCCCTTGCATTTAATTTTACTATCATCACAAAACAATGGGAGAAGTAACCAAAACTTTAGATAAATTCCTCAATAGAACTTGAGTGAACTCATTTCACTGCTCTTGTTTGCTCAAACATCTTGCAGCATCTTTCCTGTTGCTTATATGTTAATGTGTTGGGATACTACTGGTCAATGTGCAAAGTTTGCATCCTAAATCTGTCTTGCCATTGTAATCTATCCTAGTCACTGTCAGGGGAAAATATTTCACCCTGAACTAGATGAGGTCTTAGATCTCGGCTTTTCCAAACAGCATTATCTTTAAGGTGCAAAAAAGAAATAAAATCCCGGAAAACATATTCTAATTAAAAACAAACTTTTAATACAAAAATAAGAAATAGAAAATAAAACAAATCTATCTAATTGTTACATTTTGGCAGAAACAGTTTGTCTACCAGCTTCCTGGCAGACGGACAAAGATCAAAAGGAAAGAGAAGTCTCTGGAATGTGTGAAGAGCAGGCGCAATACATCATTGTCAGATAAGGCTTTATGACCTGCGCAGTAACTCTTTCAGTAACTCTTTTAGTTTCAGTTCGGCTAGCAAACATTTAACGCAGTGACAGTCACAACAACACTGTGAAGACTCTTTCTGTCTGCAGGTCACCAGCAAGCCATTACAACCCTGATTAGTTCAACTGTCATTTAACAAATCAAGTGAAGGTTTAACACAGCAAAACAAGTGATGACTTGGTCACCTGCTTTTTAGTTCAGCTAGTTTTACAAACACAAAGTGAATTATTTGAATGAGAAAGATACGAAGGAAACAATTAAAAATAAAAATGTTTTAAAGACAGAGGCCGTAATACAATTTAATTTCTATTATCAAGAAACATCATAGGATATATTTTAATCCATAATATTAACTTTAACTGCTGGCCTGGGATAGTTCTGTTTAAAGGGAATGTATCTTTATAATGTACTAAGGGATTTGAAAATAACTGGCTTTATAAATACAGACAGAGCATGCTGGGGGGGCCTTAGCTACTGATCGTTTTGTGCCTGGTCATTTTAAAAAGTTATTCTGAAGGCAGTTTAGAAGTCACTAAAGTCTGCAGAACTTTTCTTTAAAAATGAGACAATGAATCATTTTCAGAAATTTTAGTATGCAGATTATATACAGCAAACAGAGTAATTTAATAAAGACAATGTGGGAGTTAGAAGGCCTCCCCACAATTCTACAACTGACCCTGAATTGCAAAAGGAACAAGCTTCTCTATTCTAATCCTTTGTTAGGATATAAATTGCCCATATAAGGGAGGAAAACACAAGTATTGTCAAAACAAATTATACCATACGATACTGTGTCATAATATGTCAAAAAATTATTATTATGGCAAGTGAACTCTGCCTCTATCCTAGAAAGATTAGTAGTTTCTGTAACTGGCAGATTGGCAACCTTTTTCAATGGTGGGCCTGGGTCTGCCATTGGGGATCCTGTACAAGGATACAATCTCAATAAATAAATTAAAACAAACAAACTAGAGCCAACTCATATAATGTGCCAACCTCGAAGCTGGCTGAACTGTGGCCACTTTCTTTTGTTAAGTTTTCCTCTGGGGGGGTTTCTTCTCACTGCTTCGGGGCTGACACAGCTTGGAGCGAAGGGGTCAGGGAGGGAGGGTGTAGAGATAGCTGGAGGGTGTTGTAACCTAAATAAAATTATTTCCCCTGAGAATCAAGGACGTTGGTGCAGGTGTTCGAACGGTAGAGACTGAGGTCACCTAGCAACTGGACTGCATGCTGATTGGAACATGTGACTAGAGAATCGGGGGGGGGGGGGGAGAGAATGAAAGTTTTACTTTTAATTGGGTGTAAAACCGGTGGGAACCTAGAGCCGGTTTTTCATCAGGAATATGCCAGTTTGATATGTCCCAATAAAATGTTCTTTGAGGAATTTGCCTGCCTCTGAGTTCTTATTGAGTGGGATGTATTACTTGGAACCCTGACATAATGATTGTAAAGGGACAGCCGTGCTTTGGAAATCTCACTTGAGAACAATGATAATTAACATTTATTATGGTCATAAACCAGCATAATGAAAAGAAATAAACTTCCCAAATGAGCATATGTATGTACACTGTAAAACACCAAACACTGAAAGATATAGAAACGAGAGATAAAAGCGAAAAGGGCCAAAATTCTCAGTGGTGTGGGAGGAGGGCCTGTGAATTGGGGACGTTTTCCCCCATCATCCATGGTCAAAGCAATAAACAAACTGAATTGATGGAACTTGGGGTGGGGGCTGAACAATTCCTCTCCAAATGGCAACAGCACAGAATTTAACTATGTTTCCAAGAGATTTCTGTGTACATGTTTGTCAGTTGGAAGAAACAACACATTTCCTTGATTGGCCTGCAAGATCAATTTAGCAGGGGGGGTGGGGGTGTTGATTAGATCTGAATGCCAGCCTCTGTGATAAGGGCAGGACAACCACCCATGTGGCTATCTCAAGGTCACTCTGGTCTTGTCCTGGGATGCCTGGTCTCCTGTCTAGCAACACCTGAAGGCAAGGTATTAAATCTCAACAGGCTGAGAAGAGGCTCAACCCATTAGGTAGTTGTCTGGGATCAAGGGCCTTTGGGCTTGCCCTGATCATAAAGGGGAAGGAGGGGAGAAGTCCAGTCATTGGAAGACTGGTGAGCAGAGCATATTGTCTCAGTTCCAAACTGGATCCCACCTTGGCCAGTGTAATCAGTTAGCAATAGCACTTAGACTTATGCACTGCTTTACAGCCCTCTCTAAGCGGTTTACAGAGTCAGCCATTGCCTCCAACAATTTGGGTCCTCATTTTACCAACCTTGGAAGGAAGGAAGGCTGAGTCAACCTTGAGCCTGGTGAGATTCAAACTGTCAAATTGCAGGCAGCCAGCAGAAGTAACTGTAACCACTGCACCACCATGGCTCAGATACCGGATTAACAGATAGCACCTTCTCCACAGTCTAATTTGTTTTTTCCAAATTAGCTGCAGTTACCCAATAGTCTTAAAGAGCAGAGAATTCCTAGAATAAAGAACAATTGGGAGCAGAATCTAAAACATTCAAAGCATGGGAGCAGTTAGCCCAGATAACAGGAGGTAGATGTACTCAAAATAAAATTGTGATGGATGGATGGAGGCTTCAAGAGAACTTCCTAAGAAGACATCTGTGAATGTTGCTCAAACTCTCCAGCTCTGGCATATTGACCGCACTATGATTAAACAGGTGCACAGAGCAAATAGATCATAATAAATTATTTCTAAGACTTCTCACTTAAGACACAAATGTCCAAGTGAGATTATACTTTGGATGCATAATGTGAAGACCTGGCTCTCTAGAGAGATTTATGATGCTGGGAAAGATGGAAGAAAAGAGGAGAATGACCAATAGCAAAATTGATGAATTCAATTGCCATAGTGATGGACTCACCACTAGAAGACCTAAAGGATCACTATAAGGGCAGATTGTCCTAGGAAAAATATACCGAGGTAGTCCCTTTGATTGAACAGCATTCTTCAAAATGAAAAAAGTCTTCTGCCATCACAGCATAAGCCTAACATTGAAAATCAGGCTTGTCAGATGCTACTTTTCTATCCTGCTCTATGGAGTGGAGAGTTGGTCTCTGACAGAAGACCACTTGAAGAAACTAGAAGCATTTGAAATATGGATTTACAGGCAGCTGTTATGTATAAGCTGGGTTGACAAAGTCACCAATGAGGAGGTGATAAGCCGCCTGGGAAGGCCAAGGGAGATCATCAAGCCATTAAAAAGCAAAAATTAGAATATTTTGGACTTGTGATGCGATACCCAGAAAAATACAGCATCCTTCACTTAATCCTCCAGGGAAAAACTGAAGTCAAACGAGGTCCAGGCAGAAGAAGAACATGGCTTCAAAACCTAAGGGATTGGTTTGGACAAAACTCAGCAGCACTTTTTCATGCAGCTGTTGACAAAGATAGGATTGCCAGCATGATCGCCAACTTTCGATGACAGATACAGCACAAGAAGTAGTCATTATGACTCTATACTGACCAGATGACATGCAATCAGTCTGTCAGGCCTCCAGCGGTTCCTTTAAGAATCTTTGGCCTGCCACACTCTCTCTGTCTAGCTTCATCTTTAGTATGCCTTTTCATTAAAGGGGGGGAGGGGAATAGCAAGGGGTAGAATGTGTTGTTTTCAAAATAAAAACATCCTTTCTAGAAAAAAATCTTTGTCTCCACACCTCGACACCTGACCGGAACCAGCGGGGTGGAGATGCCAGCGTGGAAGAAGAAGATTGGACCATGTGATGGATTTGTGGGTGTGGGGACAAGATCATGAACTTTCAACTGGATGGGAATCCTAGGTAACTTCCAGGATTGGGATTCCCACAGATGTGCCAACATGTCTGTCTTATTAAATTGGAACTTTAGAGAGAGCTCTGGCGTGGACTCTGATTTAATTCAGCATGATATTTGGAAAGCTGACACAATCAATCAATCAATCATTCAATCAATCAATCAATCAAATAAATCAAGTTATAAAGAAGGGAACCGACTGCCTTGACACTGGGGGACACAGTATAATCCAGGGGTGTCCAAACTTGGGAACTTTAAGACTTGTGGACTTCAACTCCCAGAATTCCCCAGCCAGCCATCTGGGAGTTGAAGTCCACAAGTCTTAAAGTTCCCAAGTTTGGACACCCCTGGTATAATCTATTCAGACTAAGTGCCAGATTGTACAATTTTTGGCTCTCTTTTACTTGTACGTATATATTTTTGCCTCGTCCCTGAAAACTATGGCAAGCTGCAAGCTTCAGGCCTCATCATGCCAATCCTGCACTGAACATCAAAACGAGGCTAATTTTCAAAATAACAATTTGGAGATTGAATTTCACCCACTAGGGGACAGCATTTTATAAAGTAATATACCTGGAAGAACAGGCTAATTTGTCTTGTAAGCGTTGCTTGTCTTACAATGTTTTTGGATGTTACTTTTCACTTTAATGTTATTGTATTTGTTTTTACTTTTTAAACACCCACAGTTGTCGTAGAGGTGGATGGCCTTATACATTTTCAACAATATAAATCCATAAGAGTATAACTGTCAAAATAAATTAAAAAATCAGGTACTTACTGATTCAGCTTCCATGTCTGTCCATACAAGAAGTATACGTAAATCAGAGGATAAAATGGAAACCCCAGGATTTATATATAAGCCACACAGTATTTCATCCCTAAAGAAAATTGACCTGTTACAAACACAGATGAATGCAGATTGCACAGTTGTTTCATGTAATTTAAATAAGGTAAGCCTAAAACCTGAGAGGCCTTTAATGATGCTGTTGGAACAACTGATAAGTCTGCCAAACAGAGTGAGAGTTTCTGGTACTCTAAAAAAGATATTCCTCTTAGACACATAACCTCTCAAATACACAAATTCCCTTGATAATTTGCTTCACTATTCAATTACACAACTATCAGGATAACATTCAAGTAGTTAAGACAAGTCCCTTGGTTGACAAGGGCTAAGCATGGTAGAAGGGAAGCTATTTTATTGCTGAAATAAAAGACACAAATCAGAACAAAATATAGGATCTTTGCCATTTTAACCCGTCATCTTTGACTAGAGAAAACATAATGTCATTATTACATACTGATTGAAGTGAAAGAGAATATTCCCTGATAATTACAATTAAAATTTCTTTGCTTTGTGATTAAAAAAATGCTACAATCTAAGTAAATCTCCAGTTTAAAGTTTCAGCATGCATTCCTTTGCTATCATCTGGAAAATGTCTGTCATAAGAGAATTAAAAGTTTGCAAAACACAGATTACTTCAAGTTATGAATACAAGGCACCTAAATATCCTTGCTATAAAGGTGCAGCTTAGGTCCATGTGGCCATTTCTGAAATTGTTTTTCCAGTTCTGAAGATTTCATAATCTTCTCACTGAAATCCAACTATTAAGCATGGGATGAAATGCAGCTAGTAACCCAACTATCGGCATTCTCAAAAGAATAGCAACAAAGCAAATCTGATGCAACTTCATTGTTTCAGCCCAGAGGCCTTTACCAGAGAGGGGGACCTAGTGAACAAATGGCATAATGTCTTTGCATTCTGTTTCTTCTGTGGTGTAACATTACCTGTCTCTGTGAAAGCCCTAGGCTTGCAGTATAATGCTTTCAGCATGTTGACGAAAACCACCAATCCGGTGAGCACCGCTAAGTTGCTTAGGTCTAGATCAGCATTTCTTAATCTTCGCAATTGGAAATTGAGTAGACTTCAACTCCCAGAAACCCCCAGACAGGCTGATGGTGGATTTCTTCCAAGGATGAGGACAATTACAAATCCATTCTTCAACTAGGCCATTCTTTGTCCCAAAATATGACACACATCCAGGCACTCTGTTATGCTAGTTAATGACAGCAATAAAGTCCCCCCCCCCCCGCCCTCCTAACTATGGAACTCACCGAATAATCTGAAGGAGCTCAGCTTTTCCTCATGATCGAATATCTGTGCAGTAGCATCCCATTCACTAAAGGTATCACAGATTGGTGATTATTCCAATAATGATTGTTCTGTTGAATAATAACATAAACCACTTTAGTTACAGAATAGGAAAATGAACAAATATCTGTAGGAAATAAAATGCATAAGCATTGACTCTGTTTTATAAAAACAAGTTATACTTTCATTCCCCTCCTTAGCCACCTGATTTTATGATGTAATTATCTAGTTCCTAAAACCAACCAGGTAAGACAGACAACCCCCAAATTTGTGACATGAGCTTTTAGAATGACCCAGTTTCACTAGTCATGTACACTACTTAGTTTGGCTTTGAAAACACAGTCAGTCTCTGATTTGGCTCATAAGAATGAAAAAAAAAAAAAAACCCAGCAAGTGTTAGCAATTTTTATGCAAGTTCACAAGGGAAAAAAAGCAAAATTGGCCCATGGTGACTCAAGGCAGCTTACAGAATATAAAAACAAGACAAAAGAAATAAACAAGGTTTAACTAAAACATTAAGCCATCCAACTAGACAAGATTTCCTATTCTGACTTTCTGGGAAAGCTAGTAGGAAAGCTCACATATTATGATCATGCAGAGTTCTGTAACAAATCTTCAATGGGAGCCAGTTGCCAAACACAGAGATTTCCATCATGTAACTGGGGGCGGCGGGGGTGTGTGTGTGAAGGGACCCTGAGGACCAATTCTAACCACCACTCATTCAGTGCCATAATTTTGAATGGTTGCTGAACAGGTGATCATAAGCTGAGGACTACCTGTATTTCATTTTGTATTACACTCCAGACTTGGAAAACTGTATTCCAACAAAAGTAATAATAACAAATAACCTCCAGATAGATTAGTTGTCTTATGTCAGATGTCTTGTATAATTGCTTGGTTGAAATTAACAGCCAAAAATTCTTGGGGGCATCAGTTGGGGGGTGGGCTGACACAGACAAAGGATAAAGTAGGAAATAGCAATGTTTATGTTTCTTTCTTCCCATTGACTCAGGAATATCCACTAGATGTGTTCACAGAACACACTTAACCTGTTTACAATACTGAATACCTATTTGTTGTTAGCTGGCGAGAGTCATAAAAACAAAGTATGGGGCTTTTACAATTTAAAACAAACAAATAACCATAACATAATCTAACATGCACAAATCTATTTATTAAAAATTTGCAAATGAAACCAAGAAAAGAGCTGCTATGCTTTGAAAATCTAAACTACCACATTGAATTATGCACCAGTGTACACTTGGGAGATGCAAGGCCTTAACAAACCCCTACTCCAGAGCCCATGAATAAGCAGACTGAAGTCAGGATACAATACTAGAACCAATTCTTGAATAACTGTTCCTATTGAAGTTTCAAGCATCACCGTCTGGGGACACAACAGTTTTTAAGTGAAGCTATTTTCCAGAAAAAAAGCCAATTCTCTCAGGTTTAAATGTTCTGCAAACAAAAGCAAAAAACCTGGTTCAATCACCAGTATTTTCATTTAAGGGGGGAAAAACTTTGTCATCATAATACAATTACTTGGAAAAAGAAAACACTGAATTCTTCCAAGTAATTTACTGTGGAGTCAGCAGCTTGCTCTCTAGAGGAAACTTAAGAACTGTCCAAAAAAGAGATGAACAACTTTGTCCTTACAAAGCTAATAACTTAATATCAATTGTCTACTTTTAACAAAAAGCACAAACAATCCTTTTTCTGGTCTCATATGCTACTTTGAAACAGCAAAATGAAACAGAGAACCAAAAGCCATTTTACGGACAAAACCTATTATTATAGCACCAATCCTAAACACTTTTAAAACCTAATCTACCTAATGTAACAAGGTTTAAAAGCTTGAGTAAACAGTTATAAAGCATCTACATAAGGATTTTTAATGTCCAGAAGCAGGATGCATTCTGTATGTTGCCAATCAGGGAATAAGTTTTGTTTAACCATCAGGTTTTTTTTTTAAAGGATGCTAAATCATGATCCTCCCATTCAGAAGCTCTGCCCTTCCCAGGCATCTAAAGTGGTGGGAGGGGACTGGAGGGAAGAGATGACATTATTTTAAAAATAATAATAATGATAATAACAACAACAACAACAACAATAATAATAAAGGAGAACCTTGTGGCAAACCTCCACACATGGAATTGACAAGCCTTCTCGGACTAACAGGCCACACACTACAATCCCCACTTAGCTGGGAGCTGGATGGGGATGATGGGAGTGGCAGTCCCACCACCTCCCTTATCCCACCCACCCCCACCCCCAAACCAGCCTATGGGAAGCACCAGACGGTGTTTTGGGTACAGCATGGATTGATTTTGTTGCGGAGCCGGTATCCCCACCCCCCACCCCGAAGGTCTCTGCAAAGCTGAGGAGGGGAAGCAGGGGAGCACTCTGCACCAGCTCAGGAGCCCTCTTTCCCGTCTTCGTACCAGTCGCAGCGGCTGGGCCTACCAGGTGGATGAAGCAAAACGGGAGAGTAAAGAGAGGTCCGGCTAGTGCCCCCCACCTCCTTCTTCCCCGCCAGCCGCCCCTCCCCCTCCGTCTTCTCCCTTTCACTCGTTCCCTTCCCCTGACACGGTTCTGGGTCCCCACCGCACGCTGCCCGTGAAGGCGGTGGTCCCGTCAGGCCGAGCCGAGTTCCCCGCCGCTCAGAGAAGACGACCCGGAGGCGGAAAGCGCCCTCGACGACCCCAGCCACCAACCGCGAAGGCCGCTTCCCGACGCTCCCGACTTTTGCCCTTCTGCTTGGCAACCGCGGCGCCCCCCCCACTCCTCCTCCTCAACGTCGCCCGGCTGTCCTCCTGGCGCATGCGCAGGGAAGGTCGGCGCGTGGCGCCCCCACTCCCGCCACGCCCCCTGGGTGACGGAAGTGTCAGGAGGCTTCCCCCGGGGGCGCCTGGATGGTGGAGGAGAGCCGCTTCGCTTGCAAGCAGAAGCCCTGAAAGCGTGCATTTAATAAGGATAAGGATAGGGAGAAGGAGAAGGAGAAGGAGAAGGAGAAGAAGAAGAAGAAGAAGAAGAAGAAGAAGAAGAAGAAGAAGAAGAAGAAGAAGAAGAAGAAGTGAGGCAGCAGGTAGATAACCCCCTTACCGCAACAGAAGAAGAAGAAGAAGAAGAAGAAGAAGAAGAAGAAGAAGAAGAAGAAGAAGAAGAAGAAGAAGAAGAAGAAGAAGAAGAAGAAGAAGAAGAAGAAGAAGAAGAACAACAACAACAACTAGGTCCTTCAACAACAACAACAACAACAACAACAACAACTCCTAGGTCCTTCAACAACAACAACAACAACAACAACAACAACAACTCCTAGGTCCTTGGTTAGGACTCGAGCTGTTGAGCTACCAACCAGCCCCAAAGGCTGTGAATCTCACCAAAGATTAACCACGCAATAATAATTATGATTTTTGGAATAAGCAGTGGTGAACAGCGCTTGCTGAACGTATTCAACAGCTAACTCAGTGGATGTTTTCACTCCTTTGGAACCTCTTTGCAAGAGCTTTATAGCTCCCACTGCCTTAAGAAAGTTCAAAACGTTCTTCAAGACCCATCTCATCCTGGGCGCCCTTTTTGGGAACTATGACCTCTGGCAGACGGTACAGGATAATAAAAACAAGGACAAATAGGCTGAAAAGCAGCTCCTATGCCAGGGCATTCTCTCTATTGAATTCTACTGTATAGTGCAACATTAATGCAATATCGCGTTTTCAATTTCAATTATATAGAATGTAAAGGATGCATGTTTGTGTTTTTATTTTTATAGTTATAATGTACACTGAAGATGGCATTTAATTTCATTGTACCATGTGCAATGACAATAAAATAAAATAAACTAATTTTGGGGTGTGTGTGTGTGTGTGTGTATTTACTGTGTTCATATTTATGTTTATACCTGTTATCTTTTACTTGTTTGACTAAATAAATAAATAAATAACTTCATAGCGGAGCTGAAAGATCCCATCACAATGAAGGTTCAGATTTTATTTGAAGCTTCTGCTAGAGGAAGTTATCATTCATTTATTTCTGACTTTCAGAATAACAGAGCTGGAAGGGACCTTGGAGGTCTTCTAGTCCAACCCTCTGCTCTAGCAGGAGACCCTATGCAATTTCTAACTGGTGGCTGTCCAGTCTCTTCTTTAAACCCTCCAGTGATGGAGCACCCACAATCTTTTGGATGCAAGCTGTTCCGTTGGTTGATCATTCTCACTGTCAGAAAAATTCTCCTTATTTCTAGGTTCCGTGTCTGTATTTCATGGAACCATGGAGTCGTATTTCAGTGGGTTGGCCAAATCTAGCTAGAGTCACAAGCCATAGTTTATAAACCAACCTAAATTACGTCTTGCCACGAATGCTTCTCCAGTGTACTGATTTCAAAGAAGTTGATACTTCAGGAAGCTTGGAACTGCAGCTTAGTTGTATGAGAAACAAACCTGCTTTTACTTTAAAGCACGTCCTAATGAGCCCCACGAATGGTAGTACACAGGCTTCCCCAGAATGTAAAGTCTTGATCCTGTGACTTGTGTATTGGTATCCAACTTCTGGACACAAATATGAAAGGTCAGAGTTGGTGTGTGTCTTTGAGGTGCGTATTTTGGATTTTTCATCATCGTGATTTATAAGGAATGCCTAGAAGGGTGATGTGTCAAATCAAAGGCGTATTCCTGAAAAGCTGCGGTTTCCCCAGGAATGAGTTGCCTGGGGAAATAACAGCTACTTGTCAACTTGCCCCACCCGGAAGATATAGTACTGCGTTAGGCTGTTTCTCAAAGAATCTCCTTTATTGGGCAAAGTCGCAGTACTTGCTTAGTTACTTTCAGTGCTGCAAATCACTTTGAATTTCAAAACTGAATTGACATTATAAGCCCTTAGGGTAAATAACGGGTGTGCTGCAAAATGTTGTGATAGCTTTGATCCAATCAACTACACTTCATTTCAAACCTTTTTTTTTGTCAGAGTACAACATGGGTACAATGAGATTGTCTGAGCCTCCCTTCGTGCATCCTCCCCCCCAATACAATCCAACTCACAGTGAAAGACAAAATACCCCTAGCCCAGTGAATCTTACTAACAAACACCCAGTCCTATTGCAACATGTGAATTGATTGCACTTTGCTCCGGCCACGCAAGTCAATCGTACTATGTTGTTGTAGGGTTATTTTTCATTCAGGCAGCCTGATAAAAACTGTTCTTCAGCCTGATGGTGTGGCTGCCTGTGCTTCTATATCTCCTTCCAAATGGTAGGAGAATAAAGAAGGGCTGACTAGGGTGTGAGTCAGTGGTGGGATTTTCCTCACTCTTCTAAGGCAGCGAGGCCTAGCAATGGTCTATGGCACACGGGCTACAGGTGGCATGCGGAGCCATATTTGCTGGCATGCCAGCCCTCAGTTGATTTTTCGCCCTTCCAGAGGGCTGGGGGAGGCCGTTTTCGCCCTCCCCAGACTTCAGCCTCCGGAGGCTGGGGAGGGCAAAAAATGGACCCAACGGGCCAACCGGAAATTTGGAAACGATCCATTTCCAGTTTCCGGGGGGGCTGGGGAGGCCATTTTTGTCCTCCCCAGGCTTCAGGAAAGCCTCGGGAGCCGGGGGAGGGGTTGTGCACCAGGGTTCCTGCCAGTTCTAACCTCTTCTATAGAAGAGGTTCCACAAATCTACAGTGCCGTTTAGAACCGGTTGCAGCTCCCTCCCCCCTCCCGTCTGCACATCATCAAGATGAAGAGCCAGAGGAGGAATTCTGGGAGTTGAAGTCCACAAGTCTTAAAGCTGTCAAATTTGAACACCCCTGGGTTTTTTTTTCTAAAGGGTTAGAGGTGCAAGGGTCTTGTAACTTGACAGCTTTAAGACTTGAACACTTCAATGCCAGAGTTTCTGAGCAAACATTTTGGTTGCTAAGCAAGAGCATTGTTAAGTGAGTTTCACCACATTTTACAAGTTGTCCACATCCACCCGGTCACAAGGCCGGCAAGCCACTCCCACCCGGTCACATGGCTGGCAAGCCACTCCGACAAAGCAGGCTACACCTACAGAAGAGGTTCTAAATTTTTTTGAAACCCACCACTGTTGTGCACGCATGCACGGTGTGTTTGTGTCTTGTACGTATGCACAGGTGGGTGGGGAGGATTGAATTGGTGTGTGGGCATGCCTGCGTGCATGATAGCGCGCACCCGTGCAATTTTGGCATGCCATAAGAAAAAGGTTCGCCATCACTGTATTGGGACAGCCCACGATGTTTTGAGCTGTGCTCACCACTCTGTAATGTCTTTCTATCTGTGGCTGTCAAGCCAACATAGCACACCATAATGCAATGAGTGAGGACGCTTTCTATTGTGGACCAATAAAAGGAGGTTATCAGTTGTTTTTCACTTTATTTTTTTTGCGAGACTTATTGCTGACTGAATATGAACAGGATTAGGCTACAGAGCTAATGCTCTGGTTTGGGAATGTTTACAAATTTAGTTCGCACGTGCGCAGGCCCAGGCCAGGTTGAAGCTACAAAGCCACTTAAGATTCCAGCTAACCATTCCATGTTTTAATGCAGGTTTTTCAAATCATATTCCCCAGAACTTGATAGAGTTTTGTGAAAGACCAAGGAGGAGGGGAAACATCCAATTTTATTAGAACTTTGCTAAAGGGTTCAGGCCAGGAAATGTATTTCTTAATGACAGGTTCTGTCATTAGGCCTGAAAAAGTCTGAAAACCCTGTTTTGATCTATTGGTTTAACAGGCCAACTCTGCGATGAATTACTACAAAAGAAATGTTAGCAGCCTAAAATTGTCTTAAAATTACTGCAGTTGTCTTCTCACCAGCAGCTGCCCATTCCATTTACAGATTAGTCCCAGTTTCATTTGGCCATTTCCTTTTAACGTTTCAAACCTACAGTGTATTGCCCTGGCACCAAATACAAAAACACATTTGTTTGGTTTTCCCAATTTTTATTATTCAAAAGAGTGATCTTTGCTGCTACAAACAGCCATGTTGCCAACATTTTATACAAGAATAAATCCACGATGGTTTACTGTAACACTGGTTCAACTGGGTGATACTGTTATAAATGAATCTGTAAACTTGCAAATTTAATAACTCAGGTCTAAATTAAGATCATATATTCAAATATATCAGTTCAGTTTTAAAGGATCCAAAGAAATGCAAAGGCTGTGGTTCCTATATGAATTATGAGCAAGGTTAAATTTTAAAAAACATACAGCTGTTTAAAAATACATTGACCATCATGTAATTGATGTTTTTGGATTTTTTTCCCTTCATATTTCCTCAGTATTCGATAACAAATAGAGGTGTGCAAAATGTTCTGTGCTTTGAAGCCAAAACTTTCTAACTAAAAATAGACTGTCTGAATATTGACACAATCTCTGAAAGATTGACCTCAGAGGTTTTACAGACCTCTAATAACCATTATTAAAAATCTGTCCAGTGCAGTTATTCCAATATAATTTATGAATAGCAACACTAATTAGATCCCAAACATTCTCAGTGTTATACAGCCTCAAACTAATCATTCTTGAAGATATGGGTAGTTACCTAAGATAAATAGTCCTCAACTTACAACTATTTATGTTATGATGGCACTGAAAAAAGTGACATACAACAGTTTCCACACGTACTGTATAACCATACTGCAACTTCCCCAGAGTTATGTGATCAAAATTTGGGCACTAGGTACTGATGTATATTTATGACAGTTGTAGCTTCTTGGTATCTTGTAATCACCATTTGCAATCTTTCCAGCCAGCTTCTGACAAGCCAAGTCAATGGGAGAAGCTTAATTCACTTAATGACTGCATGTTTCATTTAACAACTGCAGTGATTCATTTAACAGCTGTAATAAACAGGTCATAAAAATTGGGCAAACTCAATACTCATGACTGCATGTTTTATTTAACAACTGCAGTGATTCATTTAACAGCTGTAATAAACAGGTCATAAAAATTGGGCACACTCAATACCTGCCTTGCTTAGCAACAGAAATTCTGGCCTCCATTGTAGTCGTTAAGTTGAGGACTACCTCTATAAACTCTCATGATCCCCCCAAAACACGAAAGACGTTAAGTGGGGAAAGGCTGTTAACAGTGGGAATGCAAATAAGTTTGTATTGTACAATAAACCACCTTAAAAAAAGAAACACTTAGCAAAAATAAAATAAAAATATTTAAAGGAATAGTTAAAAAATGAAGAGAAAAATGAAAGAAGATTTTTTTTCTCCTGCAATCAACTGTCAAGACATCAAGCCTGACCCATCCTTGATTTAAGATCAGGCCTTCACAAAGAACAGATGAGCAAGGAGAGAAACCAACTTATTCATTTTCTTCTCTCTATATTTATCAAAATACCTATAAAAATCTATTTATAGTGATAAGATAAATAGAAAAGGCTTAGCTTTTTCTTCTTTTTTGGTTAAGAAATCCAGAGATCAAAAATAGAATAAATGAAATGATTACCCCAAAGTGCCCACTAGTGTTTTCTTTCCACAGTGATTCCAAAATAAATCCCATTCAGCTCAGTGGAAACTTATTCTTGGTTCCGATACAAGTTGGCAGCCTTAAATAACTTTCCATAGAGAAGGTTCTTTTCCAAGAACACCATTAGTTGTTTTCTATAACTCATTTTCCTTTTGCCTGCACGAGCTACAGCAAATCAGGATCAAATTTGTAGGTTAAAGTCAGAAGGTGAGACAGGAAATGTGCAGAAGCTTCCAAGAATATGAAACCTTACACAGCCTGTATAAGTACACAGTTGTACATGATGTGACAAAATGGCGTACAGATATGTGACCAAGTCTCTGCATTCTGTTTTGAAGTAGTGTGAAAGATATCTTCTAGCAGGTACCCCTGAAACAGGGGTGTCCAACCTTGGCAACTTTCAGACTTGGGAGCTTCAACTTCCAGAATTCCTCACCCAGCATGGCTGGCTGGGGAATTCTGGGAATTAAAGTATATGGGTCTTAGCAAAGTTGGATACCCTTGCTCTAAAGTTTATACAATCCTCATCAACATCCAACAACAGAAGTAAATGTCCATTTCCACCCCCACCCCCACCCCAATTCCAGATTTAGTCAGAAATATCTACATATAATGAATCTTGGGTAGAAAAACAAGAGAATAATTCAGATTTTGGTCTATTAATGTTGTTTTGAAATATAAAAATACTGCCCTTTAGAGCCTCAAATCATTAGCTCACTTTAGTCTGGTACTAATAAAATTCCCATTATCCATTAGGCGGAAGCGTGCTTGCCGTGTTTGTGGCTTAGTGTGCAAGTGTTCTTCAAACCAAGATTCCATTAACTGTGGATAAAAGTCACAACTGACAGCAGTCAAGGGATCCCAGTATTTCAGGCAGCAGCTTTTTCAGTCTAATCTGGAGATGCTGGGAACTGAATTGAAACCTCTGACGTTCAACGTTCATAGGATTTGACAAAGAGATCCCATGATCTGTCTCTTAATATAAGCCAATTTCAAACATTCAAGCAGGAGAAAGAATCTGGGAAATTAAAATGGTTTTTTAAAAATTGTTTTTCAAATATTGGGGTGTGGTGATTACTACACAAAGGAAGCAGAACTTCCTGGAGTAAAGCCATCCTAAATGTCGGCTCAATTCCATTGCCTTAACTCTGGATAAAGCACAAGGCCTTAGACGATTTGAGTGCTTGGCAATCAGCACAAATATTTGGCATTCCTTCTGAAGACTTCTTAAACATCTTAGATTTCAGGACTGCTTCTTTGCAGAAGAGGTGCACAAACGGATACTGCCTGTGGCTTAAAACCTTGCCTCCCCTCCCCCCGATTTTCAAACATTTTTACTAAATGGCAATTTTTATGTGACAAAAGGGGGGAATTCTTAATACATGATTCCCTAAGCTCTTTTAAATTAAATGTAATTAGTGTGGCTTTCCCCAAGCACCTCTATTCAATGGTAATTACATTGAAATGTAAACGAAATGTGGTTTTTTTCTAGTTTTACTCTCCTTTTAGGAATGCAGCTCCCAATATTCCATTCAAAGGCCAGGTGTGAAATTCAGCAGGTTCTGACAGGTTCTGGAGAACCGGTAGCGGAAATTTTCAGTAGTTTGGGGAACCAACAAATACCACCTCTGGCCGGCCTCAGAGTGGGAAGGGAATGGAGATTTTGCAATATCCTTCCCCCAGGAGTGGGAAGGGAAGGGGAGGCAGAGCCTCACCTCTCTTCATGAAATAATAGTATATAATATTATATACTATATATATATATAATATTATAATATTATATACATCCGTCCGGCCGGGCCCGGGAGCTGCGGAGGCAGAAATGTTGTCGGTGCTCCCGGATGACGAAGCCACGAAAGCGACTGGGGAACAACGAGAATCTTCCTGCCTCTGCTGGATTTCGCGCGCTCCTCGCGAGTGCAATATGCAGGGAATGACCCACATAACAGCACCAAACAAAATCAGCAAGAGACACACAGATACAGATCCTGCCTGGTATTTATGCACTTAAAGATACCTATATGGCTTCTTGAGATCCTCAGACACCAAAGAGCAACTTAAGACTGCTAAAGTGTAAAGCCATGCCTATATACTATAAATCCAGGATCCTAAAAGGGACTGGTTTGATGTAGAAATTATGGCATCTCATTCAGGAATCAACTCACCAGGTTTTAACTGAGAACTGCATTGAAGGAGTCAAAAATGCAACCTGCTGGTCCCTCATTGCAGTCTCAGAATGTCTCCACTCTTTGCACTATAAAGGTAAAGGTTCCCCTCGCACATATGTGCTAGTTGTTCCCGACTCTAGGGGGTGGTGCTCAGCTCTGTTTCAAAGCCGAAGAGCCAGCGCTGTCTGAAGACGTCTCCGTGGTCATGTGGCCGACATGACTAAATGCTGAAGGAGCACAGAAAGCTGTTACCTTCCCACCAAAGGTGGTTCCTATTTTTTCTACTTGCATATTTACATGCTTTCGAACTGCTAGGTTAGCAGAAGCTGGGACAAGGAACGGGAGCTCCCTCTCTTACGTGGCGCTAGAGATTCGAATTGCTGAACTGCTGACCTTTCTGATTGACAAGCTCAGCGTCTTATCCACTGAGCCACCGCATCCCTTTGCACTATATTGTCTCCCAAACTCTGTCTCCTGTAGCCTGTCTAGATGCAGAATATTCCCACCATTTACCACTAAGAAAGATATTTGGGCAGCTTCCTTCACATTATTCAGGTAACTTTGTATTTCCAAGGAACACTTACTGGTTTGGAGTGTTTTCATTTAACATACAACATTTGTTTCTCAATACTGTATTAGTCCTGAGCTCCAAAAACCACAAGAAGCCAGAACTGTCACTATGGTGTTGGATCAAGGGGAGGACACTTGTTTGCTTCTGGGTCTTGGGGGCTACAGGTAGGATTTGGCTTTCTGAAGTCCTTCCTTCAAAAACTGGAGATAGGTTGCTGTGGAGGGGTCTTCAAAACCAGAGGAGAAACTAAAGATGCTGCTCTCAACTTCTTCAGGCTTCATAGAAGTAATATCCAGGAAATAGTTGGCGTTGATGTGGTGAATCTGTAAAACAAAACAAGGAAGCAGGGTTCCAAACTCCATTGGATGTTTCCTGTTTTCCCCAGCAGCCATTGAAGATGGAGAAAGGCCCAGGGCTGCCTTACCTAGATGTCTCTGGTGCAGTGTGTTCTGACCTAGGCTTCCTGATACAGTAAAAAACACACGCTTAGTCCCCCAAAACCCTCTTTTTATTTCAAAGGCTGTGGATTGTGTTTATTCACAGCCCGTAACGAGTCCCAAATAGTTGTAAGGAGTCCTACAGTAGGCTGCCAAAGTCTTTCGGGATAAGGCTGATAAGCGCCCACCTTTATTTTCCTTGAAACGGTGTCAAAGACTTAATTGGCAATTAGCCCATTCACAAGGAGCAAAGAGTCAAGACGGAGCTTCAGAAGGTAAACTGACCAGCACAAACCAAGTTGCTTCCTGCAAAGGCTCCTGTACCTTTGCTCCTCCTTTACATCCTATGGGAGGGGCCAATCACCTCCAAGCCTTTCTCCCAAGTTGTCCCTTGTGTCTTAGCTGTTCTTGCCTTCTGGCAACTCTGTGCATGCACGCCCAGGAAACAGGGGGAGCCTGTTCCTCTGCCTCACTGATGTCTGACTCTGGAGGCTCTGGAGGCAGCACATAACTCCCAGATAGCCCTGAATCCCTCTCTGCCTCCGACGCAGAGCCCTCATCCGAGCCTTCCCCAGACTTCAGGACTGGCCCATGTTCCTCCCCGACCTCCTCGCTGTCCAACTTTGCTGCCAGCTCTGCAGGCCACCAGTGGACCACATCACATATTTATACCTGTGTTTTCCCCAAAATAAGACAGGATCTTATTTTCTTTTGGCCCCCAAAAGAAGCACTAGGGTTTATTGGGGGGGTTATTCCCCCCCCCCTGTACAAGAGGCTCACTTCTGCTTGCTTGTGGCAGGGCAGGAGGCTGTGTGGTGCACCAGTGCTGTCGCCATGAGGTGGGAGATGGAGCTGCCTCACGCACTCAAGGCCCCACAGCCGGGCCATCCATGCCCCAACATCTGCCTTGCCTCGCAGCCGCAGCACGCCACTCAGCCTCCTGCTCCGTTGCTGCCACAAGCAAGCAGAAGAAGTGGGCTGGCGGCCACATGGGCTCTTGCTGCACATGGGTGTCGGTGCTGCAGCCGCGAGGCAGGTGTCAGGGTGTGAATCGCCTGGCTGCAAGGGGCCTGAGGTAAGCTGGTGCAGGGTGCGTGGGGCAGCTCCCCCACCCTACCTCGCCTCATCGCCATGGCACCGTGGGAAACCAGACGGAATGGGCGGGTGGTCGGCTGTGCAGGTTCCTAAGTCGGGCTTATTTTGGGTATAGGGCTTATATTAGGTGCATACATAAAACATGCTAAGGCTTACTTTCGGTCTTATTTTTTGGGGGGTGGGGAAACAGGGTAGATACTATTTGCATATACATGTATACACTATAATGTCCCATGCAACTTTTTTTTGTCCATGTCTACAGTCATTAACAGTAAATATTCATATTTAATTTTCAGGGTTTCTGTGAATATTTGTGATAAATCCTCCCTGCTTCAAGTTGAGGTTTGGGGAATATTTCAGCTAATTTCTTCACTTTAATCCATCCTAATGCTTCAGTAGTTCTGAGTATGTGTGTCCCATGTCCCTGCCCAAGATGTAGCTATTTTCGAGCAAGTAACTTTTAGCATCCTAGAGATGCTTGGCAAATCCTGATTTCTGAGCCTTTGGAACAGAAGGAACAATCATTAGGCTCACCTCACAGTTGTTATGGGGGAAACAGGTTCTCCAAAGGTGCTTTTTCAAGAGGCAACGGTACTGTTTTTTTCTTAGAAGACGTTTCGCTTCTCATCCAAGAAGCTTCTTCAGCTCTAATGATGAGAAGCGGAAAGTCTTCAAAGAAAAAAAGCAGAAAGTCCAGTTGCCTCTTGAAAAAGCACCTTTGGGACAACCAGGACACGAATGACTAAGAAACTCCATAATTATTAGAAAATACTTTTCTGTTCTTTTCTGACACCTGGGAGGCAGGTGTCAGGGTGTGAATCGCCTGGCTGCAAGGGCCCTGAGGTAAGCTGGTGCAGGATGCGTGGGGCAGCTCCCCCACCCTACCTCACCTCATCGCCATGGCACCGTGGGAAACCAGATGGAATGGGCGGGTGATCGGCTGTGCAGGTTCCTAAGTAAGGCTTATTTTGGGTATAGGGCTTATATTAGGTGCACATATAAAACATGCTAAGTCTTATTTTCGGTCTTATTTTTTAGGGGGTGGGGAAACAGGGTAGATGCTATTTGCATATACTTGTATACACTATAACAGCGATGGCGAACCTTTTTTGGCTCGTGTGCCACAAGTGGGGGCAGCGCAGGGGGGTTCGTGTGCAGGCGTGCCACACCCATAATGCAATGCTTGACCCCCCCCCCAGTGTGCATGCGCGCACAACAGGCACGACCCACCCATTTTTACATGCTTTTTTCACCCTCCCCAGGCTCCAGAGGCTTTATAGGAGCCTGGGGAAGGCGAAAAGCGCCTCCCCCGCCCCCCCGGAGGCCCTCCGGAGGCTTCAGGGACCGTCTGGAGGCTTCCCTGAAGCCTTTGGAACCCTTAAAATGACCCTCCGAGCAAACTGGAAGTGACTTCCAGTTTGCTCGGAGGGTCGTTTTAAGAGTTCAGAAGGCTTCAGGGACCGTCCGGAGGCTTCCCTGACACCTTCGGAGTGTTTAAAACGACCCTCCGGACGGTCCCTGAAGCCTCCGGGTGGCGGGGGGGGGGCTCTTTTCACCCTCCCCAGGCTCCTATAAAGCCTCTGGAGCCTGGGAAGGGCAAAAAATGGCTTTTAAAAAGGGTGAACTCAGCTGGCCAGCGCGCGCTGGCCAGCTGACAGGGCAGCGCCGCGTGCCCTGACAAATGGCTCCACGTGCCACCTGTGGCACGCGTGCCATAGGTTCGCCATCACTGCACTATAATGTCCCATGCGACTTTTAAGACTTGTGGACTTCAACTCCCAGAATTCCCCAGCCAGCATGGCTGGCTGGGGAATTCTGGGAGTTGAAGTCCACAAGTCTTAAAGTTCCCAAGTTTGGACACCCCTGTTTTAGGGGCTGCAAGGACACTGCATTGCTTCAAATAATTTGATTTTGTTCTGTGACACATGAGATGCTCAATTCTTATTGTGGGTAAGTCAAAGTAATTCCAAAAGATCCCACAGTTTAGAAAAATACAAGATATAATAAGAGGTGATTGAAAAGATCCAAGAGTGAGAATCTTACCACAGTGCCATTGGGCAGGCAGATCATAATCTCCACAGGGAAGTTATACTTTTCAAGATGAAGGTCTGCAAGTTTGCTGGTGACCTCATCCTGTTTATCCTTTGAAAAAGACATTCGCATTTAACATTTCTTGTGTTAGTAAGATGCTCTTGGTTTGGTTCAAACAGAAACAAATCTTAAGTTTAAAATGAGATCAAAGTCTACGCTTGCATCACAATTTTAAAACCATGAAAGGTTTATTACAAATGGTAGAGTATTTCCCAATTGTTTGCTTCTTGTTTGGTTCTGGTATATTGGATTGTCTTCCAGATGTTGTTCAACTCTATATTCTGGTGGCTTCAGCCAGAATGAGGGAAGCTGTGATTCATCAACATCTGCATGACTGCTGTTTCATAAGCTTTGTTGTGAGGAGTTGGGAAGGAAATAAGCAAGAGCAGAAAGACCGAAGGATTTGTTTTTGAAAGATAAAAACAAATTCATTTGTAGAGCCTTGCCTGTGTAAAAGAGTTGGCATAACCAATATTAAAAATGACATTTATATATAATACATAACTTTATTTAGATTTCATTCATAAGCAAAGAAATTCTTCAATTAGGGGAGCTCCAGCTTCTAAAAAAAATGCTGGTGAAGAATTGTGCCAGCTCCAATATTGGAAGCATAATGTTGAAGGAGAAGGTTCTCAATTTGGAAGTCCTTCTAGCTACTGCTGGTGAAGAAGATAACAGACTATGGTCAGCTTGGTTGGTGTGCCAAATTTCACCATACCTGAAGTAGGAGAACTCCGCCAACATTATTATTATTATTATTATTTATTAGCGTTTATATACCGCCCCCTCTCCCGAAAGGGACTCGGGGCGGTGTACAGTCCGTATCAAAATACAACAAATAAAACATAGTAATAACTACATAAATACGTATATGAGAGGAGGATAAAATATGCCAAACTGTACAGCTAAATAAATAAATCGAAATGTATAAAATTTAAAATCCCAATGTCATATAAGATTAAATTTAAAAAACTATCCCTCTAAAAACCAGTAAAAATGTGTATGCCAGGAGGTAGACGTTATAAATTATGCCAGACCAGCCAGTCGGAACAGGTGTGTCTTCAATTTCTGTCGGAAGGAGCGGAGGTCAGTAGTGGTTCTAATGTCGGGGGGGGGGAGGTCATTCCAGAGGGTTGGGCCCATCACAGAGAAGGCCCTACTCCTCGGTGTCGCCCGTTGGCATTGCCTCGTGGACGGCACCAGGAGAAGGCCCTCCCTGTGAGAGCGAATTGGCCGCAGGGATGTATGTGGGAGCCACACTTAAGCCACAACATAAGCCACGCTTTTCACTACTTAGTTGGATGACTGCAATGTGCAGTCCACCAGGAAGTTTCAGTTGGAGAATGCCATGTTCCATATGTTAGCTGGTATTTGGCACCAGGAGTAGACTATATGGGTCCTCACTGGCTTCTGATTAGTCTGGATGCAACTCAAAGTGCACATATAAACCTCTGTATGAATTGGTACTGATTGACCCAGCCAATTTGTCTTGAGAGAAGCCATTGGTAGTGGTCCACTTCTCTAAAGTGAGGGGATGGCTGAGGCTGAGAGTCACTTCTCAATATTAGCAACCATTTTTTGTGAACAACTTTCCCACAGAGATCCTACTTGTCCCCGATCTCATTTAGGAAGTGGAAAACTGAGCCCTTCTGCAGGCCACTTGATGAACTGAGATGGGATCATCCATGTTTGAGTCTGGATTGTGGATTACAGTTAGTTATTTATCTGTCACTTTTAATTAGTAATTTAATTAGGTAAAGGTAAAGGTTCCCTTCAAACATCTGTGCTAGTCATTCCTGACTTCAGGGGACAGTGCTCATCTCTGTTTCAAAGCCGAAGAGCCAACGCTATCCAAAGACGTCTCCGTGGCATGACTCAACGCTGAAGGCGCACGGAACACTGTTACCTGCCCACCAAAGGTGGTTCCTATTTTTCTACTTCCATTTTACATGCTTTCAAACTGCTAGGTTGGCAAAAGCTGGGACAAGTAATGGGAGCTCACTCCGTTACGTGGCGCTAGGAATTCGAATCACTGAACTGCTGACCTTTCTGATCGACAAGCTCAGAGTTTTAGCCACTGAGCCACCATGTTTAATTACTATTCATAAATTTACATCTTGATCATCTTTTATTGAGCAAGGATGCTTTAATTTAACATAGATTCATGTTAATAGGCATCAGGAGCTTAATAGATTATGGCAGTTACAAGTTTACTAAAGAAAGAGGACAAAATTCTGGGGCTTAGGGACCGCATTTTATGTTTGTTGCAATGGAGGGTCATCTTACTAGTCATAAGGATGAAGAAATACTTAAAGAATCAGAGGCAACGTGTTGAGAAACCGAAGAAGGATGGTACTTCTGCTTTTCTGTCTTGCTTATAAACTTCCAGATCTATTCAAAGAAGAACTGGCTGCCTTAAGGGCAGAGGAGTAAACAGAACATGATCTAATAAAAGGAAGGATTGATAAGATTGCAAGACAAATTCATCAATAAACTACTACTAAAAGAGCAACAGTCATCTTACATGATTTGCTTCCCTGTCTTCTCAAGTTACCCATTCCACCTTGTCCTCCTGAATTTCAGGAGCAGCTTACCTGTAAATCTTCCAGCTCCTTCACCAAGGACCAGGTACTGATGAAACTCTCATTCAGGAATGCAAGGATGGGCGAACTTTCCAGGACTGTTTCCCGGAGAGTTCGCCCTGAACCTGCCCAAAGAGGAACAACAAAAGAAGTTAGTGAAATCTTTGGATGAAACATAGGAACACTTAGGAGCAGATTTCTAAATCTTTAGGTAAAGTGGTTCATATTCATATCTGGTTTAACTTTCATCTCCTGGGATATCTGTTATGTTGGCCTTGCTGCAAACGTTGACTTGGGTATTGAATAGAGGAGTCAGTGGGCACTGTCAGAAGGGAAGGTTCTTGAGATGTCCAGTCAGGAGATGGAGCTCAATTTGTCTTAATGTAAGTTACTCTGAACTGGCTTAGTAGGGCAGTTTGGAGTAAAGTCTTTGGGCAGAGCTTGGTGTGCAGTATTATGCCAATGGCTTCCAAAAGAAGCAGAAAGGGGGCATTGGAAGCAATGAGAGATAATATGCAAACTGAGTTAAAATAGCCTAATGTACCAACATCTCATTTGTTTTGTAAGTGTTTGAATGTATGCCCTTCTATCCTTGCATTTCCTCTTCCTATCTCCGTTTGCAACATTTACCTTCCTGCCTGGTCTCAATTTACTTTTTAAGTTCTTCAGAGCATGGCTTCCTTTCGCTCAATGTAAGCACATTAGACTAAAGCATAGATTCAATTCAATTCAGCTTATTACAGTCATAGACCAGAGACCAGAACAAATAAAAACACTCAGTAAATGTACTTTTAAAAACTCTAGTATAAAATAATAAATAACAACTAAAATCTATGATAAAATCCAGTCTGTCAATTATGCACGGTTTAACTCAGGGGTGGGTTCCGGCCGCCATTACTACCGGTTCGGTAGTAAAAAAAAATTGTGCATTCCGCACGTGTGAACATTTTCATTTAAAACATTATGCGCATGCACACAACATTAAAAAACGAATAAAATTTACACCTTTTTAATGAAGATTGTTCTGCGCACGTGCAGAACAGAAAATCAAGATGGCGCTGCCAATCATAGAACCAGTACGGTCACATGTCTGCCAGAGTTACTACATCTTTGGCCGAACCAGACAGAATAGGAACCCACCTCTCGCCTAACTGTACTAAAATTACAACCCATAAAATGTGTGGCCCATTATCATATTAATACTAAAAGGGAAAGGAATAAGCAGTGCTGATATAAAAATCTCAATAAGATATGTATGAGTACAAGCCAGCATTTCTCAATCTTGGTAGCTTGGAGATGTGTGGATTTCAACTCCAAGAATTTTGGGAGTTTTTTTTCCCCACCTGCCCCATGTTTTATTTTTCCTTTATTTATATAACATTCAATTTCCATCAAACAGTGTGTGATCTGGGTACAGCTATTTTTAAACAGTCATAATCCACCTATTTGTTGTAGTATGCATCACAATAATATTGATAACAATATAATAACAATAATACTTAACATCTTCTGTAACAACTCTCCACATGAATGTTTCCTCTTTTTATGTCGCCTCCTTTCTAACGTCTGTTTCTGTTGTCTGGCCATTGATAAAATACATCCCGTATCAAAAAAAATATTCAGTTTCTTCTTTATCCTTTATAGTGAGTGTTAATCTATCCATTTCTGCGCATTCTAATATTTTCTTAATTCCATTGTCATCTGACGGAATCTCATCATTTTTCCATTGCTGTGCAAATACAATCCTGGTTGCGGTTAGTATATGTAAAACCAGGTAGAATTCTGGGAGTTGAAGTACACACATTTTCAAGCTCCAGGGGTCGAGAAATACGGGCTTGTACTCATACGTATCCTATGGAGATTTTTATATAAAATCAACCTACCACGAGATCCTTAACAAACAAAGCACCTTTGTAGAATCTTTGCAAAATTAGGATTTCGTGAGCTATGGAATTAAAAGTCAGGGTGTTAAAACAACCAGTATATGATGTTTACCTCATATGCTAATTTGCTAATATTGTCAGTAAGCATCCTCTAACATTTTTATCTTGGGAGGGAGAAAAAAAACAGGCTTCCTGACAAACTCCTTAAAAAAAACACACACCAATGTCAAATCCAGTCCTTACCTCAGCATGACTGATCATCTAAGGCTCCCCACAAGAGTATAGAATGAACAAGTTTACTCTCAGATTTGGCCTTTTCGAAAGCCTGGGTAAAGGGAAAGTAGGAAACCTGAAAAACAAAATGAAGTGAATGTACCCCTCATTTGGGATGTTTGGCTCATGTATTTATTGTTACGAATGCTAAAATGTTAAAGGGTTCTATTCTTTATAGTATACTAGCTGATAACCAGGCGTTGCCTGGATATTTATTTATAGGGAGAAAATGTCCAGACCAAACGTAATTTCTAATGTTGGATTTTCCCCCTTACCAGAGGGAGCCCCCTTGTGGAGTACCGTGAAGCCATTACCATGGCAACTCCACTGCGCTGTACAGTAGAAGCCATATTAAGGCACAACAGGCTGTATCTTAAGAGAACACACACCCTGAGAGGTGTTAGGGGTTTCTTACCACCACAGTGTGTGTATGTGTATTTTGGGAGTTTTTTTTCCCCACCTGCCTATATATATATATATATATATATATATATATATATATATATATATATATATATAGAGAGAGAGAGAGAGAGAGAGAGAGAGAGAGAGAGAGAGAGAGAGAGATTGATTTTGAAAATAGAGACATATAGAATGTTCCTGATTGGCCATAGTGCCCTATATACTGTGCAGGTAGTCCTCAACCATAATTGGGACTACAATTTCCATTGCTAAGCAAAGCGGTTGTTAAGTGAGTTATTGACAACCCTTTTTTCTATGTTGTTAAGCGAATCACTGCAATTATTGAGTAAAACATGCAGATGCTAAGTGAATCTGGCTTCCCCCATTGACTATACTCATCAGAAACCAGCTGGGAAGTTTGCAAATGGTGATCACATGACTCCAGGACACTGCAGCCATCCTAAATACATGCTGGTTAGAGCGCCTGAATTTTGATCACATGACTATGGGAATGCTGCAATGGTCAGAAAGGCAAGGACCGGTCATTAAGTCACTTATTTCAGTGCCACTGTAACTTTGAATGGTCATTAAATTAGAGATTTTAAGGAATACCTGTAATGCACAATTATCGAGAAAAAAATGTGGTTTTTTTTCTACATCATGTGGTAAAGGCAAAGATAAGCGTTCCCCTCGCACATATGTGCTAGTTGTTCCTGATTCTAGGGGGCAGTGCTCTTCTCCGTTTCTAAGCCAAAGAGCCAGCGCTGTCTGAAGACTTCTCTGTGGTCATGTGGCCGGCATGACTAAATGCTGAAGACGAACGTTACCTTCCCACCAAAGGTGGTTCCTATTTTTCTACTTGCATTTTTTATGTGCTTTCAAACTGCTAGGTTGGCCGAAGCTGGGACAAGTAACGGGAGCTCACTCCGTTACACGGCGCTAGGGATTCAAACTGCCGAATTGCCAACCTTTCTGATCAATAAGCTCAGCCACTGAGCCACCGTGTCCCATGTCACATCACGTGGAAGGTGCTCTCAAACTACTGAAGACTTTTTTGTGAGGTCTTCCTCCTCCATCAGGGCTATGAGAAAAACCAAAGCTTGTTGATACTTTCAAAGGGAGCTTCCTTTAAACAATGAAAACAGCATCTTCACTGAAGAGTCCCCCCACACACACCTTTCAGTTTGGGTATGTGTTCTGACCCCCCTCTCCACACCTGTGAATAAGCCAGAACACAGGCTTGGCTGTTTGCCACTATTTAATGAAGTAGATAGCAAGTCCTTTGGCTGAGAGCCCAGACCACTCACATGCCAACAGAACAACACAGATAGTCCCCAGAAACAGACATGACTGGAAATACACAGAGCTTCTCAATCACCAATTCGAACGGTTGTTTCCTGCAAATGTCCCCTCCCAATGCCTCACCTATAAGCTCTCTTGGGAGGGGCCAATCTACAACCACCTGTGCTAATTATCATCTGTGAGCCTGCCTACGAAGCTGCTGCTTTTGTTTCTCAGCCCTTCTCACTCTAGCATCAGGGACTGACTGCCTTTGATCCTCCCCACTGCTCCATGCCTCAGGCACTTCCTGGTGGCCAACCAGCCCCTCTGGTCCCTGCTCTGAATCTGCAACCTGCACAGGGTCTTCCACATCATCCAGGGCAGACTGAAATGATCCCTCGCTATCTGAGTCCATCAGCAGCTCAAACGGATCCTGCTGGGCCACAACAGGTATGCATGCATGCAGTTTGGGCACTCGATGTCTAAAAGGTTCCCCATCACTGTCCTAGGAACTCAGGTAGCCTCAACGATTCTATAAAAGGATGCAAATGACCAGCTGTCTGCAAGGAGTATAAATCCTTCCATCCCCCACTATCCAGTCAGAGCTGAAGAAGCTTCTTGGATGAGAAGTGAAACGTCTTCAAAGAAAAAGCAAGAAAGTCCAGTTGCCTTTTGGGGGGGAAAAAAAACACCTTTGGGAATCTCCTAGGAATATTCACAGTGTTTTCTCAGCAGTAGAGTCTAAGTGATTTTCTCAATGGCCTTTTCTGGAATATTTTTCAACTACCCATCTTAATTTACAACCGTGACATTTTCAGGTGGTTCCCTGTTCAGGAAATAACGAGTCCCCACCCTGCTTCTAATGCCGACAAGGGAAGTTAAACTACTATTTACATAACTGCTCGTATGCAATATCCTCGCAATTCACTTAACAAGAAGTCGCATATTTCAAGTTAAACAGAGATCTGGCGTTATGCATAAGCCTGTAAATTGGCCAACCCTGCTATATAAGCCTTCCGAAAGGAAATACGTTCTTCTTAAGACCAAGCATGCAAAAAACGCGCCCTGTAGGCCATCACTTTCTTTGCAACCTTTGAGTGGGTGAGGTTAAAACCGGCAGCCTTTTTTGTGTGTGGGTATTTGGGGAGTGAGTTAAAGGGTAAAAAAGACACCTAAGCCTCTAAGTCAGTCAGCTGGTTTGACAAAAATCACCAATGAGTTGGTGATAAGCCACCTGGAAAAGCCAAGGAAAATCATCAAAGCCATTAAAATGCGAAAGTTAGAATATTTTGGACATGGGATGCGACACCCAGAAAAATACGGCATCCTTCACTTAATTCTCCAGGGAAAGATTGAAAGCAAAGGTGGTCCAGGAAGAAGAAGAACATCATGACTTCAAAACCTAAGGGACTGGTTTGGACAAAACTCAGCAGCACTTTTTCACGCAGCTGTGGACAAAAATAGGATTGCCAACATGATCGCCAACATCCAATGACAGATAAAGAAGAAGAAGAAGAAGAAGAAGAAGAAGAAGAAGAGGAGGAGGAGGAGGAGGAGGAGGAGGAGGAGGAGGAGGAGGAGGAGGAGGAGGAGGAGGAAGAGAAAAAGAAGAGGAGGAGGAGGAGGAAGAAGCAGCAGCAGCAGCAGCAGCCTCTCTTCAAATCTCTTCAAAGACTCACAGAGCCCTTTCAACCCCTATAAATCCCAACCACACCACAAAATTGGGTCCTGCCCGACCCACTTTGGAACTGCTCTATTAATATGGCACAAAGCCTGATACAACCCTTGAGCCAAAAGCACTCGTGTTGCTTAAGAGCCAACCATGCACAAATGTCTTAAAATGACGCGATTGTTCAAGTCCCCCCCCCCAGCTTTTGTTTTGATTTCATTTTCTCCTGGAATTAACACCCCCCCCCCAGCTCAGCAGAGGGGGAGCTCTGTTACGAGAGCTGCCTAACATTTCATATTTTGAGCTATAAATTCACTTTGTTTCAAGCTCCTAAGTTTCACGCAGGCTTTGTGTTCCCTGCTGATAAGAAGCTCCTAGAAACATTTCTGTCGCTTGCTTCTTTCACCATGGCATCAGGGATTTGGATAAAGGGAAGGAGAGAAGATACAGCCATTAAAAACACCATTTATTCTAAGAGAGCCAGATTCCACTGGGACCTCAACCAGTACTTCCAAGCATGTATAAAAAAAAACGTACTGTGTACTGTGAGTTTTGGCTAAAAGAGCTGCTTGTTTTGTTAGTGGGTTAAGTCACTTTCACTACTGGTATATGGCCTGCATAGTTGTATTACTTTAATTCCTTAGAGTATGGTCATAATTATTTAATCACGTTTGAGAGGATGTCAAACTCTTTACGTACTTTCTTAAATGGATACATGACCACTTCCAGTTTCCCAGATGCTTCTTCCCAGCTTATTTCTCTCTGCCAGGAAATGTCTTCAAAAATAAACTGAATTGGTTCTCCTTCTCTGCTGTCAATCACGTTCCCATTTTCATCATGAATCACTGAGGGGGTAGATGGTCCCAAAGACTCCAGCTCCATCTGCGAAGCAACAGGGACATAAGAACTTTTGGGGATACCAAAATGGTATTTGATTGCCTTATGATGTAATCTATTTCAGACACCCAAAAGAGGGGTTGTTTCTTTTTTTAAAAAAATAAATATTTTTATTGTACGTTTTCCATTTATTCTACATCACAATTTCAATTTTGCAAAAGCGGTATACTGGTTGTATCAAGTCCTTTTTAAATATATGCATGGTGTTATACACCTAATAGTAACTGTTATTCTCTTAATCATATAGTACTGTGTTTCCCTGAAAATAAGGCAGGGTCTTATTTTCTTTTCTCCCCCAAAATAAGCATTTGGCCTTATTTTCAGGGAGGTCTTATTACTTTCGAGGTGCAGGAGGCAGCGAGTGTGGTCACTTCATGGCTGCTGCTGTGTTGCAATATTTTTGGGGAGGGCTTATTTTAGCTCAAGTGCTCAAAAGCCTGATTGGGGTTATTATCTGGGGAGGTCTTATTTTTGGGGAAACGGGGTATAATCTCTTTTTAAATACATGATATTGTACAACATAGTTATGCCCATAATTTCCATTATTGTGTCATAACATTCTATACCTTTATCTCTCTGTACATTTTAATCTATCGTGGCATACAGTCCGAGAATACTATTGCTTACAATATATATTCTTATGTATATTTTATACCTGTATTTGTTTCTAATTTGGTAATCTTCTTTCATTGTTGATTTTCTAACCTCTGCACCTATTATCCAGCCATTTATACCATAAGTCACATATTGAGTAATGTTCTGTTTCTCCTTTAACTTCCATCGTTAGCCTGTCCATTTTGGCACAGTCTAATATTTTCTTTATTACCATTTCTTCTGAACCGGGGTTGTTTCAATAGCTACACTAAACATAACAGTAATTGCAATCACTACGGAATAGCTGGAAAATGACTCCTATTTCTTAGCCAACATTTTATGGAAAGATGGTCCAGACTAAGTTGGAAAAGACTGAGAGTTCTTGTTGTTAATTGAAAAAGAACAAGAAAGCCTATGCACGTACACAGAGGATTAGTTCACATTTGCTACAGACCTGAGGTAAGTATCCTATATCCACCTCCATGTTGCTGCTCTCTAAGGCACCGTATAACCATTCCATATCTACATTGAGGGACCTGATGGGGGGGAAAATTCACAGTCATTAGAAAAATGGGAAAGCTGTATTCAACAAGGCCAGAAACTTTCATTCACATGAAGCAGGGCACCCGTGAGAAAGGCAAGAGGGCAATTATCAAACATAGCATTTAGAAATATTTGGAATACATTGACAGCAAGACAAGGTCTTGTTAAAAAAAATGATTGCAATTTGTTTGAAAGGCCATATGGACATTCCAGAATCTTATCCATCTCCAAGTTTCATCTTCTTCTGGCAATAGGTCAGTGCCAGAAGTGAGCGCATGCGCAGAGTTCCCAGATGAAGGGAACAGCTAAAGAACAAGGGACAACTTGGGAGGAAGGTCAGAGGTGAATAGCCCCCCCCAGAGGAAATAAAAGAGGAGTGAAAGGGGAGTGGAGTTTGCAGGAGACAATTAGTTCACTTAATTGGGTTTTGACTCTCCTTGCCAAGTTTTGCCAGATAAGGTCTGTGACTGTAAATCCTCCCTTGAAAGACTTTGTTGGATGTGAATGAGCAGAATTCACAGTCAATTAATAAAAGGGTTTTTTTGTCGGGACAAAGAGTTTGCTTCATGCTCTTGGGAAGCCTCAGTCAGAACACTTGATCAGTGTTACTGGAAACTGGAGAAGCTTACCTGTTATTAGGGACAAATAGCTTGAACTCTCGAACATGAGAAGAATCCTTTGAGAGGACAATGTAGCCGGTGAATTGGGCAGGAGAAAACCAGAATGGGAAATTTGGAGGCTCATTCAGTTGGAATTCTGCATGGATTCTGAAACCAAAAAAGAGCAATCAGCCATTGTGTCCTAATGAAGTGAAGCCCTTTATTTTCACAAAATGAATCCTCCCTCATCGGCACCAAATAAAGATGACTGCATTCACACATCCTAGTAAACCAGAAGAATTTTGTGTTATTGTAAATGAGCAAGAATTGGCTAAACCAGTGGTCACCAACTGTCATCTGCAAGAACATTTTGGTGGTCTGCAGATTTTTTTTTTGCATTTTTTAAATTGCACTAAATCAAAGGTCCTCAAACTATGCCCCCTGGGCCAGATACGTGCAATGAATGTTTGTGTTGCTGTAGAGAGTCTCCCCCTTTGTGGTCTTTTTGTGCAGGTTGGAGGGGAGGGGAGAAATGCCAACTTGGGGATCTGCTTTGGCCTCCTGGTGTGGGGCTTTGGGTGAAGGCTGGAGGGAAGCACCACTGGTGGCAAAGAGCTGGAGGGCCTTGTTCCAGTGGGACTGCATCAAGGGGGAGACATATGAAGAATGGTTGCAGGAACTGGGTATGTCTAGCTTAAGAGAAAGAAGGACTAGGGGAGACATGATAGCAGTCTTCCAATATCTCAGGGGCTGCCCCAAAGAAGAGGGAGTCAAACTATTCTCCAAAGCACCTGAGTGTAGAACAAGAAGCAATGGGTGGAAACTAATCAAGGAGAGAAGCAACTTAGAACTGAGGAGAAACTTCCTGACAGTTAGAACAATTAATCAGTGGAACAGAAGTTGCCTCCAGAAGTTGTGGATGCCCCAACACTGGAAGTCTTTAAGAAGATGTTGGATAGCCATCTGTCTGAAACGGTATAAGGTTTCCTGCCTAGGCAGGGGGTTGGACTAGAAGGCCTCCAAGGTCCCTTCCAACTCTACTATTGTATTGTATTGTATTGTATTGTATTGTATTGTATTGTATTGTATGGTCTGGAACTGGCTGGCCATCTCAGCCCGCTGAGCCTCCAGGTGCTGGTACCTGGCCTTGTACTCCTACAGGTCTTCCCTCTGCTTGGAAAGCCTATGCTCGTAGTCCTCAGTGAGGTGCTTCTGCTGAGCCTCCTTCTCGGCCAGATCCAATTTGAACTGAGCTGTTTTGCCAACTCTTTTCTCATGGTGGCTGCTTAGCTCCAACAACTGCTTCCTGTTGGGGCCCTAAGGAGCTCGGGCGTGGAGCGGAGGCTGGGTGGGGAGGGGCAAATAGAGGCTGGCAAAGCACCTCTCGACATGACATCGAGTTGGCCATGCCCCCCCCCCCCCAGTCACACGACCACCTTGCCATGCTCACCCAGTCGGTCACTAGGCAGATCATATTCGTGGTCCATGGGATTTAAAAGTATGAATTTAGTGGTCCCTGAGGTTCAAAAGGTTGGTGACCCCCAGGCTAAACAGGGGGACTTCTTCACATGATTCATTTACCAAGACATGCATCTGTATTGGCTTAGACCAGGGGTGTCCAAACTTGGGAACTTTAAGACTTGTGGACTTCAACTCCCAGAATTCCCCAGCCAGAATTCTGGGAGTTGAAGTCCACAAGTCTTAAAGTTCCCAAGTTTGGACACCCCTGGCTTAGACAGCTGCAGAAGCTTCCCGTTTGCCACTATGGTAAATTCCCAGCATTGCCATTAATACGAAATAATTACCTGGGTGGGATAGTCTGCCCTCTCATACATACAATATTGATGGTGCTTCTCGCCTTCAAACCATAAAAGAAGACTTTGCCTATAAGAAGGTGCTTTTTTAAAAGCTCCTACTCTGCACTATGTGTACTTAAAAACGATTGTGTTTTATTATTTTAATTTAATTGAATGATTGTGTTTGTTATTTTAATTTGATTTGATTGTTTTAAATGGAGTTGGTAGCATCTGCGGGGCCCCCAAAATCGAATGAAAACATTTCTACATGAAGCATGCAATTGTAACTTTGGGTTTTTCTTTCTATTTTTAACGGCCTGTTAGCTATTAAGCCGAGTTCTACGTTCTCGTCCATGAAACATTAGCTCTCTTGTTAGGCACCTTCTGAGTTAATAAACTGCACTGTCTATTTCTCATCGGTCACTTAGCTTGATCTACTCTGGGAAAAGATTTATAAGTGCAAATCCATCCAGATCCAGGAGTTATAGGAGGTCACAGAACTGCCTGGGGAATGTGTAACAGAGCCAGTCACATACCCACAATTGCAAAAATGACACCGTTATGCATGTCGAGCTCGTCTTGCTTAGGTATAGTAGATCTATGGTCACTTTTGTCATTGAGGTCAACTGCAGAATCACCAAGGCAAGCTCTGCATTTGGCAGATTATTGACCAATGTGTGGCACCGCCGTGGGATAAGCCCTGGTACAAAGCTCAAAGTCTACCAAGCAGCAGTGCTAACTACCCCGATGTATGGCAGTGAGACTTGGACTGTATACAGGGGGCACGCTAGGCAATTGAACCACTTCCACATGACCTGCCTCCATAGAATTCTGAGGATCCAGTGGCAGGACAAGGTGCCAGACACAGAGGTTCTCTCCAGAGCAGGCCTGCCATCCATTCACACCCTGCTGATCAAAGCCCAGACACACTGGGCAGGCCATGTTGCAAGGATACCAGACCATCATCGCATCCCCAAACAGCCCCTCTATGGTGAGCTGTCTCAAGAAAAGCGATCTCAAGGGGGACAAAGGAAGCGATGCAAAGAGACCTTGAAAGCCTCCTTCAAGTCCCTGGAAATCGACACCACCTCCTGGGAAACCCTGGCACAAGATCGATCCACATGGCGCACGCCGATCCACCAAGGCTGCCAGGCATCTGAGGACAGAAGGACAACCATAGCACAAGAGAAGCGAGGCACTCCGCAGAGCCAGAGCTGCAAATGCTGCAACAGTGGTGCCCACACATTTCTGCCCAACATGTGGCAGAACATTTCGTGCCTGTATAGGCCTTACCAGCCACCTGCGGACACATCGTGGACGGCCCACAACCTGTTAGATGTCAAGGTCCTCTTCGAACACGATGGACAAACATTATCAATAGTAGATCTAAATGACTGAACGAAGGTTCCCACTTTCTAAGACAGGGGTCTCCAACCTTGGCAACTTTAAGCTTGGAGGACTTCAACTTCCAGAATTCTGGAAGTTGAAGTCCTCCAGGCTTAAAGTTGCCAAGGTTGGAGACCCCTGTTTTAGGAGGTGGGAAACTAAATGGTTGCTCAGTATTGTTGGCTGTACAAGGACTGGCACTCTCCTGAACATCAGGCTGGAATTTTTGACGGACCTTTTTGGAGATGCCAATCAGAGTCTATTTCCATGCAAAGCAGGTTGGCTAGATGCTCAGCTGAGAAGGTGATCAATTTCACTGGCACATGAAACACTCCCTCCCTACCACATGGGAACTGCTTGTCTGTACCCATAAGTAACACATGATTCCAATGAGCAGGACTGTTCCTACATTGAGTTCAGAACAACCGCTGAGGAATCAATCCGCAAGGACGATTATTCTCGATCTGACAAGCCAGCAACAGAAGGCCTTTAAAGTACATGGCCTTTAAATGGCACTGTGGGAGGAATACTCACATCCCAACAATTCAATCTGTTCGGGACAAAGAAAGCTAAATTTAACGTTGAATTAAAAGTTAAACCGACTGGACCTTCTTTGTTGATGATTACATTTTAAGAGCCTTCAATACGGAAGCCTCTGAGCAATTGAAATAGAGCATAAACATCAAACAGATCACAAACTTAAAAAAACACCAACAACCTTATATCTATCTACCATGAAAAACAATTGCAATATGTTTTAAGGCTTTTAAAAAAAATTCAGCAAGGTCATCAGTTCTCAGTTTGACAGGAAAAGCATTCAGGGAAAACAGATGGCCAACAATTCAGATTGGCTGTAACTTTGGAAAGCGGTCAGTTCGTGAATCAAGGTTGTGGAGTCACGTATATAATGTATGTGGTGTTTTTCCTTTAGATCAGGGGTGTCAAACTCGCAACCCATGGGCTGGATGTGTCACAGGCTGGCCCCGCCCCTGCCCAGTTTAGCGAAGGGGGGGGAAATCCTGATACGTCACGTGATGCCGTTGTGACACCCCGAGTTTGACACCCCTGCTTTAGATAGTTCTAAGCAACAGGATGAAATGGTTCTACCTGCAGTTGCACCAAAACACGCTCAGATCTACCCTTACATACTTGCACACCTATTCCTTCCATGCCCCACACTGAATATGGCCTTTTTTCTCTTGGGGGACTATATCTGAAGGGGGTGGGATGGCTAAGCAGTTAAAGAAGCTGAGCTTATCAGCTGGAGAGCTGACAGCCCAGGTTCCAGACCCAAGGGCAGCGCTCCTGTTCCTTGCCCCAGCTTCTGCCCATCTAGCACTTCAAAAGCATGCAAAATGTGAGTAGATAAATAGGTACCACTTTGGCGGGAAGGTAACAGGGTTCTGTGCACCTTGATGCACAGGTACAGTATATGTGGTACACAGGCAAAATGCACAGGTACAGTATATGTGGTACCTTGTTCAATAGTAGCAACTGTGAGAAGGATCTTGGAACCCTAGTGGAGAACCATTTAAATATGAGCCAGCAGTGTGCAGCAGCTGCCAAAAAGCCCACACAGTCCTAGGTTGCATTAATAGAAGGATAGAATGAAGATCACGTGAAGTGTCAATACCACTTTATACTGCCTTGGTAAGTCGCTACGATGTAAAAACAATGTTGAGACTAGAAAGAGTCTAGTCTGATGTAGAGACTCTAGTGCAGAGAAGAGCAACAAAGAGGATTAGGGGACTGGAGGCTAAAACCTATGAAGGACTGTTGCAGGAATTGGGTATGTCTAGTGTAATGAAAAGAAGGACTAGGGGAGACATGATAGCAGTCTTCTAATATTTCAGGGGCTGCCCCAAAGAAGAGGGAGTCAAACTATTCCCCACAAGCACCCGAGGGTAGGATAAGAAGCAATGGGTGGAGACTAATCAAGGAGAGAAGCAACCTAGAACGGAGGAGAAATTTCCTAACTGTTAAAACAATAAATCAGTGGAACAGCTTGCCTCCAGAAGTTGTGAATGCCCCAACACTGGAAGTCTTTAAGAAGATGTTGGATAGCCATTTGTCTGAAATGGTGTAGGGTTTCCTGCGTAAGCATGGGTTTGGACTAGAAGACCTCCAAGGTCCCTTCCAACTCTTGTTATTCTATATTCTATTTATGCAGGTATGTCTTTGCACAATGCTGGCTCCATCAGCTAAGAAATGGACACGAGAACGGCCCCCTAGAGTCGGACATGACAGGACGTGGATATCTTTACCTTTACTTTACCTGAAGGCTATTTTGTAGTAGAACTCTGCTACAGCTTGAATACAGGCCACTGCTCCCTGAGGAGCAAAACGAGTTTTCACAAAGGGCCGCGGGTGGAACATACTCAAGAGCTTGTGAATGATGACCTAAAAGGAAAAGATATAAGGAGGTATGACCTGAAAATGAATATTAGCCTCTGAAAGGATAAGCCAAGAATAGAATAGAATAGAATATACCTTTATTACGGTCATAGACCAGCAATAGACATTTTTGCAATATATTAAAAAAAATAGTTCTGACACTAATAGTGGATAATAACATCCCTGTTAAGAAAATGCATGTTCTCAAACTGTTAGGGTCACTCCCTAGTTCACATGGGGAGACATGATAGCAGTGTTCTGATATTTCAGGGGAGACAAGATAGCAGTGTTCTGATATCTCAAAGAAGAGGGAGTCAACCTATGTATGTGAGTAAATATAGTGTTCCAAAAATCGTTAGAGATCTCTCCAAAAAGTTGGTACAAGTTGACAGCTATAATTCTGTAACCAATTTTTTCTTGTGGACATTGCAGCAACACAGAATTTCGCCACTGCATGGGTTTGAGTCCTGGAGGAGAAAGCCTACATAAAAATTGTCTGCCCTCCCTGGCAATCTCTCTAGTAAGGGGAGGATATAGAGGTGAAACTCGAAAAATTAGAATATCGTGCAAAAGTCCATTTATTTCAGTAATGCAACTTAAAAGGTGAAACTAATATATGAGATAAGACTCATGACATGCAAAGCAAGATAGTTCAAGCTGTGATTTGTCATAAAATTTTCAGCTCATGAAAACCCCAAATCCACCATTTCAGAAAATTGGAATATTACATTGCCAAGAGAAAGATGAGAGACCTGAGACCGAACAATGCAGAAGAGCTGAAGGCCGCTATTGAAGCATCCTGGTCTTCCATAACATCTCAGCAGTGCCACAGACTGATAGCTTCCATGCCACGCCACATTGAGGCAGTAATTGCTGCAAAAGGGGCCCACACCAAGTACTGAGTACATATGCATGCTTATGCTTTTCAGAGGTCCGATATTGTTCTATGTACAATCCTTGTTTTATTGATTGCATGTAATATTCTAATTTTCTGAGATGGTGGATCTGGGGTTTTCATGAGCTGTAAGCCATAATCATCACAATTAACTTGAACTATCTTGCTTTGCATGTAATGAGTCTTATCTCATATATTAGTTTCACCTTTTAAGTTGCATTACTGAAATAAATGAACTTTTGCACGATATTCTAATTTTTCGAGTTTCACCTGTATGCTGACCTATAAACTCTGTATAGCTCACAGTATAACAGAACATGTGAGATATCTTCAACTTCTCCTTTACTACATATACATAACAGTTCTGCTATTGGTGTTCTCTTATAACTACCCTGGAGGAGTTCTGAAGGAAGAAGGTTAAATCTGGCTCTAAAGAAAGCTATTCTTTGTTTTGGGAAGATCAGATCATTTAGATATCTTGCTGATTCCCACACACCCTGTTTGATTCTGTCCCTACTGTGGAGAGGCAACCTATTTAGTTCTTCTTGGAACTCCATGTCCTTCGCTCTATTGATTACTATGTGCTTTGCTTGGTCAAAGTCTAGGGACATTAAGAATACCGGTGAGAGCCCATAAGGGCCCAGCTTGTGATCAATTGCCTGTTTCCAGGGCGGGGTAAGCCAAGAATTACAGAATCTTAGCACCTCTACTGACTGCATTCTGAAATAACTATCTTGAAATCCTTGGTGTAAGTCACCTGTCAGGTTCTTGAAAAGAGCTATTAAATCTCTCCTCACATTGTCTCTCTCTGACAGGGAACATACACCAGCTGCCTCTCCTCACTAGGGATAAATGTCCCTCTGAAATACGCCTCAACAATAGGTATCTTAGGTTCTTCGCCTTCCCTCCTATTTCTTTGCTCCTTTCAATAATTTATAGCTCCCGTCATTACTGAATATTTGTTATAGTAATCACAGTGGTTTTGGTCCTTAATACACGCTAGCCAATATTCCAATGGGCAGCTGTCAAGGACTGGGAATTGATCTGCCCATTTGCACTGCATTTCTACTTTGTGCTCTATTGATCCGCAATATTTCTTTCTGTGATTCAGAAAGTACTGCACTACAATATCATTGCTTTCTCTCCCCCCCCCCTTCTCCCTCTTTCCAAAGCTTTCCTCTCAAGTCAGTTTTGCAGGGACTGGATTTAATGAAGCCACTTGTACCCTGGTGTTTTTCAATCTCTGTGACTTTAGAACCTGTGGACTTCAAAATCCCAGAATTCCCCAGCCAGGAGGCTTTCTTGCTATTTTCTATTCCCCAGCATGCTGGCTGGGAAATCCTGGGAGTTGAAATCCAAAGGGCTTGAAGTTTCTAAGACTGAGAAACACTGTTATATACACGGAGTTCAGAAATACTCTCTCAAGGACCTTGAAGGACTCATATCAAATGATCTAAGTGCCAGAGCTCACTGTAACAGCATTGCCAAAAAGGCATTCAGAGTTGTTAATCTAATTTTGCAAAGCTTCTTCTCTGGTAATGTTGTACTGCAAACTGGGGCATACAAAAACTTTGCCAGACCAATCCTTGAATACAGCTCATCTGCCTGCAATCCACACTGTATATAGGATATTAATACAATTGAAGGAGTCCAGAGGTATTTCACGACAAGAGTCCTCCATTCACAATACCTTATACCAGGGGTGTCCAAACTTGGGAACTTTAAGACTTGTGGACTTTAACTCCCAGAATTCCCCAGCCAGCATGGTTGGCTGGGGAATTCTGGGAGTTGAAGTCCACAAGTCTTAAAGTTCCCAAGTTTGGACACCCCTGCCTTATACAATACCTTATGCCACCAGGCTTGAAATTTGGGGCTTGGACAACCTAGAACTACGCTGCCTATGGTCTGATCTAAGCATAGTACACAAAATTTTCTGCTACAATGTCCTACCTGTCAACGACTACTTCAGCTTCAACCACAATAATACACAGGCAACAATAGATACAAACTCGATTGCAGAAAATACGACTTCAGCAACAGAGTGGTCAACGCCTGGAATGCTCTACCTGACTCTGCTGTTACAGCCTCAAACCCCCATAACTTCAACCTTAAACTGTCCACTGTTGACCGCACCCCATTCCTAAGAGGTCAGTAGGGGCGTGCCTAAGCGCATCAGTGTGCCTAATGTCTCTGTCCTACTGTCCCCATTTATTTGTACCCATTTCCTGTGTTCATGTCCATGTTTATTCTTATCTCTGTTACCTTGTACATGAGTGGCAAACTAAATAAATAAATATTTTTTTAAAAACTCCACTTCTCAATAACAAAATTAAAGATGTAGAATTACCCTTTTCGTAAGAACCAACAACCTCACTGTTGTATCAAATTCCAGATAGCTCCACTCAACAATTGCAAATATTATTTTCTCTTCCTCATTAAGGAAGCACAATACTTTACCTCTTTGCTCTTGGGAGCTGGAGGATAGAAACGATTATTGGGAAGATATCCGGTAAAGATGTTTAGCTCGCTGGGAATGATCCACCATGGGTCACCAAGTTCCAACTTATTCTTTGGGGGAAGAAAGGACTTGAATTGCTGAGCAAACATCATACTCAAGGGTGAAGCAGGAGCTGTCCAGTTGCGGAGCCCAGTAAAGGCCACGTGTGAAATCTGAAGAAAGAAGCAGGCCTATTAATACGCAAACCTAGTTTTTAAGAGATTGCAAGTACTCCTCAACTTACAAACATAATTGGGGCCAGAATTTCCATTGCTAAGCAAGGTGGTCGTTGAGTGAGTTTTGCCTGATTTTAGGACCCCCCCCGGTTGTTAAACAAATCACTGCAGTTGTTAAGTGAAATGACTCTGCTTGCCAGAAGCCAGGTGGGAAAGTTGCAAATGGCAATCTCATGACTCTGGGGCACTGCAACAATTGTAAGTACATGCCAGTTGCTCCAGTGCCCAACTTTTGATCCTCTGATTGAGAGGATTGCTGTGATTTTCATAAATGCAAGAACTGGTCATAAGTGTTCTGACTGAGGCTTCCCAAGAGCCTGAAGCAAACTCCTTGTCCCGACAAAAAACCCTTTTATTAATTGACTGTGACTTCTGCTCATTCACATCCAGCAAAATCTTTCAAAGGAAGATTTACAGTCACAGACCTTATCTGGCTTGGAGAGCTACCAGGCTGATATCTGCAGAACTCGGCAAGGAGTCTGGGAGAGTCATGAACCAATTAAGCGAACTAATTGTCTCCTGAAAACTCCACTCCCCTTTTGCTCCTCTTTTATTTCCTCTGGGAGGGGCCATTCATCATCTGGACTTACTCCCAAGTCGAACCCTGTTCTTTAGCTGTTCAGTTCATCTGGCAATTCTGCACATGCACACACTGGGAACAGGCTCCAGCTATTCTTCTGCCTCACTCATGTCTGACTCTGAAGGCAGCTGACAACTGGCATATGGCTCTGGCTCCCTCTCTGCCTCCGAAGCCCTCATCAGAGTCTTCCCCAGACTCCAGGACTGGCCCACATTCCTCCCCAACCTCCTCACTGTCCAAAACTGCTACCAGATCCGCAGGCTGTTGGTGGGTCACAATAGCAAGTGACTTTTTTCAGCACCCTCTGAAAAGACCGAAGAGTCATTAAATGAACGGCCATAAATCAAGGGCTATCTCTATGTTGTATATGCATTCTTAGCTTTAGTTTTACACATATATGGTCTGTATCTTTTAAAATCTTCATCTTTTTATATCTGTTTTACATCTTTTATATGTTTATGCTTCTTTTTGATAAGTGCCCTGGAGCCCTTTATGTTGATCTATGACCAGCATAAAGACCAATCGATTGAAGGACCTCGATTCACAGAACTGCTGATTGAAACTGTCTTCCCCCACATATGTCTGTAGCAGCAATGTTTTCAAAACATGTGCTACGTATAGAATTTAAACCGGAATTATTTTTATTAGATATTATAACAGAAGGCTATAGCAAAGGGTCAATATACCTAATACTTCCCATCCTAACAGCAGCGAGAATGGTGTATGCACAGCAATGGAAATGTGAAAACACCCCTTCAGAAAAGGAGATAATAAGGAAGATATTAACATGTGTAGAAATGGATAGACTAACGTCTAGAGTTAAAAAACAAAGGAGAGACAGAATATTATGACACACGGAATAGATTTTATCAATGGCTGGAAACACGAGGTGGGAGTCGGAACACGAAAAAATTAGGCTAAGTAGACGTGGAATGAGATATTATGTATGTATTAGAATGAATACGTTGGTCAAAAATAATAGCACAGTGTAAGTAGTATGTATGTTATTTGTCTTTCACTTTGGTTTCTATGATGGATGAAATGCCAGGACGGTCACACTGCATTCGATATACTCCTATGTAAATAATAAAAAATATATTTAAAAAAAACATGTGCTACTCACACCAAGGAAGCCATCTTTGCTCTTTGTCATAGTTTCCATCAACAGAGGCTGGAATTTTGCAAGGATAGTGAGTGTCTCCCCATTGGGATCCGTCACCTCTTCTTCCTCAGTGCCAGATACAGGAACCATGCCTGAATGGAGCAAAAACTCATTTTAATATGGAATTGAGGACACGAGAATTTCTAGCAATCAGAAAAAGTTGGCACGAAACAGGTGAGGCAGAGAGGAAAAAGTAGGAATGAAGGTAACGTTGCTGTTATGTTTCGCTATAAGACGTATCCTTTACAGACCCAATGGTGTTTTCTACAGTCTGATCTAAGTGGCTAAGCAGCATTTAGAAAAATAATTCCATTTTTAGGAATTGAATGCCAACAAACAACAAAATCTCACAGTAGTTTTAACATGTCTGAAATTTTGTCATTATCACATCATATAGGTTTTCAGCAATTTCATTCCTAAAATATAAATTTAAAAAAATCCTAAAAGATTTGGGCTCTTAATCTCATTCCTTCCCTCCTGCTGAGTTATTTACCCTTTTTAGTAAAATAAATGTTTCCTGTACAATAGCTCACCACTACACTACAGTGCAACTGATTGATAGACACTGTATCAGCGTTCCAAATATCATGCAGAATTAAATCAGAGCCCAAGGCAGAGCTATCCTTAAAGTTCCAATTTAATAAGACAGACATGTTGGCAACAAACTGTGGAATCCCAAATCTAAAAGCTTCCTGGGATTCCACTCAGTTGAAAGTTCATGATCTTGCCCCCACACCCATAAATCCATCACGTGGTCCAATCTTCTTTGGCCATGCTGGCATCTCCGCCCAGCTGGTTCCGGTCAGGTGCAGAGGTGCGGAGACAAAAGATGACCTTGGGCTTCTAGAAAGGAATGACAACAACACATTCCACAATTCTACTCCTTCCCTCCCAATTACTACACTAATGAAACAGCACAGTGAAATAAAAGAGAGTGTGGCAGGCCAAAGATCCTAAAAGGTATATAACTGCAGGCCTGACACACTGTCCCAGAGAATCCACAATACCAGTTATTGTCCAAATTAGAATGGCTGAAATTTGTATAAAAATCATTTAGATAGTGTCTAAGGGGATGCATGCAAAAGATTATGTGAACACTGATATCAGATCCCCAATAGATCCCTATTGGGATGCTGCCATTCTAGTGGAAGGAGGGAAGCCTTGGCATTTCTTTGACCTCTCACCTGCTTTGGTCTTTCTTTACTTTGATGTATCATCCTGGGATAGGGAGGAGTCGGTTTGGGGCAGGGGTGGGTTTCTACGTGAACCGGTACCGAATTGCTCGCACGCGTGTTTTCCCCGTGCGCTTCCCACTTTGCACTAGCTGTGCGTTGCTTGGGCATGCGCAGTTCACTGTAAATGGTTGTACGCATGCACAAAGACCATTAAAAGCTAATAAACAAGATGCCAGCAACGCCAAAGGAGAACCAGTTTGGGGGCATGGCCTGGGTTGCTGCCAGTTCTGTGACCTAGGCCAGATTATCACTACCGGTTTGGCTAAACCTGGTAAAACCAGGAGCAACCCATCTCTGGTTTGGGGGCCATCTGTTTTGTCTCAGCTCCAAAGAAGATGAGAGCGCAGCAACGCCTGAGGACAACTTCTTATCACCCTCCCAGCCTAAAATTCTTACAGCAACTCAACATCTGGTGATTGGCTCACGATTGCTCGAGTAACTTTTAACCTAATGTTTTAGCCAGGGGTGGGTCCCAGTTGCCATTGCTACTGGTTCGGGGTTCGAAAATTTTTGTGCGTGTGCACATTTGCATTTAAAATGATCTGTGCATGCGCACAACATTAAAAAAGGAATAAAAATTACTTTTTTTTCAATGAATATTGTTCTGCGCATGTGCTAGACAGAAAATCAAGATGGCGTCACCAAGGATAAAACTGGTACGGTCATGTGTACACCGGAGTTACTACCTATTCGGCTGAACTGGACCGAATAGATAGGAACCCACCTCTGGTTTTTGCGTGGGAACTTCAGATCCTGCCTATTCTCTTTGCTATCACTGTCTCTCAATAAAAGTTCCTTTTGAAACGTTGCTTGTTTCAAGAGTTCTGCTTTCTTGAGGGGTCTGCTGGGGCAAGACCTTAGGTTTGATTCAATTCCTTCTATCTGCTCTTTATAGGTTTCACCAAGTAGCTAGTGCCAATGCTGAGAAACCTTGTTCCAAGTTTTTTTAAGTTGCCGAGCATTTAAAAATTATACCAACTGTCCTTATGAACATGCTGACTCGTTTTAACTTGTTCTACTTTTCACTACGAAAATTCCCGTGACAGAGCGCAATAAAAAATATAAAGCTAAAATTAAAGCTAGTTATTAAGATCTTGATTTGAACATTGAAATAAAAACAAGGAAAAGTCAGCAGGTAAGCCTACTGAAAAAGCCCACAAAATCTTAATCTCTATTTGGCAGATGGGGGTTGCAAAGAATGGAAACCACCCACAAAAAAGCTTGCTCCAAGTTATTATGACTGCCCTTTCTCAATTGGCAATCTAGTACAACTATATTTACCCTGTCATGACAGAACAAGCAGAAGCAGACGGTGCATTACACATTGTACATGGGGATTTATACTTGTGCAATTGGGAAGCTATCACTTTACTACAGGGGTGTCAAACTCGAGGCCTGCGGGCCAGATCTGGCCCACAGAGTGCTTAGATCTGGCCCACGGGTCTGCTCTGGAAACAGCGATGGACTGGCCAGTAGTCCCTCTGCCAGTGAAAACGGAGCTCGGAAGGGCCACGTGCAGCCCTCCTGAGCTCCGTTTCCAGCCACGATGGCCTCCTGTAGCCCTCTGCCAGAGAAAATGGCGCTCCGGAGGGCCACACGCAGGCCTCCTGAGCTCCGTTTCCAGCCACGATGGCCTCCTGTAGCCCTCTGCCAGAGAAAATGGTGCTCCGGAGGGCCACACGGAGGCCTCCTGAGCTCCGTTTCCAGCCACGATGGCCTCCTGCAGCTCTCTGCCAGCGAAATCGGAACTCAGGAGGGCCACACGCAGGCCTCCTGAGCTCCGTTTCCAGCCACAACAGCCTCCTGCAGCTCTCTGACAACAAAAACGGAGCTCGGGAGGGCCACATGCAGGCATCCTGAGCTTCGTTTCCGGCCACAAAGACCATGAGCTTGGGGCTCTGTTTCTACTGGCAGAGGGCTGTTGGAGGCCCTTGTGGCTAGAAACGGAGCCTTGATGAGTGACGTTGAGCTGGCTTTGCCCATCTTGGTCATGCCCCCTCCCAGCCCCCCCCCCATGTCAAACATAACCCTGATGCAGCCCTCAATGAAACTGAGTTTGACACCCCTGCTTTACAACTCCTGCACAACAAACCCTCGAATTGGGTACCAAGAGAGAACCAGAGCTGAACAATTCTATCTCCATGCACCAGGTGGCAGCAAAGGACCATCAATAAATTGACATGGGGGCTTAAGAGGGATTGCAGAATTATTACTGTTCCCATAAATAGGCTTAGGTAAAAGGCCTGTGGATTTTCTTCTGCCTCTTCTCCGACTCCTTCTCCGACTCCTGCTAAGCGAGTTCCTTCCACTGTGCTACACATCAAGCTGGAAGAGGGTAATAATTTTGGGATGAGAGGGGGATACAGCCTGCTGCCAAATACTTGGGAAGAAATACAATAAGGATCGGATTCAGAATCCACCAGGTAATTTGTCTGGGTTTGGCTTAAGGCCACAGTTGTGGTGGAAAGAATCAGGTTGACTGCAGGGCTGCACAAAAACCTGTACATAGTCCTGACATGGGACCCTTCCTCCCCAAAGCATGCAAAGAAGAGGGTGCGGAACAGTGGTGGGTTCCGGACCCCGTCGCAGCTGGTACGCTGTGCACGGGGCCGGGCGTCCTAGACGGGGCCGGGCACGGGCACTGTGTGTCCATGCGCACGCCACCGCACTGCGACACCCAGTTGCTCGGTGGAGGTTGCGCAGGTTGCGCACGCTCCACGCGTGTGCACAATGGGCCGTTCGCATTATAAACAGCCATGGATCGCGGGCAGGCGGGTGGGCCAAACGAGCCACCATACCGGTACAGTGGCCGCTGCTCCTGGCTACTACCGATACAGCCGTACTGGGCCGTACCACCCGGGACCCACCACTGGTGCGGACACAAAAATTGAACAGTCTGAATGTAAAATTAAAATGAAATCAATTAATGAAATACCAGTAAATCAGCACTTTTAGGCAATCTCTGTGGAAACTTTTGGAGGTCGCATCCAAATATTTGGAGGAAGGAGAAGGTCTCAGGTAGGGCACACCTGATGTATGGAAATAGTGTGAAACAAGCCGCTATATTTTGTTCAGCAAGTTATTACTAAAACAAGTCACCACGGAGCATTGTGTCTAAATCCAGACAAAATGAGGAGGAGGCTATTCAATCAATCTTTATTGATTAGCCCTCGGGCCATATCCAAGTACTAAGTTCCAGAGACAAAAAACTACAGTTTAAAATGAGATTGAAATAAACCACAATTTAAAATGTAAATGGCATAAAATACAATTTAAAATATAAACAGAAGAGAGTGCAATAATTTAAATTACAAATTAAATAGGCTTAACATTATATTGCAATGTCACCCCGACGTCTCTACCCCGTCGAGTGGTCTTTCCTACAATCTACCGCGTTCTGCTGCACCAACGTTGTCCTTGTTTCCATCAACTTTACAGTAAATTTGGCAATCCATTTCACCAACTGCAAATTAGTATCTAACAAGCAATGTTGCAAAAAGCGCTCTTTGGATTTAGGAGTACTGGTATAAAAGATCCTACCCAACTGGTGTTCCCTCAAATCTGAGTACAGGAGGGGGGGCAATCAAAAATTACGTGGGATATTGTTTCGACTTTCCCCGTCCCACATAAACAGACTCTTTTACTTGCAGGGAGACTATTCCATTACTAGGGAGAACAGGTAAGGTTTGGACTCTCAAGCCACAGAAGCGGATGAGCACTATGCTAGGGCATTGTCACCAAGGTTTTTTATCCTTGGCATAGTTCAGGGGTGTCCAAACTTGGCAACTTTTAAGACTTGTGGACTTCAACTCCCAGAATTCCCCAGCCAGCAGAGCTGGCTGGGGAATTCTGGGAGTTGAAGTCCACAAGTCTTAAAGTTGCCAAGTTTGGACACCCCTGGAACAGTTCAACAATACAAGATTTCTAAGAAGAAAATAATTGAAGGTTGACAGAACCTTTCTAGTTAGTTTCATCTCCTTATAGATATGCAAAGGGCAAGCATGGGCCAAATGAATGCTTCTTTTCTTCCTGTACAGGTAGTCCTTGACTTACAACCATTCATTTAGCGACGGCTTGAAGCTACAACTGCACTGAAAAAGGGACATACGACTGGCCCTCACGCTTGCAGCTTCCCCGTGGCCCTGTGATCAATAATTCCAGCACTTGCCAAATGGCATTCATTTATGATGGTTATAGCTTCCCAGGGTCATGTGATCATTTGGGACCTCCCCTGCTGGTTTCCGGCAAGCAAAATCAACGGAAAGCCAGATTTGCTTAACAACTATGTGATTCACTTAACGACTGCAGTGATTCATGGCAAATAGCTCATAAAATTGTTTATTTCCCTGAAAATAAGACCTTCCCGGATAATAAGCCCAATCGGGCTTTTGAGTGAGTTCATGCGCTAAAATAAGCCCTCCACGAAATATTGCAACACAGCAGCAGCCATGAGGTGACCACGCTCGCTGCCTCCTGCACCTCAAAAATAATAAGACCTCCCCAAAAATAAGGCCAAGCGCTTATTTCGGGGTTCAAAAGAAAATAAGACCCTGTCTTATTTTGGGGGAAACACAGTAGTTATGACAACTGCCTTGTTTAGCAACTGAAATCCTGGTCTCAATTGGGGACGTATGTTGAGCACTACCTGTAAAAGCAACCAGATCCATTTCCCAAGCAAATATATTGTCAGGATGATCCTAAGTAACCAGTAGATGAAAATCTTGACATTATGATACTGCATGCAAGGAGATTTCTGAGCTCAAAGTAGCCCATTGAGACCTCCCCGTGGATAGCTCTTCGGTCACCTGAACAGGTGCCTTCAGCTGTGCTGCATAAGCCCTAGCCAAAATCAGCACATACAACAATGGGAACAGCAGCTTTACCAAAAAAAAATTGTCCTTGATGAGAACAGTATCTGACACGTAAACCTTTCAAAAACAAAGAACAGAGAACTCATTGCCCTTGCCCTTCAAAAATCAAACTGACTTGAGGAAAAAGCTGTGGGCACTTCTGTCTCTCTTTCAGACACACACACACACAATGTACATATATATATTGTAGGGCTGGCATCTATGCATGATGGATTTACAAGGGATATCTTCCCCCTACAGCCCAAGCCATCAAAGGGCAGGCAATTCATACAACTGAAATTCAAGTCAGAATTTACAGTCCCTGAAAAGAAATCATGAACTTTTTATGGGCCACCACACAGCTCCTGATATCTAATCCAACTGTAGCAGCTACTTTATGGTATTATGGCTGTTGCAGAAGAAAAGAGAACGGCTATCGTATAACTATTAAAGCTGATTTCAAGCAGCCATCAGTCTCTTGCATTAGGCTGCTTACGCCACCTAAGTATCTATAAACAGCATACACACACCTGAGAACTCTTCGCTCCAAAGCTTGTAATCATGGCAGAACAAAACAAAATCTTCCCATTTTGGTGGGGCTATTTGCCAAGATAGGAAAGGAAAAGAAAAAAGAGAGATAGCAAAAAACATAATGAACCTGGACCAATGTGTGCTTTGTGTTTGGGAAGGCGATACAGAGATATAGATATATAGAAGCATAGCCAGCTGCACAAACAGGCTGAAGAACAGTTTCTACCTGTGGGCTGTCAGACTCCTGAATGCGAAATAACATCATAACAATACAATAATAATACAATACAATAGTAGAGTTGGAAGGGACCTTGGAGGTCTTCTAGTCCAACCCCCTGCCTAGGCAGGAAACCCTATACCGTTTCAGACATAACTATGTTTATGATGGACCTGTAGGGCTGTGGCAACGGGTAACATGTTCACACTGGCGCAATAGGACTGGGTGTCCATTAATATGATTTATTGGGTATGGGATTTTCTGTCTTCACTGTGAGTTGTATTGTGTTGAGGGGGGTGCACTGAGGGAGCTCAACCAATCTCATAGTACATATGTTGTGCACTGACAAATAAATAATTCTATTTCTATTTCTATTATTTCTATTTCTATTTCTATTCCCATTCCCATTCTATTCTTTCTACTCTACTCTACATTATTGGAACAGTCCCCTCATGGAAGCCATTTTGAGATAGCACCGACCCCATGTTCTCACAATGGGAATCTCACAATTCTCTGATTTTTTTTTAAAGGTAGGATCTTTCCTTATTAGTGACAATAACATCACTGCTGAACAAAACAAAATCAGTGGGAGAAATTCCATCCTGGGCTCACTCCTTGTGAATTAAAGGAAATACTGTACAGGAAATCAAGGAAGTTGTATAAAATATAAGATCATTTTACAATTAAAAACAAGCCATTTCCACATAGACACACACACCGCTTAGAGACTTCATAACTAAAGAAGTATAAGACACATATTTAAGCCATGAGGGAAAAAAATGGTAGAAATGTTTTTGCACATCACCGATATTTAGCAGTTAATAGTTGATAACCAGGCATTGCCAGGGTATTTATTTATAAGGGGAAAATGTGTGGACCAAACGTAATTTCTAATGTTGAATTTTCTCCCCTACCAGAGGGAGCCCCCTTGTGAAGTAATGCAAATCTGTTACCATGGCAACTATACTGTGCTGTACAGTAAAAGCCATTTTAGGGCACAACAGGCTGTATCTTACCTCCCGAGGTGTTTTAGGGGTGTATTATCCCCACAGTATTTGTTTCCAGAGAGTAAGTCATTTGTGTATCAAGTTTGGTTGAAACTGCTTGAGGTGTTTCAGAGTAATGCTGGAGAACACACACACACACAAACGTTTTTATATTAGCAGTTATTTGTGCTCTCAATTTCTTAAAACACTTACCAGTCAGTTTCTCCGCAATTGGTTTGAATTCCTCAGGACTGATGAACAAATCATTGTTAGTATCCAGGGAAGAGAAGAGGAAAAGGCCCTCATTTCCCAGAGATTTCAGGGCTGTTTCCTAAGTGGAAGGAAAGGGATTTTTTAAGTCATACATTCATGAAATAAAGAAATTCAAATTAATCGTCGGTCTTGTCACCCAAGCTAGTTACATGATATGCACCTGGGCAGGTAATAAGCTCCTTCCTTCAGACAAATGAAATGAGCAGATAGATCATTTCATCAAAACATGTATAATGCAGAACAGCTAGAAAATGATTTTTCCAATTTGGTATCGTCACGTTGAAGAAACTCCAGGAGGGAAAAGATTTCATTTTTGTTTAATTTTTAATCTTATACATACATTTGTGAACATACATTCTCACTGTTATTATTCACATTGCGTATTAGCAATTTTAAATATTCATTTTTCCACATAAAAGTTGCTTTGCTTACCATCCCATACGCCCATTTTATTCCACCACAACCCTGCTTTTCTTCCTTCCTCCCTCCCTCCCTCCCTCCCTCCCTCCCTCCCTTCTTCTCTACTTTCTTCTTTCCTCCTCTCCTTTCCCTTTTCTTCTTCCCCTTCCTCTCCCCCACTTCTCCCCTTCCCCTTCCTACCCAATCTCCTACTCTTCTCCTCCATTTCTTCCTCTCCTTTCCTCTTTCTTCTTTCCCTCTCCTAGGAAAGGATTGGCCTGTTAATTTTATCTCATTTTTAAAATGTTATTGTCCTATTAATTGGGTTTGTTTTTTGGATACGTATCTAATTTCTTTTTAACTTTCGTTATATGTGTTTTTTAATGTTGTACGCCGCCCTGAGTCCTTTGGGAGAAGGGCGGCATATAAATCCAATTAAATGAAACGAAATTTCATTTTGATGGAAGCAGTCAGACATGCTGAAAGAAAGCAAGTACAGGTAGTGCTCAACCTACGACCGCAATGGAGCCTGTCCATCATGGTCATAAGTCGTGACTATTGTAGCTATTGTAGCTTGATTAGGTGTCAGCCATTGTGGGTTGGCCCATAAAAGCTCGTGATTTTCTTATCTTTTTTATTATGGCGGTTGTTAAGTGAACGCTGTGGCCATTAAGGGAATCCCATGGTTTGGTATGGAATTTGCTGAATACCAGAAGTAAATGCTGCTTTCTGGCAAAACCATCACGGAACAGAGTAGTAGCAGCCCAGCCCAGTCACATGACAGCAAGGTGGGTGACTCTCAAGCCTTCAGACCTGGGTCAAAAAAAACAGCGCTCAGGTAAATCTGCCAGAACTTCAAATTGTCATGAAAGGACTAGTCATAAACCAAGGACTACCTATGTCAGGAGTGTCCAAACTTGGGAACTTTAAGACTTGTGGACTTCAACTCCCAGAATTCCCCAGCCAGCATGGCTGCCTGGGGAATTCTGGGAGTTGAAGTCCACAAGTCTTAAAGTTCCCAAGTTTGGACACCCCTGTGTTAGTTGGTCCGAGGAAACACCAGTTTGAGGAAGGTATTAGCTATCATCATCATCATCATCATCATCATCACCTTTTAATGACCCCATAATCCTTTGCGGGGTGTAGCCTGGGCAACTGAATGAAGCTGAGTGCTTACTGGCCGGATGCCCTTCCTGTCACCAGTGCGGAGTTATATTCGGCAGATATATTCTCATCATGCTGAGAGAGAGAGAGAGAAATATCTGCCTCTACCTAGGATCAAACTCACAGCCTCCTGATTGCGAGGTGAGAGCGCCACCTCTAGGCCACCACACTCAGGGGTTGCCACAACGAAGAGGGAGTCAAACTATCCTCCAGGGCACTTGAGTGTAGAACAAGAAGCAATGGGTGGAAACTAATCAAGGAGAGAAGCAACTTAGAACTGAGGAGAAACTTCCTGACAGAACAATGAATCAGTGGAACAACTTGCCACCAGAAGTTGTGAATGCTCCAACACTGGAAGTCTTTAAGAAGATGCTGGATAGCTATTTGTCTGAAACAGTATAGGGTTTCCTGCCTAGGCAGGGGGTTAGACTAGAAGGCCTCCAAGGTCCCTTCCAACTCTGCTATTGTATTGTATTGTATAACCATTCATGAGAAAGGTATTAGCTATGCTTGTGAAAAATGCATGCATCATCTTTTTGTTTTTTCTTATTTTTCAAATTTAGAATCCAATCATCTCCCTCAAAGAGGGATTCTTTTCCTTTCTGGCACAGAAAACAAAATCTTCACCCAGCAAGACTAACATCACAGGGGTGAATTATGTTAGGAAAAGGTGAAGAGAAGAAAACCAATCTCCTCTTTCATTTTCACTCCTTCTAAGGCAAAACCTTCTGATACTAATTTTTCCAGAACATACTCTCCAAAGTGGAGGTTCGTGATTGCAATGGCACCTGTTTTAGTCTCAAGCAAAGGCAAATTAGAAATAGGCTGAGGCGTTATAGAAGGCAAGCCAACTTTACATGGTGAAATCAAAAGATAATCACCTCCCTGCTATTTGCTAGAATAGCAGGCATAAAAAGATCGGGTTGTTATCATATTTACCTCACAAAAGCACTTAACTGAAGAGAATTTTATGTCATAACTGCATATTAGAATTGAACTGAAAAGCGACCAAGACACGAACTTCCCCAGCCTCTGTTTTGTCAAAAGGTTTGCTGTTCACAAGGAATTTGAGTCTTTCAGGCAGCTCCAAGACCTGAGATTATGGTTAAGGAACCAGAGATATTTATCATGCTTATGTAATCAACCAAGTACATGGTCAGAAATTAAAAGAAATTAAAAGACGCTTGTTCCTGGGGAGGAAAGCTGTGGCAAATCTAGACAGCATACTAAAAAGCAGAGATATCACCCTGCCAACAAAAGTGTCTATAGTCAAGGCTGTGGTTTTCCCAGTTGCAATGGATGGCTGTGAAGGATGGACCATAAGAAAGGCTGAGCACCAAAGAATGGAGGCCTTTGAACTCTGGTGCTGGAGAAGACTCCTGTGAGTCCTTTGGATTGCAAGGCGATCCAACTGGTCAATCCTAGAGGAGATCAACCCTGACTGCTCTTTAGAAGGCCAGATCTTGAAGAGGAAACTCAAATACTTTGGCCACCTAATGAGAAGGAAGGATTCCCTGGGAAAGAGGCTCATGCGGGGAACGGTTGAGGGCAAAAGAAGAAAGGGACGACAGAGAATGAGGTGGCTGGATGGAGTCACCGAAGCAGTCGGTGTGAGCTTCAATGGACTCCAGAGGATGGTAGAGGACAGGAAGGCCGGGAGGAACATTGTCCATGGGGTTGTGATGGGTCGGATATGACTTTGCAACTAACAACAACAACAACAACAACATGATCAGAAAAATTATATGTACAGCGTTCTCAAATATGGCAGAAGGCTCTGGAGCTGCCTAATCTTGGAAAGCGATTATCCCTGTCCAGCAATGGAATAAAACTGAAGCCTCAGATTTAAGAATGGAAGAGTAGGAAACACTTTTAAAAATGCACTGCAAAAATTAACAAAACTCAAGTTAACTCATTCCGTTAGAGGTAGTCCTCGACTTACAACAGTTCGTTTAGTGACCATTCGAAGTTACAGCGGCACTGAAAATAGTGACTGACGACCATTTTCCGCTCATGACCATTGCAACACCCCCACGGTCATGTGAGTTACATCGAGATGCTTGACAGCTGACTCAGACTTATGACGGTTGCAGTGTTCAGGAGTCATTTTGCGACTTTCTGAGAAGCAAAGTCAATGGGGAAGCCAGATTCACTTAACAACCATGTTACGAATTTAACAGCTGAACTGATTCACTTAACAACTGTGACAAGAGGAATGGAAGGATTAATACACGGATAAACCTCCAAATGCCTCAATGACCCTCTAAAACAGTCTTTCTCAACCTTGGCAACTTGAAGATGTCCGGACTTCAACTCCCAGAATTCCCCAGCCAGCTGGCTGGGGAATTCTGGGAGTTGAAGTCCGGACATCTTCAAGTTGCCAAGGTTGAGGAACACTGCTCTAAAAGGATGCAAATGAGCAGCTGTCTGCAAGGAATATAAATCCTTCCATTCCCCACCCTCCTGTCAGAACTGAAGAAGCTTCTTGCATGAGAAGTGAAACATCTTCAAAAGAAAAAACAAGTAAGTCCAGTTGTCTCCTGAAAAAAAGCACCTTTGGGTCACAAGTGGTGACCGCGGGGCCCTGGGATGCTGCAACCCTCCAGCTGTCAAAACACCCAAGTTTTAATCACATCTGTGGGGATGCTGTGATGTTCGTAAGTGTGAGGACTACTCATAAGGCACATTTTCCCAGCGCCATTGTAACTCTGGACGGTCACTAAATGAATGATTGTAAGTCAAGGAGTACCTACAGATACCTCCAGACAATACCTCCCAATAGATTTCTTTTGAGACTGGACACCTAGAATGAAAAATACTGCCTCCCTCTGGATTTTCCCCGCCTGTTTTTGGTATGACTTAACATCAAACCTTCAACTCTCTATATGCAAACCTTGTATAGGTAGTCCTCAATTTACAACAGTTCATTTAGTGACTGTTCAAAGTGGCACTGAAAAAAGTGACTTATCAACGTTTTTTCACACTTACGACCTTTGCAGCCTCCCCATGATCACGTGATCGAAATTCAGATGCTTGGCAACAGGTTTCATACTTATGACCGTTGCTATTAGCCAAGATCATGTGATCACCTTTTGCAACCTTGATCTGCAAAATCAAGGGGGAAGCAAGATTCACTTAACAACCATGTTACCAACTTATCATATGCATTGATTGACTTAACAACTGTGGCAAGGAAGGTCGCAAAATGCACTTAACAAATGTCTCACTTAACAGAAATCCTGGACACAAAGGTGGTCGTAAGTCAAGGACTACCTGTACTCTGATCATTGACCCATAATTGTTCTCCTGATTGCAAAACATTTATATAGGAAGCTACATAGTCTGCAGTGTGATGTTTGGCCCCCATACATTCTGTCTCATGGCTGAGATGTAGCAGCTGTTATTTAAAAAAAAAACATAGTTATATTATCCCACAAGTTCCCATTAATTTCTATGAGTCACTTAAGGCAAATGCTCTGCCTGGGTTGAGCCCACAGCTCACATTCCTTCTAACTTAGCTCATTACTGCCAGGGTGACAAAAATTGCTTAATTCAGACAGTGTTTTGGAGAGATAAGAGAAAAAAGGAGACATAAGTCGTTACGATTAGAAGTATGGAAACTGCAGTTTTTTGGATTGTAGGGTAATGGATGCTGGACTCAGTGGATAAGACGTTGAGTTTGTTGAACAGAAGGTCGGTAGTTCGAATCCCTAGTGCCGCGTAATGGAGTGAGCTCCTGTTACTTGGCCCAGCTTCTGCCAACCTAGCAGTTTGAAAGCACGTAAAAAATTCAGGTAGAAACATAGGGACCACCTTCGGTGGGAAGATAACAGCGTTCCATGCTCCTTCGGCATTTAGTCATGCTGGCCATATGACCACAGAGACATCTTCGGACAGCCCTGGCTCTTCAGCTTTGAAACAGAGATGAGCACCGCCCCCTAGAGTCGGGAACGACTAGCACATATGTGCGAGGGGAACCTTTACCTTGACTTAATGGATGCTAGAGTCCAGCAGTACCTCAAAGAGCACATGTTCCTCATCCTTTCAAGTACATGTCCCTTTAAAACATGTGGACTTCAAATCCCAGAATTCTCCTGTGGAAATCTGGGAGTGGAAGCCAATAAATCTTAAAAGTTGCCAAGGTTGAGAAACACTGGTCTATGAGCGAGTAATCTCAAGAAAGGTTGGAGGGGGTGAGTTTAAAATTTACTCCTGTCATCTGCTTTGGAGTGCAGGCAGACACACACACACCCACCCACCTCCCTAGAGCAATTGGTTTTCTTCCCTCTGCAGGCTTCCATGCTGCTTGCTGCCCCATTAAAGTTCCCACAGCTCTGAAGAGCATTTATTTTCCATCTGCTATCTGCCAGCCTAAAAGGATGCTAATGCTGCCTGAACGCTGCTGTTGTTGTCAATTATGGTCAGGAAAGCACTTAAGTGCCTTGCAGGGCTGTCTCCAAAGTAGAAATGGGTTGGGAATGGATCCCAAGCTAGGACTCAGAAGAGATGAAGAGCCCAGGAGCTGCAAAAGCTCTGACATCACTAAGCACTTAAGGCCAGGACATTATTTTAGTGGCGCTAGCCCAAGGCTGTTTGAAATGCAGCGAGGTACCAACCAGTTATCCGTTTGACTGAGCAATGCCATTAAAATGCCTACAAGTATAATAATGTTCTGGAAGGTGGGGGATGTTGATTTCCCAAATACGTTTCTTTCCCCCAGGGTATTTGCGCTACCTGCAAAATGGCAAGCGTCAAAACCTGGAATCTGCAGGCACCATAAATAAGACTTAGGGGGGGGGGGACCCAAAACAAAATAAAAAGATTATTTCTACCCAGTCCTAACAATCTGCAACCGTCTGTACCTAACGGTGATCCTCGACTTTGGCAAGGAGTCTTGGAGAGTCACGAACCAATTAAGCGAACTGTCTCCTGCAAACTCCACTCCCTTTTTGCTCCTCTTTTTTGTTTAGCAACTGTTCAAAGTTAAAACGGCACTGGAAAAAGGGACCTGCAACTGGTCCTGGCAGTTAGGGCTGTTGCAGCATCTTTGTGGTCACATGATCAAAATCCGGGCACGTGGCAACAACTGGCAAGCATTTACTATGGTTGCAGCCTCTTTTTTGACCGAGGCTTCCCAAGAGCATGAAGCAAACTCCTTGTCCCGACAAAAAACCCTTTTATTAATTGACTGTGAATTCTGCTCTTTCACATCCAGCAAAGTCTTTCAAAGGAGGATTTACAGCCACAGACCTTATCTGGCTTGGAGAGCTGCCAGGCTCCTATCTGCAAAACTTGGCAAGGAGTCTTGGAGAGTCACGAACCAATTAAGTGAACTGTCTCCTGCAAACTCCACTCCCCTTTTGCTCCTCTTTTATTTCCTCTGGGAGGGGCCATTCATCATCCACCTGTGGCCTTACTCCCAAGTCGACCCCTGTTCTTTAGCTGTTCCCTTCATCTGGCAATTCTGCACATGCGCCCACTGGAAACAGGCTCCAGCTGTTCCTCTGCTTCATTGATGTCTGACTCTGAAGGCAGCTGATAACTGTCAGACGGCCCTGGCCCCCTCTCTGCCTCCAATGCAGAGCCCTCATCAGAGCCTTCCCCAGACTCCAGGACTGGCCCATGTTCCTCCCCAACCTCCTCACTGTCCGAATCTGCTGCCAGCTCCACTGGCCACTGATGGGCCACAACAGCATCCTGGGGGGGACACTGGATTCTGATTTGTGACCTTCCCAGTTGGTTTCTGACAAGCAAGTCAAAGAGGGAAGCTAGATTTGCTGAAGGACTACGTGATTCTCTGAACAGCATGGATTCTTTTTAACAAGAATGGCAACAATGGTCATAAAATTGTGCACGACTCGCTTAGCCACTGCCTCACTTAGCACTGGAAGTACCAGTTCTAAAAGTGGTTGTAAATCGAGGAATACCTATATTTAGGAATTAGTTTAGTGGGGGGGTGCTGATAAGATATCCTCTGCCCCTCCCTTCAGGAACCATCTTTAAAGCAATTGAGGTCTGCAAAGAATCCAATCAGTTGTATGTATTTAGAAGTTCATTCTTTTGTCTGTCCTCAAATGCCCTCCCCGCCCCCCTTCAGTTTTATGGCACCAGGACAGCTGATACCCAATGAAAACAATTCTATTAATGCTGCTTGAGTATGGCTGCCTGTCTTATGTACATAACCCTGGGGAGCTCAGCTTTTATTACCCTAGTCATAAAAAGATGAAAGAGCCTTCAAAAACGTCCAGCACTCCAAGAACAAGGACTCTTCCAAACATCAACATTCACAACACATGTACAATTATTTCTAATAAAAACACTTCTGAATTTTATGGGGCTTATTTCCCACCCATCCCAAACAATACAAGCTGTTGCCCAATTTTTATACAGTTCTTTAGTTGGGAGAAATACCTTTCATACTCCTTAGGAGTATGAAATACCTTTCATACTCCATTGTTGGGTATCCAGTCCAAACAACCACAGAGTTCTGGTCCCACTTTAGGCATGAAACCTGGGTGGATGACTTTGGGTCATCCTAACCCAGGGGTGTCCAAACTTGAGAACTTTAAGACTTGTGGACTTCAACTCCCAGAATTCCCCAGCCAGCATGGCTGGCTGGGGAATTCTGGGAGTTGAAGTCCACAAGTCTTAAAGTTCCCAAGTTTGAACACCCCTGTCCTAACCCATCACACAGAGTTGTGGTTGTGGGGAAAATAGGAGGCAGGAGTATGAGGTGTGTTCACTGCCGTATGTGTGTGTGTGTGTGTGTGTGTGAGAGAGAGAGAGAGAGAGAGAGACAGACAATGTATATACATCCTGCCCCACACATCCCTACGACCAATTCGCTCACACAGAGAGGGACTTCTCCGGGTGCCGTCCGCCAAACAGTGTCGGGGGGGCGACACCCAGGAGCAGAGCCTTCTCTGTGATGGGCCCAGCCCTGTGGAATGACCTCCCCCGTGACATCAGGATTTCTTCCGATCTCCGCTCCTTCCGTGTACAGCTGAAGACCCACCTCTTTCAATTATCTGGCCTGGCTCAACCATAATTTTTCTTACTCCTCCTGACTGTCTTTTTAAATTTTAAATTTTAATTTTACATTGGGTTTCTTACAACTGGGGTATTTTAATGGTGATTTTTAACTGTCTATGTAATTTGTTACCTCCTCCGTGCATGTGTGTCTTTGTATATATGTATGTTTATGTGTTTGTACACATGTTTTATGTTCTATATGCTCCATTGTACGCCGCCCCGAGTCCTGTCTGGAAAGGGAGCGGCTAATAAATCCAAATTTATTATTATTATTATATTATATTGTATGTGTGTAAATACATACATAAAATAGATGTTCTCCAATGCCACAGGACACAGGTACACACAATCCTAGCTAATCCATCTGTATGGATGGATGTAGAGCCATCAGATAAACAACTAGCAGATGTACTTTATATCTGACCGTTTTTACCTTACAAGGAGGTTGTGTGTGTGAGGCCGAGGCCCCTTTGCCTTTCCCTGGATCAGGATTGCGTTTTGCACATCCAAAACATCAGTTACTCAAAGCTAGGTTAATGTCAGAATGGGATCAAACCCCTTCTGAGCCCCCTTCTAACCTGTGAGTCAAAAGCACCATGGGGAGGACCCTATCTTTACTCCCCACCATCTCCAGAATAAACCCCAATGACCTCAAAAGGCCTTAGGAACACCTGGTAGACGGCAGGCTCCATCCACTCCTTGGGGTTACAGTACTTTATCATGAGCTAATACTTAATTATGATTACATTCAATATAATATCTCTCCCTCTCTCTCTCTCTCTCTGCATGTGTGTCTAGATAGATAGATAAATAAATAAATAGATAGATACAGATACACACACACACCAATATACACAAAAAAGACACCAGAACAATTAAGACACAAGATGTTTTTTCCCTGAATGCCATCACTCTGCTAAACAAATAATTCCCTCAACACTATCAAACTGTTCACCAAGTCTGCATTACTATTACTATTCATCTTCTCATCCTTCTATCACCCATCTCCTCCCACTTATGACTGTAACTTTGTTGCTTGTATCCTTACGTTTATATTGATTGTTTCCTAGCATGATTTGATTGCTTACTTGTACCCTATGACTATCATTAAGTGTTGTACCTTATGATTCATGACAAATGTATCTTTTCTTTTTATGTAGACTGAAAGCATAGGCACCAAAGACGAATTCCTTTTGTGTCCAATCACACTTGGTCAATAAAGAATTCTTTCTTTCTTTCTTTTTTTCTTTCTTTCTTTTTCTTTCTTTCTTTTTCCTTCCTTCCTTCCTTCCTTCCTTCCTTCCTTCCTTCTTCTTTCTTTCTCTTTCTTTCTTCTTCCTTCCTTCCTTTCTTCTATCTATCTATCTATCTATCTATCTATCTATCTATCTATCATCTATCTATCTATCTATCTATCTATCTATCTATCTATCATTAAGTGTTGTACCTTATGATTCATGACAAATGTATCTTTTCTTTTTATGTAGACTGAAAGCATAGGCACCAAAGACAAATTCCTTTTGTGTCCAATCACACTTGGTCAATAAAGAATTCTTTCTTTCTTTCTTTTTCTTTCTTTCTTTTTCCTTCCTTCCTTCCTTCCTTCCTTCCTTCCTTCCTTCCTTCCTTCCTTCCTCTTTCTTTCTCTTTCTTTCTTCTTCCTTCCTTTCTTCTATCTATCTATCTATCTATCTATCTATCTATCTATCTATCATCTATCTATCATCTATCTATCTATCTATCTATCTATCTATCTATCTATCTATCTATCTATCTATCTATCATCTATCTATCTATCTATCATCTATCTATCATCTATCTATCTATCTATCTATCTATCTATCTATCTATCTATCTATCTATCTATCTATCTATCTATCTATACACGCACATATATAAATACACACACACACATAATATTGTATATTATATTCAATATAAGATAATGTAAAATATAGGATGAAATGTAATATGAAATATACCATATCATGCTACTTAATCACGATTATGTGATGATTACCATTATCAGTCTAAGTCCCCTTCAACGTCCCGAGACCCCAGGGCTGCCCCCCGCCAACCCACTACACTCCACCCATCCGCACCCTCCGAAGACACCCCCCCCCCGCCGCGCTCCTCATTACCTGTCGCCGGGCAGCCTCGGCGTCCCGGTAGTATTTGGCCGCCAGCAGCGCCGCCAGGAAGGCCAGGGCCAGGGCCAGCCGCGGCAACCGAGCAGGCGGAGGCGCCGGTGGCGGCGGGCGCCCAGAACCGCCTCCCTGGGAGGCCTCCGGAGGCGAGGCGGCCTGTTCGGGCGGGCGGCCCTCCTGTTTACCGCCGCGGGCCATGGCCGCCGCTGGCCGGGGAAGCGCCTCGCTTGGGATGCAGAGAGGCGGCGGCGGCCTTGCGCTTCTTTCGCGGACCGCTAAAGCGGCGACGCCGCCCTCTCGGGGGGACCCTCAGTCGACCGGCGGCTCCGCTTCGGCCTCGGGCGGCGCGGCGCGGCGTGGCGGCGGAGCTTCCCGCTGCCCTCTGCCGCCTCCCGCCTTTCCTGCGCTGGTCCAGGCGGCCTGTGTGGGCTTCCTCCCTCCTCTTCCTCTCCGCGTCTTCCCACCAGCGCCCCTCGGGGCCCGCTAGGCCGGCTCGGAGTTGCCCAGGGCCTCTCCTGGCTCGCTGCCCCGTCCCCCTCGGTCCTGTTTCCTAGGTCCAGGTAGTCCTCGACCACAGTTGAGCCCAAAATGCCTGTTGTTAAGCGAATCGTGTATTAAGCGGGTTTTGCCCCCCTTTACGGCCTTTCTCGCCACGGTTGTTAAGTGAATCATGATTCCATGAGTCACCTGGTTGTTAAGTGAATCTGGCTTCCCCATTGACTCTGCTTGTCAGAAAGTTGCAAAAGGAAACCTTCGCATGACCCAGGACATTGCAACCGTGGTAAATATGAGTTAGATGTCGTGTCTGAATTTTGATCCTGTGTCCACGGGGGATGGTGTGTGAAAAAGGGTCATAAATCACTTTTTTCAGTGCTGTTGTAAGTTCAAACGGTCAGTAAAGGAACTTTTGTAAGGGGACTAATCTCCTTCCATAAATTTCCCCACAACAATCATGTGGGGTAGGATGGGTTGAGGTCAGGGGTGGGTTCCTCCCAGTTCTAGCCTCTTCTATAGAAGAGGTTCCACAAATCTACAGTGCCGTTTAGAACCAGATCCAGCAGCTCCCTCCCCCCGCCCGTCCCACATCATCAAGATGAAGAGCCAGAGGAGGAATTCTGGGAGTTGAAGTCCACAAGTCTTAAAGCTGTCAAGTTTGAACACCCCTGGGTTTTTTTTCTAAAGGGTTAAGGGTACAAGGGTCTTGTAACTTGACAGCTTTAAGACTTGCACACTTCAATGCCAGAGTTCCTGAGCCAACATTTTGGTTGCTAATCAAGAGCGTTGTTAAGTGAGTTTCAACACATTTTACAAGTTGGCCATGCCCACCCAGTCACATGGCTGGCAAGCCGCTCCCACTCAGTCACATGACTGGCAACCACTCCCACCGGTCACATGGCCGGCGAGCCACTCCCACAAAGCAGGCCACACCTACAAGAAGAGGTTGTAAAAAGTTTTGAATCCCACCACTGATTTGCATGCATAGTTTTTGACACTACCAGTGTACATTTTATTTATAAAATGCTTCATTTTTGTTAATGCCACACAAATAACTCGCTTTCTCTCTTTTTCCAAATACTGTGAAATTTAGGCCATAGAAAAGCACCTTGTCAAAAAATCGCCCGGTGGGCTAACCTACATTGCCGAATGGCGAGGAGGCATCTTGGACCATAAAATGGGGCACTTGGCTTGCTTTGCTGGTTGCATGATCGCCCTTGGAGCCGAACACGCCCCGGAAGAACAGAAACCGCACTATGTGGATCTAGCTGGGGAAATCACACACACTTGTCACGAATCTTACATTCGCTCAGGTAAAAATCTAAAAATCCAAGCCCATTTTTGAAACAAGGTTCTGACTCTGTAAACCGCTTAGAGAGGGCTGTAAAGCACTGTGTAGCAGTATATGTCTAAGAACTGTTATTGCTATTTTAAAAAAAACTAACAGAAAAATGGTCTGTGAAAAAAGATATAAACAACATAGTTTTGCAACAATACAGTGTATCAAGCAGCAGGAGCATTAATGTATCAAAATCAAGTATCAATGGAGGTAAGATATAATTGTGTAATGGTAACAACATTAAAAATAAATAAATGAAATTTCATTCAGAAATAAGAAAACAAAATAACCAGAAAAAGAATCTAAGAACCAAATAGCAAAGAAAAAAAAAATCTTTAAAGGATCTTGACACACAGTTTAGGACATACCAGTCCATTATTCATTACCCATTATCAAATTACCTGTAATAATTAGTTTTCTAACCATCTATATCAATGCAGTTATTTCTTAACCTTATGCTCCATGTTCATTAACGCACAACTAGCACAAAAGATGGTAAGAGATGGGTATGATCCCTATACTAAAGCTTTCAGCTACTCACTTATTACAGCTACCGTAGTAGAATAGAATGAATGAGCTGGAGGGGACCTTGGAGGTCTTCTAATCCAGCCCCCTGCTCAAGCAGGGGAACCTATTCTATTTCAGTTAAGCGACTGTCTAGATCAGTGGTTCCCAATGGGCCCATGCCCCAAAGGGGGGCAATTTGATTTTTAATGGGGGCAATTTGAACCTTGTTTAAACCAAGGAAATGGCCTTTTAGGCTTCCTCGGCATGAGTAGTTCACTTTTTGAGTAAAGTAAGAATTATATGTGGGGTGTGCATGTCAGAGATGTTTAGGTGGGGCACGGCCCAAAAAAGATTGGGAACCATTGATCTACACTCTTGTTAAAAACATCCAGTAATGGAGTGCCCACAATTTTTGGAGGCAGTAGTAGTTGTTATTATTTGCACTATTTGTATGGCTGCCCATTTTAGCCAAGCAACTGGGTGGCTCACTACAAGAGAAAACCAAACACAGTATAGAAACAGATAAAAACCATTCATGATCAATTTAAACCAAACGATCATGATCAGCACCAGGAGCTACCTATGCACCAGCTCAATACAACCATTGTGTCTTATGCTCCTCACCATCTGCAGACCCCCTCCCCCATGCACGGCAGCAGGATTAGGGTTTTGGGCAGTGATGGTGAACCTTTTTTCGCTTCGGGTGCCAAAAGCATGAGCACGCGTGCTATCACACATGATCGCGTGCCCACCCCCATAATTTAATGCCCCCTGTGGCATGCCCCCTGCGCATACATGCACTAACCCCCCTGCTGCCCCACACATGTGTGCACCGCTTCCTTGGAGCCTGGAGAGGGCAAAAACAGCCTCCCCTGCCCTCCTGGAGGCTCCAAAACCCAACATTCCCAAACTTCTGGTTTGCCCATTGTGTGTTTTTTTGCCCTCCGGAGGCTCTAGGAGGCGCTGGAGCTGATAGGGCAATGCGTGCCCTCAGAAATAGCTCCACATGCCACTTGTGGCACGCATGCCATAGGTTTGCCATCAGGGTTCAGTGCCTTCCTACAGCCCCTGAGGGCTGTGGCCAATCAAAACTCCATGTTTCTGTTGGTCAGTATGTTGCTGGCATTAGCTTTATAGAATCCAGCATTGGGATGACTGGAAGACGTGTTCAGCTACTAAATGTCCTTTTATTTGTATTTTGATGCCACCAGAACTCATCTCTGCACTAAGACGGTACCAATGTTTTTTTTTAATTATTTTATTGAAGAAAAACTACAGGAACTTGCAGTTTCTCTGACAGTTTTATGTTCTAGTGCAGCTGTTCCTACTTTCTGTTCTGAATGTTTTATCATTTTGAAGTCTCCTAATCTACTTGGCACTTTCCAGTCTAACTTTTTTTTAAAAGGTCATGGAGGACTCTTTGGAGTACGGTATGCCACAAACCCTCCAAATCTCTGGAAAGATTATTGTTAGATATTAACATAGATCGAGATAAGTCTTCCCTCTGGTCCGCTCCTACAGCGGGAAACAGGTATTCCTCTGATTGGTCAATGGGCGTGCCTCATCCCTATAAAAGGGGAACCCTCCGACCACAGAGTAAGCTGGATCACTATTACTACTAATAAAATGAGCTGTTGAGTTACTTGTGTCCGCAGTCTGTCTCTCGTTGCCCAGATCCAACATTGGCGACGAAGGTGGGATTGAGAGACAGATAGGACAAAGAACGCTACTTCGAGAATCTCCGGATTGATCCAGCCCAGGAATTCGGCAGAAATTCCGGCAGCCATCTCAGATCACCGCAGCGCGGCAAATTCAAACTGAGAAAATGGCGATGCATGCTCCCCCCGCTCCTTTCGACCCAGCAACCGACGAATGGGAAGCCTTCATGATTCGTTTCGAGTGTTTCCTCGAAGCAAATGAGTACACGGGGATCACCGATGCAAGAAAGAAAAATATCTTCCTCGGCTACTGCGGAAAGGAAGTCTTCAATACGGCCAGAGACCTCACCGCGCCTACTCCAATACAAGCAGTACCATGGGCGACGCTGAAACAAGCCTTGGAAACACATTACGCGCCAAAACCGTCCCGCCATGTCAGCCGCAAAGAATTCAACATGAGGACACAAAAGGCGGGAGAATCCATTAACCAATTTGTTGCAGCTCTACGAAGAATAGCAGCCCACTGTGAATACAGGGATTTGGAAGAGCATATCTTAGAGCAATTCATCTGTGGGGTAAGAGACATTTCGTTGCAAAAGAAACTGTTAGCCAACCCGAATCTAACCCTACAGTCAGCATTGAACAAAGCAAGAGCGTCGGAATCAGCGGAGAAATCAGCAGTGACCATACAAAGAAGGGTCAACGAAACCCAGCCAGCACCGAGACAAACCAGAGTCCACTACGAAGACGCAAGCCCCGACTACGTGGATCCCGAGTTCGAGGACAGTCACCTAATGCAGAGCAGTCACTGGAGACCTGGGGGGAAACCCGGATCCCGTTTGCCGCCCTGCGCAAGCTGCGGAGGGAATCACCCCAGGTCTACTTGCAGGTTCAGGAACGTTGTTTGTTCGCAATGCAACAAACTTGGGCACATCGCACGAGTGTGCCGGAGCGGAGTCCCTGCCTCACGGCAGCCACCCATGTACCGCCAACAGAAGCCCAACCCAGGGGCTTGGCGAAATCAAAAAGGGCGCCCAGAGAGAAATCCACAAGTGTTTACTCAGAGAGAAACTCCCCAAAGAGCTGAACGAGCGTATTCCCAGAGAGATTACTCACAAGAAAGTGAGCGAGCGTATCCCCAGAGAGAATTCACACAGAGAGCCGAAAGAGCGTTCTACCAAGACGCTCAACGAGAGTATTTTCAGGATATAGACGATGAGATAGAGTTGACCCAGAGAGAGGAGTTGCGAACGTATCTCACCACGATACATCAGGTCCGCCCTAAGCGGCCCAAAAGGCTGAAAGTCACAGTCCTCTTGGAGGGCTCACCCTGCGAGCTGGAGGTTGACACAGGATCAACCCTGACGATCATTTCATGGGCATCCATGAAACAGGCCATTCCCAGCCTCAGAAAGAGCCAACTGCACGCTCCTGACGTCCTGCTACGAGACTACCAGGGGAACCAAGTCCCCATCGTGGGCCAAGGCACATTCCACATCCAGTTTAAGGACATCGAAGCCCAGCTGCCCGTGACCATCTCCAGCGCGCCATTGCAGAACCTCCTGGGGCTTGATTGGTTTGAAGCCCTGGGATTAGAAGTCACCGGAATAAACGCCGTGAGAAACAGCAGCGCTGAAAAGATCTTTAAGGAGTTCGAGGATGTGTTCAGCTCCGGTCTTGGTAAGTATGTGGGCAAACCAATATCGTTCAATTTAGATCCAAATGTGGCGCCAATCCGACTTAAACCGAGACGAGTGCCTTTTGCACTCCGCCCAAAAATAGATAAAGAGATAGATAAGTTAGTGGAACAAGGAATCCTTGAGCCGGTAGATCACGCGCGTTGGGAGACACCTATCGTGACCCCAGTTAAGTCAGACGGATCAGTCCGCTTGTGCGCAGACTATAAATGCACAATTAATGTCGCGCTACAACAGAGCGCATATCCGGTGCCCGTAGTACAGCACCTATTGCACTCATTGGGGCCAGGAAAGGTTTTCGCTAAGTTAGATATGGCACAAGCTTACCAGCAACTGCCAGTAGATAGCGCCACAGCGGAGGCCCAGACTATAGTGACGCACAGAGGAGCGTTTAAATGCAACCGGCTACAATTCGGCGTAAGTATTGCTCCAGGATTGTTCCAGAGCGTCATGGAACGGCTGTTGCAAGGGATACCGGGAGTCGTCCCATATTTTGACGATATCTTGGTGTCCGCTGCAAACGAGGAGCAACTAAACGAAAGAGTCAGATCTGTTTTGGCCAGAATCAGAGAGAAGGGCCTCCGCCTTAAAAAAGAAAAATGCCAAATTAACGTGCCTAGCGTAGAATTCCTGGGTTATAGAATTGATGGTCAGGGAATTCACCCCACTGAAAAGAAAATTAAGGCAATCCAGGATGCCCCCACACCACGAAATCAAACCGAGTTGCAGGCCTTCCTCGGACTACTTAATTTCTACAGCGTTTTTCTGAGACAGAAGGCGACCGTTGCTGAGCCACTACACCGTCTACTCCAGAGGAACGCACCATGGAGATGGGGACGAGCCGAAGCTGCAGCATTCGCCGGGGTAAAGCGCCTGCTCACCACTGACTCACTACTTGTGCAATACAGTCAAACCCTCCCGCTGGTATTGACCTGCGACGCATCGCCCTTCGGGGTTGGAGCAGTCCTCAGCCACAGGATGCCCGACGGGAAAGAAGCACCCATTGCTTTCTACTCCAGAACTCTTTCATCGGCCGAAAGGAACTACAGCCAAATGGACAGAGAAGCATTGGCTGCCGTTGCAGGTGTGAAACGTTTCCATGAATACCTCTACGGCCGCGATTTTGAACTCATTACTGATCACAAACCGCTGTTAGGACTTTTGGCGGGAAATCGCCCCACTCCGGTCTCCTTTTCTCCACGTATGACCAGGTGGACTGTTTTCCTGGCTGCGTACTCTTACAAGTTAATTCATCGACCGGGCTCCACTCTAGGGCACGCAGATGCGCTCAGCCGTTGCCCATTACCAAACATTTTGCCAGACCCCACTCCAGAAGCACCGGTATTGCTCATTGACTGTTTGGATTCGGGACCCGTTTCTTCTTACGATGTTGCAAGGGTCTCCTCGAAGGACAATTTAATAAAACAAGTGCAAACTTGGGTATGGAGGGGGTGGCCAAAGGGGAATGTGGGCCCGGAATTCAAAATGTTTTGGTCTAAACGGGACGAACTCTCCGTGTTACAGGGATGTTTGTTGTGGGGGGATCGAGTTGTTATTCCTTTTGCTCTACGGAAAAAGGTATTGAATGCTTTACATATGGGTCATCCGGGAATCGTGAGAATGAAAGCGTTAGCGAGAAGTTATGTGTGGTGGCCCAATATGGACAAAGAAATAGAGGAGTGGGTGGCCACTTGCGACCCATGCCAGGAGTCGAGACCAGCACCCCCGGAAGCGCCCGCCACAGAATGGGAGAAATCCAAGGCACCCTGGTCACGCATTCATATTGATTTTGCAGGGCCATTCCAGGGTCAAACCTTCCTCGTAGTTGTAGATGCTTATTCTAAATGGTTAGATGTAGTCCTAATGACATCAACCACGGCAGAGGCAGTTATAAAGGTTCTTAGGCGGCTTTTCGCCACCCATGGTCTACCAGATCTGTTAGTATCGGACAACGGGCCCCAATTCACGGCCATGCAGTTTGAAACATTTTTAGCAGGGTTGGGAATCAGACACGCCCTTATCGCGCCTTTCCATCCAGCGTCCAATGGTCAGGCAGAAAGAATGGTGCGGTTCGCGAAAGAGGCCCTCGCCAGGATGGGCCCGGGGGATTGGCAAACACGCATTGACCATTACCTCCTCATTCAACACATTACCCCGAGCGCAACGACGGGTAGAAGCCCCGCTGAACTACTAATGGGTCGCCGCCTACGGTCTCACCTGGACAGGCTCCACCCGAATTATTCTACCTCGGCTCCCCCAGACTCTACAAGTAAGGTCAGATCTTTTAGAGAAGGAGACACTGTTTATGCTCAAAATTACACAGGGGGGACATTGTGGATACCGGCGAGGGTCATTGGCATCATGGGCCCTCGATCGTATTTGTTAGAGCTTGAAGATGGGCGGAATTGGAGAAGGCACATCGATCAGCTTCGAGGTCGCCTAGCACACTCCAACTTAAGGGATGAGGGCGAAAGTTTCCTGTCCACAGAAAGACAACCGCAGGGAAGCTTCATCCCAGGAAACGGCGACACCGGCGAGCTAAGCGGGGGACAGGACATCACGCACGCAGCTGAGCAACCCCCCGTCATCACAGCCGCTGAGCAACCCCCCGTCATCACAGCCGAACAAGATACCAGGGAAAAGAGCATCGAAAACGCAAGACCTCCAGAAACAGGAAAAACACCCGATCCTGCAACTACTTCAAACCAACAGGAAACCAGTCCTGCAAGTACTTCAACACAACCTGAACTCCGACGTTCCTCCCGAGCAAGACAAACACCCACCTACCTAAAGGACTATGTCACCTACCGAAACGTCCCATCTAGGAGGGGAGGGGTGTTAGATATTAACATAGATCGAGATAAGTCTTCCCTCTGGTCCGCTCCTACAGCGGGAAACAGGTATTCCTCTGATTGGTCAATGGGCGTGCCTCATCCCTATAAAAGGGGAACCCTCCGACCACAGAGTAAGCTGGATCACTATTACTACTAATAAAATGAGCTGTTGAGTTACTTGTGTCCGCAGTCTGTCTCTCGTTGCCCAGATCCAACAATTATTGTACCACAAAAGACAAGACAATCATTAAAATATAGCTGCGTCATGGCTAGATAAAGAGGTGCAGGTTCACACCCCTACCTAGGACAATGTCACATAAATTAATTTCTCCTTTGAAACAAATTTCAGAAACAAATTCTCTTTTGTGAAACTCTACAAAAGGGAAAAGAATGCATATATTTCTGCGCTACGAAAAGTGTGTCTCCTAACAGTGTGACAACTTTTTGCTTTGTTGCTGGTGGCACAGAGAATTGTCTGTTGAAATCCACGGAGGTCAGCCGGGGGCAGAAGCTACTTTTGATTTGTGAGGATTTCTGGGGATGCGTCTGAGCTTTCAAGTTCTGTAAGAAGAAAGAGCCAAGACAGAACAGATTTTTGCAGCATCCGCTTGTGCGGTAGTCGATGTAACATTAATGCTGTTCCTGTGGCCATTGTTATTTCTCAATTCATATTCTTTTGTTCGATATTTCTAGTGACGTGCATGGATCTTCAAGGGAAAGAAAAAGACTTAAGTGAGGCTCCCAGAAACCATTAAGTGTTATCAAAGGAGAAATTCTAAAAGACATTTCTGAAATAGAATCGTGTTAACGCTGTTTAATTTTACTTAATGAAACCTAGCTTTAGTTCCAGTCTCTAGCGCTAGCCCATAGCATCAGGTTTAAAGCTCCTCTGGAGAACACTGGGCAGTCCTGGCCAGGATAAATCTTTTAAGCTTAGCCTGCCTCCTTCTGGTCAGAGTAAAACACAACGTGTGGAACTGGCACTTGGAAAAAAAAGAGAGAAAATGGTTCAGCTGCTAAAAAGCCGTATGTTAGAAAAGACTGACGTGTTGCTCGCTGTTTATTTAAGAGGCCAATTCAGACCTCAGAATAAGGAAACTCTTAACAAGTAGCTCATGTCTTCACGAATGTGTTGTACATTCTAAATAAATCTATTTTGGCTGGAATCCTCTGTCAACTATTTGGATCGTGAACAAATAACAATTCTGAGGCTGAGATTAAAGTCCTAAAACGGTTGCACTAGTATCAGCCTCACAGTACAATCCATATAATGTTATTTTATTTATTTATTTAGTTAGTTAGTTTGCCAAACATGTAGGAGATAACAGGTACTAAGTATAAACATGGACATGAATTAAAGAAATGAGTGCAAATAAATGGGGACAGTAGGACAGGGATGGTAGGCATGCTGGTGCGCTTATGCATGCCCCATTTTATGGACCCATTAGGAATAAGGTGAGGTCCACGGTAGACAGTTTAAGGTTGAAGCTACGGGGGTTTGAGGATGTAACGACGGAGTCACGTAGAGCATTCCAGGCGTTGACCACTCTGTTGCTGAAGTTGTATTTTCTGCAATCAAGTTTGGAATGGTTTACTTTGAGTTTGTATCTATTGTTTGCCATGTATTGTTGAGGTTGAAGCTGAAGTAGCCGTTGACAGGTAGGACATTGTAGCAGACAATTTTGTGTACTATGCTTAGGTCAGACCTTAGTTGGCATAGTTCTAGGTTTTCCAAGCCCAAAATTTCAAGCCTGGTGGCATAAGGGATTCTATTGTGAGCAGAGGAGTGGAATACTCTTCTCGTGAAATATCTCTGGACTCGCTCGATTGTATTAATGTCCGATATACAGTGTGGATTCCAGGCAGACGAGCTGTATTCGAGAATTGGTCTGGCAAAGGTTTTGTATGCCCTAGTTAGCAATACAATGTTAAATGTTACCGGAGAAGAAGCTTCGCAAAATTAGGTTAACAACTCTGAATGCCTTTTTGGCAATGCTGTTATAGCGAGCTCTGGGGCTTAGATCATTTGAGATGAATACTCCTAGGCCTTTAACTGAGTGAGGGTTGTCTATGAGGACGTATCCGCCCAGCTTGTATTTGGTGTTCTGATGTTAGTTTATTTGATGTGGCTCTTTTGGTTTCATTCCTACAAGAGGGGATGGAGGTTAAAAGAAAAAGCAAGTTCTTTTCTGCCATTATATATTTGTTTGCTTTTTCTTCATTCTAGGAAGAATGAAGTATCCATTGCAACAGCTGGAACAGCTGGGACAATGGCTTTTACAACACAGCCAGCTCTGCTGGTGCAGAGATGAGTCTACCAAGCGGAAAGATTTACATGTCTGGGAACAGAGAGGTGCTGCTGGCATGTTGCATCTCACCAGGTACTTCATAAATTCAACCAAGTAATTCAGTGAATCAATTAAAACAAATTGTAACTTCGTGTGACATTAAACCCAGATCGCCATCTTTCCCTATCTTCCTCAAAGGAAGGAAGAATAAAATTAGCAAGAATAAATATTATATTTTTCTGAAAAGAAAAGGTAGAAATGCAGTAAGTATATGTAGCATAATACAGGTAGTACTCATTCAGCAAACCACAATTTGGACCGGCAATTCAGTCATTAATTAAAGTGGTCACTGAGATTATGCTTACGATCTCACTTCAGCTTTGCTTTGCAGATCTGCGAAGGTCATACGTCGCAAAGTTCCTTTTCCATCATTGTTGTAACTTGAAACAGTTGCTAAATGAGGCAGTCGCCAAATGAGAACTACCTGCATGTGGTTACAGTCTTACGTTATTTACCTCTGCTGTTTTCACCAGAAATACATTTTATGCTCTGTATTTCCCTCTTATTAGACAGACTGATCTAATTTTTATGCGGCACTTCCCGCCAGCCTTTGCCCAAAGCCTCGCACCAGGCCGAAGCAGATCCCAAGTCTTAAGTTCTGCCCCCCTCTGACCCACACAAAAAGACCCCGAAGGGGGAGGCTCTCTGCAGCAACACAAACATTCATTGCATGTATCCATCACAGAGGGCATTTTTTGAGGACCCTTGATTTAGTGCAATATAAAAAATGCAAATCATTTTTCTGCGGACCACCAACATTTTCTCGCAGACCACCAGTGGTCCACGGACCGCCAGTTGGTGACTGCTGGTACAAAGGACTCACAAGTGCTCCGATCTCATATCAAACCATTCTATTGCTTTTTGCCATCACATTGTTTTTATATCCTTCTCTCTTTGATGAATGCAGGTCTTAGAACTTTTTGCATGAAAGCCACATCCTTCTTTAGCTAGCTATTGTTTGGCCAAGTTGTAAATATTAAGTTATTTTAATCTTCTTCCATAAATCACTGTCTACCAGATCCTTACTAAGCCTACACAGTCATACAGCACTTATGAAATTCCCATATTGATAAAAGAAGAACAGCTATATTTTTCTGATGATGGATGGTGGAATTAAGAACCCCAAACACATGGAATATGTTTCATTTTTGACTTCAGATTACTATTTTTTTTGCTCTTTCTCTTTTATGGATCTTTTGCTGTCAAGACCTGGATGTGTGAGAAAGATTAAAATGATGAAACCACCAAAAGTGCTGCCTTCTCTTATTATTTTTAGTGTCACTGTGGTACTATAGGGCTTATAGATGACACTGAGGCTGCTGTCCACCTTGATGAATGAATGTAGCTTGATGTACGTAGCCATCAAATGATGGATATGCATCCAGCCACAGGGCAGAAACACAACAGGAGTTTAAAACAGGAGTTCTGTGCTTGAAAAGGTGTAGCAATGATCTGTATGCTTCATTTTTTTTCTATTTAAACAAGAGGTCACCAATTAAACACCCCACCCCACAAAGAAAATATGAGAGCAGCCTAGCCAGTATCCTTTTTCCGACAGTGGCTCAATAGCCTCCTTTGATTCTGGTGGAAATAGCATTCCTGCTTGTTATTTTTCATGTGTGGTCAGGATCTAAGGAGAAAGAGCATTTTAAGCATTTCCCTTTGCAATTTTATGTTTTTACATCCACATGATTTTGGCTGTGGAGTCCTTAATAACAGTTTTGCAAGTGACTGAATCTTCCCATTTCCATCCTGGTTCTTCTATCCTTACTAGAACAAATACTAAATTGCTTAGTTTTCTCAGTTCGTGTTGCTGGGGCCCAAAGAGTAGCAGGGAGGATGGGGAAGGAAAGGAAATCCCAGCACAGGAAATCTAAATACCACGGGATGCTATAAACTGTTTTTGAACCAATGTATGATATCCAGAAGGGATGCAGTGGTTAAGACGCTGGGCTTGTCAATCAGAAAACTCAGCAGTTTGAATCCCTAGCACCGCATAACAGAGTGAGCCCCCATTACTTGTCCCAGCTTCTGCCAACCTAGCAGTTCGAAACCATGTAAAAATCCAAGTAGAAAAATAGGAACCACCTTTGGTGGGAAGATAACAGCGTTCCGTGCACCTTCGGCGTTTAGTCATGCCAGCCACATGACCATGGAGACGTCTTCAGACAGCGCTGGCTCTTCAGCTTTGAAACAGAGATTAGCACCGCCCCCTAGAGTCAGGAACGATTAGCACATATGTGCGAGGGGAACCTTTACCTTATGATATCCAGTGCACTTCAGTTTTCTTTCAGTCAGAGCAAAATCTGTGGTATGCCTTTAAAAAAATTCAAGCAGATTCATTCAGACTCTGAGTTTCCTTCCATTAACTTTCTTCCAAAATCAGATAAATATCCAGTCAATTATTTCCATTTTTGGTGTCCCGTTTTTCTTTCTTGCAGTGTCTACTCCACTTTGCCAGCCATCAGATTCCTGCCAAGAGCTTCCCAAACCTCCTCTTGCCCTAGAATATATGCTTTTAAAAAAAATTGCTACTAATGCTACCTTTGTCTTTTTCTCAAGAACAGTTGTTAGAACAAGTGTGTCAATCTGCATGCCATGCAGTTGCTATGTAATCTCATCATTATTTTCCTTCTGTAAGAGGTTATACAATAAATTGTGATATACTTGTAATATTTATGCCCTCAGTTTGACATATTTTCTCCTCATTGAAGCACAGCGATATGATTTGCTGTGTTGCACTTTGCATCTCTAGAAAAAAAATCCTTTCTTTTCCATATTGGTTAGATCACAAACTTTTTTTGGGTGTGTGTGTGTCACATGTGTTTGAAATAACTACACTTTGTAAGTTTGTATGTTCTGCTCTTCCAACTGAATTGGCAGCTGCATTTCAAAAAGTCAAGAGGTAAGAATCAACTAGTGGTGGGATTCAAATAATTTAACAACTGGTTCTCTGGCCTAATGACCAGCTGGGTAGGCGGGGCTTGGCAGTCATGTGACTGGGTGGGCATGGCCAATTCAACGCCAATTAGGTCGATGGGCGCTTCACCTTAGCTGTTACAATGTAATAAGGGTTAACCGGAAAGGCAATTTCTATAAACAGGGCTATAAAGATTAGGCTAGAAACAACACCAGAATGTTTCCTTCCTGCCTTCCTTTCAGGATTATCCCTGTAAAGTGGAAAAAAACCCAAAATGAGATTTCTTCCAACAACCGGTTTTCTGAACTGCTTAGAAAGTTAACAACCGGTTCTCCCAAATAGGTACGAACTGGCTGAATCCCACCACTGGATTCAACTGAAATCTCAAAAGGTGCTTTTTCTTCTTCAAAAGGCAATTGGGCTATTTTTTTCCTTGAGGAAGAAGAAGAAAACATTTCACTTCTCATTCAAGAACTTCGTCAGTTCTGATGGTGAAGGGATGGAAAGACAGGTTCTGATAGGATGGTGGAAGGGGTATGGAAGGATTGTATTTCTTTGCTGTCACTTGGTTGTTAGCACTCTCTGAGGGGTGTTGAGGCCACAGGGGGATTTATCTGTACACTCAGGGCCATCTGAATTAGGGTGCAACTGGTTGTGAAATCTTATTGGAACTGCTGCAAAAGCCAAGTTGTAAATTTGGAGATAGGTGGTGCCTTATTCCTCCCCCCCCTTGTTGAGTCCACCTATGTTAGAATGTTCAATTCTAACATAGGTGGACTCTATTAACCCTCTTTCAAACCAATCATCTTCTCTTTTTGAAATTTGCTGCCTTCAAAAAAGTGATCTTTGTCTTTGAAATGCAGATGGGCTGCTAAATCTGATGGATTTGATCTCCTATGTTGTGCCACGTGCTTGTTAAGTGATTGCTTTGTTTCACCAATCAGTTGGAATTTCACCACTCACAAATTTGCCATGTTAGAAAATAGAGAATAATCATATACTTTCAACTCTCCTTAATATGGTAGAACATAGGTCAGTTGCTATTTCTTCGGGTTTTTTTCCCCATCCATCTTTTCTCATTTCTTCCTTTCTCTTTACTGTAATGAAGATTCCTACTGTAGCCTGCTACAACGTTTAGTAGAAGATAGGGATGGAGAGCATGTAAAGATTTCTTTGGATTTCAAAGAATATCCAAGCAAATTGACCTGATCTGCATAGATCAGATGTAGTTTACGTGTAGGATGGAATGCATTTTATGATCATCTTCTTGGTTCAGAAGAATAAACCAAAACGATTTTAAAATAAAAGTTCAAATCTTCTCCAAGTCCTATATGGCTCCCGATGAGTACATAAATAAGACCATGCAGTTTTCTTGGCAATAATATGTGATTTGCCACAGCCTTCCTCCAAGATGATAATGATGTTGAATTCTATTGATTTATTCGTCTAACCTACTGCCCTGGGATTTTCTGGAGCTTTCCTAACCAGGTAATCTCTAACCCTTTCATTCTCTCCTCCTCTCTCCCTTTCTTTTTCTATTATTGTTGGTGTATATTTCAAAACTCAGTTTATGTTTCCTTGGGATGGTATTTCCATCAACCCAAATATAATTTAGTATCATTTCTTATTCCCTTACCTTCGCTAGTCTACCCTGGTTATTTCCCCCTTTATATCTCGCTCTTGAATATATACTTACCGGTATATATTTAATATTTTCTTTTCTGTTTTCCCCTTCTTCCCTGCCTTTTTCCATTTAATAGTCCGTCATCTTAGTACTTTATCTTCTCCCTACTTTCTTTTCTAGCTTGCTTTCTCTAGCCAGTCATAAAATCCTTCCCCACGTCTTGAAATACTCTGATTCCTCTTTATCCCTTATTTTCATTGTCAACCTATTCTCTGCACAATCTAATACCTTTTTTATTATTTCTTCGTCTGTTGGTAGCTTATTTAATTTCCAATTTTGGGCAAATACAATTCTTGCTGCTGTAGTTATATGTATAATCAAATAGGTATCCTCTTTCTTGAATTTCTCTGGGATAATACCTAGTAAAAGTATCTCAGGTCTAAATTCTATTTCTTGTTGTAACATTTTCTTTAACCATACTCTTATTTTAGACCAATATTTCCTTGCTTCTGCACATGTCCACCACATGTGGTAGTATGAACCTATTGCTTGTTGACATTTCCAACATTTCACTGACTTGTCTTTAAACATCTTAGCTAGTTTTCCTGGTGACATGTGCCATCTGTAAAACATTTTGTAGTTTTCTTTGTAAGCTGTTGACATGATTAATTTATAATTCCTTTCCCATAGATGTTGCCACTTTTCTAGTTCAATTGTATGGCCAAAATTCTTTGCCCATGTTAACATTGTATCTTTTAACACTTCCTTCTTATAGCATAGTTCTTAATAGGTAGCTATATAGTTCCTTGATTATTCTTTCTTCCGTTCCCATAAGTATCTTATCCAACTCCGAACTTCCTAAGTTAAAACCAGACTCCCTTTTATCTTTTTCATATCTTGATTGTATTAGCAATTGTGAAAACCAACTTACATCAATCCCTTGTTTTTCTAATTCTTGTTTTTGTTTTAGTTCCCCCCTTTCTGTTAAGATATCTTTGTATCTAATAATATTTCTCATACTAATAATATTTGGATGTGTCAATTGAAAGCCACATTGTTATTTCTAAATAATGTTTCCCTTTCACTCTTTCCCATATTGTTCATAATCCATTTCTTACGTAATGTCTTTGAAAATTTCTCATTTTTTCCTTTCTCTTTACTGTAATGAAGATTCCTACTGTAGCCTGCTACAACATTTAGTAGAAGATAGGGATGGAGAGCATGTAAAGATTTCTTTGGATTTCAAAGAATATCCAAGCAAACTGACCTGATCTGCATAGATCAGATGTAGTTTACGTGTAGGATCGAATGCATTTTACCTCTCAGATTTCATTCCACTGAATTTTATAGTCATCATCTTGGTTCAGAAAAATAAACCAAAATGATTTTAAAATAAAAATTCAAATCTTCTCCAAGTCCTATATGGCTCCAGATGAGTACATAAATAAGACCATGGAGTTTTCTTGGCAATAATATCGTGTGATTTGCCACAGCCTTCTTCCAAGATGATAATGATGTTGAATTCTATTGATTTATTCATCTAACCTACTGCCCTGGGATTTTCTGGAGCTTTCCTAACCAAGTAATCTTTAACCCTGTTTAGCTTTTTCAAGATTAGCTAAGGTCCTTGGAAGTTGTATGCAATTTCTAGCTGCCAAATGTAATAATGGCTCAACTTTGAGTCTGTCTTTCTTAGATTAAACGAAGTAAAAAAATTACCTCTGGCTACTTTCAAGTTCAAAGCTGCTATGCGTTGAAAACTGCTCTGTTCCTTCAGATTTTTAAAGCCTTTTGCTTTAGCTTCTGGAAAGAGTACTGTATATTTGATATCCCTCCTTAGCAGATACTTGCATTGGTCAGAGCAGGGAGAAGAGAAAAATACAGGTAGTCCCCAAGTTATAATCATTTGCTTAAAGTCTGTTTGAAGTTATAATGGTGCTGTGACTTATGACCATCAGAGCATCTCTGTGGCCACAGCATCAGAATTTGGGCACTTGGTAACCAGCATGTATTTTCAATAGTGTCCTGGAGTTATGTGGTTGCCACTGGCGACTTTCCCAGAGGGCTTCTGACGATCAAACTCAATGGGAAAAACCGGGTTTGCATCCTGTGGAAAAACAGTCATAAAATTGGGCATGACTCACTTAATGACTGCATCACTAGCAATATTAAGGTCTGGTCTGAATCGTGGTGAGGATTATCTATATGCCCTCAATCATGTCTGGCTCTGGTTTAACCCCTACTGGTCTCAGATCCATTTAGGCAGTAAAATATTATACAGCGATAGGGAAGATATACTTCTTTCAACAGAAAAAAACCCCCCAGATTTCTTCCATCTTGAAGAACGGCTTTGAAGACTGTACTCCAAATGCAAGAAATATGAGAGGCAAGGTCTTTCAGACTCATTCTGTCATGTCTGAATGAAGGAGAGATGACAAATGCTGCTGCTTAGCTGTACTTCAAAATTCAATGGGAATTCTAAAAGGAGCTGGAATGATACCCTTTGATTCATGTCAAAAGGCTCTTTGATTCTGTAAGTGGTCTATTTAAAAAAAAATATTTTGGCAAATGCTTATTTTACTGCTAGGAATACCTTGCAAAATGATGACAGGTTCCCAAGGGTAGTTATTTAGGAGTAACTATCCACCTAGGCAGAGATCGCCTGTCTTCTGATCCCAAAGATGAAATATCTAAGGCAGGGGTGTCCAAACTTGGGAACTTTAAGACTTGTGGACTTCAAGTCCACAAATCTTAAAGTTCCCAAGTTTGGACACCCCTGATGTAAGGGAACCATTGGACAGCCTGGCCCTTCCCCCACGCCCTTGGCTTCAAGAGCTGCAAATTCAATACGAAACATCTCTTCGGCATCTTGCTCTGTTAAGCGCCTTTTCTTTCCTTCTTTAAACCTAGAAAGAAAGCCACCAAGATCTTGGGACAAAGAGAAATGCATCAGTTGATTTGAGTACCTGAACAATTGTCTGTGGCGGAGAGAAAGAGTAGAAAGAGCTTGCAGAAGTGCAGTTAAATCTGTGGCAAAGAGAACCTTAAGGAGATACAATGAATACACACAAACAACTTCAACCAAGGGAACTAACAGATCCTCCCCAACCTGGGGCTTGCTAGAGGTTTTGATTTTAACTACCATCTTCATCAACTGGTATCCACATTTATAAAGATAAAGGTTCCCCTTGCACATATGTGGTAGTCGTTCTCGACTCTAGGGGGCAGTGCTTATCTCTGTTTCTAAGCCGAAGAGCCAGCGCTGTCCAAAGACGTCTCCGTGGTCATGTGGCCGGCATGACTAATTGCCAAAAGTGCACGGAATGTTGTTACCTTCCCACCAAAGGTGGTTCCTATTTTTCTATTTGCATTTTTTTACATGCTTTCGAACTGCTAGGTTGGCAGAAGCTGGGACAAGTAACGGGAGCTCACTCTGTAATGCGGCACTAGGGATTCGAACTGCTGAACTGCCTTCTGATGCACAATCTCAGCGTCATAGCCACTGAGCCACCGCGTCCCACTTGGTATCCACATTAGGACTTTATTCAAGGTGAGCAAGAAAAAACACCATCTCCGCACCACTCAAGCTTTTAGTCTCTCATTCTTGTCATTTTAAATTGTTTTTACATTAATAAACTATTGTTATATTTTTACTGCATTGTAAGCTGCCAAGAGTCATTTCGGATAGTGAGATGGGTAACATATAAATTTATTAAACAAATACATGATTGGTAGTCTACGGATAGTCCCCGACTTAACAATCATTTGCTTAGTGACCGGTCCAAGTTACAGTGGCCCTAAAAAGTGACACAGTGACCATTTTTCAACCGGTTCTGTGCCCTGTTGCTGGGTGGCCACCACCATGGTGGGCATGCCCTACTCAGCCTCCTGCACCATGGCGTGTGTGTGTGTTTTTCACCATCCCCAGGCTCTGGAGGTTTTCCTCGAGTCTCCGGGAGGGTGAAAATGGCCTCCCTTGGGCTCCGGAGGCCGGAAACGAGCTTGTTTCAGGGCTTCTGGGAGGCCCCTTTTTCACCCTCCCAGAGCCTCCTGCACTTATCTGGCATACAAAATGGGCTGCGTGGAGACTCCTGGGAGGGGAGGGCAGGGGCAGGGTGGGGCTAGTCCTTCCAACTACCGGCTTGGTGAACCAGATGTAAAATTAGCAACCGGTCCAAACCGGCTGAATCCCACCCCTGATTCCCATGATCAAAATTAGGAATGTATCTACGATGGTTGCATTGTCCCGGGGGGTCATGTAACCCCGTTGCGACCTTCTGACAAGCAAAGCCAATGGGGACACCAGATTCATTGAACAACTGTAATACTAAAACAACTGCAGTGATTCGCTTAACAACTGTCGTGAGAAAGGTCGTAAAACAGGTCAAAACCCGCTTAATGACTGTTTCATTTAGCAAAAGGAATTTTGGGCTCCATTGTGGACGTAAGTCGAGGACTACCTGTACTCAAAAACATGAGGGTACTATGTTGGGAGAGATTTAACTTCCAGGAATCAGGATCAGAGGCACAAATTGTTGTGTCAACTGCCCAGAGGTCACTTAACTGCTTAACTCGAGTGCCGTTCTTGTGCAGACAGAGAGGCAGAACCTGTTCAGCAGGCACTACTTCCACCAATGTGTACAACTGCCTGCTTCGGCACCCTTCCTTTGGCCATTAAATTCTCGGCTTCCAAGAGGCAGAAGCAGCTGAGGCACTCTGTCCTTTAGCCCCTCCACCATCCTAGTCTTTTGGTATTGAAGCATATGCTGTTCTAAGACCCCGTGGGAGCCTGCTCTCCCCATCTGCTGCAGCAGCCAAAAACCAGGGGAATCTGCCAAGTTCCCAGTTGCCTCCAGTCGCCTCTTGGCTGCCTCTTTTCTAACCTTCCGCAGCATCCAGCCACACGTCTCTCTCTCTCTCTCTCTCTCTCTCTCTCTTTTTAGCCGACATGAATTTTTATTTCATTTTTCACATCTGAGCATTACAGAAATGAAATCATTACAAATGCCTCGTAAGGTTTTGCTCCAGAGGAAGAGGGGAAAAAAAAAACACAGAATCCAAGGAAAGTGATCAAGCAAAACCCAGGAAAACCCAAAAAAGAAAGAAAAGAAAAAGTTGGCAAGAGAGTGAAAAGATGGGTGAGGAAAGGGGCAAAGAAAGAAGTGCGTGGGGATTTAGAAAGGCTCCTTAACCAGGACCTCTTGAGATGTGTACTGCTTAAAAAAAAAAGTATAGGTCAGAAAGCTGGGGGGCGGTTGGGGAATCAATGGTATAGATATAAAAAAAGAGGGAGCAAGTTTGGGGCAAGAAGAGTGGCACAAACCGACATCTAGTTTATGGCAAACTCCTGATCCTTTGGCCACGCAAAAGCGAAAGTCAGTGGATTCTGTAGAAATTCTTCATAGAAAGGAACGTCCGCGATTTTGTCTGTCTTATGGCCCGTAATCAACATCCAATTATCAGGTTATAGGTTTCCTCACAGAGGAAAAAAAAACCCATGAAGGTGCTTGTTTCACAGTTTTTTTTATACTCCCCAATATAATACTGTCCGGAATTGGACGAATGCCCCCAAAATACCTTTCCGGGAATATGTGCATTCCTTTACTGGAAAGGAGGGAAAAAAAGAAGAAGCAAGCAACCCCTCGGGATCCCTTCACAGAACCCAGAAGGGCGAAGTTGCTCCTACTGCATGCTTGTCTTCAGGGCAAAGTCTGTGTGATTCACGGGCAACGGGTGAGCTTCAGTGTTGAACACCCAGTCCTTGAGGGAGAGCACATCATCTTCAGAGAACAGAAGATAGAGATACCTAGAACCAGGAGAAGAAGAAAGAAAGCTTGCTGGGTGAAATGGTCAGATATAATTTGTTTATGGCCTACTAGCTGGAAACCCATGCTTCGCTACGAAATTACGTGATTGGGTTGGATATTGATACATTGACACTTAAAGCTTGAAAATTAATGTAGAATGCGTAACTCCTTAGCATCGGAGTGTGTTAGTATAAGGCAACTGGCGGTTGGAACAGAGTTCTTTTCAGGTGGGGAGGGGGAGTAGAATGTCTAAACTCCCAGCCCACAGGCGGGATGAGTCGTGCGCTGGCCACGCCCACTCCCGGTTTAGCGAAGGGATAGCATCAGAGTGTGTTAATATAAGGCAATTGGTGGTTAGAACAGAGTTCTTTTCTAGTGGGGAGGGGGAGTACAACATCTAACTCCTAAGCATCAGAGTGTGTTAATATAAGGCAATCGGTAGTTGGAACAGAGTTATTTTCTAGTGGGGAGGGGAAGTACAACATCTAACTCCTAAGCATCAGAGTGTGTTAATATAAAATTGTATAAGAAATACTAATGTTTGGATGGTCATTTCAAAAAATCCTTTCTTAGCAAGCACTTAGATGCCAAGAGGAGCTTGCGTGCCAAATTTCAAGTTTGTAGGATTTACAGTTCTGGAGATTTCATGATGAGTGAGTGGTATTTGGCTTTTATATGTATAGATGTTAGGCTTGCTACCTTGGTTGGTTTGGGATTAGACTAGGAAGGGGGAACGATGGCCATTTTATGACTTGTGGACTTGAAGTCCATAAGTCATCAAATGGCCATCGTTCCCCACCCTTGGATTAGACATGCAACAGAGCCTGGACCAGCAGTGTGCCAAATCTTCAAGGTGAACTGTTTAGTATTCAAACAGTCGAAACAGGCCTGTTTCAAACTGGCTGTATTTCAACCTCTGAACCCTTTCAAAATGGCTGAAATAGCCCACTTCAAATGGAGAACCATTGCCTGGCATCCAAAACTGTCCTTTGCTGACACCAGAAGCGAAATGACAAGGCTTTAAGGAATTGGTTGTAGATAGGAGATGGGGCATTGGAAGAATGGATCATTTGTTGTACAGGTAGTCTTCAACTTAGCACCATTTGTTGAACAACTTTTCAAAGTTATGATGGCACTGGAAAAAAGTGATTCGTGGTTGCACTTGCGACCATCACAGTGTCCCAGGGGGAACACGATTAAAATTCGAGGGCTTGGCAACTAGTGTGTATTCATGATTGTTCCAGCACCCTGGGGTCACGCAATTACCAACTGTGACCTCCTCATCCGGCTTCCAACAAACAAAATCACATGGGGGAAATTGGATTTGCTTATTTATGTGTTTCACTTAACAACCATGACAAAGAAGGCTGTAAAACTGGGTGTGGCTCACTTAACAACCACCATGCTTAACAAGGGAAAATCCAGTCCCAGTTGTGGTCATAAGTCAAGAACTGCCTTTATTTTAAAAGATAATCTGATAAGTTCCTAAAATTGTTGTGGTGAAGGGGGAAGTAATTTCTTTATATATTTCTTTTTTTCTTTGCTACATTCTTTTTTTTCTTTTCTTCTTTTCTGTACCATCTATTTCCCTTTTTAAGTTGCTATTCGTTGTTGTTTTTTTAATTGCGGCAATTGTAAATTCTACTTACATTTCTATATAAAAAAAGAGAGAATTCTGAAGTCAGGCTAACTGTTTGAGTTGTTTTTCCAGCAAGGCCAGTGGCATTTTGGCCATTTGTCAGAACTTGGTCAGGGGAATGCAACACTACCGCCACAATAAAGTGCATTTCCTTCTAAAGATGTTTCTAACTCTGGTGTTCGGGGACCGTGAATTCCCCCACGACTTGCTTCATGAAAAACATCCTCCTTCCCAAACTTCTTTTGACGGTCAAAGATTGAAAAGGCCCGGGACTTACTTTAACGTCTCTGCCAGAAAAAAGCTCTGCTGCATGTTGTCATGGCTTGGGGTGGTTGTGTACACATCGCGGATCCCAGAGAAACCAGCTTCGACTCGGCAAAATTTCTCCAGTGCCTGATTTGGAAAGCAAGGAAGAGAAGAAAGTCAGCTCGGTTCCAAGAATGGCAAAGCAGTGCTCCTTCATCATCATGGGTGGAGGGAGGCAGTGGTAGTGACCCTACTAGGTGCTGGCTACTGAGGTGGAGGCTTCTGAGGGGTTATCCAGCAGCTGGAATTAATGGTGGCTCTGCTTGGCCTCATGAACCCTCTGTTCTGACTGAGGCTTCCCAAGAGCATGAAGCCAACTCCTTGTCCCGACAAAAAAAACCTTTTATTAATTGACTGCGAATTCTGCTCATTCACATCCAGCAAAGCCTTTCGAGGGAGGATTGACAGTCACAGACCTTATCTGGCTCTGAGAGCTGACAGGCCGATATCTGCAAAACTTGGCAAGGAGTCTCGGAGAATCACGGACCAATTAAGCGAACTAGTTGTCTTCTGCAAACTCCACTCCCCTTTCGCTCCTCTTTTATTTCCTCTGGGAGGTGCCATTCATCATCTGGCCTTACTCCCAAGCTGACTCCTGTTCTTTAGTTGTTCTCTTCGTCTGGCAACTCTGCGCATGCGCACACTGGGAACAGGCTCCAGCTGTTTGTTTGCCTCACTAATGTCTGACTCTGAAGGCAGCTGATAACTGGCATACGGCCCTGGCCCCCTCTCTACCTCCAACACAGAGCCCTCCTCAGACCCTTCCCTAGACTCCAGGACTGGCCCATGTTCCTCCCCAACCTCCTCACTGTCTGAATCTGCTGCCAGCTCTGCTGGTGGGCCACAACACCCTCAGATGTTGACGGAGATTCTCACTCATCAAGGTCGCGGTTGTCCCAAAGGTGTTTTTTTTCAAAAGGCACCTGAACTTTCCTCCCTCTTAATGTTAAGGTCTTAAAACATTAAGATTGAACAATCCTCTCTCAATAGAGGGGGGGGGGGGAGATATGACATCACCTATCTCCTGTTTACAACACAGTCCTTTTAACAGTTCCGAGAAGGTTCCACATCCATTTGCACTATTCAGGTGACTCTGAGGGCACAGATAAAACTTCAAGGTAGCATCAATGACTCTCTAAAAGGATGCAAATGACCAGCTGTCTGCAAGGAGTATAAATCCTTCCATTCCTCACCATCCAGTCAGAATTGAAGAAGCTTCTTGGATGAAAAACAAAACGCCTTCAAGGAGAAAGTCCAGTTGCCTTTTGCAAAAACACCTTTGGGAGCCCTCAGATGGCTGGGCTTCCAGCTGCCCTTTTCTATCCTCCTGCACTGGTCCAGATGGCCTGCATAGTCTTCCTCCTCTTCACATCTTCCCATGACTGTTACATGAGGCCAACTGGGTGGCCCAGTGTTGCCCAGGGACTGGAGCACATTCTCCTGGCCTGCTGCCCTACCCTAGCTTCACTTCCAAGTTAATTTGCTTCCAAAAGAGAAAGGAGAGCCAGCCTTCCTTCCATAAATTTCCCTACAGCAATCCTTATTGTAGGATAGAACAGACTGAAGTTAAGATCAGGCCAAGTCACCCTTTGATGGCTAAAGGAATCTTTAAAAAAATATTTTTATTGTTTTTGCATTTAAAATAGTGCAGCGCAGTGAAGCTGTTACGGCCATAAAAATACAGTATATACACATAATCTTATCCATTCACTGTCAGTCTATTTAATATATTATCTATCCTATCCAATCACATTATTTACAATTTGTTCCAGTCTTGTCACCTTGTCTTATACCAATAATAAAATCTGTTCCAAACTTCATAATATTCCGACTCCCCTTTATTTTTTAATTCTAGGGTGAGCCTCTCTGCTTCTGCACAAGCCAAGATTTTTCTAATTATGTCTAATTCTGATGGGATACCGTTTCCCCCCCAATACTGCACATAGGTTATTCGTGCCGCAGTCAATACATGGATAGCTAAATAAAGCACATCCTTCTTATACCCCTCTGGTATTATGCCTAGGAGGAAAATTTGATCTCCCATCATTTGTTCTAGCCATAATTGTACCATTCTCCAAAATCTTTTGGCCTCATTGCATGTCCACCACATATAGGAAAAGGTGCCTGGTGTTTTTTGTTTTTTTTTGTACTTCCAATAATTTGGGACCAAATATTTAAACATTTTGGAGAGCCGTATCTGGGGGAAGATGCCATCTGTAGAACATCTTGTACAAATTTTCCTTAGAAGCCATGGCTAATTTCCGATTGAGTGTCCAAAGTCTTTCCCATTTAGCCAATTCAACATTATAACCATTTTGTTTTTCACCCAGGCAACCATAGTTTCTAAAGGAAACTTTGTTTTGATTCCTTGCAAGGATGGGATGGCAGGCATTCCTTGTGTTTTGCGGGGGATCTTAGGTAAGAGCCCCAGGAAATCTTTCTGAAGTTTTTCTGAAATTGTGGGTCCTCAAATCTTCATTTTATGTTACACGAAAGCCCATGAAGGATCATCGACTTGGGTGCTGCTGGGATCAAGGTCCTTGTGCTAGGGAAGCTTTTAGTTAAATCCAGCAGGGCTTCTCTTAGAATCCATAAAAAGGTTAGACATTGTGGCTGCCATGTGTCACAAACTGAAGGGTACTATTCAGGAGCGCAGCATAGAAGATAGAAGGCTCTGAGCCAGCAGTAGACATTTATTTATTGATTTGATTTGATCTTGGGGCTGCCCGGCTCCAAATGACTCTTTGCCTTTTTTGTGCATCCCAAAACAGATTGTCATAATTTAGCTGGTTGTCCACTAAGGCTCCAAGATCCCTCTCACAGTCACTGCTATTAAGCCTGGTCTCACCCACTTTGTATGTATACTTTTGGTTTTCCTTACCTAAGTGTACGACTTTACTTTTCTCTACGCTGAATTTCATTTTGTTAGATAGGGCCCCGTGTTCAAATCTGCCAAGATCCATCTGGATCTTGAACCTATCATCTAGGGCCGTGATGGCGAACCTATGGCACGCGTGCCACAGGCGGCACGCGGAGCCATTTCTGAGGGCACGCGAGGCATTGCCCTGTCAGCTCCAGTGCGCATGCACCCACTGGCCAGCTGATTTTCGATAGTTTTTTTTAATCTCCGGAGGATTCCCTGAAGCCTCCAAAGGGCGAAAAACAGCCCAATGCAAAGAGAGCTGCCGGAACGGGGAAAGACAAGCGGCAAGGAAAGAGGCTTCTTTCACTCGTGCTGGCTGCTCTGTTCCCCCCTCCCCCCTGCTACTAAAAAGGATCCTGCCCGATCGCTTGAATCCACAGGGAAATGAGAGAGCTGCCAGCACGAGTGAAAGAAGCCTCTTTTCTTGCCGCTTGTCTTTCCCCCCCGTGCTGGCTGCTCCATTCCCCCCTCCCCCCTGCTACTAAAAAGGATCCTGCCCGATCGCTTGAATCCACAGCGAAATAAGGAGAGCTGCCAGCAGGGGGGAAAGACAAGCAGTAAGGAAAGAAGAAAAGAGGTTTCTTTTACTCAAACTGGCTGCTGTTGCCCTTTTCTCCATTTCAGTGATATGGCATTGAGGTTGCCCCACCCACCATCGCCCAGGTCCTTGCTTCTCCCAAACATTTCTTTGCCTACCTGATTTCCAGCTCCATCGCGTTTCTTGCCATCGTGTGCAGAGAAACAAAGTTTGTGGGACTAAAAGAAAACTTCAATCAATTACAACTTGGGGAGGGGGGAGAGATCTCGCAAAGTTGGAATTGATTGATTGAAAGGAGGTTTTTTTAGTCCCACAAACTTTGTTTTCCTGTCCAAAACAGCAAGAAACACAATGGAAAAATGCTACGGAGGGGAAATTAAATAGGCAAAGAAATGCTTGGGAGAAGCGAGGACCTGGGCGATGGGGGGTGGGGCAGGCTCCATGGAGTGGTGCTGAAATGGAGAAAAGGGCAACAGAGCAGCCACCTTGAGGGGGAAAAAGCTGCTTTTCCTTATTTCCTTGCTACTTGTCTTTCCCTCATGCAGATTGGTCTCTTCCTCACTTCCCTTTGGACTGCAGTGACCAGGCAGGAGCCTCTGTGCTAGCACGGGGGAGGAGGGGAAACAGAGCAGCCACCTTGAGGGAAAAAAGCTGCTTTTCCTTATTTCCTTGCTGCTTGTCTTTCCCTCATGCAGATTGCTCTCTTCCTCATTTCTCTTTGGATTGCAGCAACCAGGCAGGATCCTCTATGCTAGCACAGGGGAGGGGGGGGGGGAAACAGAGCAGCCACCTTGAGGGGAAAAAGCTGCTTTTTCTTCTTTTCTTGCTGCTTTTCTTTCCCCTGTGCCAGCAGCTCTCTTCATCATTTGTCTATTGACTGTAGTGCCCAGGATCCTCTTTAATAGGGGAGAATTTAGCAACTGGACTCACACCTGCCATTGTAAAAAGGGCCCAATCTTTAGCATGGCTGGCTGGGGAATTCTGGGAGTTGAAGTCCACAAGTCTTAAAGTTCCCAAGTTTGGACACCCCTGACTTAGACCCATTAAGGATTACTCGTTGAGTACGGTTTGTCAGCCGGTTGCGAATCCATCTAGTGTTGAAGTTATCCCATTTTTTCTAGCTTACAAAGTAGATGATTGTGGTTTACTTTGTCAAATGCCTTTTACTGAAGTCTAAGTATATTATGTCCACAGTATTTTGCTGGTCTACTAACGTAGTCACTATGTTGAAGAATGAAATAAGATCGGTTTGGCATGATCTGTTTTTAACAAATTTGTTTTAAAAACAAATCACAAGGTCTAAGTAATTTACTAAAACATGGATGTCGGGACCAGATGTCCAGTTAATACCCTTGGGACTGCCTAACAACGCAGCCCCCTTGGCAGAACTGAGATTCTCACAACTTGAGATGGAAACAAATGTGATCTCCGACAACACCTTCAAACCAACGTTTAGACATTAGTCAAAGGAATCAGGCTCAGAACACTTTTTCTGACTTACTTGGACAGCTTCCCAACCCCACTCTCTGTACTTGGGGTCATGTGTCAATCTCCACAAGTAGAAGTAGCTTTCTACAACCTCGGGGCGCAGGATGTAATAACGATCACTGAGTCGTGTGGCCATCGCTTCTGCTCCAGAATCAAAACGAAATGCTTCAGGGCCCAGGTTGGTATCTAGCCACAAAAACAACAACAAAACCAAAACACAAAAGCAACAAATGGTCAGAGGATGCTTTGATAGCTGCAGGGTCAGCTAAAATTTGCGGTGAATGTGCGAATTCACTAAACAAGCACTATATTAGGAATAATTTCCCTGTGAAGTAGAAACAATTTTTTTCAGATCTCTTGGAAGTGAAAAAATGAATTGATCCTAAGCCTTAAGTGCCTGCGAAATTTCCATGATAAAGATCTGACCTGGAGAAGCAAACACCATCACATTCAAGCTCAACTGAAGGAAGTAGACAGATCCTCAGTTTAGATATTAAAAGAGGGAAAAAAGATAACCAACCTAGATGTGATAGATTCTCCAGGAGGTGTTTAAAAGGGGTCTGGGTTAGAGTCCTTGCACTGCCTAGCCACCCCCAGAAACCATGAAGCCTTATCTGACTGTTCCCAAGGGAATGCAGTCAGTCTGGCAAGATTCTTGTAACATGGGCGACTAACAATAAAGCATCTGCTTGAGACTATTTAGGAGTGGTCCTGGTTGGCTTAAACCCGACGCTAGATCAAATACAGTTCTTTGGTCAAGACTGACAATTGATACCTTTCAGCTGGAGGTGCTTTCCAGCTCTGGCAGAACATGGAGACTAACAATAAATTATAATCAGTGGCGGGATTCAAATAATTTTAACAGCCGGTTCTCTGCCCTAATGATTTATTCCAACAACCAGTTCACCAAACTGCTGAGAAAGGTTGTCACGAAGTGATGCGAACTGGTTGAATCTCATCACTGGAATACAAGAGTGCATTTGTGACTTCAGCTGGGCAACTGGAAACAGATTTCCAATAGCAGCACTTGAGGATGAGGTGAGGACTGGGAAGTGTGGCTTCACTAATGGATGTTACCTGTGTACAATACCGTTTCCCTGAATAAGATGCCCAACACGGGATGTTTTTAAGAAGAATGTTGGATATCCATTTGTCTGAAGTGGTATAGGATTTCCTGCCTAAGTAGAGGGTTGGACTAGAAGATCTTCAGGGTACCTTGCAACTCTTGTTATTCTAAATTCTAAAACCTCTCCGGATAATAAGCCCAATCAGGCTTTTGAACACATGGACTAAAATAAGCCCTCCCTGAAGATATTGCAACACAGCAGCAGCCATGAGGTGACCATGCTCGCTGCCTCCTGCACCTCAAAAGTAATAAGACCTCCCCGAAAATAAGACCAAGCGCTTGTTTTGGGAGTCAAATAAATTAAGACCCTGTCTTATTTTCAGGGAAACATGGTATTAACTGGTGAGTGCGCAGAACCTTGTTTCAAAAATGGGCTTGGATTTTTAGATTTTTACCTGAGCGAATGTAAGATTCGTGACAAGTGTGTGTGATTTCCCCAGCTAGATCCACATAGTGCTGTTTCTGTTCTTCCGGGGCGTGTTCGGCTCCAAGGGCGATCATGCCACCAGAAAAGCAAGCCAAATGCCCCATTTTATGGTCCAAGATGCCTCCTCGCCATTCGGCAATGTAGGTTAGCCCACCGGGCGATTTTTTGACAAGGTGCTTTTCTATGGCCTAAATTTCACAGCATTTGGAAAAAGAGAGAAAGCGAGTTATTTGTGTGGCATTAACAAAAATGAAGCATTTTATAAATAAAATGTACACTGGTAGTGTCAAAAACTATGCATGCAAATCAGTGGTGGGTTTCAAAACTTTTTAGAACCTCTTCTGTAGGTGTGGCCTGCTTTGTGGGAGTGGCTTGCCAGCCATGTGACTAGGTGGGAGTGGCTTGCCGGTCCTGTGACTGAGTAGGAGTGGCTTGGCAGTCATGTGACTGGGTAGGCGTGGCCAACTTGTAAAATGTGGTGAAATTCACTTAACAACGCTCTTGCTTAGCAACTAAAATGTTGGCTCAGAAACTCTGGCATTTGAAGCACGCAACTCTTAAAGCTGTCAAGTTACAAGACCTTTGCACCCCTAACCCTTTAGAAAAAAAACCCCAGGGGTGTTTAAACTTGACAGCTTTAAGACTTGTGGACTTCAACTCCCAGAATTCCTTCTCCAGTCATGTTGGCTCAGGAACTCTGGCATTGAAGTGTGCAAGTCTTAAAGCTGTCAAGTTACAAGACCCTTGCACCCTAACCCTTTAGAAAAAAACCCCCAGGGGTGTTCAAACTTGACAGCTTTAAGACTTGTGGACTTCAACTCCCAGAATTCCTCCTCTGGCTCTTCATCTTGATGATGTGCGGACGGGTGGGGGGGGCGGGGGAGCTGGAACCGGTTCTAAACGGCACTGTAGATTTGTGGAACCTCTTCTATAGAAGAGGCTAGAACTGGCAGGAACCCATCTCTGGTGCAAATGGTCCAATGGTTCACCCGATATATGAGAAGAGATGGCCATTGTAGTGGTCATCTAGTCACTGCTTCAAAAAGCTTTGCATCTCAACGCTGTTATTTATTTATTTTATTTATTTATTTATTTATTAGATTTTTAGACCGCCCCTTTCCCAGAAAGGGACTCGGGGCGGTGTACAGTCAATACAAATAAAACCAGTCATAATAATAAAATACATTTAAGATACATTTGGAGGGGGAGATAGGCTGTACTACCCTAAACAGGGCGGCAGGGCGGTTATCCGCGGACGCAATAAGAGCAGCACAATGTCTACGTTTGGCCGCTCTTATTGCCACAAGGTAAGTCCGCAAATAGGCTCTTACCTGTGTTCGGTCAGATTCGGAGCGTGAGGACCTCCACCTGCTCTCTAGACGTCTCCTGTGGCGCTTCATCACCCTAAGCTCCTCAGTAAACCAAGGAGCCCGGGTGGGTCGATGCCGCAGGAGAGGTCGCAAAGGCGCAACCCGGTCCAAGGCCCCAGTCGTCGCCCTATTCCAGGCAGTCACTAGGTCCTCGGAGCGGCTGTACTAATCCTGTAAATTGTAATATGGAAACAAACAGGATACAAACATAAATTGTATCCAGAAACCAATCAGCAACCAATATAGGGCATGAAGAATCAGTGCTATATAGTTCCAGTAGCAAAAAGCAGTGAATATGCAGGTGGCCGTATAGTGGACTAGTTGCAGTTTTTAAGTATAGTTAGTTTTCACTTAATATCCACAATTGTGCCTGGAAACTTTGTTATGTATGACGCCATGTCATGTGATTGTGCCCCTAAGCGACAAGAGTTTCACCAGTTCTTGTTGCAATCGTTAAATGAGGCTGCAGAGCTGTTATGTGAAGCTCTTGTGTGACTATAATTTGCTATTTCCTGCTAGTTTCCTCATTGACTTTGGTGATCAAGATCCAAGGAAGAGTCCAAAGGGTGATTGAAGCCACCCATTGGAGGCAGCGAGCATGCTTAGAGTAGAGAAAAATGGAGTAACACAATAGCTGTATATGAAGGATTTTTAGTATATATACACACACAACTAGTTGATAACCCAGTGTTGTCCGGGTATTTATTTATAGGGGGGAAATATCTGGACCAAATCTAATTTCTAATGTTGGATTTTCCCACTTACCAGAGGGAGCCCCCTTCTGGAGTACTTTGAAACCATTACCATGGCAACTCCACTGCACTATACAGTAGAAGCCATTTTACGGCAGTACGGTAGAAGCCATTTTATGGCACAACAGGCTGTATCTTAACAGAACACCCCCCCCCAAGGGGTGTTGGGGGTGTCTTACCCCCACAGTATTTGTTTCCAGAGAGTAAGTCATCTGTGCATCACGTTTGGTTGAAATTGTTCGAGGCGTTCCAGAGTTATGCTGGAGCACACATACACACAGCTGCTTTTATGTACATAGATATAGATTTTTCTTGAATCTTTTAAAAAGCATGAACAAACATAAAAACAAAAATACACTAATATTGATTTAAAGAAAAAAAAGAAAGCAAAGAGAAAGCAAAAAGTGCAAGGAAAGAAAACTTGAGAAAAAAATAGAAAAGGAAGAATAAAGATGTAAAGAAGGGGCTTTCGATAGTCTTCACAATGGTGGGGAGTGCAATGATATTTTAACTTCTCCTGCCAAAGTTACCGCTTCCAAAGCTTTTCAAGAGCTGCAGGCTTTTTTTTGTCACAGCTGGAGTCCAGCTCCACAATTTGCAGTGCAGATATTCAATTCATCAGGCCAAAGTTAGGCGGAACGGCATTTATCCTCGCTGCCTTTTCTATTGACGCGAACCCGTTTATTTGTTGAGCCATTCATCTGTAATTTTATCGGATGAATCAACCCTTAAGGCGTCCGTGAACCAGAGATGACGCAGATTACATAATTGCCACATTTGTGTGGATGAGATCATCAATGCATTGAGGCATCCCTTGCCCTTTCCTCCCGTCCTGCAAATGTCCACGATTCAACCAAAACTGAACCACACAACCGGGCTAAAAAAACATGAGAAATGCTGAACTCCTTCAGGGATAGGTACATCTGTGTTGGCAATGTTACATCCTCTAGCCCCGAATACGGTCCACTTGGGTTTTTCTCCAGTTCTCCAAAATAGACTGTTCAGAAAATTATAGAACTATAGTACACTCTCATTGATCTTAAAACCTGTGGCTAGTTCGGAGAACACATGAAATCATCTTTTATGGCAACGGGGATAGGAACATCGGATCCTCTGACTTGACTATTGTCTTATCCAGCATGGCCATAAAGAAGAGCTTGGAACCGTTAAGGCTTTCTTGGCCAATCTTTTGGCTTGCTTGGGCCACATTGAGTGAAGAGGAATTATCTTAGGAAGCATATGAAATAGATCAGGGATGGCACCGAGTGCCCAAACTGGAACGTGCGTACATGCATGTGCATGCATCGGAAACCCAAAGACAATCAGGGCTGGTTTTGGCCGTTTTCTGGGCCATTTTCAAAAAGTTTTCCGGGCCAAAAACAGCCCGAAAACTGGCCCCAAACTAGCCTGAAAACCAGCCGAAAAATTGCCTGGTTTTGGGCCATTTTGGGAGCATTTTCCCAAGACCACCTGGCTGGTGCACATGTGTGTGCCGGAAACCAGAAGAACAGCTGGCGATGGCATGCATGCCCACAGAGAGGACTCTGTGTGCCACCTATGGCACCGGTGCCATAGGTTCACCATTAAGAAAATAGATAATACAATTAATGTATACAAATCACATAATAATGTTAAAAGTTTGCAATCTCGTGTTACTAGCCACGCAGGGCTACATAAAGCCCATGTGCCACCGGCTGGACACACCTTGTGTAAGCCTAGTTTTGTTCAGCCGTTGTATACAACTTCTCTAACTGAATTCAAAACCTCCTGTGGACAGGATCCTAGCAGAAGTTGGAACTCAAAATATCTCTTGTGTTTTTCTTTTTCAGCCAAAAGCCTTTGTACAAAAACGCTTGAAATGTTTCAAGGACTTTGCCCTTGGAAACAGGCTGCTTCACCAAGGAAGCAAAAGGGCACCAGAGTTGACAAAAGCCGTTTGAAATGGTTTTGATTCTGAATGACTGCCATTTGCCGTGTTTCCTGAAGCCAACGAGCCATTCTTAAACGTTAATTATGAAGCAAACTCTTCAAAATTTCACGTGTCGTGAAATTGAATGAATAAACAAACCATGGTTAAAACTAACTGCTGTTTAGGATTCGGATTCAACCACAAGCTTTTAATTTTCTTCTGAGGCCTCGTTAGAGATGGAAAACCTGGAATGAGAATCCCGTTTGGAAAACATCCTGTTTCTGAATCATGATGCCCAAATCATGATGTTGGAAGGATGGCTCAGTGGCCTAAGTCAACCTGGTGATTCTGCCCAAAGGTAGGATCTGAATCTTGGCCAGGGGTGGGCTTCAGATCCTTTAGCAATGGGTTCACTGCCCGATTTGCTGGCTTGGCGTGGCCTAGTTGGCTGTCTCCACCACAGCAGGGGGGGGGGGCATTTTTCACCCTCCCCAGGCTCAAGGCTTTCCTCGAGCCTCTGGGAGGGTGAAAACTGCTTCCTCTGGGCTCCGGAGGCCAGAAACGAGCTCATTTCCCATCTTCCTGTCCTTCCGGAAGGGCCATTTCTCGCCCTCAAGAGGCTCAGGGAAAGCCTCCAGAGCCTGGGGAGGGTGAAAACTGCTTCCCCCGGGCTCCGGAGGCTGTAAACAGGCCCATTTCTGGACTTCTAGAACCTCCGGTAGGCTTGTTTTCTGCTCTCCCAGATAGTCCACATGGCCTCTGCACTTACCTGGAATGAGGAACGGGCCATGTAGAGTTTCCTGGGAGGGGTGGTGTGGTGTGGGCATGGCCAGCCAGTGGGGGGCATTTAGGGATTTGCCGAACCCCGGCGATCCTTGACTAGAGGATCAGCCGAACCCGTGCGAATCCCCAGCAGCCCACCCCTGATTTGGTCATCCTTCTCCGTTCTCTGTGGGGCAGGGGTGTCCAAACTTGGGAACTTTAAGACTTGTGGACTTCAACTCCCAGAATTCCCCAGCCAGCTGGCTGGGGAATTCTGGGAGTTGAAGTCCACAAGTCTTAAAGTTCCCAAGTTTGGACACCTGCTGTGGGGTTTCCGCTATTTGCTGTTGATCAAGGGCAAAAGGAATGATGCTTCATTCTCCGCCTTACCTCCAGAGCTTTATCATACATGGTTTTGGCTTCGCTATCTTGCTTATCTGACATGAGCCAAGATTTGATCAGGTATTCATAAAAACTGTCCCCAAGGCCACCGACAGAGACGTGATCTACAGCAACAGGAAGAAGAAGACGACAACTTGTGATTAGAAAAGTCAAACAACTGCACTGAAGATACGGTTGTCTAATGTTTTATACATTTTATTCTAACCAACTGGAGAACGTCGTCTCCGGTAAGAGACGTGCAAAGGAACACAAACAATTGGGAAATTAGCCAGCTTCTTTTGTATTGTTAAAGCCCAAATTCCTTCAAAGGGGTCAAGGGGAGAGAGGGACCGCAAAATAGTAATTAAAAAACAAAACAAAACAGATTATTAGCCCATCATCCAGATACAACTGCCTCTCTCTGGTATCTTCTCAAAGGAGTCAAGATTGAATAATTTTGCTCTGTTTTTGTCTAGCAACTTCACTTGAGCGGAGTAAAAAAGTGAATGACCAATTAAGTTCTGGACCCAAATTCTTCTACTACAAGGTACAAAGTACTGTTATTGCGGGACTACTAAAGTTTGTCACTGAAAATATACTGTATCTATAAGCCGAGGTGACACAGTGGTTAGAGTGCAGTACTGCAGGCTACTTCTGCTGCCTGCCGCTGCCTGCAGTTCAGCAGTTCAAATCTTACCAGGCTCAAGGTTGATTCAGCCCTCCATCCTTCCAAGGTGAGTAAAATGAGGACCCAGACTGTTGGGGGCAATAGGCTGACTCTGTAAACCGCTTAGAGAGGGCTGTAAAAGCACTGTGAAGCGGTATCTAAGTCTAAGTGCTATTGCTATGAAGTCATATAATGCACTTTTCTTCAGTTTGATAATTCTTTGATTCCTTTGGGTTCTTAACATCACCTTAAGGGCTAGAAACTTGGTTAATAAATAAACAAAGAAACAAAGTTGTTCAGGAAGCTGGGTTTTGTTCCCAACACATTTTGCAATTCCCTTTGAACGGAAATAAATATACAGCCTTATCCATCATTGCCTTTCTCTGTCAGCCACTTCCTCCTTGTGAAGGGAAAAGGAAGAAGTGAATCTTGGAGTCAAGTGTCAAAGCAGCACAAAATGCTCAGGGACATGATTGCATTGCAAGTTCAGAAATTTGCAAGCAAAAGAAATCTCAGCCACGCTGTGCAGATTGAACTCACAGCATCTGGAGAGTTCATTGGCATTTTGTTAAGTGGGATTCGAAGCCTGGAATGAATATTAGAGACATTTGAAGAAGCAGGTTGAAGGAGGGGAGGAAGAGAAAACACCGTGGCCCCAGGTGTGAAGATGTCTCCAGAATACTGAGGGCTTTTCCATGGCTACTTCTTCAGACTGCCCTGCTGCAGAACCTTTTCAGGGAAATCTGCCTGGGGGCAAAAACTGGACAGATTTATAATGGGAACAGCACGCTGGGGATGGGGGCATTTTATTTTTAATCTCAGCATCAATGCTCCAGGGTATCCAAGGACATGCGAGTCACCTCCCCTCCCTCCCAGAAAAAAACAAGTGATGAGAGAGAAAGAGAAAGAATAAGCACCAGTGAAATTTATTTTCTATGCCATCTAACCTAGGATGCAAATGTATATACCCCCCTCATCATTTACCATCAGTAAAATGATACAAATGTACGTGAAGTAAAGATAAAGGTTCCCTTCACACATATGTGCTAGTCGTTCCCGACTCTAGGGGGCAGTGCTTATCTGCGTTTCAAAGCCAAAGAGCCAGCGCTGTCCGAAGAAATCTCCGTGGTTATGTGGCTGGCATGACTAAATGCTGAAGGCGCACGGAACGCTGTTACCTTCCCACCAAAGGTGGTCCCTATTTTTCTACTTGCATTTTTTACGTGCTTTCGAACTGCTAGGTTTGGCAGAAGCTGGGATAAGTAACGGGAGCTCACTCTGTTATGCGGCGCCAGGGATTTGAACCACCAAACTGTCGACCTTTCTGGTTGGCAAACTTAGCGTCTTAGCCACTGAGCCACCGTGTCCCTCATCTACTGTTACCCTATGGCAGTGATGGGTAGCCTTTTCGGTACCTAGTGCTGAAACTGGAGCGTGTGTGCAGCATTGGAGTGCCGGAACCTGGAAGAGAGCAGCTGGGTGGTGCGCATGTGTTCGGTGGACAGCCGCTCTTCTAGGTCCCATTGCGCACGACAGAACTCAGAAGAGAGTACCTGGCCAGTGCGCATGAACACCAGACCAGCTGTCCAGCATGCATGCGTGTGATGGAACTCAGAAGAGCAGCTGGTGAAGGTGCCTGTGCCCACAGAGAGGGCTCTGCGTGCCACCTCTAGCACTCATGTCATAGATTTGCCATCACAAGTATAGTATATTTTAGGATGGTTTGAGAGGAAGCTTAGGGCGAACCTAGACATGCCCAATCCTCTGGCCAAGGAAAGTAATCCCTGCCCATTTTCCCTGTAGTTTCTCTGAATGCACTTCAGTACATCTGTCTCCTCCAACTTGGTTACCTTAGGCATGGGGAATTATTAAACAAGCTATTTGGAGCAATTGGAAAAGCACTCTTATTCTGGACATGAACGATTGGATTCAAAGCATGTGTAAACTTTCACTTTTGCAAATACTTTTCCCTCCACTAATAAGCAAAAATGGTGTCATGTGTTTCTCTTTTTGGCATGATGTTTTGCGAGAAAAGAGTATTTTTCCCCCTCTGAATTTGACATTTCCTTACATTGTTTAATTCTTGATCTACAACAGGCATGCCTAGCTGGTTCATCATTTTCCCCCTTCATTTGAGTTTTGCTCATTATGGCTTTTTGTTTTTCCTCTGCACATGTTTACTTCTGGATTTTGTTTCTGTAGTTCCCATTTTTTTGCATTTTGGTGTATTTTTTTTTAAACCATTTGTAATACAATAAATTTTAACAAATAAATAATAATTGTCCTGTCTCCCCTAAATCTTCTTTCTGCTAGACTGAAGCTGCCAAAGTTCTTTTTGTCCACTAGGACTCCAAGATCCCACTCACAGTTACTACTGTTGAGCACGGTACTACATATACTGTACCTGTGCATTTTGTTTTTCTTACCTAAAAGTAGAACCTTCCTTTTCTCACCACTCAATTTCATTTTGTTAGATAGCAACCTAAAAGCATATACATCTCCTTATGCTCTAATGTAGCTTGAAGATGGATGGACTTCAAGCTGGCTGGGGAATTCTGGGAGTTGAAGTCCATCCATCTTCAAGCTGCCAAGGTTGAGAAACACTGCTCTTCCTTTTCTTTCTGCAAAATTACATTCTGCTCCACTTCTCCTATATGACTCTCCTTTTTCCATCTCCACCAGTTTGGATATTGCATGATCGGGAGCCCCAGCTGTTATCCTTCCAGGTTCCTTCTGCCTTCTCTAGGTAAAAGTTCCCCTTGCACATGTGTGCTAGTCGTTCCCGACTCTAGGGGGCTGTGCTCATCTCCGTTTCAAAGCCGAAGAGCCAGCGCTGTCTGAAGACGTCTCCGTGGTCATGTGGCTGCCATGACTCAACACTGAAGGCGCACGGAACGCTGTTCCCTTCCCACCAAAAGTAGTCCCTATTTTTCTACTTGCATTTTTTACGTGCTTTCAAGCTGCTAGGTTGGCAGAAACTGGGACAAGTAACGGGAGCTCACTCTGTTACATGGCGCTAGGGATTCGAACTGCCGACCTTTCTGATTGAGAAGCTCAGCATCTTCGCCACTAAGCCACCATGTCCCTCTTACCGCCTTCTCCTGTAAAGGATTTCTAATCCATGTTTGGTAACTATAGAAGGGAATTGCTCCCCCCCACCAAAAAAAAACAGGGGAAAGGATATATCCCTCTCTCCTAATGTATTGAAATCCGTCTACCATCCTGTTTGGTCTTTTGTGGTTTTGTGTATTAAGAGACCCTTGGCAAAAAAGACAGCAGAGATGGCTGCCTCACACCTGTTCAAAGGACTTGCTTTGAGACGGCTTGCAGAAGGAGTCTCTCAATTGGCATTGAGGAAAGATAGAATTTGGTGGCAAATCTTTCCCTTAATTCAGGAGTTCACACTAGAAGTCTGACATGCATTGATAAACATCTCTTTGGCTCAGCCAAGAGGGTCTGAATACTCACGCTGTACCCAGTTCCCTGTGACCGGACTGAGAAAGTTCGGGTAAAGTCCGTGAGGTTTCTCAATTCTATTCAGGACTTTGCGGATATTCATTACCTGCAAGGAGATTGGGGGGGAAAAAGAAGCATTTATGAACTGTTTGCTATTTGTAATAAACGGATTTTATTAATAATGAAACCACCCACCAAATGCGTCTTTTCAACCCTAAACCTTTCGTTCAGCGACTGTTCAAAGTCACAGCAGCGCTGAAAAAAGTGACGTACGACTGTTTTTCACACTTACGACCGTTCAAGCATCTCCAGGGTCACATGATTAAAATCCAGCTGCTTGGTAACTGACTTGTATTTATGACGTTTGCCATGTCCTGGGGGACACGTGATCTCCTTTTGCGACCTTCTGACAAGCAAAGTCAATGGGGAAGCCAGATTCACTTAACAACCGGGCTACTTACTTAACAAATGCCATGATTCACTTAACAGCAGTGGGCAAGGAAAGTCACAAAATGGGGCAAGCTCACTTAACAAATGTTTCACTTAGCAACCTAAATGTGGGGCTCAACTGTGGTCGTAACTCGAGGACTACCTGTATTGATAACTGGAGGTTGTTAAGTGGGACCCACCTAATCTTTTGTGCCATGGTGGTTAAGGGAATCTGGCAGTTGTTAAGTGAATCATGTGGTCATTAAATGAATCCAACTTCCCCCACGAATTTTGCTTGTTGGAAGCCGGAAAATGGTGAACATGAGACCTTGGGACATTTCAACTGTCGTAAATACATACCAGTTGCCAAGCCCCCTAATTTTGACCATGTGACCACGGGGATACTGTATTGGGCATATGTAGGAGGACCAGTTGTAAATCACTTTTTCCAGTGCTGCTGCAACTGAATGAACAGTCACTATATGAACAGTTGCAAGTCAAGGACGACTGTATTAGGTTGTGTCTCTGGGGTTAAATATGGAGAGATTTCAGGCCGATAAAAGGAAAAGCTTCTTTATGCAATACAGATAGTCCTTGATTTACGACCGCAATTGATCCCCAAAATTTGTCGCTAAGTGAGACATTTGTTCAGTGAGTTTTGCCCCGTTCTACAGCCTTTCTTGCCACAGCTGCTAAGCGAATCACTGAAGCTGCTGAGTTAGTAGCGTGATTGTTTGAAGTGAATCTGGCTTCCCCATTGACTTGGCTTGTCAGAAGTTTACAAAAGGGGACCACCTGCTCCCAGGACTGTCATAAATATGAACCAGCAGACAGGTGGCTGGATTTTGATCACACGGCCATGGGGATTCTGCGACGGTCATAAGTGTGAAAAACGGTCCTAAGTCACTTTTTTCGGGGCCGTTGTAACTTTGAACAGCCACTAAATCAAGGGTGTCCAAACTTGGGAACTTTAAGACTTGTGGACATGTTGGCTGGGGAATTCTGGGAGTTGAAGTCCACAAGTCTTAAAGTTCCCAAGTTTGGACACCCCTGCACTAAATGAAAAGTCGAGGACTCCCTGAACGTTCATTGGACAAAACTCAATCAGATTTGGTAATGATGACCAGGGATTGAGCCAGTTTTAACGCAAAGGTTTCATTTACCGTATTTTTTGGAGTATAAGATGCACTGTGGTTTTGAAGAGGCAAATTAAAAAAAAAAGTTTATGCACTCTGCAAACGTCCCGTTTTGTTTTATTTTTTTAAAAAGGGCATGAATAGCCGTTAGGAGGCTTGTAGAGCGCTCCGGGGGGGGGCAAAAATGAGCAAAAAATGGCCCATTTTTTGCAAAAGCGGGCACATTTTTGTCAAAGAAGGCTATAAGAAGGCTTATAGTGTGCTACTGGGGGCTGGGGGAGCAAAATTGAGCAAAAAATGGCCCATTTTTGCTCATTTCTGTCTTCTCCAGCCCCCAGGAGCACTCTGAAAGCCTCCTAAAGGTTATGCATGGCCATTTGGGTGAAGGCCGCGGGTTTTTTGGGGGAAAAAAATGCTGTATTCGGTGTATAAGACGCACCCAGATTTTCAGCCTCTTTTTTGAGGGAAAAAGGTGCGTCTTATACTCCGAAAAATACGGTAGCTATTATCACTGATAGGCCCATCCTCACGAATGCCATCTGTGGCAGCAGATCCCCAAACAGCTGCTTCTCCAGCAAATTCTTCCAAATCAGCCAAAAACACCACAGGATCCCCACGCCAGAGAGAAACGGCAAGAAACCGTGACAAGAGGCAGACTCTGAAATGTCCTCGGTTGCCAAGCAACCGCATCCAACACATTTTTGCCCGTTTCCCCTTGGCTGTGGAACCTTCTAGTGGCTGAGGAAACCCCTGACCTCAGAAGGTGCACGTAAGGCAGGGGTGTCCAAACTTGGGAACTTTAAGACTTGTGGACTTCAACTCCCAGAATTCCCCAGCCAGCATGGCTGGCTGGGGAATTCTGGGAGTTGAAGTCCACAAGTCTTAAAGTTCCCAAGTTTGGACACCCCTGACGTAAGGTAACAGCACCAGAGCAGTTTCCCCTACTAAACTGCAATGGAATACAAGCTGTTCTGGTTGGCTGTTTTCAGCTCCCATTTCTTCTTCTTGTGCCATATCCATCATCGGACCTCGGCCATCCTATTTTTATCAACAGCTGCACAGAAAAGTGCTGCTGAGCTTTGTCCAAACCAGTCCCTTAGGTTCTGAAGCCATGATATTCTTCTTCTGCCTGGACCTCGTTTGCCTTCAATTTTTTCCCTGGAGGATTGGATTGGATTTATTAGATTTATATGCCGCCCTTCTCCCAAGGACTCAGGGCGGCGTACAGCATTAAAAAACACATAGTACAAAAGTTAAAAGGAAATTAGAAACAGTCCAAAAAACAAATCCAATTTATATAACACTCACATTTTAAAAATTAAATAAAATTAACAGGCCAGGCCGGCTTGCTAGAAAAGCCAAATTTTTAGGGCGCGTCAGAAGGACCGGAGGTCAGGGACTATGCGAAGCTCCGGGGGCAGCTCATTCCAGAGGGGATTAAGGGAAGGGTGCTGTATTTTTCTGGGTGTCGCATCACATGTCCAAAATATTCTAACTTTCGCTCTTTAATCCCTTTGATGATTTCCCTTGGCTTTCCCAGGCGGCTTATCACCTCCTCATTTCTGATTTTGTCAACCCAACTTATACATAACAGCCGCCTGCAAATCCACATTTCAAATGCTTCTAGTCTCTTCAAGTGGTTTTCTGTCAGAGACCAACTCTCTACTCCGTAGAGCAGGATAAAAAAGATGTAATATCTGACAAGCCTGATTTTCAATCTTAGGCTTATGTCGTGACTGCAGAAGATCCTTTTCAGCTCCCATTACAGGATACATTACTTTTATTTTTTTTATACCCTGCCTTTTTTATTTTTACAAATAACTGAAGGTGGCGAACACATGCAATATATCTCCTTTTTATTTTCCTCATAACAACAACCCTGTGAGTTGGGAGGAGAGGGAGTGACTCAGTCACCCAGGTGGTTTGCACGACGAGGTGGGACTTGAACTCACAGTCCCCTACTTTCCAGCTTGGTGCCTTAACCACTAGACCAGGGGTGTCAAACTCAAGGCCCCGGGGCCGGATGCAGCCTGCGGGGTACTTAGACCTCCTTAGAAACAGGGAAGGACTGGCCTGCGGTGCTTCTGCCAGCAAAAACGGAGCTCTGTTTTCGCTGGCAGAGGGTTGCAGGAGGCCATAGCAACCGAAAACGGAGTTCGGGAGCCCGCTTTCACCGGGAAGCGCTCGGGCCACCACAGGAGCCCCCGACATAAGTGATGTTGAGCTGGCCAGCCCATTCCCCCCCCCCGAGGTCAAACACAACTGATGTGGCCCTCAATGAAATTGAGTTTGACACCCCTGCACTAGACCAACTCGGCTCTGTAAAGATACCATAAGAATGAAGAGGACACGTGCTAAAAGAAGATAAAATCTGGCCATTAATCTGTGTTCAATCTCACCAGTTTCAAGGAACCTTGATTTTACAGGCAGTGTTTCTAATCAAGCTACAACATGCGTTTGTTATGACATCCAGCTAATTAGGCCTGATGCAAACTTGATGTGTTCGGTAATGACTCATTTTTCTTTACCGCACTGTACTGTGTGAACACCAACTGTGATTGAAATGCCGGGGTCTGCACTCCCTTGCTTGGAACCCCTGATTGGGTTGTATGTATCCCATTTAAACCTTGTTGGCTTCGTTTGGCAAAACGGAGTGAAGGCAACCTAGCCCCAGGCTCAAGATTGCAAGCTTGGCTTTTAAAGCTCACAAGGATCAAGAGTTGGTGCGCTGCGTTCTTTTATCAACTGTCAAGTTAGCTCCCACTGCACCTTAGGGGTGCAGCTCTCTCCGCTGCAGACCCCGGCATTTCAAGAGCAAGTCTGAACACACATGTAGATTAGCAATGCCCTATTTTTTTTAAGGAAAAAAAAAGAAAAAAGAAAGCCCACAAATCTCTAGCTGGGAGCTAATGAACTGATAAAGCCTTTCACCAAGTCCATTTCCCTCCAGATGGCTGTTTACAATCGGCACCCGTTGTGCGAGCTCTCATACAGCTTTAGCTTTAATTGACAGCATGCTCTGGGTGGGCAAATCCATTAACAAGCTGGGTTTGTTAAGGGACAGGACGTAGGCGAGTGGGCTGCTCAACGGATCTCTTGGAAAATCACTGGACAAGAATCATCCTCTCTCCTACATTAAGGGATTTGTTAGGACGAGGCACTTTGAGTTAATCCTGACTTCAACAAAGACTTTCCATTAAGGTTGCATATTCATAATCTCCATCCCCATGGTCTGTTTCTTCCTTGTTTAAAGCTTCAACTTTGCCTTTCCAGCTGATACCTTTTCCCCTCTATTTAGACTCCTATATATTTCCTCTGTCTTCCAGCATGTCTTCTGTGCTATCCCGCTCTCTCATTCTATGCTATGTTTATATCTTACCAGCCGATAACATGATGTTGCCCGGGTATTTATTTATCCCAATCCTGTATTAGACAGGAATTGCGATGTCAAGTGGCAACAAAAGTGCGGAATGGGCCGTCCTCCCTCTGTCCATGAACGTCGGTGCAATTCCTGAAGAGGCAACCTCTCCCTGAGCCTTTATTTTGGCAACAATTAAATTAGTTTAAAATGTTTTCCCTGTGCCCGCAGAAGTGTAATTTCTAATGTTGGATTTTCCCCCTTACCAGAGGGAGCCCCCTTGTGGAGTACTGTGAAGCCGTTAGCATGGCAACTCCAATGAGCTGTACAGTAGAAGCCATTTTAAGGCAAAACAGGCTGTATCTTAACAGAACACATACTCCGAGGGGTGTTAAGGGTGTCTTACCCACACAGTATTTGTTTCTAGAGAGTAAGTCATCTGTGTACCAAGTTTGAAATTGCTCGAGGCATTTTAGAGTTATACTGGAACATGAACACACACAGATAGATTTTTCTTTTTGGTTTCCAGCTTCCCTAGCATTTTTCCTCCATGCCTATCTCCCCACCACTCAAATTTCCTTTTGCATCCTAACCATCCTTTTCCCACTTAGCAAGCAGGCAGATGGATGCCTTTTTAAAGTTGGGTTAGGAGCTGTTCCCCAGTAACATCCCATCTAAGAATAGTTCAGAAGTGAAGAACGACTGGAGTCTTGGGGTCTCAGGGACCACCTCTTTGCTGTACGGGATGCCAGTTCTAATCCTGACAGGAAGGCTTAGAAAAGAATAGAGTAATAAAGTTGTAAAGGACTTCTAGTCCAACCCCCCTGCTCGCGTTGGAGACCCTGTACCATTTAGACAAATGGCTGTCCAATCGCATCTCAAAAGCCTCCACTGTTGAAGCACCCACAACTTCTGAGGTTAAGCTTTTCCACTAGTAAATTGTTTCCACTGTTAGGAAGCTCTAGGTTGCTTCTCCCTTTGATTAGTTTCCATCCATTGTTTCTTGTCTTGCCTTCAGGTACTTTGGAAATAGTTTGAGCCCCCTCATCTTTGTGGCAAATATTGGAACACTGCTATCATGTCTCCTCCGGTTTTCTTCTCACTAGACATAGCCAATTCCTGCCATCATTCTTATGTTTTAGCATCCAGCCCTCTAATCATTTTTGTTGCTCTTCTCTGCACCCTTTCCAGAGTCTCGACACTCTTTTTATATTGTGGTGCCCAAAACTGGTCACTACAATAGTTTATTTAAGTTTCCTTCAAACTCTGGGATACTCTTAGTGGGTGGTAGGTGCCTTACAACAGCTAGGTTCTCATTCCCATAGGCAGTTATGGGCAGTGGGGAAATCCTCCGAAGTCCGCTACCGGTTTGGTTAGTCTGCTGGCGAGCGCACGCCTTGCGCACCTGAGGCGCGCCCGCAGACCACTAAAAAAGAAGAATTTTGAAGCCTTCTAAGTCTGCAAAGGTAAATAGAACAGTGAAGGGGTGGGAAATCTGCTGTGCCATGCAATTTAGATTAGCTAGGAAGCAAGAAATCCGACAATTCTAGCTAATCTAAATTGCGCGTCACAGCTGATCATTGGAAATACTGGTTCGCCTGAACAGGTAGCATTTTTTTACTACTGCTTTGGGCGCATCGGTCCGAACCAGTAGCATTTCACCCCTGGTTATAGGAATATAAGTGGGGGGGGGGGGAGATCAATCCTATAAGATTGCTGGCAAAATCTGACTCCAAAAGCATGCCAAGAATCTCCCTAGGAAGGGCATGAAGTAATCACCAGATGCAAAGTATACCCACAGCTACTAGCAACTCTCACAAATAATCATCCCACGCTCTTCAAGGTTTCTTCTGAATCTTTAAAAAGTTCACAGCAGGAGAAGGACTCAGGCATCTTACCCACTTTGGAAAAAAGGCCCATCACTGTGCAATTTCTCAAGAGAAGAAATAGAAGAAGCTATCAGAGGGAAATGGCAGATATTCTAAAGCAGTGCTTCTCAGTCTTGGCAACTTTTAAGATGGCTGGATTTCAACTCCCAGAATTCCCTAATGAGCAGGGCTGGGGAATTGTAGGGTTCGAAATCCATCCATGCTAGCTGCTAGGGTTGAGAAACATGGTTCTAAAGACTTCACTGATTGGCAGTGTCTTTCTTATATGGGATAGCAGCAATTTTGCTGCTGGCAGACAGACGGTGCCTCCGTGCACCAGGGTGGAGTTAGCCAAAACACTTGGCCTGAAGGAGACCTTGAGCTTCAGCTCTTGAGTTAATAGCAATTGCTCCCTAACCTTTTACAGCAGGGGTCTCCAACCTTGGCAACTTCAAGACTTGTGGACTTCAACTCCCAGAGTTCAATACTGGGAGTTGAAGTCCACAAGTATTGAAGTTACCAAGGTTGGAGACCCCTGTCTTACAAGTTCTCTGCCATAACCACAAGCAGAAGTGACACCCTTGATTTAGAACAACCAAAATGATTAGGGCTGCGATTAAGGTGGAGGTGTGAGATTCCTATTTCTCAAATCTGGGTACTTGTTACAGACACAAAGCGAATTTCATTAGAGGCTGCTTTGGGTGCCTGGGTGAACGTGTTTGTGTGGGGAGACATGGTAGCAGGTTGAAAGAAGGAGAGGAATCACTTCACACCAATTGATAAGAGAAAGAAAGAGAAAAAAGGAAGGAAGGAAGGAAGGAAGGAAGAAAGGAAGGAAGGAAAGGAGGGAGAGGGCATACTTACTTTTTCGGCATATATGGAATTTCCAGATAGTTCTGAAAGGTGCATAAACTCTAAGTGGAGGCTCCCGAATTCAGCTAAAATGCTGCTTCCCGCTGATGCCCATCCCCAACTCCAACTCATGCCACTGGGGGAAATAGGAAAAAAAAAGAGCTAAGCATACAAGAAGTGAGAATCCCAGGCAGTTTCCCTTACTGTTCAAGCTTGATCCAGCTCTAATAATAATTATTGATTTATCAGTGAAAAAACATATGTGCAATGAGATTGGTTGAGCAGTGCATCCCCCCCCCCAACACAATACAACTCACAGTGAAGATAGAAAATCCCCAACTCAATAAATCATGTTAGTCCTATTGCACCAGTGTGAACATGTTACATGTTGCGCCGGCCCTGCAAATCCATCGTACTACGTGGTTATGATGTTGTTTCACATTCAGGAGTCTGACAGCCCACCGATAGAAACTGTTCTTCAGCCTGTTTGTGCGGCTGGCAATGCTTCTATATCTCCTTCCCAATTGTAGGAGGGGAAAGAAGTGTTGTCCAGGGTGTGAGTCATCCCTGAGGATTTTCCTCACTCTTCTAAGGCAGCGAGCCCTAGCGGTCTCATCTAGTGGTATCAGGGGGCAGCTCTTGATGCTTTGTGCTGTGCTCACCGCCTGCTATCATGGGTGACCTATTACAGGTGACCTATTCTTTGCAGGGCTTAGTCTGTACAATTGTGTGTATCCTCCCGTTCCGAATTTGACCGAACACAGGTACGAACCCATTTAAGGACGTACCTTGTGGCATTGAGAGCGGCCAAACGTCAATATTGTGCCGCTCTCATTGCATCCGCAGAGAACCGCCCTGCCACCCTGTTTCGGGTGTCCCGCTCCCTCCTGTTTCAGAGGCCGCGGGAGGCCCCTTTACAGGGTAGGGCAGAGGAATTTGGGAAATATCTGCAGGATAAAATCGCTCAAATCCGGAAGGATTGGGTCCCTTTCAGTGGTCTAGAGGAGACGTCCACGGCGAGTCTTGAGAGACCAGTCTGGGAGGAGTTTGACTTGGTTGCCATGGAGGATTTGGACAGATTGCGTGGACGACTGCGACCTTCCACATGTTTACTGGACCCCTGCCCCTCCTGGCGTGTACTGGCATCCTGGGAGGTTACACGTGACTGGCTCCTGGGCCTAGTGAACGCTTCGTTGGGTGAGGGGTCTCTTCCGGCCGCCTTGAAAGAGGCGGTGGTGAGACCCTTGCTCAAGAAGCCTTCCCTGGACCCTACGGAGCTGGCCAATTATCGTCCTGTCTCCAACCTTCCCTTTTTGGCGAAGGTTGTAGAGAGTGTGGTGGCTTATCAGTTTCCACGACATCTGGAGGAAAATGATTATCTAGACCCGCGCCAGTCCGGCTTTCGCCCCGGGCACAGCACGGAAACGGCCTTGGTCGCGTTGGTGGATGATCTCTGGAGGGCCAGAGATAGGGGTTGTTCCTCTATCCTGGTCCTATTAGATCTCTCGGCGGCTTTTGATACCATCGACCATGGTATCCTGTTGCACCGACTGGAGGGGTTGGGGGTTCGGGGCACCGTTTTGCGGTGGTTCGGCTCCTACCTTTCCAGCCGGACGCAATGTGTGTTGGCAGGGGAGCAGAGGTCGACCCTAAGCCCCCTTACTTGTGGGGTGCCACAGGGGTCGGTCCTCTCGCCACTCCTGTTCAACACATATATGAAGCCGCTGGGTGAGATCATTCGTGGTTTCGGGGTGGGATATCATCTGTACGCTGATGATACTCAGCTGTACATTTCCACCCCGAACCACCCCAACGAGGCCGTCGAAGTGATGTCCCGGTGTGTGGAAGCCGTATGGGTCTGGATGGATGACAACCGACTCAAGCTCAACCCCTCCAAGACGGAGTGGCTGTGGGTTCCGGCCCCCCGGTTCAACCAGTTAATTCCATCTCTGGCCATCGGGGGCGTACAACTGGCCCCCGTGGAGCGGGCGCGCAATTTGGGCGTCCTCCTGGATGCCCGGCTGTCCATGGATGACCATGTGACAGCCGTGGCAAGGGGGGCGTTCCACCAGGTTCGCCTGGTGCGCCAATTGCGCTCCCTATTGGACCGGGATGCCTTACGCACAGTCACTCATGCGCTGGTGACGTCTCGCCTCGACTACTGCAACGCTCTCTACATGGGGCTTCCCTTGAAATGCACTCGGAGACTACAGTTGGTCCAGAATGCGGCCGCGCGGGTGATTATGGGGAGTACAAGGTACTCCCATGTGACACCTCTCCTGCGTGAGCTGCACTGGCTTCCTGTGGTCTATCGGGTGCGTTTCAAGGTTTTGATAACGATCTTTAAAGCGCTCCATGGCACAGGACCTAGCTACTTGCGGGATCGTATCTTGCCCCATACATCCCTGCGACCAATTCGCTCGCACAGAGAGGGACTTCTCCAGGTGCCGTCGACCAGACAGTGTCGGGGGGCGGCGCCTAGGAGCAGAGCCTTCTCTGTGGCGGGCCCAGCCCTGTGGAATGACCTCCCCCCGGATATCAGGACTACCTCTGACCTCCGCTCCTTCCGTGCAAAGCTCAAGACCCACCTTTTCCAAGTAGCTGGCCTGGCTCAACCATAGTTTGATCATATCGCTCCTGACGGGTTTTTAATCTTGTAATTTTACTTAGGGGATTTTAAATTGCAATCTTAATTCTATTTCCATTTATCTGTCTACCTCCTCCACGTATACGTCTATATTTATGTGTATGTACTGTCTATATTTGTATTTTATGTTTTTTTATTGTACGCCGCCCCGAGTCCTTCTGGAGAGGGTGCGGCTAACAAATAATTTTATTATTATTATTATTATTATTATTATTATTATTATTATTATTATTATTATTATTATTATTATTATTATTATTATTATTATTTTAGCGTTTTCCCAACGGTGGAAACATTAAAATGTTTGGGCTTCATTCGGCTTCCCAGATTTCCCTAGCCAGCACGAATGGAAATCTGGGAATTGAAGTCCATGAATCTTAAAGGTATTTACGTATTAGTTGTTACTGTATACCTCAGCTTTCCTCTCTACGTTCCTGAAAAACACGGGGTTAAATTGGCCAAAAATCTGATCATGGGCATCTGTGCTGGAAAAGGCCTCTTAAGCCTAACATGTTTAAAGTCCACATCTCTCCAGATGCCACTTCCATCCTTCTCCTTATTTCCAGCAACTTAGTTGAGAATAATATTGTATCATTTTGGCTGTTTGAGGTGGCATTTGGTGGTCTGGCTACATAGAAAACAGGCAGACAGCACAGGAGCTGATCTGCATGGATCTGCGCTTGGCAGGTAGAGATATAAAAAGTCACAGAGGCCATGCGTTTCTTTTTGAACACTGCCGTTGTTCCTCTCCATTTGTTCCTCTGCATTTGTTTGCAATAGGATGTATTTAAATATATATATACCCACAGGCTATTAAGTCTGGTAAGCCAAACGAAGAGCAGCTTTGGATGCAGTGTGCATTTTGACATGCACAACTGTGCTTTTAAAAGACGTAAACATTCAAGAGGGAAGCTTAGTCTATGGAAGAGGCAGTGCAGGGACAATCTGTGGTTAAAAGCAAACATCTAGAGCAGCGAGTGCCGAAAAGGTTGAGCAGAAACATTGCACGCACACGCGTTCCTCAGGGCCGTGCTGTGGCAAAGTGGAACTTCCGGGTTCTAGCGCACATGCGCACCCGATGATCAGCTGGCCAGTGCGCATGCACAGGCTGGTTTTCAGCACTGCAGCATGGGCAAAGGGATCGTGCTCCGGAAAAGCCAAACTTTCGGGTTCTTGCACACAGCGTACCCGACAATCAGTTGGCCAGCATGCATGCGCACATTGGTTTTCGGCACTTCTGTGCATGCGAAGGACAGCTGATCGTGCCCCAGAAACCTAGAAGACAAACAGGCAAGGCCGCACATGCCAGGAGACACAGCTTTGCGGGCCACTTTGGGCACGTGTGCCCTAGGTTCGCTATGACGGATCTAGAGCTTTAGATCCAAGGCCCCCGAGAAATGGAACAAACGTTCTGGTTTTGGCAAGTGGTTAAATTGTAGGAAATTTCCAGAGAGTTAAGAAAAAAAAAAAGCATAGCAATCGTAGGAACTTTCCCGGACTTTTGCTTCCTTACTCATCTTCTCCAATCAGCCAACAGAACCATCTTGATTACAGTATATTAAGATAATCTCAACCTCTGCGGAGCAGCTTTTATTTTTAGGATCGGGTTGAAAATAACCCCCGTAATTGCCGGCTTGAGATAAGTTCAATGACTGCCATTTCAAAAACAGGAAGACCTGATCCTAATAACTCTTGATTAGCATGGGAGGCAGATTGCAGTGAAGGCTTCTTTTTCCCCAAAGACAATTATCATGGCTGTGATTATCTGAAAGGAGGAATTACAAGGGAGGCAGCAGATGGCGCTAAGAGGTTGGTGCAATGGACTCCAGAAAGGACCAACACTTTAAACTTTTTTTTAAAATAAAAACTTGCAGCGTTGGGGAGCCCCGTTCAATAAGATGGGGGTTTTGAGGGCAGTTTAATACTTTTAGGTGAATCCCATCTATCTCCAACAAGGGATTGTGGGGTAAATCCACCACAGATCTCCCTTAAACCTAGCCGTCTCAGGGAGCTAAATTACAAGTGGTTTCGAGAGAAGATAAAAAATAATAATATTGAGCCGGCTTGCCAACAGCTATGAGGATGCTGTTGAGGCAACCATCACTGTTGTCCTAAGAACCTGGCTGGAGACCAACCTGATTTTAGAAACTTTCTTTGGGGCAGTTAAGAGAACCGATAGTTCTCAAAGTATATAGGGCAGGCCGTACCAGGCCCAAGCCACACCCACAGAACTGGTAGTAAAACGTTTTGAATCCTACCACTAAAATTGCCTAAAATTGTCAAGTTTGGAGACCCTTGTCCTAAGGCAGGGCTCTCAAACTCCCGTCCCATGGGTCGGATGCTTAACACACTGGCTACACCCACGCCGGGTTTAACGAAGGGGGAAAAAGTCCCGATAATCATGTGATGCCACTGTGATGACATGAGTTTGACACCCTATCCTAAGGGATGCTGACAATCCATCTTTTATCTCCAGTGGGGTTTCTTCCTTACCTGGATACTCTGATCGTCCCATTCTTTGGTAGATGGCACCACCCAGAGCAATGATACCAGTAACTGCTTTGCGCAGGTTAATTTTAATATAGATTATTCTCACAGCAAACCAGGCTGTTCATTTTCAAATGAATGAGGATGGAGGGCTAAATTTAAAATGGCTTTTCTTCCTTCTGGTGTTCTCAAACCGATTGCCCTTTCTTCTCTCCACTGGCCTCTCCTCGTGGTTCCAATCTCAACTTTAAGCAGGAAGGCCAACGCAAGTCCTTGACTTGGCTTCCTGGAGAATTATTCCCCACCCTCAAAAAAAAAAAAGATCTTAAAAGTTACACATACAAATGCTAACGTCAACACCTTGGTATCGTTTCTTAAAAATTTATGTTGTTTTAGTTACTTAAAATGGTGGTTGCTTAGCAATACATTTTCGGTACTGCTCAGCAAAATAAGATTAATAGGCTGAAATCATGAGAAATTTCTTGTGTCATAAATCTCACTTGGTTTGCCTCCAGGAAGAGGTCCAAGTTATTCTTCTAAATTATAGAAAACTGAAAAGGGGAGAAAAAGGGATTCTTCTTGGCCTGTTTATATCTCTCAGCTTAACAGCAGGACAACCTGGGCCAATTCCCTTCCTAGCCAGACTTTTGCTCCTCAAAATCCCCACATTTTGCTGAATGTCCCCCTTATGTCCCTCTGGATTAGAAGCCCCCTGCACCAGCCTTTAGCATTCACACAGCTTTTGCACTTCCTAATCAAGGCACCTTGTTCTTCTGGAGGCCTCCCAAGTATTTCAATGCTAGCCAGGTTCCCTGGTTTGGGGATATATGGTTCAGTGGTAAGCAACCTGCAGCTCCTTGTCTCGGAGGAAGGAAGGAAGGAAGGAAGGAAGGAAGGAAGGAAGGAAAGAAGGAAGGAAGGAAGGAAGGAAGGAAAAGAGATGGGAGAGAGGGAGCGAGGGAGCGAGGGAATGGAGGGAAAAAGATGGGAGGGAAGGAAAGATATGGAAGGGAGGGAGGGAGAGAAAGAGATGGGGAAGAGAGAGGGAAGGAAAGAGATAGGAGGGAGGGAGGAAGGAAAAGAGATGGGAGAGAGGGAAAGAGATGGGGAGGAGAGAGGGAAGGAAAGAGATATGAGGAGGGAGGGATAGAGATGTGAGGGAGGGAGGGAAAGAGATGGGAGGGAGGGAGGGAGGAAGGAAGGGAAAAAGATGGGAGGGAGGGAAAGAGATGGAAGGAAAAAGGTGGGTGGGAGGGAAAGAGATGGAATGGAGGGAAAAAGATGGGAGGGAGGGAAGGAAAGAGATGGAAGGGAGGGAGGGAGGAAGGGAAAAAGATGGGAGGGAGGGAAGGAAAGAGATGGAAGGGAGGGAGGGAGGGAAGGAAAGAGATGGAAGGGAGGGAGGGAGGAAGGGAAAAAGATGGGAGGGAGGGAGGGAGGACCATGTTCAGCCAAATTATTGAAAAACATGGAAAGTCTAGAGCAGTGGCCCCCAACCTTGTGGGTGCCATGGACCGGTTCCGTGGAGAGCAGTATTTCCATGGACCAGGAGGGGGCGTGGTTTCATGGTTCTGCATGTGCATGGATGGGGCTTTGCTTGCTTGACCGGCCAGTTCCTGCAGGCCATGGACCAGTACCGGGGGTTGGGGAGCTCTGGTCAAGAGCAACAAATCAACAAAAACTTCAGTTTTAAAATATGTGAGCTTTAATTCTCAATGTTCCCTAGGCAGTTGTTGAGTCGGAGAACACCTGGTCTGGAGTGATATTCTAACCGCCCTAAGAACGCTCACCAAGAATGACATTCAAGGCAAAGATGAATTACTCTAGGATTCAGGCTGACAATTCAAAGAGCAAAAATTAGATTTTGTGCAGAGGAACGCGCTGAACTAAACCCAACGTTGTAAAAATGGTAAAAGTCAGACCAGAGATGTTGCAGAAATGCAGCGGGATGGAAGGATGGCAAAAAAAATAAATAAATACAGGACTGGGGTTCACAAAATCACCAGTTCTTTTTCATTCACCTCTTTCTCTCAGCTGAGGGCACCCCAAAATCTCAGGCAAAGGACCTTTCAAATTCCTACCACCCAACCAGCACAGAGATGCCCCGAGTAAGCTGAAACCAAGAGAACAGCTGGGAACCTGTGATTACGAAAACAAAAGGGCCGAGAGGGGTTATGACTGCAGAGAACAAGCACGTTGAAGCAGAAAATGCTTTTCGATTCCCCTCCGAGGGAAATGCAGAAATTAGTCAACTATGCCAACTTTGATTTCAGTTCAGGCCAAACTTTCTCCAGCCTGGCAGTTTCCACTTTATTGGTTTCAAGTTCCAATTATCAGCCAGAATAGCTCTAGTCAATTTGGGATGACAGGAGCTAGATTTGAAAATGTGTCAGTTCAAGTAACTAAGGAAGAAGGTTGGTCTGAGTCATTCTGGTTTCTGTTAACATCTGGGAACACAGTCAGATTGGGAGGAAACTCTGCCCTGTGAACAGAAAAAAAGCTATGTTTTGGGGAGAAGTTCAACTTCAGGATCCAAGGTAGTTTTCTCAACCTTGGAGACTTTGATATGTGGACTTCAACTCCCAGAATTCCCTAGCCAGTATTGCCTCAGATCAATGCTTCTCAATCTTGGTGACTTTAAGAGAGGTGGACTTCAAATCCCAGAATTCCCTAGCCAGTATTGCCTCAGATCAATGCTTCTCAATCTTAGTGACTATGATATGTGGACTTCAACTCCCAGAATTCCCCAGCCAGTATTGCCTCGGTTCAATGTTTCTCAATCTTGGAGACTATGATATGTGGACTTCAACACCCAGAATTCCCCAGCCAGTATGGCCTCAGATCAATGTTTCTTAACCTTGAAGACTTTAAGAGAGGTGGACTTCAACTCTCAGAATTCCCCAGCCAGTATGGCTGGTTAGGGTATTCTGGGAGTTGAACTCCATCTATCTTAAAGTCTCCAAGTTTGTAAGATGACTTATGACTGTTTTTCATACTTACGGCCATCGCAGCACCCCATGGTCATGTGACCCTGGGCAACTGAATCATATTTATGACAGCTGCAGCGTCCCAGGATCATGGGGTCAATTTTTGACAAGCAAAGCCGATGAGGGGAAGCCAGAGTTGTTTCACAACCGTCTTAGCAGCTGCAGCGACTCACTTAACAACTGTGGCAAGAAAGGTTGTAAAATGGGCAAAATTCACTTCTAACAAACGTCTCATTAACGGCAGAAACTTTGGGCTCAATTGGGGTTAAATCCAGGCAGGTTTCTCCTCTTATTCTCTATTTGTTAGCTGCAACAACACATGACTGTTCCTTGCCTGCCCAGGTTGATGACTCCTCGTGGGATTCCGGTCGGCGTGTTAAAGGCTGGGAGAAGCTTCTCCCCAAGTTCTAGAGCTTTGCTCTTGAAGACCTGTTGGAAGAAAGAAAGAGGAGGAAGTCAGGAAGCAGATACTGGAATAAATGGGAGCTGGGTTTCTTAACATAAATCTCCATGCGTTCAGCCACGTGGAGGGACTTCCTGGTACACCAGGAGCCTTGGTGGTACAGTGGTTAGAATCAGTGGTGGGATCCTGCCAGTTTAACAACCGGTTCGGTGATCACGTTTCGTGTGTGTTTTGTGTGCGCCTGATGCACACTGTGCGCCGGTGCGTGGTTTTACCAAAACCTACCTTCCACGTTACTTCTTGGGGAGCAACACAGCTGAGGTGCGGCAATCCACTCTGCCGCGCTAATCAGCTGAGAGGACATAGGTAAGCAAAGCGCAAGGGCGGACCAACCTGATCGTCGGAGCTACAGGTTCACTCGAACCGATCCGAACCGACTGAATCCCATCCCTGGTTAGAATGCAGCATTGCAGGCCATCTCTGCCCACAGCCTGGAGTTTCATCGTAATGGGGCTCAAAATCGACTCTACCTTGCATCCTTCCGAGGTCAATAAAATGAGGAGCCAGACTGTTGAGGGCAAATAGGCTGACTCTGTAAACTGCTTAAGAGAGTGCTGTGGAGCATTATGGGGCTATGTATAACTCTAAATGCTATTGCTAAGAGTTAGTGCTAGTGCTACTTCCAGAGAAATGTCCTTCTGCCCAGACTGAATGGGCAATATTTGGATGCAACAGCTGTGAGCATCTTTTCTCAGTGTGAATGCAGTTTAGCTCCTGTTGACAACTAGAGCACAGCTGGCCAACTAATAATAATAATAAAAACGGTATAGGGTTTCCTGCCTAGGCAGGGGGTTGGACTAGAAGACCTCCAAGGTACCTTCCAACTCTGCTATTGTATTGTATTGTATTGTATTGTATTGTATTGTATTGTATTGTATTGTATTGTATTGTAATAATAACAACAATAAAATCATGAAAACAGATGAGATAAAAAATAGATGAGGACTTCCGCTGCAGAAAACACACAAATCCTATCTCTGTGCCATCTCTCCAAGATTGAGGTGTAGTAATAGCTTTGGATGGTGGCTTCTGGATCGTCCCACCGAGGAGTAGGGTGTGTAAGTGGGGGTGATCTTTAATAGGCATTAGAAACTTTGATGCCTGGTCTGTTTTAAAAGGTCTTAAAAATCTCGATTTTATCAGTGCAGTTGGCTGTCCCTGTTCCGTTAAAACAATGTTGTTTCAATTAACGAGATTCTATCTATTTTACTATTTCAACATTATTTCCCCTTACAAACTGAAACTAAAGGCGTCATAAGAAAGGAAATGAATCTTCTTTCATTTCGTTTTTCAAGGACCGCTATTCAGTAGACGGCTATTGTGAACTATTCAAGCAATTGTACGTGCCAATTCAGCAATTACACAAACACTCATATTAAAGATAAAAAACCTAGACTGGAAATGAATTCAGACAAGAAAAATTCAGACTTTTGAACTTAAGGAAAAAAATAAAAGGCCCTCGATAGCTAAGATGCAGCGCATATATCGCACATGGAAAATCTTGGATTCAATCCTTGGAAACTCCAGTGAAAAGGGTGGCTTGGGTTTAATCCCTTTTCTGAGGAACCCCAAGGGATCTGCAAGAACTTTGATAGAGCTGAAGGGGGAAGCAATAAACTTCAGTCAAACACAGACCAGGGGTATCCTATGTTGGCCAGCGCAGCTGGCAGCAGAGTCAGACAGTGAGGAGGTTGGGGAGGAACATGGGCCAGTTGTGGAGGCTGAGGAAGGCTCCGATGAGGGCTCTGCGTCAGAGGCAGAGGTGGGGCCAAGGCCATCTGGCAGTTATCAGCTACCTTCGGAGCTAGACAACAGTGAGGCAAAGGAACAGCTGGAGTCTGTTCCCAGCGTGCGCGTGCGCAGAGCTGCCTGAAGAAAAGAACAGCTAAGAAACCAGGGTCGACTTGGGAGTAAAGTCACAGGTGGACGGTGAATTGCCCCTCCCATGGGAAATAAAAGAGGAGCAAAAGGGGAGTGGGATTTTGCAGGAAACAATTCATTCGTTCATTCATTTCAGGAGTGTGAAGATCTGTCTGTGAATCTCAGAGACTCTGTGCCAAGTCTTTCCTTGCACAGCACTGCGTTTGGAAAGTATTTACATAGCAGCTTTCCAAAATAGATAAGGTCTGTGGTCGTAAATATTCCTTTGAAAGACTGCTTGCCAACGACTGGGCCTTGGCTGAATGTGAATGAGAGGAATTCACATTCATTTAATAAAAGGGGTTTTGTCAGGACCAGGAATCTGCCTCGTGCTTTTTGGGGAAGCCTAGGTCAGAACATATATCCATAGCAACTTTTCTAAGGGTGGGGTTTGATCTACAAATAAAGTGCCACAGTCACCGCTTTGCAGGCCAGGATTTTAAAAAATTAACAGCTTCCACAGTTTGGAAAAGTTTGAATCCCCCTGATTTTTTGGGTGAGGAGAAAAACTCTCCACTGGAATGCCTGGAAAGCCCACTCAGGGGGCAGTACAGCGAAAGAGACAGTACAAAATCAATGAAAAATAGGCTATAGCAGGGGTGTCCAAACTTGGGAACTTTAAGACTTGTGGACTTCAGCTCCCAGAATTCCCCAGCCAGCATGGCTGGCTGGGGAATTCTGGGAGTTGAAGTCCACAAGTCTTAAAGTTCCCAAGTTTGGACACCCCTGGGCTATAGTGTTCCTCAACTTTGTCAGCTTGAAGATATGTGGACTTCAACTTCCAGAATTCCCCAGTCGGCATGGGAGTTGAAGTCCACATGCCTTAAAGTTGCTTAGTTTGGAGAACACCAGGTTAGATGACCCCTGACATTCTTTCCAACTCTACAATTTTACGATTCTATATCTGTCAGACAAGATATTAGGGAAGGTTGTAGGGGAGGGGGAGGGAGACAACAATGGGTGTGAACCTCAACAATGATGCCTCTTTCTGAATGCATTCAGCTCTCAAGAAAGTTCTCCTCCACCTCTAAGCTCCTCTAAGGTAATGGTAAAGGTTCCCCTCGCACATACCTGCTAGTCGTTTCTGGCTCTAGGGGGCGGTGCTCATCTCCGTTTGAAAGCTGAAGAGCCAGCGCTGTCTGAAGACGTCTCTGTGGTCATGTGGCCAGCATGACTAAATGCCGAAGGCGAATGGAATGCTGTTGTCTTCCCACCAAAGATGCTTCCTATTTTTCTACTTGCATTTTCTATGTGCTTTCGAACTGCTAGGTTGGCAGAAGATGGGACAAGTAAAGGGAGCTCACTCCGTTACGCAGCACTAGGGATTCAAACTGCTGAAACTGCCAACCTTTCTGATCGACAAGCTCAGCGTCTTAGCCACTGAGCCACCGCACCACTAAAAGGCATCAAAATCAATGTTGTTTTTGACACCATCATGAATTAAGACACTGGCCAGGACTGAAAACGGTTTTGAGTGGGGACAGAGAAGTAAGTATCTCCATCCCATTCAGACACCCCTTCTTCCTCTTTGTCTGGTGCGCTGTGATAACCACCACCATGACTTATGACCATAATTCAGGGCTCAAATATAGATCAAAGACTACCTGTAAAGCTTTAGAACAATTCCCTGATCTAGTCAGTTGCTGAAGTCTTTTTTGAAAACTTGAGAACGGGGACATCTTCTTCTCCTATTCCCCCCTTTGCTTCAGTCACTACGGGAACTGAACTTGCTGAAAAGCGAGAAACATCCGCATCCTTCTGCAGATATATTAATCAAGAGTTTACTTGTTATAAAGGGAAGAACGTGAAGTGATTTACAGAGACATCGTGCAGGATCCAAAGCTTTTGTCTAAATGAGGAAAGCAGCATTGCCAAGGCCACAGTGGCAAAGCTAACTTGTAAGAATGAAGTAAAACATAAATAAATAAATCCAGTTTTGGGAAGAAAAAAAAATAGGTGTCACAACTTGCTGTGCTTTGCTGTTCCTTTCAAAAGACAAAAAGCTGACCATATAACACTTTTGCACTGCAAGGGTCTTACAATCTGTCATTGGAACCACGCAGCTCCCTTGTTCTATATGCAAAGCCACAGCAGGAGGCCAAACTACTGCTTTGCTCCAGTTTCTGTCCTAGAAATTTTTTGTGCAACCTTTCTATGCCATCAAAAATATATCGTGCAATCAGTCTCAGTGTGTATACCACGGAACAATGGAAAAATAAGCAGGAACTCTACTGCTGCGGTATTATATCATGCTGCAAAGTTCATTTTGATTCCAGTGATCGGCCTGGGAAGCAAGGTCACCTCTGAGACCATTTGCTCCAAGGAAATAATATTCTTTGAAGGATAGCAATAGCACTTATATACCGCTTCACAGTGCTTTTACAGCCCTCCCTAAGTGGTTTACAGACTCAGCCTATTGCCCCCAACAATCTGGCTCCTCATTTTATTGATCTCGGAAGGATGGAGGGCTGAGTCAACCTAGAGCCGGTCAGAATCGAACTACTAGCAGTGAGCAGCCTGAAATACTGTATTCTAACTGCTGGGAGGGAGGGAGGGAAGGAAGGAAGGAAGCAATAGCACTTAGACTTATATACCACTTCATAGTTCTTTTACAGCCCTCTCTAAGTGAGTCAGCCTCTTGCCCCCAACAGTCTGGGTCCTCATTTTACTCACCTCGAAAGAATGGAAGGCTGAGTCAACCTTGAGCCTGGTGAGATTTAATACAATTTAATACAATAATACAATTTGAACTGCTGAACTGCAGTCAGCGGCAGTCAGCAGAAGTAGCCTGCAGTACTGCACTCTAACCACTGTGCCACATCGGATGGGACAGGGTTTTCCTTCTCCTGAAGGCTAAAAGAGAGTGGGGGGGGGGGATCTTACCTCTGAAGGCAAGATATTCCAAAAGGTGGGAGCCATGGCAGAAAGCCGTGGCCGATTCCTGGATCCCACCAGCCAAAATTACTTGGCTGATGAGATCCGCAATAGGTACCTTCTTCCAGCACAAATGGGGTGGGCCATTCCTATAGGGCAGGGGTGTCAAACTCGATTTCATTGAGGACTGCATCAGGGTTGTGTTTGATGTTGGGGGGGGGGCATGTGGTGTGTGATGAGGGGGCATGGCCAGCTTGACGTCACTCGTGTCAGGGGCACCTTTGGCGGCCCAAGCATTCTGCTAGCGAAAATAGCTCCTGAGCTCTGTTTTCTGCTGCGATAGCTTCCTGCAATCTTCTGCCAGCGAAAACACTGGCAAAGGCATTGCCGGTCCTTTGCTATTTCCAGGGTGGCTCCACAGGCCAGATCTAAGCACCTCCAAGCACCCCGCATGCTGGATCTGGCCTGCAGGCCTTGCGTTTGACACCCCTGCTATAGGGGAAGAGTCCCCAACCCCCAGTCCATGGATCAGCACTGGGCCACGGCGTGCCAGAAACCGTGCCATGCAAACAAGTAGAACCCCATCCAAGGGATGCAGGCAGCATGTGAAACCAAGCCCCCCCCCCCCCGGCTCTGATCCATGAAAAAACCTTTCTCCCCTGAACCGGTCCCTAGTGCCCCAAAAGTTAAGAACCACTGCTATAGGGGAAGATGGTTCTTCAGCTATCCTGGACCCATGCTATAAAGGGCTTTGAAGGTAATAACCAGTAGTGGGATTCAGCCAGTTCACACCTAGTCAGGAGAACCGGTTGTTAACTTCCTAAGCAGTTCGGAGAACCGGTTGTTGGAAGAAATCTCAAGTTGTTTTTTTCCCACTTTGTAGAGCTAATTCTGTAAGAAAGGCAGGAAGGAAATGTTCTGGTGTTGTTTCTAGCCTAATCTTTATGGCCCTGCTTACAGAAACTGCCTCTCCAGTTAACCCTTATTGCATTGTAACAGCTAAGGCGAAGCGCCCATCGACGTGAGTGACATTGAGTTGGCCACACCCACATAGTCACATGACCACTAAGCCACGCCCACCCAGCTGGTCATTAGGTCAGAGAACCGGTTGTTAAATTATTTGAATCCCACCACTGGTAATAACCACACCTTGAACTGCATCCAGAAGCAGATCGACAACCAAAGCATTTTTTAAGCCTACTGCCTATTCTAAATTGCATAATAAAAGTTCTCACTAAAGAGATTCCTGCTTGTGGCTATGTTTTATGGAAACACCTGCCTAGGTAGTAGTTCAGTTCCAAGAATTAATACCGGAAGGTTATTGCAATTAATGCCTTCACAGATGCATTTCTCTCTTGTTGAGTTAATGAAGAATGTTTTGGAATGAGTCCATGAAATTTAGGAGCTCGTCACACGTGACTTTAATGCCAAGGAAGATTTTCAAGGTTTGGTGAAAGAGCCAAAAGTGGTTGTCACTTTAAAAAAAAAAAAGATACCATATTTTTCAGAATATAAGACGCACCTTTTTCCTTCAAAAAAGAGGGTGAAAATCTGGGTCCATCTTATACACTGAATACGGCATTTTTACCCTCCTGAAATCCCACCCTCTTTGCAAAAATGACCATGCATAGCCTTTAGGAGGCTTCTAGAGTGCTCCTGGGGGCTGGGGAGGGCAGAAATGAGCAAAAAATGGGCTGTTTTTTTGCCAATTTTGCCCCCCAGCCCCCCAGGAGCACTCTAGAAACCGCCTAAAGGCTATGCATAGTCATTTTTTTTGGAAAAAAACAGGCCCGTTTTTGTGAAAAACAGGCCATTTTTGCTCATTTTTGGGGGGGACCCCCCCCCCCAGGAACATTCTACAAGCCTCCTAAAGACTATTCATGCCCTTTTTTTGACAAAAATGGGCCCGTTTTCATGAAAAATGGGGTGTTTTTGGGAGGTCTGCAGAGTGCAGAAACGTTTTTTTTTTTAATTTGCCTCTTCAAAATCTTGGTGCATCTTATACTCTGAAAAATACGGTAGTTCACAGCAGTGTTTAATGTGACCCTTGTGAGGGACACAACTCCTTCCCTCTAGCTTCAAGTCCTTAATAAATTCAGAACGCAAAACCGAAACCGTGGCCAGTGGCATTTCTGCAGAGACCAATGTACCAACCCAGTGAACTGTCCAGGAGAAATTGTCCACAGGAGGAAAATCCTACTGGATGAGCCAGGCCAAGTAATTATGCCCAACTTAATTAACCGCTACTCTGATATTTATCAAGAGGCACCATTTTTAGCTGGTTTTAGGCAAGGGAACAGGTGTGGCTTTCTGAGATTCTCCATGCGGAAATCCATGTCGCAACTCAAGATGTGCCAAATGGGTCAGCGGTACCAACCTCTTCGCCCGTCAGGTAATACGCAGACAGAAGCCCCCCAACGTAGCGGATGTTCACTTCGAATAAGGAAGCTTCGCCGTTCTGCTGGAAGAAAAAAATAAGAAGGTCTCAGGTTGGAGATTGCCGGACATGCGAATGCGAAGATAAGTAAGTGCAACTGAAGGAGCAGGTATAAAAACACATTTTTAGTACTCTTCACTGCACAATCCTTAGTAGAGACACTTGCAAGGCATGGATGGAAAGAACCCTGTAACTTGATGACCTGTGCACTTCCACTTCCAGAATTTGTGCACTGACAAATAAATAACAATTTCATTTAATTCCCCAGCCAGCCGGACACCTTCCTCAGCCTGCTACCTTTAGAAGGAAAAAAAATATATAATTTGCATTTTAACCCCCAAAACGAACATTTTCCTCTATCTCTATGTCTTGTAAGACAGCTTCTGCAGGCATTGGGGACAATATCTAGAATGCCTTTAGTGCTGCTGGCTGGTTCTCTCCAATATTTCAATTTTTTAAAAAAATGCTTCCCATATCTCATCCCTTAAGGCAGGGGTGTCCAAACTTGGGAACTTTAAGACTTGTGGACTCTGGGGAATTCTGGGAGTTGAAGTCCACAAGTCTTAAAGTTCCCAAGTTTGGACACCCCTGCCTTAAGGTAAAGGTTCCCCTCGCACATATGTGCTAGTTGTTCTCGACTCTAGGGGGCGGTGCTCATCTCCTTTTCAAAGCCAAAGAGCCAGTGTCAAGTCTCTGTGATCATGTGGCCGGCATGACTAAACGCTGAAGGTGCATGGAACGCTGTTACCTTCCCACCAAAGGTGGTTCCTATTTTTCTACTTGCATTTTTTACGTGCTTTCGAACTGGCAGGTTGGCAGAAGCTGGGACAAGCCACGGGAGCTCACTCCGCTACGCGGCGCTAGGGATTTGAACCGCCAAACTGACAACCTTTCTGATCAACAAGCTCAGCGCCTTAGCCGCTGAGCCACTGCAGCCCCATCTCATGCCTTATCAATAGTAAAATTACATAAAATGCATCATTCGATCCTGAGCAGCAACAGCTTATAAAAATTTAACAGCAATAGTAACATAGGCACTCAGCATTTGTAACAGTGATATGCCAGAGTAAGAGCAACTGTTTGTTGTTTCCACAGTCTTTTCTCTGTGGTTTTAGCATTTTGAGAAATTCACAAATCCATTCACGTGAAATGGGGGGAAGACATAATAATTAGACCCCCAGAGCGGTTTACATCAGTGAGTGTGGATGGAAAGGAGACAATAATGGGAACAAGCTTGTGCAATCCCCTCCCTTTCGTTTTTTTTTTATATATATATATATAACACTGATGCAGTGGAGTGAACTTTCCAACTAGCCCTTTACTCATAAAAATCTTGGAGCAGCGAAATGTCAAAGCAATTGTGGTCAAACCATCCCTTTCAAAAATTTCCTCTTGCCAATTCAGGTTTGTTCTCTGAATAAATACTGGCTTATACAAAAGGTGTGCATTCACAAATATCCTTCACACACCCCAGGCAGAAGAGGTACACTATATTGCCAAAAGTATTCGCTCACAACTGCTTCTGATTATGTGGATGGGTGAGCGAATACTTTTTGGCAATATAGTGTATTTCTGGACTATGTAAAAGGGCCCTTTAGAAAAACAGGAATTGGAATATAGGAATAAAAGAATATTGGAAATATAAAATAGAATAGAATAGAATAGGAGGAATGAAGAAAATGAATAGAATAGAATAACAGAGTTGGAAGGGACCTTAGAGGTCTTCTAGTCCAAACCCCTGCTCAGGCAGGAAACCCTACACCACTTCAGACAAATGGATACCCAACATCTTCATAAACACTTCCAGTGTTGGGGCATTCACAACTTCTGGAGGCAAGTTGTTCCACTGATTAATTGTTCTAACTGTCAGGAAGTTTCTCCTCAGTTCTAAGTTGCTTCTCTCCTTGATTAGTTTCCACCCATTGCTTCTTGTTCTGTCCTCAGGTGCCTTGGAGAATAGCTTGACTCCCTCTTCTTGGTGGCAACCCCTGAGATATTGGAACACTGCTATCATGTCTCCCCTAGTCCTTCTTTTCATTAAACTACACATGCCCAGTTCCTGCAACCGTTCTTCATATGTTTTAGTCTCCAGTCCCCTAATCCTCTTTGTTGCTCTTCTCTGCACTCTTTCTAGAGTCTCCACATCTTTTCTACATCATGGCGACCAAAACTGAATGCAGGATTCCATGTGTGGAGTAACAGGAAAGTAGGGCTTGCATTCTTTCTGACCCTGTTCACAACCAGTGTGTGGCATTTATATTCCATGCAATGCACATCAGTTCATTTTGGGAAGATGTGCAGCCTGCTATTATACTCAAATGGATGCTGCAGCCATCAGTAACATCACTTCAAACTCTATATTCACTTTTGAAAACATTAACTTGCAGTGCACCGATGAGGTTACCGAGTTTGGTGATGAAGAGTCTACAAGAAAACCAAGCTCAGAGAGCACCATACATGGTGTTTTTTCAAATGTCCTGCGTTTAATATTTTTTAATATCCTAATCACTGTTTCTTAATCTTGGCAACTTTCAGATAGTGTGGACTTCATTGCCAGAATTCTCCGATCAGTTTGCTGGGCGGTAAATTTTAGGCGTTAAAGTCCATCCATCTTCGAACTGCCAAGGTTTAGCAATATTTTCAAAGCTCCCTTTTCTAAGTTCTTGGCAAATCTAGGTATTTAAATTTAGAGACAAGGAGGGTTCAGAATCTGTAATCTGGAAAATGTTGGCTGTTAGAGCCTAAGGATAAATATCTTGCTTCATCCTAACAAAAATGAATTTGCTAAGGGAAGAAAAATAATAATATATAAGTATATATTCAAAAGTAAGATACAAAAAGGGGGAAAACATAATCAGGATAGATTTGAGAAGGAAAGGGAGCAAGAAATGATATTCAACTATTTTTGGGTGCGGAAATACCACCCCTAGAAAATAAAAATTAAGAGCTGGAAGAAACACCTACAACAATAGAAAAAGAAAGAAAGAGAGGAAGAGAGGATATGAGAGGAAGAGGAGGGAAGGAAGATAGAGGAGAGGAGAGGAAGATGGAAGGGAGAAGAAGAGTAAGAGAGAGGGCAGGAATGGGAAGAAGAGAGAAGTAGGGAAGAGAAAAGGGAAGAAGGAAGGGAAAGGAGAGAGGAAGGAAGAAAGTAGGGAAAGGAAGGGAGGAGAAAAAGAAAGGGAAAAGAAAGTGGTATCAAAACAAGTGAGGAATGGTAAACAAAGCAACCCAAACGGTATATTATAACCCTGTAAATGGAATAACAAATGTATAAGAAGGACGAATGTAAAAAAAATCATAACTATGTGTATGTATACCTATAATTGTATATAGAGAACAAAAAATAAAAAACTTTTCAAAAATAAAATGAATTTGATAGTTGGGGGAATTTTGGGAGTTGAAGTCCACACATCTGAAAGTTTCCAGGGCTGAGGAAGCCCCACCGTAAGCGCTTCGTTTCTAACTGAGTTGTCCTGTTTCATCTGGATGAAAAGAAACCTTCAGTCCACATCTAGTCTCTTCTGCCGTGAAACCTCTGACACGGCTCTTCGCAAGGCTGCTGCTGATTGATTTGTGGGCCAGAAGGGAGAGCTTTTGTGAAAATACAGATCAATAACCTTTCTCTAGTTTGTCTGTTGGCCTATTGATCCAATTCCAAACACAGAGCACTGAGCCAAATTTACGAGGCACAACTGCCCATTTGCAAGCCCATGTTGGTCATCTATTTCAAAACAAAGCTTTTCTGGGGTGGGGGGAGAGGGAGAGGCAGTCTCCTTTGCTTTTCCTACAGCCTTGCAGCAAAAACAGAGAGGTGGTCTGGCATGAGAAATGCTGCCCTGTTGGTATGTAAACAGGCTTGCCCGTATACAATGGGTTTGAACAGCGGTGGGATCCTGCCAGTTTAACAACCGGTTCGGTGATTGCGTGCTTTGCGCGCATGCACAGTTTTAACAATGCCTACCTTCTGTGTTACTTCTGGGGAGTAACACAGCTGAGGTGCAGCAATCTGCTCTGCTGCGCGAATCAGCTGAGAAGATATAGGTCATTATAGCGCAGGGGCAGGCGAGAGGGCCCAGCTGATCGTCGGAGCTAGCAGTTCACCTGAACCAGTCCGAACCGGTAGAATCCCACCCCCGGTTTTAAACTCAGAGACCTGGAGGACCTCAGTCTATGCAGCAACACAAAACTCAAATAATAGGGGGACTGTCGAGAGGCTAAACAAAGTGATGGAGCAAACAGGATAAACTAGAGCAGGGGTGTCAAACTCGATTTCATTGAGGGTTGTGTTTCACCTTGGAGGGAGGGGGGAGGCTGAGCTGGGCATGGCTATGGTGGGCGTGGCCAGCTCGACGTCACTCATGTCGGGGACACCTGTGGTGGCCCAAGCACTCTGCCAGCAAAAACAGAGCTTGGGAGAGTCACATATGACCGTCCCAAGCTCCGTTTTTGCTGGCAGAGGGTTGCAGGAAGCTGTTGCATCCAAATATGGAGCTCGCGTGGGCTGCGTGTAGCCCTCCTGAGCTCAGTTTTTCACTGGCAGATGCACTGTGGGCTGGTCCTTCACTGTTTCTAGGGTGGCCCTGAGGGCCAGATCTAAGCACTCTGTGGGCCGGATTCAGCCCGCGGGCTTTGATTTGACCTCCCTGTACTAGCGCATGGGGTGGGATTCAGAGAACCAAGTATTTATGGGCTGTTTCAAGCAAATGGAAATAGGTTCGCCATCACTGTACTAGACTCTCTCAGCTCAAGAGCCAAGATGGTGGAGTGATGAAGATGCTGCACCTCTACAAAACATCGGATGGCAGTTGGAAGGCCTGTACTCCAAATACCCATAGCTGCTTAGTTCTCAAATGATTCATCTTTTTGATCGGAGGTATTTCAGACAGGGAAGATGGAAAGAGGAAGGAGGCGATCTACAAAGATATAGACCAGAGTTTTTCAACGTTGGCAGTTTTAAGATGGGTGGACTTCAACTCCCAGAATTCCCCAGCCAGGTTGGTATTCAGCAGTTCTGGAGAACCAGTAGCAGAAATTTTGAGTAGTTCAGAGAACCAGTGAATACCATCTCTGGCTGGCCCCGCCCCTATCTATTCTCTGCCTCCTGAGTCCCAGCTGATCGGGAGGAAATGGGAATTTTGCAGTATCCTTCCCCTGGAGTGGGGAGGGAATGGAGATTTTATAGTATCTTTCCCCTGCCATGCCCACCAAGCCATGCCACACCCACCAAGCCGGTAGTAATAATTTTTGAATTCCACCACTGATAGAGGCGCTGATTGGATTATTAGCTGATCTGGCGATCAAGGCCTTTCTCCTTTAATCCTTTTACCCTATTACCTCCCAGCTCAACTATACGCTGTCCTATTCTCGGCTTGTTTTTACAGTGTGCCAGGTTGGGGTGTGGGGTGCCGGGTGGAGGACCAGTCAAAACACCAGTGTTCAAAATACACCAGGGGGTTTTCTGCCAGAGAATAGAGAAACCTGTTCAAAGGCTGACTCACCACGTTCAAGTCAAAGCTCTTCTCCACCCAATCTTTGGCTTCCTGGAATTCTTCCTGCAGCTCCATGACGTACAGGGTATCCAAAGCATCCACCACGGTGGCTCCCCGGAGGCCTCCTGCAGGGACAGAAACCCACACGGTTAGAATGGAACTTGTTGACTTTCCACTGAGGGATGCAGAGGTTAAGAGCGGCTGTAAAAATTGTCGCTGGGATGCGATCCTGAGATTGCTTTCTTTCTTTTTTTTTTTAAATAAAAGATTTTTTTTTAATTTTAAAAACAAACACAACACATCCTTCTTTACATGCTGTAGAAAGTGTATCTGTTGGTTACAAAAAGGCTTATGTGCATGTCTTCCACAGTCAACAAACATAATTCATATTAACTCAAGAATTTTAACTCAGATATATTGATAGATATTACGGTCATCATATCTCCATTTTCATTTGACTATGATTCTTTAAACGTCCTTCATCATAAAATATACCAAGATTTAATACAAAACCACATACTGGCATTTCATTTACTATTTCTAAAATCCTCCAATAACACTGAATCCTTCTGTCCTATTCTAGCTAAACATCCATAATATTTAATAACAAAGTTTTCTAATCCTTCTTTCCAAATCACTGTTTACAAATTACATCCCATTTCCTTATGTTGTACCCATACATATATATACGTCGTTATCATTATCCCTCCTTTATTTGACTATATCCTGCATCATATCATTTCCCCCCCCTAATAAGCAAGACTTATATTGTATACATTATTATCATTATCAATTATTTATTTAACTATAACTATTGTCCCTAAATTTCACTAAGTTTAACTGCTTTCTTAATGCATAGAGAGCAGTGATATCAATAGCAATAGCACTTAAACTTATATACCGCTTCACAGTGCTTTACAGCCCTCTCTAAGCGGTTTACAGAGTCAGCCTCTTGCCCCTAAAAATCCAGGTCCTCATTTTACCCACCTCGGAAGGATGGAAGGCTGAGTCAACCTTGAGCCTGCTGAGATTTGATCTGTCAAACTGCTGGCAGCTGGCAGTCAGCAGAAGTAGCCTGCAGTACTACACTCTAACCACTGGGCCACCATGGCTCTTAGTGCTGAAAAGGTCGAGTGGAAATGTCTCGTGAGCACAGTTGTCGGGGCTGCGCTCTGGAAAAGCCGACCTCCGGGTTCTAGCGCATATGTGCACCTGACAATCAGCTGGATGGCGTGCATGCGTAGACCGGTTTTCGGCCTTGCCTCGCACGTGAAGGGATACATTCTGGCATGCATGCACACCCAACAACCAGCTGGCCAGGGCGCATGCGCAGATTGTTGGCACTGCTGCGTGCATGAAGGACAGCTGATCGTCACGTGTGCATGTGCACCAGAAACCCGGGAGACAAACAAGCAAGGCCATGCGTGCCGAGCGACATGGTTTCGTGTGCCACTTTGGGCACGCATGCCATAGTTTTGCCATTACGTATATAGAGCATATATATGGCTGGCTGGGGAATTCTGGGAGTTGAAGTCCACCCATCTCAGAGATGCCAAGGTTGGAACCCCGGGTCTACATGAAACTTACCCAACATCATACCCAGTTGTAAAGGACTGCAATGCCTATCATCCTGAGCCACCTGATCTATGATCCCTTCTCTATATGCAGAGCAGGGAGGAAAGAGACTCTGCCTCGCAGGTTGTTTATGCACTGGAACCTTTGGGCAGTATATTAAGGTCCTATAATATTGAATTTTTACATCTCCAAATGATTCAGGGGAAGTGACACTGTCAGGAGACTAGAAATGTAAAACCTCTTAATTGCTTCAAAACCCTCCAGATAACTTGCAGCATTCCTCGGCAGAAAAATAGGGAGCCAATGTGTGAACACCTGATAAAAGCCAGCCATGGGCTTCTGAGCAATCTCAACAGCAAAGACTGGTGGGTAAGAAAAAAAAGTGAATCAGGCAGTTTTCTCTGATTCAGATCAGAGAAATGAAATTAAGACATCCTGAAAGGAAGAGCTGGTTATTAGAAGCACGAGACTTCGAAGGACTCCTGTTTAGGAGATATACCCCCTATTCAAATAGGAACTGGTTGAGGGAGTATGGGAGAGGGAGATGGGGGAGGGAGGAGAGGGAGGGAGGGAGACAGAGAGAGGGAGGGAGAGGCAGAGAGAGAGAGAGGAAGGGAGAGACAGAGAGAGGGGGAGACAGAGAGAGGGAAGGAGACAGGAGAGAGAGGGGGGAGAGGAAGGAAGGGATACAGAAAGAGGGAGAGGGAGGGAGGGAGACAGGGAGAGGGAGGGAGACAGGAAGAGAGAGAGGGAGATGAAGGGAGGGAGAGACAGAGAGAAGGAGAGAGGGAGGGAGATGGGGAGAGACAGAGAGAATGGGAGAGACAGAGAGAGGGAGAGGGACAGACAGTGGAGGAGAGAGGGAGGAAGAGAGGGAGGGAGATGGGGAGAGGGAGACAGAGAGGGAGACAGAGAGGGAGAGGAAGGTTGGGAGAGACAGAGAAGGAGAGAGGGAGGGAGAGGGGGAGAGAGGGGGAGACAGAGAGAGACAGACACGGAGAGAGGGAGAGGGAGAGAGTGGGAGAGACAGAGAGAGGGAGAGAAATGGAGCGACAGAGAGGGAGGGAGATGGGGAGAGAGAGGGAGGGGGGAGACAGGGAGAGAGAGAGGAAGGGAGGGAGAGACAGAGAGAAGGAGAGAGGGAGGGAGATGGGGAGAGACGGAGAGGGAGAGAAAGGGAGAGACAGAGGGAGGGAGATGGGGAGAGAGAGGGAGGGAGGGAGACAGGGAGAGGGAGGGAGACAGGAAGAGAGAGAGGGAGAGGAAGGGAGGGAGAGACAGAGAGAAGGAGGGAGATGGGGAGAGACAGAGAGAGTGGGAGAGACAGAGAGAGGGAGAGGGACAGACAGTGGAGGAGAGAGGGAGGAAGAGAGGGAGGGAGATGGGGAGAGAGAGGGAAGGAGGGAGACAGGGAGAGGGAGGGAGACAGGAAGAGAGAGAGGGAGAGGAAGGTTGGGAGAGAGAGACAGAGAGAAGGAGAGAGGGAGGGAGATGGGGAGAGAGGGGGAGACAGAGACAGACAGACACGGAGAGAGGGAGAGGGAGAGAGTGGGAGAGACAGAGAGAGGGAGAGAAATGGAGGGACAGAGAGGGAGGGAGTTGGGGAGAGAGGGAGAGACAGAGAGGGAGAGAGTGGGAGAGTGGGAGACAGAGAGGGAGAGAAAGGGAGAGACAGAGAAGGAGAGAGGGAGGGAGATGGGGAGAGAGAGAGGAAAGGAGGGAGACAGAAAGAGGATGGAGGAAGAAGAAGGGGGAAGGGAGAAAGAGGGAGAGAGACAGAGAACAGAGAGAAAGAGAGAGAAGGGAGGGTAGAGTTGGATAGAGGAGAGTAAGAGAGAGAGAGAGATGGTTTCCAGGAATTTTAAAACCCCATTTAAATTATTGCAAAGCCCACTTGGGGCAATGGTTCACAGGCCTTGCAAAACTGAAGAAAGGATTCCCATCATCCCATATCATTGGGACCGAGGAGCAAAACACCACAAATGAAGATGCAGGTTATAAGAAATACTGATGGCAAAGTTGAGAAAGGGGAAGCTGACACAGAAAGAAGCAAACACTTTCCCTACTTAAATAACGTGGGGCGCTAACTTGGCAGGACTTTCATTGGGATTAGCATGAGTTGAGTAACAGATTTGCACTGGTGTGATGCTTAAGAGGTTGCGCCTTACACATCAGGCCCTGCCAAACTGTTGCCTTGTCTAAAATCTGCTCGTTCGGCAATGAGAACCCCTTGAAAGAGGGTATTAGGCTCCCCTTCCACTAGGGCAGTGTATTTCGACCTCAGCCACTTCTACGATGTGTGGACTTCAACTCCCAGAATTCCTCAGCCAGCATGGCTGGCTGGGGAATTCTGGGAGTTGATATCCACACAACTTAAAATTGCCGAGGTTGTGCACGTGTGACATGAGGAAGGAAACCAAGCTTGTTAATCGTACACTATTCATGCATTTACAAGCACTTTTCATTTCAGAGGCATTAGGCGACATTATCATTCAGACTTAAAAGTCTGAAAGCAGCGAAGATGCATGTAAAATTTGGAGAAAACAGGGAGAAATTGCATGCCGTTCCCGGAATGCATTAAATTGCAATTGCAAATTATACATCCTACCCGCAAAACAACTTCGCGGGGAAGGAATTTTTTGAACCGGAGGAGCTAAAAATATTCCAATTTATTAACCTTCATCTTTCATATAATCTGTAGCCGTCACTGAGTTAGAAAAAGACCGGGTAACAGAAAACACAGCTATAGTTATTTGATTTACATCCCATCTTTCTGGTCGGGTGAGTGCTCAAGGCAACTAAAAAAAAAAAACAATGTATTTTTTTAAAGGTGAAAAATAATAGTAAAATAAATATAAATACTAAAGTCTTTCTCTGTGGAGGCCTCCAACGATCAGGGGACCATTCTCTCCGCAACAAATGTGATATTTAAGATAAACTGGCTGTCCTAACAGCTTCCCGGTTCCCAGTAATTCCGCTTTTTTTCCTCCTATGAAGAGTGATTCACGGTTTTCCAGCAATGCTATAAGCACATCAGCATTCAGGAACATGTTAGGTGTCCAAAACAGCTGCTGTCAACAAGGGGTATGATTGGCTTGGGTAAAATCCTCTCTCAGATCTGGCGGTGATAACTGTCTTTCTTAGCAGGGGGAAACCATGTTTATGAAGGCTAAGCATGAGTCATGGCGCCTCTGGTGAACTGCCCCAGCTGTGAGATATATAGTCCACTAAGCAGTGCGCTATCCATCAACCTTGTTCTCATGCTTTAATGGAATGTCAGACCAAAGAGGTGTTTCCGGAACACCTTGGAGAGTGGATTATTTGTTAGAGAATCAGATGTGGCTTGATGGGTCGAGATGCGGATGGGGCATCAGGTCCACGACACCTTGAAGGCTTTGTATTGTGAAGACCTGTTATTGTACCCAGTGCTATGGCCAGGGGTGGGGTTCAAAAATTTTAGCAACCCTAGTTCTTGGTGGAGAGGGGCGGGGGAATAGCATTCTCAATCTTGCAGGATTCTGTCAGTGTAGCTTTACAACGGAGTAGAATAAGCTCAGCCGGTTTTGATTCCTATCTAATTAATTTCATGAGGCTGACATTAGTCTTCCAAGTCTGAAAGAATAATTCTCCCGCATCTCTTGTAGAAACCGAGGAAGCTATGGGTTATGTGTCTCTTCTAAGCCTCTTATCCAGGGGTGGTATTCACTTACCTTCCCTACCGGTTTGCAAATGTGAGCGCGTCCCCAGTCCTCGCATGCACTAAGCCTTCCGCACATGGGATTTGGCTAAAAAACGTGCCTAAATGGGATGGCATAGAGCTTGGGTGGGTGGATGGGTGGGGCCACTACAGGTTCGGATGAACTGGTCCAAAATGGCAGAATACCACTTCTGCTTCTTATCCCATCCACTATCTCTAGACCAGTGTTTCTCAAACTTGGCGACTTTAAGTCCTGTGGACTTCAACTCCCAGAATCCCCCAGCCAGCATAGCTGGCTGGGGAATTCTGGGAGTTGAAGTCCACAGGACTTAAAGTCGCCAAGTTTGAGAAACACTGCTCTAGACCTATGATGGAGAAGCTGTGGCATCTGTGCCCAAAGTGGCACACAAGCCATGTCGCCTGGCATGAGTGGCATTGCCTGTTCCTCTTCCGGTTAATTGATTGGCCCGTTTGCAATCATGGCAGTAACAAGAAGACTTGCTGGCCAATGTCCATGTGCACACCGGAAACTGGAAGTTCATTTTCCGGTGCACGCATGCCCCCGAGGCAGCTTCTCTTCCTTGTTGTGGCTCAGATGAGTGCACATGAAGTGCTCCCTTTTTGCCATTCGGTGCTGGGCGTGCGCACTCCCTTTTCGGAACTGCTCTAGACTGTCTCTTATTTGACGTTTGGCCATCCCTTTGCCTGGTCTCCCAAGGTCTTCCCCACATATCGCTGCACCAGGAGTGAGTTCCTGCCAGTTCTAACCTCTTCTATAGAAGAGGTTTCACAAATCTACAGTGCTATTTAGAACCGGTTCCAGCTCCCTTCCCCCCACCCGTCCGCACATCATCAAGATGAAGAGCCAGAGGAGGAATTCTGGGAGTTGAAGTCCACAGGTCTTAAAGCTGTCAAGTTTGAACATCCCTGGATTTTTTTCTAAAGGGTTAGGGGTGCGAGGGTCTTGTAACTTGACAGCTTTAAGACTTGCGTGCTTCAAATGCCAGAGTTTCTGAGCCAACATTTTGGTTGCTAAGCAAGAACATTGTTAAGTGAGTTTCACCACATTTTACAAGTTGGCCACTCCCACCCAGTCACATGGCTGGCAAGCCACTCCCATCCAGTCACATGGCCCGCAAGCCACTCCCATTCAGTCACATGGCTGGCAAGCCACTCCCACAAAGCAGGCCACACCTACAGAAGAGGTTCTAAAAAAAATTTGAAATCCACCACTGCACTGCACCCACCCAGTGTTGTGAGAAATCTGTTTGTTTAAAATTAGAAAGCAAAGTGGTTGGTTTCCTTTGCTGGGCTATTCCTGGCAGGGAAATATTAGACTTTAAATGATCACTTTTTATGATCTCCTGAGCAATCTGGCACCTCTCTTTAAGTCAACAAGATATCTACAAGGGATGCCTAAATATAAGACGGCACTTAAACCTCAACACATTTTAATGTACTCTCTATGGAGGTCCTTGTGGACTTACACAACGTCAGTAGCGTTGGATTAAGAACATGGAGGTTTCTAAGCCAAATTTTGTTTGTTTTTTGTCTTCATACATTCAAAGAAAACCATTTATTTCTCAAAGTGTTGTGTCTTTTAAGAGATGCAGAGACTTCAGCTGCCCGAACTCTCCAGCCAGCATGCTGTCTAGAGAATTCTGGGAGTTGGAGTAAACATATTTTAACATTGATTTAAAGGCATAAGACATTATTTTCATCTATACCTGAAAAGCGTTATCAATACCAAGAAGGCATTGAACAGCCATCTTAGATCTTTCTTTCCATACAATAGGGGGGCATCTCTGTTCAAAAATAAAAAGGCCCAACACCGAAAGTGCCCAATGTTGTAAACAGTAGTAAAATGAAGGATGATTGGCACATTTCCAGAGTGTTCCTGATGGGTGGCATTGGCCCTGAGCTTTTTAAACAAAATGTAGGCAAAGTGTCTCGTACAAATTAAAGTCACTGGGGACAACCGCATTCCCGTATGAACATTCCCATTTCCCTCCAGCTTCCTAATTAGCCCCCTTTCTTTTTTTAATGACTTCCTGGTGGTTTTCTTTTATTATAAGATTAAGAAATCTTGACAGTTTGAACTTTACGGGCAAATTGCTGACTGCATACAAGACCGCAAACTTATTTTTACTGCACAGCATCAAACATCTGTTTTGATAGCTAGATAGATGATAGATAGAAGATATAGTTAGATGTTAGATAGATGGATGATATAGATCAGGGGTGTCCAAACTTGGGAACTTTAAGACTTGTGGACTTCAGCTCCCAGAATTCCCCAGCCAGCATGGCTGGCTGGGGAATTCTGGGAGTTGAAGTCCACAAGTCTTAAAGTTCCCAAGTTTGGACACCCCTGATATAGATAGACAGACAGATGATATAGATCAGTGGGACTCAACCTTCCTAATGCTGTGACCCTTTAATACAGTTCCTCATGTTGTGGTGACCCCCCAACCATAAAATTATTTTATGTTTTCCGTATTTTTTTGAAAATATGTGTTTTCCGATGGTCTTGGCGACCCCTGTAAAAGGGTCATTCGACCCCCAAAGGGGTCCCGATCCACAGGTTGAGAACCACTGATATAGAAAGATAGATGATAGATAGATAGATGATATAGACAGATAGCTGATATAGATAGATAGGTGATAGGTGATAGCATATAGTTAGATGATAGACAGATGATATAGACAGACAGATGATTAGATAGATAGATAGATAGATAGATAGATAGATAGATAGATAGATAGACAGACAGACAGACAGACAGACAGACAGATGATATAGACAGATAGATGATATAGACAGGTAGATGATATAGATAGATAGGTGATAGGTGATAGGTGATAGATGATATAGTTAGATGATAGACAGATGATACAGATAGACAAATGAATAGATAAATAGATAGATGATAGATAGAGATAGATAGATAGATAGATAGATAGATAGATAGATAGATAGATAGATGATAGATGGATGGATGGATGGATGGATGGATGACAGACAGACAGACAGACAAAAAAAAAGAGTCCCTAATTCAAACGTATTTCTTTTCTACTCCTCTTCCATAAAGCTCTGCACAGGACATACATTTATGCATCCAAACCAGCTTCTGACAATAAAAGCCCACTCCCAAGAGCTGAATGTGTAACAGCCATTCTGAGTCTGGCTGTGCCCACTGCAGAAAGCTCTCCCTTAAAATTCAGGAGGTGCCAATTGGCACATCGGTTATTCACTCATTCATAGAGTTTAAATGGCCTCCCAGTGCCCACGGCTGCAATTATTTGAGCTGGGTGGGTGACCATATAGATTCCATGAATGAATGAAAGAATGGATGGATGGATGCGTAAAGCAGCCAAAAAACAACGCAGTTGAAAAGGACAACGGACAATAAATTCTCCTCCCAGAGCCTATTTCAATCCAGTTGGCCCCAGTGGAAAGAAACAGGACTTAAAAAATATTATTTTTTTACTTCTCTGTTTTGGTGTTTTTTCACGTCCCCTTCATGAAATTGTACATAGGCAGTCCTTGGTTAACAACCGCTCATTCAGTGAACGTTTGACGCCATGGCAGTGTTGGAAGAATGGCGCTGTCTACTGGTCCTCGAACTGGCGGCTGGCACAGCATCACCATGGTCATGTGATTGCGGTCCAGGTGCTTGGAAACTGGCTCATAGTTACAGCATCCTCCCAGTCATGTGATTGCCATTTGTGACCTTCTCTGCAAGCTCCCCGCAAGCAAAGTCGATGTGGAAGCTAGCAGGGAAAGTCACAAGTGGCTCCTGTAAGTTGTCCCCATTCCCCCCCCCCCCACTTTTGCTCCTGAAGTAACTGGCTACCGCAGACCTGGGCATTCTACAGCCCATGGGCCACATCCAGCTCTTTGGCTGTCCCTGTCCGGCCCACAATCCTATATGTTTAGCTCTCTTCAACAGTCTCAGTTTTTGCATGTGATCCCTTGGGAAAATTAACTGCCGACCTTGGGCTATGGAGGATGAGATCGTGAGTATCTTGCACATCTGTCTGCAGCGGGGTCTAGGACTGTTCTCCTACCCTTCACCGCCCCTTGTTCGCCCCCAGGGTTTCTCTCCCAGTCATTCGTCTCTACCATTTCGCCTCTGCTTTTAGGACCCTAGCTGTTCGTCCTGGGCAATGGGACCCAGCCTCTTCTGTCCCAGGCCCTTTGGGATAAATACTGCTCGCCCCAGGCTTTTGGGCTTCGGAGACAGTTAGCCGCCAGCCAATCGGAGGAAGGGAAGGGAGAAAGAGAGAGATAGGGAGGGAGGAAGTGTTCTATGTCGAGTTTCCACTTGCCTCGGGTCCGAGCTAAAAAATCCTTTGCATTCTTCCCCTCCCCGAAATGTTGGGGAAGAGCTAGAAAATCCTTTCTATCCCCACCCCCACCCCGAAGCGAAATGGTAGAGGTGAATGCCTGAGGGAGAAGCCCTGGGGGCGAACAAGGGGCGGCAAAGTGTACGAGGAGTACAGTCCCATTCTGGTCCACAGCACACCCTGCCTGGGGCAGCTGTCTGCACACCCTCCCTGACAGCAGCCATCTCCTGCCCTACCGCATTTGCGCCATGCCATAGCAACCGCTTGCCTGCCCACTGCCCTGCTTGCAAGCCGCCTGGGAATTGCGACTTCCCGCTGGCTTCCCCATCGATTTGCTTGTTGGAAGCTGGCAGGAAGTTGTGAGGAGGTGCTTGCTTAACGACCTGCAAGCCTCCCTTAAAGACAACGGGACTGTCGGAACTGCCACTGTTAAGTGATGTGTCCTGCGACATCACACTTTACAAACGCATCGCCTTAGCAACAGAAATTCCTGACAGTTAGAACAATTAATCAGTGGAACAGCTTGCCTCCAGAAGTTGTGAATGCCCCAACACTGGAAGTCTTTAAGAAGATGTTGGATAGCCATTTGTCTGAAAGGGTATAGGGTTTCGTGCCTAGGCAGGGGGTTGGACTAGAAGACCTCCAAGGTCCCTTCCAACTCTGCTATTGTATTGAATTGTATTGTATTGTAAATTCTGGTCCCAGCTGCCATTGTTCAGTGAGGACTACCTGTATTTTCTAGTGGAAGCGGTATAAAACAGATTAAACAATGAATCTTATAAGCCAGGGGCAAAGGCCAGCAAGAGTATTGCAGGAAAATACACGATTTTCTAACTTTCGCTACTCTTCTGCCACTGCAATTATTCTGGAACCGCTGACCTTTTTGCCAGGCTTGCAATTTAAAGACGGGTCCTTATTCACCGAGGGCGATTTAAACAAAAAAGGAAAAGGAAAAGATAAAAAAGAGAATTCTGCTGGATCTGCTTGAGTGCCTAGGAGACGGCAAAGCAAGAGTCCTGAAGAATGACGGCTGGCGTGAGTTGAGATAAAACTCAGCGTCGCTGGATGAAACCTATCCCCCCTGCTTCCTAATCTGCAAGCGTCGGTCCCTTAAGTAAGTTCCTTCGGTAGCATGTTTACAACGGGGCTGGGTGATGAAAAAAAAAAAGCCACATCCTTTCAGACGATGCTTGTCTTCCTTTTTATCAGCGCTAAGGATTCTGCAATATTAATGGCCGGGGTTCTGGTGCCTCTGCCTATTAGGCGAAGTAATGCACCAGCCTCCAAGCAATGTGGGTTCCTGGCAAACACGCTGATAAATACTGACAAAGCACCCACCCGGGCACACACATGGGAGCAAGAGCTCGGGGCACAGGCAATTATCCTGATATTGCAAAAGTAAAACACTAATGGGGTTGTTTTCCTGTGATAAGTCACCCACCCCTTCATCAAGGACAGAGAGATAAGAATGACAGCTTCCTCTGGCTTCCCTTCCCACCAGCAAAGGATAATAATAAAAGATCTGTTCCCACCCCCACCCCCGTTTGTTTAATTGAAATGGGGAGAGAGAAAAGAGTTTTACTTGTACACCAAACCCTTTGACAGATTCCGCGTCTTTAAATGCATGAAACGCACTAGGTAAAGGTAAAGGTTCCCCTCGCACATATGTGCTAGTCGTTCCCAACTCTAGGAGGCGGTGCTCATCTCCATTTCAAAGCCGAAGAGCCAGCGCTGTCCAAAGACATCTCCGTGGTCATGTTTAGCATGACTCAATGCCGACGGCGCATGGAATGCTGCTATCTTCCCACCAAAGGTGGTCCCTATATTTCTACTTGCAATTTTGACATGCTTTCGAACTGCTAGGTTGGCAGAAGCTGGGACAAGTAACGGGAGCTCACTCTGTTACACGGTGCTAGGGATTCGAACCGCCGACCTTTCTGATCGACAAGCTGAGTGTCTTAGCCACTGAGCCCCCGCAACCCTATGAAATGCACTAAAGGATTGTTGAGAAGCGATACTGTTTTTGCCCCACGTCACAAAGGTTTCCCCTTCTTGTGACGATTCTTCTTTCAAGTTCACTGAATTCACTTCCTTTTCTAGGTACCTGCAATCTAGTTTGAAGCAACAAATAAACGAACAGCATAATGTGTGTTTTTATCTCCTGAAGATAGCTTATGATGTGGAGTTTAGGTATGAACATTACAATACATATTGTCCCGAAGGTGCTTTTCCAAAATGCAGCTGGAGTTTCTTGGGGGAAATTAGTGACTCTCTAGAGCAGTGTTTTTCAACCTTGGCCTACCTGAAGATGCGTGGACTTCAACTCCCAGAATCCCCCAGCCTGGCTGGGGGATTCTGGGAGTTGAAGTCCACGCATCTTCAGGTAGGCCAAGGTTGAAAAACACTGCTCTAGATTGCTAACAACCAGATGACTGCTAAGAATATAAATCTTTCCATTTTCCACCAGTCGGTTAGACCCGAAGAAGCTTCTTGGTTGAGAAGTGAAACATTTTCAAGGAAAAGACTCTAGAAAGAGTGCAGAAGCCACGTCAAAGATGATTAGGGGACTGGCAGCTAAAACATATAAAGAACTGGTTATGTCTTATGAAAAGAAGGGCTGGGGCAGAGGTGGTATGCAGCAGTTTCTGACCAGTTCTGGAGAGTCCCACAAGTAACTTTACTTTACTTTACTTTATTTCGTATTTTACTTTACTTTATTTCGTATTTCTAGACCGCCCCCTCTCCCAAAAGGGACTCGGGGCGGTGTACAGTCAGGCTAAAACACAAATAGGATGCATATAAATAAATACATAAATACATAAATGGAGGAGGCTATATAAAACTTCTATTTTGATTAAAAGTTGGCCAATTAAAAGTTACACTACTTAATCTGTAATCATAAAACATTACTAGGGTTATAGAGGAGAAATCACATAAAACCATCATTAAATATAATTAACAGAGTAGTCTGATCACATTACTTATACTCTTAGGGCGTAATTTGATATGGTACAGTATAATATCTATCCATTTTAGGATTACAGGTAGTTCTCAACTTACGACCATAAATTGAATTCAGGATTTCTGTCACAAGTCATGACAGTTGTAAGTCAAGCTCCCCATCTGACTAAATCTAATTTTATGACTTTCTTGTGGAGGTTCATATTAGGTGTCCTACATATTACAAATAGAATAGAATAGAATAGAATAGAATAGAATAACGGAGTTGGAAGGGACCTTGGAGGTCTTCTAGTCAAACCCCCTGCTTAGGCAGGAAACCCTACACCAGGGGTGTCCAAACTTGGGAACTTTAAGACTTGTGGACTTCAACTCCCAGAATTCACCAGCCAGCATGGCTGGCTGGGGAATTCTGGGAGTTGAAGTCCACAAGTCTTAAAGTTCCCAAGTTTGACACCCCTGCCCTACACCACTTCAGACAAATGGTTAGTCAACAGGTTGTTAAGAAAAAAAAAACTATGTTTGTTAAATGAATCAAAGTATTCCTATAGGTATTTTTTTTTGGCTGGAAACTGGCAAAAAAGGTGTCATAAAATACAGTGATGTGACCACCAACCCCTACCACCGGCCCTAAAGGTGAGCTGGATGTCAAGTGGTAGAAATGAAGTCATATGATTTGGGGTGGGAGGGCGATAACTCTGAAACCATGTTTTAAGTAGCCTTTTGGGTGGGAGTCCATCATAGCAACCTCTAAACGATTGTACATTGAGAACAACCCATCATTAATCTATCCCATGGCAGTGCTCTTACAATGGAGTTACCCTGCCTGGATGAAAAAAGTTGCACCTACCTAAGTGACTTTAGAATTACAATAAGTAAAATAGAAACACATCAAAACGATCAAGGCATGTTTTCTTTTCTCGAGAAAAGAAGTGGTCTCAGTCTCAAGTCGGAATAAAATTTATCACATTAAAAAAAAAAACACTCTATACATTCAGTTTCACCTATCACCCTTGGGAGTAGTCCCTCTGCTACTCGGATGCTATTACATTTGCCCTCTAAGGTTGCTGAAGATACTTAAAGGTGGAATCAATTCTAGAGGAGGCTGATCTGTACTTAGAGGACAAAAAGGAGAAAAGGTGCTTTGCAGGGTATGGCCTGGCTGCCCCCATTGAATGGATGAGATAATCTTATAGTTTGATTTAGCATGTTCTAACATTGGACTTCTTCAATCATTGTCTAAAGGAATTCTCAGCCTTGTCTAATCCTAAAAGCACCAAAATTCAGATGACCGACCCCGTGATTTGGCTTCTACTATCTGGCTAGTATGTTAATCCCCTGGAATCAAGAAAAACAGTCACAAAGCAGCTGAATTATGCTTTAAAGGCCATTGTTTTTCACATTTGGTAGCTTGAAGATGTGTGGACTTCAACTCTCAGAATTCCCCAGCCAGCACATTTTGAATCTAGGAAACCCCCCCCCCCCTTAAGCTAATGGCTTCAGATAAGCACCACCTGGGATTCCGTGTGCAATTTTGATAGCAATATTGTGCATTTGTTAAAAAATTTCCCAAGTTAAATGTTCTTTCTGCGCCAACTCAGGAAGCTCAAACTGTCCAAAGAGCTGCTGATTCAGTTCTACAGAGGAATTATTGACTCTGCCATCTGCACCTTCATAACTCTCTGGTTTGGCTCTGCAACCCAACAAGAGAGACACGGACTCCAATGGATAATTAGAACTGCAGAAAAAACAATGGCTACCAACCTGCCTTCCATCGAGGACCTGTATACTGCAGGAGTCAAAAAGAGGGCTGTGAAAATATCCACAGACCCCTCGCATCCTGGACATAAATTGTTTCAACTCCCAACCTCAAAACGACGCTATAGGGCACTGCACACCAGAACATCTAGACACAAGGACAGTTTTTTCCTGAATGGCATCACTCTGCTAAACAACTAATTCCCTCACCACTGTCAACTAAGTTTACTAAGGCTGCATTACTATTCACTAAGGCTGCATTACTATTACTATTAATCTTCTCATTGTTCCTATCACCCATCTCCTCCCACTTATGACTGCAGGACTGTAACTTTGTTGCTTGTATCCTTACGATTTATATTGATATTGATTGTTTCCTGATTGCTTATTTGTACCCCATGACTATCATTAAGTGTTGTACCTTATGATTCTTGATTAATGTATCCTGTCTTTTTATGTACACTGAGAGCCTGTGCACTAAAGACAAATTCCTTGTGTGTCCAATCACACTTGGCCATTATTCTATTCTATTCTATTCTATTCTATTCTATTCTATTCTATTCTATTCCATTCCATTCCATTCTATTCCAAACATTTTTTAATTTCCTAAATCATTGTTTTTCAAGGTTGGCAGCTTGAAGATCTGTGGACTTCAATGCCCAGAATTCTGGGCATTAAAGACCACAGACCTTCAAGCTGCCAACCTTGGGAACCATGGTCTTAGGCAGAAAGACTGCATTGTCAAGTTCTAGCCTCAACTTTGTACAGTAGAGTAGCCTAACCTTTAACCTCAGAGTACATTGGGTGGATAAAAGACCTCTTTAAAAAACAACAACTATATGCAGCCTGTTTTATAAAGGGACACGGTGGCTCAGTGGCTAAAACACTGAGCTTGTTGATCAGAAGGTCGGCAGGTTCGAATCCCTAGCACCGCATAACAGAGTGAGCTCCCATTACTTGTCCCAGCCTCTGCCCACCTAGCAGTTCGAAAGCATGTGAGAATGCAAGTAGAAAAATAGGGACCACCTTTGGTGGGAAAGGAACAGCATTCCGTGCGCCTTTGGTGTTTAGTCATGCCGGACACATGACCACGGAGACATCTTTGGATCGCACTGACTCTTCGGCTTTGAAACGGAGATGAGCACCACCCCCTAGAGTCGGGAACGACTAGCGCTTATTTGCAAGGGGAACCTTTACCTTTAGCCTATTTTAAAAGCAACTCAGCAAGAGAACCACAGACAGTTGCAAGCCCAGGCCCGTTGCCGCAAGAGGCCTGCCTGCTTTGAAGCAAATAGCCCCACGAAGACTTTGAAATTTTTTTCCTCACTTGGCTAAGTTGAAAGAGGTTGAATTATGCAAGATATCGGGCCATTTCACCTATGTGCAAGCCGCGAGAGCCGTAACAATGCTTTCCTTTGGATGGCCTGCTGCTAGAGCAAGATCCCCTAATGAAACAGGACTGCTTTTGGAAAAAAGATCAAATGCATATAAATCCAGTCAGGTAGAAGCAATGAGGCAGCAAGGAAGAGAATCTTTAAAAGCTTTGGTCAACAGCACAGTGCTGAAAACACCAGGGAGCTGTAAAGGATGGAAAGTGATTTTGAGACGGATGGATGGATGGCCAAGTCAGAATGGCACCTCAGAGTTACTTTATTCTCACTTAATTAACTCGGGAGGTGTCTCATGAATGCTTTTAGGGATTAGAATTGCCCCTCCAAACTCTAACAGGTTTGAAGGGAGAGAGAGGTCCTTTAGATAGCACCACCACTTCTACTGGTTGTGTTCTGACCGAGGCTTCCCAAGAGCATGAAGCAAACTCCTTGTCCTGACAAAAACCCTTTTTATTAATTGACTGTGCATTCTGCTCGCTCACATCCAGCGGTCTTTCAAGGGAGGATTTACAGTCACAGACCTTCTCTGGCTTGGAGAGCTGCCAGGTCGATATCTGCAGTACTTGGCAAGGAGTCTCAGAGAGTCACAAACCAATTAAGCGAACTCATTATCTCTCCTGCAAACTCCATTCCTCTTTCGCTCCTCTTTTATTTACTCTGGGAGGGGCCATTCATTGTCCACCTGTGGCCTTACTCCAAATCGACCCCTGTTCTTTACCTGTTGAGTTCATCTGGCAACTCTGCACATACACACACTGGGAACAGGCTTCAGCTGTTCTTCTGCCTCACTGATGTCTGACTCTGAAGGCAGCTGATAACTGGCATACTGCTCTGGCCCCCTCTCTGCCTCCGACATAGAGCCCTTCTCAGAGCCTTCCCCAGACTCCAGGACTGGCCCATGTTCCTCCCCAACCTCCTCACTGTCCGAATATGCTGGCAGCTCCGATAGCCACTGGCAAGCCACAACAGGTTGAAAAGAAAAGGCCAATTGTCTGTCTGTTATCCCAAAACTTCAAGAGGGCCAGGAGAAATGCATCTTCCTTCAAAAAAGACTGGCATGTTTTCTTCTCTACCTTGTATCTTTTGATCTGTTTTCACAAACACCAGGGCCTCTGTCTTTATGCCATCACAACTCCCTTTCTGCAAGGCATTTTGGAGTTCATGCTCAGTCCCAGTATCTCCATACATGATGCCTGTAGGCACCAATGGGTGAGCAGACACCCTCTCCTCTCTCTCCCTGCTGTTCTGACCCAGGCTTCCTTAGAAAGCAGAAGCAAAGTCTTAGTCCCAACAAAACTCCTTTTATTTACACGACTGTGAATTCCTTTCACCCACAGTCAGCAAGGCTTATCAAACAATCTTTCAAAGGGAATGCTTATCTACATGCACCTTATCTCGTATGGAGTGCTGCCAGATAACTAGTGTCCAAACACAGAGTAAAGCAAAACTTGGCACAGAGTTTCTCACAAACAGAACTTTCCAGACCGAATGAATGAATGTTTCTTGCAAAAGTCCACTCCCCGTTCGTTCCTCTTTTGTTTCCTGTGGGAGAGGCCAATTACCTCCCAGGTGTGGTTTTACTCGAGTCGATCCTGCTTTCTTAGTTGTTCTTGTCTTCAGGCAGCTCTCCGCATGTGCACACTGGGAACAGGCTCCAGCTGTTCTTCTGCCTCACTGCTGTCTAGCTCCCTCTCTGCCTTTGACGCAGAGCCCTCGTCTGAGCTTTCCTCAGCCCCCAGGACTGGCCCATGTTCCTCCCCAACCTCCTCACTGTCCAACTCTGCTTCCAGTGGACCACAACACCTGCCAAGCCCTTTGCCTTCCCTGTCTTGAAATTTTAAAAAAAATAAGTGGGAGGCTGCCATGCTTAAAAATAAAACAATGGCTTCTAAACATTGACTTGGTTCCTACCTCAAGATACCATCATCAACCTCGTTAGGAGAAGGCAGAAAGCATGCTAGGAAGTTAAATGGGGGAAGAAGATGCATTTTCACCGATTCGACTTCTGGGAAATGGGTGCAACTCATTACGGCAGCATTCTCTGAGCAGGAAAACCCTCTTTAAGAGAATCATTTCCCACCAAGGAAATCCGTTGCTTGAAACATCCAAGATGTTATTTCCTAGACTCTTTTTTTAATAATGTTGATTCTCATGGACTTTTTTTAAAAAAAAATGCTTGCTTTTTATTTTTTGGTTCTACGACATGCTTCCCAGAGATACATTTGTGAGATGGCAACTACCTTGTTTCCCTGAAAATAAGACTGGGTCTTATATTAATTTTTGGTCCAAGAAGACACATTAAGGCTTATTTTCCAGTTAGGACTTATTTTCGGGCATAGTACAAAATGCGTCCATCCGGTGGTCGGATCTTAACTGGGGCTTATTTTTGGGATAGGGCTTATATTGAGACCATCCAAAAAATCATGCTAGGGCTTATTGTTTGGTTGGGTCCTATTTTCGGGAAAACATGGTATATAAATGTGAGGAATAAATAAAACAAATAAATAAACAAATAAAGTTATCCACAGCATGTGCTCAAAGCCAAATGTGCAAACCTGCCCAGAAAGGGCTGACTCCATTTTAGACTAAGCACATCGAAATAGGGTAGTTGCTGAGATGGGTGGTTATAAAAATCACGTCAAATCAAATCAATCACATACCACATCGTAACAAATCAAATCAATAAATAAGACATACAATGCTCCTATGTTCAATTGACCTCAATAGTGATATAATTATTATCTTTTCTCTCATTTCCAGACAATCACTCTGTGACTTGATTATAGAAACAGAATTTTTTTAAAAAGTTAGGTGGCTGTTTTGAAGAACCCAGGAGAAGTTGTGCCATCAAAGGGCAGAGAGAGAGAGAGAGAGAGAGAAAAATAACTGGTGGAATGGTGGGTTTGGATATTCTCTCCATCCACCCACACCGTTTGCTGAAAGGACAAATTTACCCTTTCTTTTCTAGAGAAAGAAAGTATTGTGTTGTCCTGGAAGGAAGAAATGGTCAAACTTAAATGCCAAGAAAAAAAAACATTCTGAAGGCAGGCTAACCTTAAACTGGCAATTTGAGTTGAAAAGAAATGATTAAAATCTCAACCGAGCAGTAGAACTGTGCCAAGGGCATTAAGCTTTTTCTTCCATTGTTTGGGGATGGGGGGGTGGAGGGTCGATGGAAGAAAGACGCACTACGGAGTAAGTTCAGATAACAGCAGTAAACAAAAAAGTCCTTTGCTCCCATCTCCTATCTGAGAACTAGTATTGGTCGGTTCTAATGCCCCATGTTCCTTGATTCAGTTCGGCACAAAGAAGAAGAGGTGGGTGTGAGGAGAGCGCCACAAGGCTGTTTTGTTTCGCTTCCGGCCCACTTGGAAGCCTTACCCCCCATTTCAGTTTCGTCTGATTTCTCTAGTGCAGAGGTGGGGAACTGTGGCCCTTTTATGACTGGTGGACTTCAACTCCCAGAATTCCTGAGCCAGCCATGGCTCGGGAATTCTGGGAGTTGAAGTTCACCAGTCATAAAAGGGCCATAGTTCTCCACCCCTGCTCTGGTGCACGGCTCACAAAAGGTCCTGAAAGGACAGCACTGGAGGCAGAAAACAGGGTGTAACAAGTGTGCAAGAGACTTCGGTTTATCGGTAGAATCCATCTCTTCATAGAATCATGGAATCGTAGGTCTGGAAGGGACCTTGGAGGTCTTCTAATCCAGCCCACTGCCCAAGGCAGGAATCCTTACTCCATCTTTACTCCATCCAATATATATATTTCAGTAATGGAGCACCCACAACTACAGGTGGCAAACTGTTCCATTGATCAGTCATTCTCATTGTCAAGAGATTCCACTTTATTTCCAGGTTGAATCTCTCTTTAAAGAGCTTTTCACCCATTGCTCCTCGTCCTGTACTCAGGTCCTATGGAGAATAAGTTGATCCCCTCTTCCCTGTGGCAGCCCTTCAAGGATTGGAAGACAACTATGAAGCTTGCTAAATTAACATAGCTAGTTCCCTTAGCTATTCATCCCGTACCTCAACCTGCTAAACCACCATTGCCAGTGACACTTTCTGCATGCCAAGCATAAGTTTTTGTGTTACACCACAGTTCCTCCTTTAAGGGAGGAACTGCAATCTCATCCTGCAACACTGTGTGGAGATTGTGGGTGGTTGTGTAGCTGCTGCTCTCCTTATAGGGTTTCTTTCTATAACAGACAGATGAGCAAGCAAGCAGAATACCAAAATATACAGCAATCTATTCTATGTTCAAAAGTGAGTAGCACAAGTCATTAAAAAGCTATCATACTTAATCTTGTGTGTAACAGTGCCCTTAAATGTTACCAGGCAGAGTTGGCAAATAGCTTTTTTTTTCTCTTGCAGACTTCAATAATAGTGTTTATAACAGAAAAACAAGGAAACAAAAAAACCCATGTAAATCTGAGCTCAAAGGTGGAAAGCTTTGATAGTTTTTACCTGAAATTGTTATTTGTCGAAAGGAAAACGTGGGGCTGAAATCTGGCTGACAATTAAAATAAAAAATAAAAATTAGGACGCTGTTTCTACAAGATCTGCCAAACAAAATTGTTTTGCAATCAGGTGGTCATAAAAATCCGAAACTTTCAAGGCTTAAGTAAATATCAATAAAAGGAGCTTTTGCAATTTGCTTAGTCATGGAAAGATTCCCTCAGAGGCATTCAGTTCTACCTGTGGCTGCTCTGCAAAAGTATCAGAAAACAGGTGAAAGGACTTGAAGCAAAAGAATTCCTTCTTGTTTGGTAACACTGCCTGGGTAGGGCCCAAAAAGCTCGGATCTGCTTTGCTGCTTTATTAAATTATTATTTTTATTTATTAAATTTACATGCCACCCATCTCATGATTGAAGGACTCTCAACTGCTTACATTTATTTATATATTGCTAATCTGTACTTATTTATTAGCTTTTTATTCTACCTTTATTATTTTATCAGTAACTCAAGGTGGTAAACATACCTAACATCCCTTCCTTCCTTCTGCTTTCCCCACAACAACCACCCTGTGAGGTGTGTTGGCTAGAAAGAGAGGGACTGGTCCAAAGTAATCCAGCTAGATTTTATGCTTACGGTGGGATTAGAACTCAAACTCTCCTGGTGATTGGCCCAAAGTTACCTAGCTGGCTTTGATGCCTAAAGCAGGACTAGAACTCATTGTCTCCTTTTGATTGGCTCAAAGTTACCTAGTTAGCTTTGATGCCTAAGGCGGGATTAGAACTCACCCTCTCCTGGTGATTGGCTCAAAATTACCTAGTTGGTTTTTATGCCTAAAGCAGGACTAGAACATTGTCTCCTGTTGATTGGCCCGAAGTCACACACCCAGCGTTCGTAAGTCCAGTAATGTGGGCACCCAATTTTATGACCTTGATAACAGCAGCAAAGTTGGTAGCAAACTTTAGATCCAGGATGATGGATTCCCTCTGCTGAGCTAAAATAAAACAAAGCCTTCTCTGCAAGTCCCATCCATCCAATAATAATAATAATAATAATAATAATAATAATAATAATAATAATAATAATAATAATAATAATAATAATAATAATAATAATAATCATTTAACAGTGATACCCATTGTCATCAGGGCACTTGGCACCATGTCCAAGAATTTTACAAGATACATCAATAAATTGCAGCTTCCTGCAATAACACCAGTGGAACTGCAAAAAACCTGCGCTACTCAGAACATCTTATATTTTAAGAAGGTACTTGGTTGCTACCTAGGACACTGGCAGCAAACCATATCAACCATTAGCACCAGTCACTGGTATTTGTAATGCTTTTTTGAATGTTCAGTTGGCTGAGTTTCATGTTTAATGAATAAAGTATATAATAATAGCAGCAAGATCTTGTGGGACTTTCGAATACAAACGGATCGTCATTTGGAGCGCAACACGCCAGATATCACGGTTGTAAAGGGCCGAAGTGTACAGTTTATTGATATCGCTGTTCCTGGAGATGCCAGAGTCGAAGAAAAAGAACTAGAAAAAAATAGTGAAATATCGCGACCTGGCCATCGAAACTACACTGCTATGGATGAAATATGTAACAGTGATACCCATTGTCATCAGGGCACTTGGCACCATGTCCAAGAATTTTACAAGATATATCAATAAATTGCAGCTTCCTGCAATAACACCAGCGGAACTGCAAAAAAACTGCACTACTCGGAACATCTTATATTTTAAGAAGGTACTTGGTTGATACCTAGGACACTGGCAGCAAACCGTAGCAACCATTAGCACCAGTCAATGGTATTTGTGATTCATTTTTAAATGTTCAGTTGGCTGAGTTTCATGTTTAATGAATAAAGTATAAATAATAATAATAGCAGCAAGGGTGGTCCCCATTTCATTCAACTCTCTGATACAGGACAGAAATAAGGCCTTGCCAGAATTTGGAACTGCCTCCATGGGAAGATTTGTTGAGCCTATCTCTGCTCTTTCCAGCAATATAGTATTATTTCAACAGGCTCACTCTGATGATAATGTCCTGAGGCTGCTTTTTCAGCGTTGTGGTTTTGTCTATCGATGATGGGTTCCATTCACGGGAATTAAACATGCCAGAATCCCATCGAAAATCACTGGGACCCATCCATCAGGACTACATCCCCTGGACACAGACCGACAGCCAGTGATCAAATACAGACCTCCAAGAGCTAGGAAATGCCAATTTTTAATCCTGTTAAGAAACTTCGCTTTCATTTAATGCAGTTCAGCTCTGCATGGACTAATAATCCCCAGACTTGGAGACAATTGCTTATGTATCGGGGATAAACTGCAATATAGTATAGTGAAGCCAGTTGGACGATGTCTTATCATCAATCCCTGGCATCTGCTTAAGTCATTGTATTTTATGTATCAGGAATCTATAGTCTCCTTTCAATTTTGCAATGGCCATTCATACTTCAATCTCTATAGGGGCTTGGTGATGTCCTTAGTATTTTGTGGGGTGAATCTAGAGAGACTCAGAAAATGTGAAGGACATACATGAAGTAAAAGTTATATACGTATAACCACTGTTTCAAAGAACAGGTTCAGACAAAATATCAAACTACTTGTGGATCATTTAAACGAAGTCCATTTCAGACAAATGGCTGGCCGTACTCTTCTTAAAAGTCTCCAGTGTTGGGGCATTCACAACTTCTGGAGTCAAGTTGTTTCAATGATTAATTGTTCTCACTGTTAGGAAATTTCTCCTTAGTTCTAGGTTTTTTCTCGCTTTGATTAGTTTCCATCAATGGTTTCTTGTGCTGCTTTCAGGTGCTTTGGAGAACAGGTTGATCCCGTCTTCTTTCTGGCAGTGCCTTAGATACTGGAACGCTGCTATCATATCACCCTTAGTCCTTCTTTTCTCCAGATGAGCCATGTCCAATTTCTGCAACGGTTCTTCATATGCTTTAGTCTTCAGGCCTTTAATCATCTTACCTCTTACGGAACCTCTTTCTTTCTACCTTCTGAGATAGAAATTATAACCCAGAGCTACTACTAAGCATCCTCAAATGCCAGAGACACCCAAAAGTTCTGTCCCCTAATAGCAAAAAAATAACCCCAGTGTAAACAAGAATGCAAAGTCTTGGCTAACCCCGTTGGTACAAGTCTCCCCTCCTTTTTTTAACAGTAGCATTCCAAATAATGCCAGCAGGCAACATATAACCTTCCAGAGTTATCCCCTTCCAGTTTTGCAATGTTAGCAATGAAACCAACTTATGGGGAGAATGTTAGAAGTAGGTGAAAGTTCCAGAGTTTAGAGCCGAGAAGATAAATCTTTCTCTAACAACAACAAAAAAAGAATAATTCTGTTTCCCCCCTCTCTGCTAATTTCCCTCTCCTTATGCAAATTCAAGAGAACAGCAGATTAATTGTTAGGAGAAGAAGCACATTCTTCAATTACATTGTTCCTCCTTTGGGTGCTGAAGCTGAAACAACGTGGTTAAGAAGAAAAACAAAGGAGTTACTCGGTGCAGGGCCTGTTAATACAGAATGGTTTAATTGTTTTTTCCTCCTGTTGATATGGCGAACATCAATCCGTGATGGTGTCTCTTTCCTGCTGGCTTTCTGGCAGCAAATTGTCATTTTATGTACGCCGGCTTTGGAAAGTGGGCTGAAGGTGGTGCCTCCTTTACAGGTTTTTGTTTTTTTTAAGTTTTGATATTTGGAGATCAACACTCAATATTTTATAATAGAAATGTTCTAAGTTTCTACCATATGTGGTGCACGTACCCCATCACAAAGAAGTATTGGTACAAAATTCGGAAATGGTTGGAAGAAATTACTGAGCGAAAAATAGAACTGAAACCAGAAGCATTCTTATTAGGACTATTAGACCAAAACATGGATAAACAATCTCAATACATAATCATACACATACTCACTGCAGCCAGGATTGCTTTCGCACAAAACTGGGGAAAAATCAATACACCCACAGATGAAACAATAATTAGAAAAGTACTCGAATGCGCAGAGATGGACAAAATGACAATAGAACTAAAAGAAAGAGAAGAATCAGATTTCTATAAAGTATGGAATAAAATTTATGAGTGGCTAGAAAACAGAAGCCAAAACAGAAAATAGAGAATTTAAATATATGGTGATAAGAATAATAAATATTATTATAAGCGTTAGTACTGCTGTTGTTATATTATAAGACAAGGTAAAAGCAATAGAAAGGCAATGCAGAATGGAGAATGATAAAGGCTAAGCAGGAAAGCCGATACAGAAGGCTGTATAATTACTTTATATTGTTATGTATGTTTTGTGTTTTGCTCTTTCTTGTTGTGTTTTTCTTTTTGTTTTTAAAGATTAAAACATTCAATAATTATTATTTTTTAAAAAAAGGAATGTTCTAAGCTTTTACCCTAAGCTGCATTTGATGTCCTTGGAGCAGATGCTACTAGGTAAATATAGGGATGAGTCTATATGGATGACTTCTTTGTTTGACTTCCAGGATTACGTCTTGAAGACACAATTGTGGATGTTTGCTATCTGGGTAGAGGTAAATGATGCCTCCGTGACTCAAAATTGTAGTTCTACTGCCTTCTGTGACTCATTGCAATGCCCTAGTTATATTAAAACTGGGCAGAGAATATTGAATCCTATCATAAGTTGTTGGCTTTTTCAATGACGGGCTTAACACATATGTAATAAAATGGCATTTATTTTGTTTGGATTCAGGAAAAAATTAGTTCTACTTAAGAGTATGCAATGGTTGTCAAGTTTTAGTCTCTGAATGTTTGGGATTATGCCTTCCGCCAAGCCATGCTGACTGAGGATCCTAGGAGTGTAGGGCCAGTTTACCTGTAGGACTGCTGTTCTCCAGAGATCTGGTGGAGTGGGCTTGCTCTGGATCTTCTTCATTAAGCAAACCACTTAGGGGATCTAGGAAATGTTCTGTTGCTGAGTGCAGTAGCAGAACTGTGATTTGAATGGCTCCAAACCTTGATGGCTTTCCATGAAAATGTGTCCCTCAATGTTAGCCATTTAATGATGTGTGGACTTCAACTCCCAGAATGTGCCAACCAACAACTTAAAGTAGCTAAAGTTGAACAACACTACCATAAGCATTACAAATATGGCTTTTCCCATAAGCATTGGGTCAAGAAGTTAAATGTTGCCTAGATATAAGGAAAATAAAGTTTGTCGATCAGAAAGGTCAGCAGTTCGGCGGTTCAAATCCCTAGCATCACATAACAGAGTGAGCTCCCGTTACTTGTCCCAGCTTCTGCCAACCTAGCAGGTCGAAAGCATGTAAAAAAATGCAAGTAGAAACATAGGGACCAACTTTGTTGGGAAGGGAACAGTTTTCCGTGCTCCTTTGCTGTTTAGTCATGCCGTTCACATGACCACGGAGACGTCTTCAGACAGAGCTGGCTCTTCGGCTTAGAAACGGAGATGAACACAGCCCCCTAGTCAGAAACGACTAGCACATATGTGCGAGGGGAACCTTTACTTTTACCTAATGTTTGGTTTATGCGTTAACAGCATAGGGCAGTTGATCCTCTTACTATAGAAAAATATGTTGCTTAGCAAAGAACAGTTTTATATATATATATATACTGTATATAAAAAAACAGATTATTTTACATAATCCTTATGTTACAAACTAGCATGACTTGTTAACATCCACATTTACCTTTTGCAAATGCCTTTCTTATTATCAAACTGATCAGGTCTTGGCCACTAATTATTATTTAAAAAGAGGTTTTAGGTAGAAACATGTATGGGTAAGTTGCTTTTGATGGGAGTCAATATGTTAACAGGATAGAATCCTGGGTCTGTGCTTACAAGCAGAATATTTTCTCTCTTGCTGGATCCTCAGGGGAAGTGCTATAAATTCTAATATCTAGAAGTGCTCAAGGACAAAATAAGTAAAACTAACTTGAAAATAATCATTCTGAGTATTTTATTTAAAAAGAAAATCTAATGTTTATTTCAGAAATGGAGATGGAAATGATGACGACACAAAATTGGGGAAAGGAAGAAAAAGCAAAGATTTTTTGCAAATCTCTTAACAGATAAATTCAGTGCTGCTTTTACAAACAGCTTTTATATTACCTGCCCTGTTTGGGTATCCCCAAAGCAGCTTTTTTTAAAAATCCCAGACTTGTCATTTTATTTTGCATAGGGGAAAAAAAAAAGCCAATGAAGATATTCTATGTCATATTTCACTTAGAATGAGGGGACAAAATAAGCAAACCAGAGCTAAAACAGCCATTTTACTTTCTCGGGACTCATCCCTTGGAATTTATAGGCAAAACTAATTCATCACAATTCTACCTACAAATTTCCAGTTGAAACAGCCTGCTGTGATACTCCTATGCAGGGGTGAAATCCACTTATCTTTGCTACCGGTTTGGTAGCAATGTGAGGGCACGCCACCTCCGTGCATGCTCAAAACCTTCCGCGCATGCGCAGAGTGTCAAAATGATGTCTGGGTGGGTGGGTGGAGCCTGCTACCGAGTGCGCCTGACAAGCGAGTAAGCAAACAGAGAAGTGAAGCATTTTTTTTTTACTACTGGTTCGGGCAAACAGCTAGCATCTTTGCTACCGGCTCAGGCGAACCAGTCTGAACCGGTAGCATTCCACCCCATGTGATGAGAGATGCTGGATTTTTGAATTCTCTGGATTCGCAAACTGGAGACTGACACATCCAGGATCCACAAACTGGAGACTGACACATCCTTAAGCCAAACACGAGTATTTCTTTAATTGGCAAGCTAGGAAAAGTTTATGCAAATACAGAAACATATAACATATCTTCCTATCTCATTCATCTCATCATCTCTTAAAATCTCCTGCCATGGGTCCATCAGAATGGTATAAATAGTCCACCTTCTCCTAATGTCTTTGGAGATTCTTAATTATCCAGGTCATGATTGTCCCAAAGGTGCTTTTTTGAGAAGCAACTGGACCTTCTTGTTATTCTGTGAAGATGTTTTGCTTCTCATCCAAGAAGCTTCTTCAGCTCCTTCTTGGATGAGAAGCAAAACATCTTCAAAGAATAACAAGGAAGTTCAGTTGCCTCTCAAGGTGGGACACCTTCTCTTAAGATCTCAGATTAATGTTGCATTACATCTGTAATTATGCCTGTAATTATGATTTTATATAAGTTTCACCTGTCTGATACGGGTGTGTAGTTTTCTAAGTTTACACAGTTTATATCTTGTGGGATGCTTTCACTTAATCAGGGGTGCCCAGCCTTGGCAGCTTTAAGACTTGTGGACTTCAACTCCTAGAATTCCCCAGCCAACAGACTAAGATTGCATTCAGTTCCTGCTTTTGGTTCTGAATGACCCAATACAAAGAAACCAGAGCCCCTGTCACTCTGATGGCTGAACAGAAGAGGACTGTATGAGATTAATCTTGTCAATAAAGAAGACACTTGTAGCTGACAGAACGCTCTTCTGCAAACAAGACTTAACAACGTAAAGGGAAAGCAGCTCATCCTTTTTCTCTCTCCCACCCTGTCCTCTTCCAGGAGGTGGGAGAAGCCAAACTAAGAACAGAAAAGGTCCCATAAATAAGCAAGAAGACATGTACTTTGCACACCGACCAAAGCTTTAATTACTGGTATCTTCAGCCAAAGCTGGAAAACCTATCTTGAAATCAGGGTGAGCTATGAGGAGTCAATGTAAACAATGCTGAGTTAATGGGCTAAGGACTTCTGTATGTCTGAGCAGGTATCATTAACTTGATCCTGATTAAATTAAATCAGGGAATAAGATCCATGCGTCCTAATTCAACTGCAGACCAATGTTTCATTGCCAAGCACAGGGGATGTTCCAAAACCAACTCTGTGATGGTCCAGGCTGCGTGATTAGAATCCAACAAGCATTAAAATCTCATTTTCTACCCGTGCAGAAAATGTAACGAAAGCTTTCAAAGTCCACACCCCCTTCTGCAGGGTCCTAGCCATGAATAAATCCAGCTTCTACAATAACATAACTTTTGTAATACAGGTAGACCTCAGCTTATTGTTGTTGTTAGTTGCAAAGTTGTGTCCGACCCATCACGACTCCATGGACAATGTTCCTCCAGGCCTTCCTGTCCTCTACCATCCCCTGGAGTCCATTTAAGCTCACGCCTACAGCTTCAGTGACTCCATCCAGCCACCTCATTCTCTGTCGTCCCCTTCTTCTCTTGCCCTCAGTCTTTCCCAGCATTAGACTGAGTTTGACACCCCTGCCTTAGAATCTCTCAGGACAAATCTAATATCTTAGAAGTTATAGCTTTTGTTGGGCAAGATTCTGTCCACTAGATGCAAGCAAATAAAGGACTGAACTCAATTGAACTTTGCAGTGTTGTCTTTGGGATTGGGCCTGACAATAGGGGATTGTATACATATCATAATTTGCCCCAAAGTACATTCCCGAATTTCCGGTGTGCCTGTAGGGCCGTTTTTTCGTGCTCGGGAGGCTTCAAGGAAACCTCTGGAGGGCGAAAAATGGCCTCAAAAGAAGGCCAAAGTCAGCTGGCCAGCGCGCGCATGCACGCTCGCCAGCTGACAGGGCAATGCCTCGCATGCCCTGACAAATGGCTCCAAGTGCCACCTGTGCCACGCGTGCCATAGGTTCGCCATCACGTGTGTCGTGTTAAGATATAGCCTGTTGTGCCTTAAAATGGCTTCCACTGTACAGCGCTGTGGAGTTGCCATGGTAATGGAGTCACAGTACTCCACAAAGTGGCTCCCTCTAGTAAGGGGAAAAATCCAACATTAGAAATTGTGGCAATGTTCATGGAAGGAGGGTTGGGATAAATAAATACCTGGGCAACGCTGGGTTTTCAGCTATATCTTATAAATGCGATAGGACTTTCCATCTACAATTCTATAGAGTTGGCATTTGGTCCAGGCAAGCATTGATGATGCTTTTCAGAAAGCTGGATAAGGTCTTCCTTCCTTGATTCGACTCAGTTGGTTACCGCATGAAAGCCATCTTCCAAGAATGCATTTCCCAAAATAAATTTTCTGTGGAAGATTGCATCCTTTGGAATTCATAAAGAACACACCTGTTCTTAGGGAGCACAGCCAGGTCCAGATACTTTTTTTTTGGAAAATGAGACAGTACAAACAGGTTTGATATCTTGTGAAACAAAACAAAAAAAAGGCATCCATGCAAGATATTGGACGGATAGGGTTCATTTTGTGATTTATGCCAGTGGGAAGAAATGAACCACAGAACTCCTGTTTCCATCGACAGCCTCTTCATTTTCCAGTGTATTTTTTTTACCTCAGATTAAACGCAACACCCTCCTCAGTGGGGTTAACATAAAGTTATAAATGGGACCAACGGGGAGAATAAATGACCACAGGACTTTTCGCTCTGCCTCATTCACTTTTTTGAGCAGCTAATAATGGTTGAATGGAACCTGGCTGCATTTGAAGTTACTCTGGCAGTATTTCCTAGCTCAGAAGATAGTGCCTTGAGGAGGGGAGGAGTAAAAAAAAAAGGAAGGAAGGCTTCTAGTTATACCTTCGCAAGGCATAAATCTGCCCTTGACAACCAAGCAAGGATCAAAGCTTACGCGTATGTTGGAGAAGAAGAGCTCATGGAAAGCAGAAGCCGGGATACACGTGTCCATGTTTTCACATGGAACTGCTTCCAAACATGTGGAATATAGAACATAAAACAGGGGTGTCACGGCCCGGGGCCGGCCCACGAGGTGCTTAGATCTGGCCCACGGGGCCACCCTGGAAACAGCGAAGGCCTGGCCCGTGGTGCCTCTTTCAGTGAAAACGGAGCTCCATTTTCGCTGGCGGATGGTTGCAGGAGGCTGTCGCAGCCAAAAAAAGAAGTCCGGAGCCCATTTTCGCTGGCAGAGTACTCAGGCCACCACAGGTGCTCTGACATGAATGATATCGAGCTGGTATCTGCCCACCCTGGCTATGCCCACCTCGCCCCCCCCCCCCGAAGTCAAACATAACCCTGATGCAGCCCTCAATGAAATCGAGTTTGACACCCCTGACACAGACTAATAGAGTTGGAAGGGACCTTGGAGGTCTTCTAGTCCAACCTTCTTCTCAAGCAGGAGACCCTATCCCATTTCAGACAAATGATTGTCCCGTCTCTTTTTGAAAGCCTCCAGTGATGGAGCACTCACAACTTCTGAAGGGAAGCCATTCCACTGGCTAATTGTCCTCACTGAAGTTTCTCCTTAGTTCCAGGTTACTTTTCACCTTGATTAGCTTTCATCCGTTGTTTCTTGTCCTCCATCTGGTGCCTTGGAGAATAATTTGACCCCCTCTTCTTTGTGGCAGTCCCTGAAATACTGGGACACTGCTCTCATGTCCCCTCTAGTCCTTCTTTTCTCTAGACTAGCCAAACCCCAAATCCTACAACTGTTCTTCATAGGCTTTAGTCTCCAGGCCTTTAATTGCCTGAGTTGCTCTTCTTTGCACTTTTCCCCAAAGTCTCAACATCTTTTAAACATTGAATTGATGCAACTTTTTAAATTTTAATTTTAACTTACATTGAAGAGAGGTTCAAGAGAGGTTACTATAAAATCAAAACTTTCACAGAGTTCTTGTTATTCTTTGAGGTAGATGAGGTAATATCTCCTTCATGTTGAGATCAAACTTTGTTGACTGATGGACACCTCCATCTTGTTTTCTCAACAAGAGCATGGAAGGAAGGGTTTTTTAAACTTCTTCTTCAATTTTTTTTAAAAAAACCTTTCCTATCTAATTTATAGCTCTGAGATTTTCCACAAAAACCACAAAAACACTAATCAGATTCAACCCATCATAGAGTCTGGGATCAGCCCAGGTCACTTAGAGACGGAGAGCAAAGAATGAAGCCGGAGAAGAACTATCGCCATTGGGCACACAAAGATGATTAAAAGCTACATTCCAGAAATGTGATTAAATCTGAGGCTTTCTAATCTAAGATGTACAGCAGAGAATTAAAAGTCTGAGAGAACAGCAGATATATATATAAATTATATTTCGCGAAATCTATTGTTGCTTCAAATTAATTCCCCAGATACACATTACTGATTACAATGACTTACATCTACCAATCTCTTCTGAGTAGAAAAGAAAAATTTATATGGTGAGTTAAGAATTTAAAATGAGGACAGAACTAGGCACATCGGAACGCCTTACGCAGAGAAAGTTTTATCAGCCAAGAGTTCCCCAAGTAGACTTAATTCATCTTTTTCCATGGGCATTTGTATCTAGTAGATAACCAGACTCAAGAAACTCAGAAAATTACATTCATATGGTAAATGAGAGTTTCTTATGATAAGAAACATTTCCAAACAGGACTAAAACATAGTATTCAGGTAATTTTAAACATTGAGAAGTAGATAATACTTCTGCAAGATCTCTTCTATAAGTTGCACCATAAGGAAGGCTGAGTGCCAAAGAATGGAGGCCTTTGAACTCTGGTGCTGGAGAAGACTCCTGTGAGTCCCTTGGACTGCAAGACAATCAAACTGGTCAGTCCTGGAAGAGATCAACCCTGACTGCTCTTTAGAAGGCCAGATCCTGAAGAGGAAACTCAAATACTTTGGCCACCTAATGAGAAGGAAGGACTCACTGGAGAAGAGCCTGATGCTGGGAAAGATGGAGGGAAAAAGAAGAAGGGGACGACAGAGAATGAGGTGGCTAGATGGAGTCACCGAAGCAGTAGGAGTGAGCTTAAATGGACTCCAGAGGATGTAGTGGACAGGAAGGCCTGCAGGAATGTTGTGATGGGTTAGATACAACTTCATAACTAACTAACTAACTAACAACAACAACAACATTATTCCTTATGGGAAAAAAGTGCTTGGTACTGATTGTTCCTCCTGGAATCAATTAACGATGAGTACCGAAGTGTCACTGTATAGTGTATTTTAGGATGTCCATGGGGTTGCGATGGGTCAGACACAGCATCACAACTAACAAAAACAAAGTTCTCTTTAAAGGGAGTTATTATAAAAGTAGTTGTATAGCGTGTAGCAAGCTGTTTTGCATTTTGTACATACAGTATTTGCTCTGAAAAGAAGTATAAAGTATTACGAAGTCTGTTTTCTTTCTTTGCCTTTCATAAACCAAACAGAAGGAAAAATCAATAGAAAAGAAAAAAAGAGGAGAAGAAAAAAGAGAGCAGAAGAACAACAAATTATATTTATGAGGGCTTCTCTTGCAGTTATGTATGTAATATACATAGTTTTATACACAGTTTCAATAAACCACCATCTTTCATTGGAATCACTCATGCAAGCCATATCTGTAAGTAAAACATCCAAGTCACATTAGATCTTCAGCCCACTAATTGGGGCCTTATCTTTATCTTTCCAAACGTATTGAGCCAGACTACTCAGCAATAAAAATGGCCCAGAAAAACTATTTCCATTGTCCACTCATCAATTTCCATGGTATTCCAGATTAATATGGAGGGAAATCTGGCTGACTTCATGAACAGATCACAATAAGCTTCTTTTAATGTAAAGCTAACAGTTAAGTCAAGGGAGGGGCTCAATGGCTAAAACACTGAGCTTGTTGATCAAAAAGATTGGCAGTTTGGCGGTTCGAATCCCTAGTGCCGCGTAACGGAGTGAGCTCTTGTTACTTGTCCCAGCTTCTGCCAACATAGCAGTTCAAAAGCATGTAAAAATGCAAGTAGAAAAATAGGGGCCAACTCTGGTGGGAAGGGAACAGTGTTCCGTGCGCCTTTGGCGTTTAGTCATGCCGGCCACATGACCACAGAGACGTCTTTGGACAGCGTTGGCTCTTCAGCTTTGAAATGGAGATGAGCACCGCCCCCAAGATTCAGGAACAACTAGCACTAGCAACACAACTGCCTTGCATACCAATGGAAATTTTTGTGCTGAACTGTGTAAATCAAGGATTACCTCTAGCCTACCTGACAAAATGGCAGCTCAGTGTGGACTGCAGAAAAAGCTGGAAGAAATTGTTCAAAATATTCAAAGACACTCCCTTTTGGGAAACCCAGTCTTAAAATTCGGCCAGGGATTCTTAACATACGGCAGTTTCTTGAATTAAAATGTTTTATTAAAGTTGGTGCATCCTTGACTGGCAGGCAACAAACATCTAGAATGCGCTATTCTATTTACAGCAGAGTTCGCACTAAAAACAGTATTTCTGATGCTCATTGAGTTATCACAGAGGCCATTTAGGCATCTTCTGAAGTAGCCATTAATTCAGGAACGGATGAGATGAAGCTCCAAGGCTATAGGTGCTTGCCCAATTTCCTTTTTAATGTCCCTTTAGACGAAACCACCGTATTTCAGGCAGTAAATTCTAGCATAAAGCTGGGCTTAGTACCATTTAATAAATAAAGAGAATGTTTTTTTCAAAATCAGTGCAATATTGTGGCTAGAAATTTGGACAGGACAGAGGAGAACCAGGCATAAATCAACTCTCAACAATTGAATTTCCTGAGGTGACTTTAGCCTAATTCCACTCTCAGAAGGACTGAGGGGGGGGAAGGGTGGGTAGGTAGGTAGGTAAGTAGGAAGGAAGGAAAGAAGGAAGGAGTGAAGGAAGGAAGGAAGAAGGAAGGAAGGAAGGATCATACCTGCTGCTTTAAGCTCCTGCAGAAAAGGTGGAAAATAAATCTAACAAACCCATTTCCTTAATTGCAAAACAGAACCAATGTGATACAGTATTTAAGGTGCCGTTTGACTCTCTGTCAATCCAATCAACCTTACAGGGTTGCTGTTATGGGGGAAAATCAGGAGGAAGAAATGCTGGCACTTTTGCTTCCAGAGGTAAGACAGAATAAATAACATTAAATCAATCCAGGAAAAATTTAGAACACCTGTTTGTGTTGCTCCAATAAACTACCGTTAACTCTCCCTTCTGGAAATTATCTGCTCGCACTTCTGGTCACCAACCTGGTACACCTTGGATATGTCGGATTTTATCTTGAACCATGGAGCAGTAACTCAGGCCAAATTATTATGAAGAGGAGATGGCTGCCGGGAAGACTGGCCTCCTTTTGCAAATTGGAATATCGATGCGAGAGGGAAACGAGATATTTGCAAAAAGAGCGATGTGCCAAGATTTATCATTATAATGGTCCTCATTGGAGGCCGCTTTGTTATATAATAACCTGAAAGAACTAAATTCAGTCTCTATAATGGCATTCCTTTCTTTAAATTAGAAGAATATGGATGCTCTTAGCAGAAGCTGTTATCTCTTCTTATAATCAGATTCAAGGCAATAAAAGAGAACCTTCCACTTGAATCTCCCCTGGAGCAGGAAAGTGAGGCCCACGAGTATCAACCGGCCAATTAATGACACGTTGGTTGTTCTTGGTGAGGAAAGTGGAGAGGACGAGGGAACAATTAAGGATAAATGTCAGCTCGGATCAGATTCACAAGAGGAAGCGGCTAGTTATTTCTTAATGGAACCAAGAAAATAGGTTTCCTCTAGCCCAGATGAACAAAACGGAGGTGTGGCGGCTACAGCCAATTTTCAATCCGGCAGCTGACATCTTGTGTGGGAGGAAGGAGGAGAGGAGACCACAGACGTCCAGGAAAAGATGAAACACAACTCTTGAATAATAACTGCAGAAAGCAGGACCAGGAAAGGGCCCCCTCATCCATTTCCTCCTGTAAAACCGAACCAAGCCATTCTACATAAAGCAGCATTCCATTGAGGTCCTTTATCCTGCACGAGTCAAAAAGAGGGCTGTGAAAATACCTACAGACCCCTCAATTCCTGGACATCAATTGTGTCAACTTCTACCCTCAAAACGATGCTATAGGGCACTGCACACCAGAACAACATGACACAAACACAGTTTCTCCCCAAATGCCATCACTCTGCTAAACAACTAATTCCCACAACACTGTCAAATTATTTACTAAGACTTTATTACTATTCTTCTTCTCTTCCTTCCTAGTATTTATCTCGTCCCTGCTTATGACTATAACCATGTTGCTTGTATCTTTCAATTTATATTGTTTTTATTTGTTTCCTAGTACAATTTGACAGCTTATTAGTAACCTTGACTATCACTAAGTATTGTATCTTTTTATTCTTGGTGAATGCATTTTATTCTCCTTATGTACACTGAGTGCCTATTCACCAAAGACAAATTCCTTGTGTGTCCAATCACACTTGGCCAATAAAGAATTATATTCTATGCTATGCTATGCTATGCTATGCTATGCTATGCTATTTAGGAAGAATGGATTTGGAATACAAATGGAAAGGGATGCTCAAATCACTTACTGGAAAAGAACTTTGAGGCTTTTTTTTTTAAAAAAATACAGAATGAGACTAAAGAACCACAGATTCTGCTTCCATCTTTTCCCCTTTTCTGCCCAAGCAGGTTTTAATTCCACCGGCAATTGCGCCTGCTAATCGTCTTCTCCAATAACCGTTTCCAGCATTACAGCACAAGGGCATTGGGCTCCTGTTGCTTCTAATTTGCTCGAGCTGCTCGTTTTCCCAGCTACATGCAAAAACAGAAGAGATAAAGAGGGAAAGGCTTAGGGGGGGAAAAGTGTGGTTCAGTGGTGAAGACTGGAGGACTCCAGAGACTGCTAATGAGACACAAAGCCACCTATCTAGGTCGCCCTTGTTTTTTGTCTCTTCAAAGGCAGGCAGGATTCTGCTTGGACAAGTATTATAACCAGGGAAAATATAGTGCAGGAGGTATCCGTTTTGATTCATAACCTGCAGTCTTTTGACAAGGTTCAGAGCATGGAAATTGTATTTCTTTCCTCGCAACCATCCGGAGGAAAGGGTTGTGTTTTTTGAGAGGCTGAAAAATGACAATGAAGATCAGAAGGAAGCCTGCCGCCAATGAGCATCAAAATGGAATTTATAACACGGAAGGAACCTATCCGTCACCGTTCAAATTCTGCCTGACAGCTTTTGACTTGATTGATCAAAAGGTGAGGTTTCCTTAGCCTGGGAAAGTCTTCATCAAGAGGCAACTTTACATTTCAATAGACTTCAAAAGGTAATGGAGGTTCGGGAGAATCGTTGTGCATCTCCGGCTGAACGGGAGCAAGCGGTGTGAGGAATAATGCAATCCTGGGCAACATGAACAGAAGCACAACATCTATATCCTGACACATAAAGATAAAGGTTCCCCTCACGCATATGTGCTAGTCATTCCTGACTCTAGGGGGCGGTGCTCATCTCTGTTTCAAAGCTGAAGAGCCAGCGCTGTCCGAAGGCGTCTCCATGGTCATGTGGGTGGCATGACTCAACACCAAAGGCGCACGGAACGCTGTTACCTTCCCACCAAAGGTGGCTCCTATTTTTCCACTTGCATTTTTACATGCTTTCGAACTGCTAGGTTGGCAGAAGCTGGGACAAGTAACGGGAGCTCACTCCGTTATGCGGCGCTAGGGATTCGAACCGCCGAACTGTCAACCTTCTGATTGACAAGCTCAGCATCTTAGCCACTGAGCCACCGCGTCCCTTAGGGCACATAAAAGTCCCAGTGTATTCTGCACTGGTTGGACTGCAGCTGTAGTACTATATCCAGTTCTGTACATTACGGATTATTGGTGGTCCTCAGGTTACGATCGTAATTGAGCCCACAATTCCGGCGATAAATTGTGATGACCGTAAAGCAGATTACCATGGGACCAGACCCGATTTTATGACTGTTTTTGCAGCAGCTGTTGTGATTGTGGCAGTCATACAATGAATGCAGCAATCATTCAGTGAAAGACGCAGCTGTTGAGCAAACCCCATAGTTCGCCATAAATCAGGGGTGTCAAACTCGATTTCATTGAGGGCTGCATCAGGGTTGTGTTTGACCTCGGAGGGCCAGGGGGTGGGCATGGCCCTGATGGATGTGACACAGGACTCGTGTCGGGGGCACCTGTGGTAGCCAAGTGCTAAGGCAGAACTTCCCTCAGACCCTCCCTCCCTCTCATTATATTCTTTCTATCCCCCTCCCTCCCTCCCTTTTCTTCTTTTTCCTTCCCTCTTCATTCTCCTTTCTTCTTCCTTCCCCTCTTTCCTTCTTTTTCCTTCCTTGCTCTCTTCCCATCTTCCCATCTTTTTTCATGGTCTTTCCTCTTTCCCTTTCTCCTTTTCTGTCCCTTCTTGCATGCTCAAATGCAAAAGGGGAAAGATTTCTCCTTTTGTTTTGTTTTTACTTGGAGTAAAACTTTTACTCCATTTTACTGAAAATGGAGCTCCGTTTTTCCTGGCCGATCTCAGTTTTTGCTGGCAGAGGCATTGCGGGCCGGTCCTTTGCAGTTTCCAGGCCAGCCCTGGGGGTCAGATCTAAGCACCCCACGAGTTGGATCCAGCCAACAGGCGTTGAGTTTGACAACCCTGTTCTAGAGCATTCAAACTTTCACCGAGCAACATCCAGGATATCACATTTTGGAAATCTAAGTATTCCTTCTTTGAATTTGGATGTCACCACTTTGACAGCCTCGGAGATTAATCTAACCATTTAGACCTGTTATTAGGGATGCTGCTAAAAGTAAGCTACTGTGAATTGTGATATCTCATTAGGTTCAAAGACAGAGTGGAAGAGATGTTGCCAAGAAACCACAAGGTGTGTCCACCAGCAACTCTGGTGTATCTCCCCCCAAAACAGAGGAGACCAAAAATTTTGGGATGGTCTTGTATTTTTCAGACATTTGCAAATATTGGAGGGTCTTACTGACCCTTTAAAAATCTCTTGCCAAATGGCTACTATCCCCACCCACATCTGGAGGCTGATATTCCTTCAAGCCTGATGTGTTCCCTGAGACTCAAGAACTGAAGCATCCTGCTCCAAATGGACAGTGGTCTACCACCTGCTCTTTAGATACCGTATTTTTCAGACTATAAGAAGCAATGGAGTATAAGATGCACCAAGATTTTGAAGAGGTAGAAAAAACAAAAAACAAAAGTTTTTGCCCTCTCCGGCTCCCAAGAGCACTCTACAGGCCTCTCAAACTCTCTGCATGCCTCATTTTTTATGAAAAATGGGCCCGTTTTTGCAAAAAACAGGCCCATTTTTTGCTCGTTTGTTCCCTCCACAGCCCCCAAGAGTACTTTGCAGGCCTCCAAAACCCTCTGCATGCCCATTTTTGCAAAAAACGGAATGCGCGGGGCAGGGTTTTAGAAGGCCAAAAATGACTGTATTCAGTGTATACGATGCACCTAGATTTTCGCCCTCTTTTGTGGGGGAAAGTGCATCCTATACTCTGAAAAATACGCTACTTCCACCTCCAAATGAGCAAATGATTAAAATCGGCCAACACTGGTTTAAAGTCTATGGAGATTCTCAGTCATCCAGGTCTTGGATGTCCCAAAGGCGCATTTTTTTTTAAAGAGGAAGCAGGACTTTCTGGTTTTCCTTTGAAGACATTTTGCTTCTCATCCAAGAAGCTTCTTCCGCCCCCCACCATCCAGTCAGAGCTGAAAAAGCTTCTTGGATGAGAAGCAAAATGTCCTCAAAGGAAAACCAGAAAGTCCTGCTTCCTCTTTAAAAAAAAAACACCTTTGGGACACTGAGTTAAAGTCGTTATCCAACATGACCCATGACTTCTTAAGTGACACTGAACAGTTCCAGTGTTTCTGACAGTTCTTTTCCAACAGCCTAATCTGGATCTCTTGAGAATGAACAATTATTTCCCTATCAAATTCACTTTTTTAAAAAATCAGGTGCTGTTAACGTCAACTCTTAAGAGACGCAAACAGCTCAGGACAGAACAGACCTAAAGTACAAAAGAAAAGTGCAGACACTGGGACATTTGAATAAAGTGCAGCTTTTCTCACATAATTGAAATGCAACGTTTACTGCAAGTCAGCCTTTGCCTGCATCCTTGAACAGGCAGATAGGTGGTATCGCTCGAAGACTGGGAGAGAATCAAATTAGTCGAGAATATAATTTAGTGCAGGAAGGTGCATATTAATTTCTAATAATGGAGTTATAAAAGTGCTATCCTAATTTAATATTACAGAATAACCCGTTGATACATTACAGGTAAAATTTAATTCTGAGATATAAATTATGGAAATTAAACAAACGCAGACCTAATTTTGCATCTAGGGCCTCGTTCCTGCTAAGCTTTCTCTGGTTTCTGCAAAGGGGTGCAGAAATGCTCCCAAGGTTACTAATGAGGTCATAACTGCTAGAAATGGCCTTTTGTTTTTCAAATTGAAGGATTCGTAAGTGTCATTTCCAAGGAGATCTTCGGATGCTGAAATCGGATTGAATAATAGATTATGGCTCCAGGCCCTACTAAAATATTTTTGTGCCAGTACCAGAATGCAGTTGTGAACAGGGAAATAAGGGACTCAGAGCTGTGAGAATTTCTAGTCATTGCAGCATTCTTCTTCAGAGGTTCGAAATCCTACAAACCATCTTGTAAACGTTCTGTAAATTCTATCAACTCAGTTTTCCCAGTTAGAATTCACTTCAAACTCCACCCTCTAGATTCATTTTCAGAAAGGTGGAAGAGCCATGATGGCACAGTGGTTAGAATGCAGTATTGCAGGCTAACTCTGTTCACCGCCAGGAGTTTGATCCTAACCGGCTCAAGGTTGACTCAGCCTGTTCTAACCGAGGTTTCCCAAGAGCATGAAACAAAATCCTTGTCCCGACAAAAACCCTTTTTATTAATTTACTGTGAATTCTGCTCATCCACAGCTGGCGAAGTTAAGGAGGATTTACAATCACAAACTTATCTGGCTTGGAGAGCTGACAGGCCAATATCTGCTGCAAACTCCACTCTCCTTTTGCTCCTCTTTTATTTCCTCTGGGAGGGGCCATTTATTATCCACCTGTGGCCTTACTCCCAAGTCGACTCCTGTTCTTTAGCTTTTCCCTTCATCTGGCAACTCTGTGCATGCACACACTGGGAACAGGCTCCAGCTGTTCATCTGCCTCACTGATGTCTGACTCTGAAGGCAGCTGATAACTGGCATACAGCCCTGGCCCTCTCTCTGCCTCTGACACAGAGCCCTCCTCAGAGCCTTCCCCAGACTCCAGGACTGGCCCATGTTCCTCCCCAACCTCCTCACTGTCTGAATCTGCTGCCAGCTCTGCTGGCTACTGGTGGGCCACAACACAGCCTTCCATCCTTCCGAGGTGGGTAAAATGAGGGCCCAGATTGTTGGGGGCAATATGCTGACTCTGTAAACCGCTTAGAGAGAGCTGTAGAGCACCATGAAGTGGTATATAAGTATAAGTGCGCAGTGTAGACTATCATAGGCTGGATCCCCAGGAGCGAGGGGCTGCATTCCAGAGGAATGAGAGAAAATGTAGTCCGGATATTTTGTGGGAGAAAAAAAGGGTGAAGACGGCTCCTTCTTAGTAGCTCCCAGAGTATATATGGGAGATGCAGAGAGCAGACTGCTTAGTCTGGCAAGATTCTTCCTTTGTGTGGAAACAACAAAGAACTTAACGTGGAAGAATCGCCACATGTCATTCTCGGTTTCTGAGGCTGACAGTGGATCAAAGCATAAAACCAGATTAAAAAAGGAGGAGAGTCTGTGACAGAGCCAAAAAAACTTCCATCACACCCCTAGTCCCACAATTACCTTTAACTAATCCTATTTGCCTGGGAAGAAGCCAGAAAAAGAAGGAAGAGCCCAGCATGTTAACTGTATCAACTGTTCAATGGACTCACAGGAATGGAGATAGCCCTTTCAGAAGAAATTCTGCAGCCTTTCTGAACTTGGATTCCAAAGTTATAACGCAGGGGTGTCCAAACTTGGCAACTTTAAGACTTGTGGACTTCAACTCCCAGAATTCTGGGAGTTGAAGTCCACAAGTCTTAAAGTTCCCAAGTTTGGACACCCCTGTTATAACGGGATTGCAAAGCATGTTAGTCGAGTCCCCAACATGATTTAACTGTCTGGGGAAGATAAGCAAGAATGATCCTGTTGTGGTGAGGAAGATAAGTATCATCGCCACTACTTTATAGTTAATACTTACTGCTCACGTATCTTATAATTGCTGGGAGAATTTATCCTGTCAGTATTATTTAGGTGGTACAATTTCTAAAGCAAATTCCTGCTGTCATAGAAATGTGGCTTTTAATGTATGAGTTGACTTGTTTTGAAAAGTTGATGCATTTATTACCATATACTAAAGTGTCAATGAACTGCATGAAAAATTGACAAGGAGATTTTTTTTTTTGATGCCTGCTGTCATCCTGACTACCAATTGCTTTCTGAGGAGTTTTAGAGTCTAGAGAAATGTGGCAATGGCCTGTAGACGTTACCAGACGAATCAATCTCGTACAAGGATCACATGACCATGGGGATGCTGTGATGGCCGTAAATGCAAGGACTGGTTGTATGTCATTTTTTTTTCTAGCACCATTGTTACAGTGATTAAATGAATGATGGTTAAGTTGAGAACTACCTATAGCATAGCGCATGATCTCGCTCCTTCTCCCATTCTGAGATGCTCACCCTCTAAGGCAGGGGTGCCAAACTCGATTTCACTGAGGGCCACAGCAGGGTAGTGTTTGACCCCGGGGGCTGGGATGGGCGTGGCTAGCTCGACATCACCTGTGGCGGCCAAAGTGCTCTGCCAGCAAAAACGGACTCCTACAACCCTCTGCTGAGCTCCATTTTCCCTGGCAGAGGCCCCGCGGGCTGGTACTTCACTGTTTCCAGGGCAGCCCTGCCGGCCAGATCTAAGCACCCCGCAGGCCAGATCTGGCCCCCAGGCCTTGAGTTTGACACCCCTAATCTAAGGAAACCAATCTATTTGGGGGAGAACCCAAATTTCTCCTACAGAAAAAAAACCCAATGTAACAGGAATTCAAAGACTAATCTGTTATTATTTGATAGCCTACCAATTCCTCCCTCTGTCTAATGATAGGATCTGCCCCAGAGGTGGGTTGCTCCCGGTTCAGGGCAGTTTGGCCGAACCAATAGTAGTAGCAGCGGGAGGCTCCGCCCAGACTCTTCTGTGCATGTGCAGAAGTGTTGCACATGCGCATGAGCGAACCGGTAGTAGACCGGTTATCAATCCACATCTGATGTGCCGTAATGTTGCATGGATTTGTGCTCCTAGGCTATCTAAACTGAGATGCAAGCCACACAGAGAGAAAATGGACTCTTTGTGTCTAATACCGTCATAGTATATACTCAGAAAGAAAACCAAAAGAAAAATGGTTAACACCTAAAAGCTGCAGAGAAGACCAACGATGACATCCCAAACCTTAAGTGATAAATGTTGCTGATACCGCCTTAGAACTGAAATTCAGTTCTCTCGCTCTTTTTTTTTCCAGAGCTATATAAAATGTTGCCAAGCTAAAGGGATTTAAAACGCTTTGTCAGAATAATAAGTAGATATGACAGGCACAAGGAACAGGCAGAATAATAAGTCTGTTGTATAATGGCAGGCATTGTGATGACAGGTGTGCTTGAAAAGCTTGGCTAGATAATAAATGTGTTTCTCTCTTGCAATGTGATGGAGGGGGAGGAAGGATCAGAGAATGCTTTCCACTGTTAATATGTTCAGGCTCACAAAATCCCTTAGGAGAGCTGTTGGAAAGGAGCAGCGAAAAAGCTCAAAGCTGAACTTACCTGGGCAAAAAGGGAAGTGTTTGAGCTGGCACAGGGACAGGTAGAACTGGCATACGGAACCAGTGAAACAGACCCTTAGGGTTAGCTATTGAAAACTGTGCCCCTTCCCAAATCTCCAGGATCACGTCTGTCATGTCAGAATGGCACAGTCCTGGAAATGAAGCAAGGATGGATGTGTGGTTGGAATGTAATCTGGATTCCCAGGAAGAGGAGGCTGCATTCCAGAGGACCAAGACACAGCAACATTTAGATAGTTTGGTTGGGAGGCAGTGAGTTAAGAAGGCTCCTCTCTAGAAATTCTCAGAGTATATCTTTAATAAAGATGTGCATTCAATTTCACAGCTACTATGATTGTCGGCGGAGCAGGGACAAAAATAGCCAGAGAAATGACTGAAGCCCGGGAAACAGGCCCCCTGTCAGTTAATAGGAGTGCTGATTTACTAACTGCCTATCAGGTACTTAGGAGCTGAGGGCATGCTGGCACAAGTGGTTTTGCGGTGGTTCGGCTCCTTCCTTTCTGACCGGACGCAGCGCGTGTTGACAGGAGAAGAGAGGTCGACCCTACGCCCCCTTACTTGTGGGGTGCCACAGGGGTCGGTCCTCTCGCCACTCCTGTTCAACACATATATGAAGCCGCTGGGTGAGATCATCTGTGGTTTCGGGGTGGGATACCATCTGTACGCTGATGATACTCAGCTGTACTTTTCCACCCCGAACCACCCCAACGAGGCCATCGAAGTGATGTCCCGGTGTGTGGAAGCCGTACGGATCTGGATGGATGACAACCGACTCAAGCTCAACCCTTCCAAGACGGAGTGGCTGTGGGTACCAGCCCCCCGGTTCAGCCAATTAATTCCATCATTGGCCATTGGGGGCATTCATCTTGCCCCCGTGGAGCGGGCGCGCAATTTGGGCGTCCTCCTGGATGCCCGGCTGTCCATGGATGACCATGTGACAGCCGTGGCAAGGGGGGCGTTCCACCAGGTTCGCCTGGTGCGCCAATTGCGCCCCCTACTGGACCGGGGTGCCTTGCGCACAGTCACTCATGCGCTGGTGACGTCTCGCTTGGACTACTGTAACGCTCTCTACATGGGGCTTCCCTTGAAATGCACCCGGAGGCTGCAGTTGGTCCAGAACGCAGCCGCGCGGGTAATTATGGGGAGTACTAGGTACTCCCATGTGACACCGTTCCTGCGCGAGCTGCACTGGCTTCCTGTGGCCTATCGGGTGCGTTTCAAGGTCTTGATAACTATCTTTAAAGCGCTCCATGGCTTAGGACCTAGTTACTTGCGGGATCGTATTCTGCCCCATACATCCCTGCGACCAATTCGCTCGCACAGAGAGGGGCTCCTCCAGGTGCCGTCCGCTAGACAATGTCGTGGGGCGGCGCCTAGGAGTAGAGCCTTCTCTGTGGCGGGCCCAGCCCTGTGGAATGACCTCCCTCCGGATATTAGGAATACCTCTGACCTCCGCTCCTTCCGTATTAAGCTTAAGACCCACCTATTTCAAGCAGCTGGCCTGGCTCAACTTTGATCTAACCATATCGCTCCTGACGGGTTTTTAACTGGGTATTTTAATTATATTTAATTTCTAGGGGTTTTATATACTGTATTTTAATTGTTTTTATCATCGTCCTCCTCCTTGTGTATGTTACAGTCTATGTCTTTACTATATGTTTGTTTTGTTTACATATTTATTTCGTATGTTTTGTTGTACGCCGCCCCGAGTCCTTCGGGAGAGGGTGCGGCTAAGAAATAAATATATTATTATTATTATTATTAAGGAAACAACAATTGACAACTTAATAGCCAGACATCAACATCCTAATTAACAATTTATAGCTTACACGCAACCAGGAATCATATAAATGCAATGCGTAGAACACCCTAGTGCACGTATTCTGGAGAGAGACAAGATGGGCTCCAATGCAAGCCCCACAGCTTGGAAGAATAAACCATTGGTCCAGAGGACCAACGGAGATTGGATCCTATATAGGGGTGGGATTGAAATTTTTTAGCAACCAGTTCTCTGCCCGGTTGCTGGGTGGGTGTGGCGATGGGGACATGGCCTAGTCGCCTTCCTGCACCATGGTGGGGGAGTTTTCATCCTTCCCAGACTCCAGAGGCTTTCCTCAAGCCTCCAGGAGGGTGAAAATGGCTTCCTGGGCTCCGGAGGCCCTCCGGAGACAGAAACAGGCGCGTTTCCGGTCTTCCAGGAGGCCTGTTTTTTGCCTTCCCCAGGCTCCACGTGGGCCCTGCACTTACTTACTTGGCATGATGAACAGGCCACGTGGAGATTCTTGGGAGGGGAGGGGAAGTGTGGGCAGGGTCAGACAGTCCTTATAACTACTGGCTCAGCAAACCAGATTAAAATTAACAATCCAGTTCACCCGAACCAGTCCAAACCGGCTGACTCCCACCCCTGATCCAGTATCTCTAATGATGCAAGGAGTTGCTTTAGTTTGGCAAGATTTCTGTCTATAGGTGAGGAGCAATAAAAGGAATTGTTTGAAACAACTTCAAGGATGTCTTTGTTAGTTTTTGGAGTCTGGTAGGATGTTTTAAATCAGTCCCTGATGAAGCGTAAGGGATTCATCATTTTAAAAACAACAACCCCTCCCCGTCTATTGTCAGAAGAGCAAATAATTCTATTTCTCCAAACACCCAATAGCATCTACCCAAGTACTTTCAAGGGGCTTCTTTGCTGGTCTAGCAGCTTTCTCTTACCCTGATGGTTCCACACGGAGTCGTTGCCATTTATGTTCACTCTCAAATTGCATTTTCAGAGCCCCCCCCCCCCCCCCCCCGGGCTGGTGGCCAAATATTCTTACTATCACATTGGAGCTCAACACGTCAGATGGAGAAGGCTCCTGGCTCACTGTACAGCTCTCCTCCCACAAAACACAGCAAATTAGTTCAACATTGCTTTAGAGGAGGGGACACCCTCCACACTGCAATATTGTGTGATGATATAAAACCAAAAGAAGAAGAAAGAAGTGTCCAGTACCTGGGCAGACTTCACAAGAAAGTGAATGGTAAAGTACAGGTAGTCCTTGACTCACAACTGTTCATTTGGTAATTTTGTGGCCTGCCGGCGGAGCTGGTGGCAGACTCAGACAGTGGGGAGGTTGGGGAGGGACATGGGCCAGTCCTGGAGTCTGGGGAAGGCTTTGATGAGGGCTCTTTGTCGGAGGCAGAGAGAGGGCCAGAGCTGTATGCCAGTTATCAGCTGCCTTCAGAATCAGACATCAGTGAGGCAGACAAACAGCTGGAGCCTGTTCCCAGTGTGCACATGCGCAGAGCTGCCAGACGAAGGGAACAGCTATGGAACAAAGGTCGACTTGGGAGTAAGGCACAGGTGGATGGTGAATGGCCCTTCCCATAAGGAATAAAAGAGGAGCTAAAGGGGAGTGGAGTTTGCAGGAGACAATTAGTTCATTCCTGCCTTCTTGCCAAGTATTGCGGCGTCTGAAAGATATCGCCCTGGCCACTCTCCACACCTGATAAGACAAATGGCTATCCAACATCTTCTTAAAAGACAACACGGGAAGACTTTAAGAAGATGTTGGATAGCCATTTGTCTTGTCTGATAAAGGTCGGTATTTGTGAACTATCTTGAAAGACTGCAGGCCGGGACTTTGCTGGAGAGGAATTCACTGTAAATTAAATAAAAGGGGTTTATCGGGATGAGAACTCGGCTTTATGCTTCTGGGGAAGCCCAGGTCAGAACACGTGGATAAGTGAAACTGTCAGGCCAACCAAAGCCATCTTTTCCTGCCTCATAGTTGCCACAAACCTTTAATGGGGGAAGGGATGGCTTCAGCCAGGCATGCTTCAGAATTGGCAGAGACATTTGTTAAGTGAGTTTTTCCCCATTTTATGATCGTTCTAGCCACATTTGTTAAGTGAACCAATGCAGTCGTTAAGTTAGTAACACAGTTGTTAAGTGAACCTAGCTTCCCTATCGAGTTTGTTTGTCAGAAGGTCGCAAAAGGGGGATCACCTGACCCTGGGGCACTGCAATCGTCATAAATATGAATCAGTTGGGTGCTGAGCACCCAAATTTTGATCATGTGACCAAAGGTCAAAAAGTGTGAAAAGCATCATGTCACTTTTTTCAGTGTCACTGTAACTTTGAAAGGTCACTAAATGAACTGTTGGAAGTCGAGGGCTACTGTAAACTATTTTCTCAAATAGCCCAAGAGAAGCATGGACAACATTTGCAAGACTCAAAAAGACTGATAAATGTTTTTATGAAAACAGCCATGTGTTGATGAAACACTTGAGGGAAATAAAGTGAGGACTTCTGCCAGGACCCCCATGTGCTGAATAATGGGAGTCAGAGATGTGGCCAATCAACAAATGTTGGCCATCAGAAGCAGCCTCATCTCCAAGAGTGAGAATAGCAACCAACATCTTCCAGATATTTTGTTGCATGCATGTACCTTGGAGATAGTTTTGACTTTTGATGACTCGTTGGACTAGTCCCTGAAGTTTCCTTGGTTATGGCTTTTCAGAAATGGTTTGCCCTCCTAGGGCTGAGAGAGAGTGACTGGCTCAGGGTCACTCAGGACTAGAACCCACAGTCTTCTGGTCTCTAGCCTGATACCTTAACCACTACTCCAAACTGGTTCTGCAGATAAAATAGCCAACTTCAAATGACTGTAGGATCTATAACCGTGATGGCACGCATGCCAGAGGTGGCATACAGTGCCCTCTCTGATGGTACATGAGCCATCGCCCCAGTTCAGCTCCGCTGCGCATGCATGTGCCAGCTGGTCTTTGGGTCTCTGCATGTGTAGGAAGCAGGGCACATATGTGGGGGTGCGAGCATATGTGGGGGGCATGTGTATGTGAGCGCATCCGCAGGGGCACATGCACTGAATTTTGGGGGTTTGAACACACACATGTGCATTTGGACACATGTCTGTGCATTTGGGCACACAAATGCTTTGGGCACTCTGTTTGGAAAAGGTTTGCCATCACTGATCTATAATGATTTCAACAGGAATCCGGGAGCAACAAAGATATTTTTAGAAGCTCACTGTGGTTTTAAGCAACTGGGTGGCTTATTGGTGAAGAAGGATGTCTCTAGCTAATTCCACTGCTTGCAGCCCTGTTCCTTAATCTCTCTGGTTGCTTCCTACTGGGATAAAGTAGCCAATGGGCTACCATGGGAAGATCGAGGCATTGGGGGGGAAGGCAAGGAAGCAGATGCCTTTAGTAGGATTCCCTTGAAGAGACAAGTGCCTAAATTTGTACAGGCTCCAAGACGCTCTAGGGAAAGTTGCTTTTTGTTGATGTGTGTGTGTGTGGGGGGGAGAGGAATTTAACTGCCAACAATGGGATATGGGACTATTACTTCTTTCTGCTCTATTAATGAGCTAGTGCTGAAGGCTGAATTTGGGTGCCAAGAAAAAAGCAATCTGAAAAAAAAGGGTTGTGTGCCAGGGAACATTTGGTCGGGCATCTGCAGCAAGAGAATCAAGTTGTCCAAAAGCAATAGTTCACATCAACAGTGAAGAAGAGAACGTCTGCTCAGCAAACCTATCTCAAGACATCCACAATGTAATAACTGAAATGATGCTAGAACTGAGGAGAAACTTCCTGACAGTGAGAACAATTAATCAGTGGAAAAGAAGTTGCCTCCAGAGGTTGTGAATGCCCCAACACTGGAAGTCTTTAAGAAGATGTTGGATAGCCATTTGTCTGAAACGGTATAGGGTTTCCTGCCTAGGCAGGGGGTTGGAGTAGAAGACCTCCAAGGTCCCTTCCAACTCTGCTATTGCATTGTATTGTATTGTATCTATCTGGTCCTCCATCCATCATCTATTCATCCATCTACCTATGTCCATCCATCAGGCCTGGAAGCCATCTTTTGCATTGGGCCTTCAGACCTGCCACATTTACTGCTGTGGGAAATTGGCTGGGGGAAATATATTGAGTGGGGTAGATATAGTCAAAATAACATTCCTTTGTCAGAGAATCAAGGACATATTGCCCTGCACCTGGAGTGGTGTGACTGAGAGGCATCTCCAGTTAGGATGTTGCCTGATTGGGCCATGTGGGTGCTGGGCAGGGAATTGAACTTTGACTTGGGTGGGGAAAACCTGGAAACTTTCAGATTTGGGTTCTCCCAGATGTGCCAATATGACATATCTAATAAAATGGAACTTTGAGGAACCTCAAAGCTCAGAGTCTTCTTTCGTTGGGGGTGTTACTTGGAACCCTGACATCCATCTGTCCACCTATCTATCCTTCCATCATCTATCTATCCATACAACATGAATATATGCACCCATCCATCTAAGAGCCATGGTGGCAAAATGCTTAGAATACAGTATTGCAGGATAATTTTGCTGATTGTCAGCCTGGGAAGAGGGAAAAAATGCCTCCCCGCCTCGCCGTGATGCAGAAGGCTGACTAGGCCACGCCCACCATGGCCACGCCCATCCAGCAACTGGGCAGAGAACCCCCTGCTAAAATTTTTGAAGCCCACCCCTGGTCCTGTGGTATTAATGTTCAAATCTAAGCTTCCCAATCTTCAACGGAAGTGTAAAATAGAAAAAGGTCCAATAAAAAGGGGTCACACAAAACGTAAACATTGCCAAAACAAATATAACAAGAACCGCCAACAGTGCGTGAGTATGGAAATCAGATGAAGCATGACTTGTTCCATGACAACAGCAGCCACAAAGAATGTTCCACTTATTTATTTGTCAAATGTAGGCCCCGCCCACCTTCTTCTCGTCCCACCTTATCTAATGTCGGAATCAGAAGGCAACAGCAAAAAGAGCACTTAGGCAATCAGTTCAGCAGGTAGGGTGGACTCATGCCAGGAAATGCAGGAGCTCAAAAGAGTGAGTATCAGAATGTGGCAAGATGTAGCCATCAGAGATTTCAGGATTAAAAATGGCATTCTGAAACATGCCTTGCAATATATTTGTATAAGATTGGTTGAAAAAACAACAACACCCATTTGACTTCCGAACCGTCTCATCTAACTGATGTTTGCAAAGGGATTGCATCGCTCCTGGCTCTATTTACTAAGCCATGCAGAAATGAATGTCTTCTGCATACAAACTGTGAAGCGCCCACAATTATCTGCATTGTTTTTTCCAATGGGATGGATATATATATAAATATACACATACATATATATATATATACATACACACACATATATATACATACATGCATACATGCATGCATGCATACATACATACATACATACATACATACATACATACATACATACATATATATATAATTTCCATACTCACGCACTGTTGGTGGTTCTTGATATCTATATATCTATATATCTATATCATCTATTTATCTATCTATCTATCTATCTATCTATCTATCTATCTATCATCTATCTATCTATCTATCTATCTATCTATCTATCTATCTACACACACACACACAACGGAGCTGCCGTCTTTCTGTAAGTCTTGGTGGGAGGGGATGGGGTGCTGGCTTTGTTTCAGTAAGTGGACTGATTGGTTGTGTGGTTGTATCATGATTGGTAGATTGGTGCAGGCTGTGTGTCCACTGTTGTTTTGTATTGTAACGGCTTGGGTGGTGGGTGGTGTTTGTTTGTTGGCTAGGGGTGGTTTCCAGATGTTTGGTAGGCGGGAGGTATCATCACGTTTGTTCATGCTGTGGGGGTGTTTCTCTGTTTCAATGGCTTCCATGATTATTCTCTTGTGGAGGTGTTCTGTTTTGGAGATTAACCTGGCTCCTTCAAAGTTGATTTCATGTCCTGTAGCTTTAAGGTGCTGGAAAAGAGAAGAAGTTTTTTCTTTTTTTCTTACTGCGTTCTTGTGTTCTGTGATGCGTGCATTTATCCTCCTGTTTGTTTGTCCTATGTATATTGCTGGGCAGATTTTGCATGGTATTTTGTAGACTCCTTGGTTTTCTAACTGGATTTTGTCTTTGGGGTTTCTTAAGATATTGGCTATTTTTTGGTCAGTGGTGAAGGCTGTCCTGATATTATGCTTGTGGAGAATTTTGCTGATTTTATCTGTGGTGCCTTTGATGTAAGGGAGGAGGGCGATGCCATTGTCCTGTTCTGTGTCTTGGTTTTTTGGGGGAGTCTCCTTTTGGATTAGGTTGGTGATTGTTTTTCTTTGGAATCCATTGGAGATTAATACATTTGTGAGTTTGTGTAATTCAGTTTTCAGGTGGTCTTTGTCGGCTAGGCGTTTGGTTCTGGAGATGAGGGTCTTGGCTACAGAGTTGATCTGTGCAGGGTGGTGATGGGATTGTGAATTTAAGTAGCGGTTGGTGTGTGTTTTTTTCTGGTAGATGGTGTGTCCTAGGGAGCCATTGGGTTTTTTGTAGATTAGGACATCCAGAAAGGGAAGTTGGTTGTTTGCTTCTATTTCCATGGTGAATTGTATTTTGGGGTGTAGGCTGTTGAGATGTGTGAGGAAGTATGTATGTCCCCTTGCACATATGTGCTAGTCGTTCCCGACTCTAGGGGGCGGTGCTCATCTCCGTTTCAAAGCTGAAGAGCCAGCGCTGTCTGAAGGCATCTCGGTGGTCCTGTGACTGGCATGACTAAACGTCGAAGGCGCAGGGAGAGCTGTTCCCTTCCCACCAAAGATGGTTCCTATTTTTCTACTTGCATTTTTACGTGCTTTTGAACTGCTAGGATGGCAGAAGCCAGGACACGTAACAGGAGCTCAGTCTGTTACGCAGCACTCGGGATTTGAACCGCCGAACTTTCTGATCGACAAGATCATATAGACAGCAGTAACAAATGCTCCTCAAAAGCTCTAAGAAAATGATCTGCAGACAATGCTATCTCCAAAGACCTGATTATCCATTATGGCAATTCAGGCAACACAAGACGCATCGCTATCATCACACACACAAATACCAATTGCTTTGTTGTCTCCTGCCTGTCACAAAAGCGTCACGACAGGCCTGCAGCTGGCCCAATCATTTTCTGGTGGGTTTATTCAGAGAGGATGCTACACGTTTCACAAGAACAACTCAACTTCAAGGCAACCAATTGTCATATCAGCTGATAAACTTACAAGACTGTCTATCCAGCTTTAATTAGACAGTAACAGGCAGGCCTCCAGCTACATATGGTGGCCCAACAATGCTGTTAGCAATCATCAGGTTTTGCCATACGGCATCAGTCCAAAACCCTGCTTAAATAACTGTGTCCAGATTGGCACAACTGCGATGTTTTCAGTCTTGCCTGTTTAGATCAGGCATAATACTGAATGCTTAAATTAAAAACTGGCAAGGAGATACGCTGACAAAAGGAGCAGAAGTGAGGCTTATGGAGGGAGGAAGCTTGCTAGCTGTAAGCAGGGTTAAGAATTTGAGCTGAAATACATCGGGTTGAGGGTGGCAGTGTCAAAGCTATTCGAAGGACCAACCAACTGATGGTCCGTAGAACCAAGTTGTGTTGTGACTTGGTAAAACTAGCTGCTTTGCCAGTTGTCTTATATTTATATACCTGTTCTGAAGGAGGGGAGTATGAGTCCACCATGCACTTAGTCACACTTCAAAATATGTATCCTAGTCTGACTGCCTGTTGCTAAGTACTTAGGAACTAGACCAGGCGCTGGGTTGATTTCAGCAACATTAAAGTTCAACTCACCAAACATGTTCCCGATATGTCCATTTCTCGTGAGAGGTCTCAGTTCGTTTTTCCCCAGAGCGAACTGCTTGTAGTTATCCCAAGCAAATTTCATCATCTGCAAAAGAAAGAGGTAACTGGCACTTAGCGGGTATCTGATTTTTTTTTCCAGACAGCATCTGGGCATCGCTGTGTTCAAGGCTAGAGTTAATTGATGGGCAAAGAGACAGAAGGAATCCAAATATGCACACACAAACCCAGAGAAACAATGATGCTGCCTTGCTGTTGAATTCTGGATGGAATGAATTTAAATTCACAGATTAGCATTTAACAAGTGGGCGTAAGAAATCTCTTCTGCTCTCAGTACATTAACTAGCTAGCTGTATATTGCAGGCTACAAAAACAAAATGCTTACAATAAAATTGGAAGCCTATCTTATTCAGATTCTTTTCCTAATAAATCTCTGAGACTTCTCTGTAGATTGAAAACATTTGACAAAATAAAATTAAGAATATATGAGAACAACACACTGATTATTTGTTGACTATTTATTGTTATTGTTTTGGATCTGCTAAGTATGTTGGTATGAGCTAAAAACAAAACTCAGAATACAGGCAATTCACACACACACACACACACACACACCTTAGCAAATGTTCAAAGTTATAACAGCAGTGAAAAAAACGGACTTACAACTGATCCTCCCCAAAGTGGCATGATCAAAATTTGGACACTTGACAACTGATATGTACCTACAGTATAATAACTGCAGCATTCCTGGGTCATGTAATTGCCATTTGCAACCTTCACTAATGGTTTCCAACAAGCAAAGTCAATGGGAGAAGTTGGATTTGACTTAATGACCGCATGGCATTAACCACGGTAGCAAAAAAAAAAAAAAAAAATCAGACCTGACTCGATTAATAAATACCTTACTCAGCCATGAAAATTTGGGTCCCAGTTGTGGTCATAAGTCAAAGACTGCCCCTATTTCGGAACAATTATTCAAGGCAGAATATCTAAAATCACCAGGTTTGATACTGAGATAATACCTAAAGAGAACCTCATGATTTGGATCAAACCAGTTGTGGGTTCTGGATCCCGTTGCAACCGGTACGGTGAAACGGGGCCTGGCGTGCAGGGCACGTGTGCATCCGTACTTCTTGTGATGCTTCTGCAAGCCTCCGCAAAGCTTCAGGTGCTGGGCGGAGCGTCGCACAGGTGCTGTATGCTCTGTGCGCGTAAGTGCCAAAGAGCTCAAATACAGGTAAGGAACTCAGATGGGCCCTCCGGAGCACTGTACCGGAATGGTACCCGGTGCTCCGAGCAGGCACTGGTACGCCCGTACCACGGTGTACCTCCTGCAACCCACCACTGGATCAAACCCTCCTATAATCAGAGCAACCTACTTATCTCAACAGCCAATCATATGCTCCTTGAAAATTCATACACATCTGTCTCCACCATTCAACCCTTTTTGCAACAGTCCTTCAAAATTAAACCTCTGGATGTGGTGGTTTCAGATTGTCCTAACAACTAATAAAGATTAATAGGTCTCTAGGATGAGAAGGGATGCAGCGTAAGGGACGTGGTGGCTCAGTGGCTAAGATGCTGAGCTTGTTGATCAGAAAAGTCAGCGGTTGGGCAGATTGAATCCCTAGCGTCACGTAACTGAGTGAGCTCTCGTTACTTGTCCCAGCTTCTGCCAACCCAGCAGTTCGAAAGCATGTAAAAATTCAAGTAGAAAATTAGGGACCACCTTTGGTGGGAAGATAACAGCGTTCCGTGCGCCTTCAGCGTTTAGTCAAATGAGCATGGAGACGTCTCCGGACAGCGCTGGCTCTTCAGCTTAGAGATGAGCACCACCCCTAGAGCTAGAAACAACTAACACGTATATGCGGGGGAACCTTTACCTTTTTAGGATGAAAACCATAGGTATATGTAGTTCTTTTCTGCTCCATCGTGAAATAATCAAATTTAAACTAAGCCCTGAGGTTTAGATTCCTCCCATTCTCCCTCAGTGAGAATGCTTTTAGTTAATCCATTTCTTAACTATATTTCTAGAACTCAAGCCTTTCCAAGCTGGGTTACAGAATACAAATCACCCAAGAAGAGAATAAAATCATCTCAATCATAAAAGAGCTGCAAATCAATCCAGATTCCAACAATATTTTAATATGCTCCATGCTCATCTGAAAACAGCTAGAGTTTAAATGTTGCAGACTGGATAAACTCTCATCGGGAAGGGAAAGCACAAAATAAGAACAACTGCTGAAGGAGCTTTCCTTCCCACTGTCAACAGATTGGGCAACATGGAAACCAGCAAGCACGCAATTTTCAGCCGGTATTAAAACACAGATTGGCGTATTGGGCTTCAAGCAATTCTTCACAATACCTGGCCATTCACCTTCTAAGCCATTTTGGTCTTTTGTTAGCCTTGAAAATGCAATTCCAACAGGTATGAGTGATTTCATAGGAGCTGGTTCCATGAACTGGCAGTGCTTCAGTTCTGCCCAGTGGTGAAATTCAATTTTCCCCACTCCAGGGGAAGGAAACTGCAAAATCTCCATTCTCTCCCCACTCCAGGGGAAGATACTGCAAAATCCCCATTCCCTCCCCACTCCAGGGGAAGATACTGCAAAATCCCCATTCCCTCCCCACTCCAGGGAAAGGTTACTGCAAAATTTCCATTCTCTCCCCCACTCTGGGTCCAGCGAGAGGTGGTATTTCCGGTTCTCCAAACTATTCAAAATTTCCTCTACCGGTTCTTCAGGACAGGTCAGAACCAGCTCAATTTCACCCCTGCTTCTGCCTCAGTTGACGTTTCAAGGTTGACTTCAAAAAAAAGGCCCATCTTCAGCACATTACAGTGGCAGGTCCCCTCTTTCTAGATCAGGACTCTTCAAACTTAACAATTTTAAGACCTATGGACTTCAACTCCCAGAAACACTCAATATGCTGGCTGAGGAATTCTGGGAGTAGAAGTCCACAAGCCTTAAATTTTGGAGAGCCCTGTTCTAGATGGACCAGAATCAACGTGGGTAAAGGGTGCAGTTGTTCTCTGGCCTTCAACAGACTGACAAATTCGGGAGACCAAGCTAAGAGACTGGCAGTTCAGGGAGAGAGTAGCCTTGTCAAATTTCAATGAGACCCATTTATCTAGCTTAGGAAATTTCCCCATCCCAAACACTTTCTCCCTGTCTACACAAAGCTTTACCTGTTGGCTTACATCACCTTGAATCAAGATAAATTCTATAGGTGTATAACCCTGACTGCTCTTTAGAAGGCCACCTGAAGATGAAACTCAAATACTTTGGCCACCAAATGAGAAGGACGGACTCCCTGGAGAAGAGTCAAATGCTGGGAAAGACTGAGGGCAAAAGAAGAAGGGGACGGCAGAGAATGAGGTGGCTGGATGGAGTCACCGAAGCAGCAGGCGTGAGCTTCAATGGACTCCAGAGGATGGTAGAGGACAGGAAGGCCTGGAGGAACGTGGTCCACAGGGTCACGATGGGTCAGACACAACTTCACAACTAACAACAACAACAAAATGCATAAGGATTTTGACCTGGTTACTATTTGGCTACTGCAAACGTCTGTCAAAACTAGCGCGTGCTTTCTAAAGGAAGAGAAATAGACCCCTTGGAGACACAGAGGGAGGTACATATGTACGTATCCATGCATGCATGCATATAAACTTTCATGAGTCCATTCTGTTTTTTGGCACAAGCAGTTCTCCAAAAACTGTGGGTGGGAAAAATATTTCCAAGTAATCAGCAAACTGGATTTCCTGGAAAGACAGTTACTTAGGAGGTCACTGACACTGTTAGAGGAAGCGAATGTTTCTGTCTTCCCTGCACAGGCCTGGGCCCAGCTGGCAGGGAAAGGGAGGAGGAAAAACATGCATCCTTATGAGATTAGAGAAGAATTAGTGGCCAAGCCTTCCCTCCCCACCTTTTTTTTAAAAAAATAAAATGATGCCAAACGAAGGATTTTCCTGCTCTCAAAAGCTTGAGATTCCAGTCTCAGTCCACTTCTTCCAAGGAAGGCGTCAGTAAGTCAATGGATAAATAATAAATCAGGTTTCCACCAATCGGAGGTGGGTTACACATAATTTTACCAACGGTTTGCCGCGCATCAAAAATGTGAAAAGGCTTGCGCGTCTTCTGCACATGCGTGTGGTCTTTCATGCATGTCCTTTGCTCATGCATGCAACTTGCACATATGCACGTGGCTTAGAAAACGTGGCTAAATAGGATGGCATAGCGCCAGGATGGGTGGGTGAATCCACCCGCAGGTTGCCACTACCGGTTCGCCCAAACCGGTCCGAACCGGCTGAATATCACCACTGCCGCAGATATGGTTGAAAAATTTGGAAGAAAGATGCCCCTTCTCTCCCTGGCCTCCTTCCAATGCATGGAAATTACTCATCAAGGTAAGTTTGCTTGTGGTTCAGACCAAGTCAGTTTTCTCCTTAATGCCCTCCTCCTTTGGGTTCTCATCACTTCTCAACCTCGATTGCGTTTATTGCTTTTATGTTCAATAAAGTAATTTTGCTACAAGAGGCTCAATGTGGTTGTACGTGTGTTTCCCCCTGTGTTTTTAGCAGCATGCCATCCTTAGGTAGTTTAGTCCAAAAGGCCACACAAGGTAAAGACGTTCTTAAATAGAAGTTGATTCTTGGTGAAAACATGCAGTTTTCTGGACAGCGTTATATAAACAGTTGGTTTTAGCTTTCTTCCAGAGTGGTGTTTTCCACCCCGAACTTTCCAGGTGCTTCACCACCCAAGTACTGACCCAAGTTGACCTTTCTTAGCTGCTGAGACCAACTATATCCAGACCACTGAAGGGCAGGAAAAATGAACATCAGTAAGGTTAGGCAGCAATATATTAGGATTTCTGGAAGAAGCTTCTGCTTCTTGTCTAGCAAAACTACATCATCAACACTCACAACAAGAAGCATTTTGCTAGCAGGGACGAGACTCCTACAGTAGCTCACTTGCTTGTCGATCAGAAGGTTGGCAGTTCGGTGGTTTGAATCCCTAGCGCTGTGTAATGGAACGAGCTCCCGTTACTAGTCCCAGCTTCTGCCAACCTAGCAGTTCGAAAGCACGTAAAAAATGCAAGTAGAAAAATAGGAACCACCTTTGGTGGGAAGGGAACAGCGTTCCGTGCGCCTTCGGCATTTAGTCATGCCGGCCATATGATCACGGAGACGTCTTCGGACAGCGCTGGCTCTTCGGCTTTGAAACGGAGATGAGCACCGCCCCCTAGAGTCGGGAACGACTAGTACATATGTGCGAGGGGAACCTTTACCTTTTAATGGCTTTACAGGTAGTTCTTGACTTACAACCATTCCAGGCTACAAGGGCACTTGAAAAAAACACAACAGAATAGCAGGATTGGAAGGGTCCTAGGAGGTCTTCTAGTCCAACCCCCTGCTCATGCAGGAAATCTTATACCATTTCAGATAAATGGCTGCCCAGTTTCTTCTTGAAAACCTCCAGTGTTAGAGCACCCATATCTTCTGAAGGCAAACCATTCCACTGATTAATTGTTCTCAATGTCAGGAAATTTCTCCTTAGTTCTACATTGCTTCTCTCCTTGCTTAGTTCCCATCCACTGCTTCCTGTTTTGTCTTCAAGTGCTTTGGAGAATAGTTTGACTCCCTCTTCTTTGTGGCAGCCCCTGAGATATTGGAACCCTGCTATCATCTCACCCCTGGTCCTTTTATTCACTAAAGTAGACATACCCAATTCATGGAACTGTTCTACATATGCTTAGCCTCCAGTCCCCTAATCATCTTATTTCATCTTCTCTAAACTCTTTTTCTAGAGTCTCAACCTTTTTTTTACACTGTGGTGAGCAAAACCGGATGCAATATTCTCAGAGGGGGGCTTAATGCAAAAGAATCTGAGGGCTCTCCTTCACTGAGAGCCGAAGCTTCATCCCATCTTCTACGATTCCTTCGGTGTTTATTTCCTTTACCAGAAAGTCAATCCATCAATGTCGGATATAAAAAAAAGCTGACACAGGGAGCAGAGTCAATTATGCACCATTCAGAGATAAAGTTACAAATCTACTTGGCTCTTACTAAAATAGTAGTTTGTAGTGTTTATCAAATTTATACATGCATTGACTTCTGTCCTGGGGCAAAAGAAGGACTTCCTGAGCTCCTCTTACCACCGATTTACAATAGCTAAGCTTAAAGATTTGCCCAGATGCTTTTCTTCTGCCACAGTTGATTTATTTATAAGTAATTCAAGAAAAAAATGGCTGATGGCTGCCCCCCAAAAGCAGGGTGCAAAAGCTGGGATTAAGCATTTATTTTTCCTATCATCTGCAACCTTCCTTCTCTCATGCAGATTAACATGGTATCTATGCCTTTTTAATCGTTTGAAGGCATGTTATGAATGGCTTAGAGATCAATAGATCTACCTAATATGAAGGAGCCTGGGTTCGAATCCCAGAAGGCTATGGTTAGCTGATGAGAGCTAAATAGCTTGAAAGAGATCTATACTAGTCTCCCTTTATTTCTTTGTCGGTGAAACATAAATTCAACACAAAAATAGTTTTGTTGCGAAAGCGACTGCCTGTGAAGGCTCCTGATTGGGGCTGAAAGGCGAAAACAGAAGCAGTATGCGCCATTCCATAATTGGGTAGACCTGAAAAAACACTTAATCTTTCCCCTGGTCTAGCCGACAAAGAGGGGAGAGCCCATGGCTTAGAGGTTAATACGTCTACCTAATATGCAAGTAGCCCAGGTTCGAATCCCAGAAGGTTATGGCTAGCTGATGAGAGCTAAATAGTTTGAAATAGATCTATACTAGTCTCACTTTCTTTGTCACTAAAACATAAATTCAACACAATCTTACGAATGTACTCTTTTACTCACTGATCTACAAGTAGTCCTCAATGTACAACTATTCATTTAGTGACAATTCAAAGTTGCAAAGGCACTGGAAAAAAGGCACTTATGACCATATTTCATACTTATGACCATTGCAGCATGCCTGTGCTCATGGGATCAAAATGTGGACCTTGGCAATTGGCTCGTGTCTATGACGGTTGCAGTGTCCTAGGGTCACGCGATCACTTTTTCTGACTTCTAACAAGCAAAGTCAACGGGGAAGCCAGATTCAGCCGCGTTTCTAACTTAACAATTGTAGTGATTCACTCCATAACTGTGGCATGAAAGGTTGCAAAATAGCAATAGCACTTAAACTTATATTCCGCTTCCCAGTGCTTTTACAGCCCTCTCTAAGTGGTTTACAGAGTCAGCCTCTTGCCCCCAAAAATCTGGGTCCTCATTTTACCCACCTCGGAAGGATGGAAGGCTGAGTCAACCTTGAGCCTGGTGAGATCTGATCTGCCGAACTGCAGCTAGCAGTCAGCTGAAGTAGCCTGCAGTACCGCATTCTAACCACCGAGCCATCTTGGCTCATGGGGCAAAACTCACCTAACAACTGTTTTGCTTAGCAACAGAAATTGGGGGTCAATTGCGGTCGTAAATTGAGGACCATCTGTGTTTTCTTCCCTTACTTGGTGTCCCCTAGCTGTATTAACTTTTAAATTTAAAATACCTAGAATTCTCCAGTTCACTTTCACAGGGAATTATGGGAGATGTATTCAGTAATTGTCAGATCTGGCATAGAAAGCTGCCCCATGGTGTGAAGGGATGGACAAGGAAAGAGGGCCAAATTGTTTAAGCTCTAGTTTTGGTCTTCTCTCTGTCTTTTCCAAAACCCAACATCTGGCCAGGCTCAGAGTAATTAATGCGGGCAAGAAAATAAAATACAACAGTGTTTGCTTTAGGGATTTCAGAAGAGGTTATTTCTGAAGGTGGAAAAAAAATCCTCTTGCAAAGCAAGAGTTTCACAGGCGGTCATATAAATAAGGAGAAATACTACCTAGGAAACACTGTCTGAATAGAATTTGCAGGGGTGGGGCAGGGGAGGAGGAATTCTTAAGGTTTCAGGGTCAAGTGTGGGATTAACTACTGTGGAAAATTGAATTTACTAACAAAAATTCAACCCCTTGTACAAGGCTCCAGACTATAAGTAGTTTATCTCGCTCTGGATTTTCATGCAACTCTTTCCCCTTAAGCCAAAGTATGTTATTTACCAGTTGCAGGTCCTCTTCGACTTACATCCATTCATTTAGAGACCATTGGAAGTTATGACATTGCTAAAAACAACAACTTATCAGAGGATTGCGGCAAAGAGACAATGTGATAAGTGGCCCATATTTATAACCGTTGCACTGGCCCAGAGTCACATTAATCACTGTTTGTAACATTCCTAGCCTGCTTCCAACCAGCAAAGCTGGATTCACTTAATGACCATTGCAAAAAGGTTATAACATCGGGTGCAGTCTCATGACAACTCATTTAACTACTGCATTGCTTAGCGACGGAAGTTCCGGTTCCACTTGTGGCCTGAAGCTGTATTTTTCATTTCATTTTTGACCCAACCATGCCCACAGAGAACCATTGGTTCACATTGTCCCAAAGGTGCTTTTTCAAGAGGCAACTGGACCTTCTGGTTTTTCTTTGAAGAGGTTTCGCTTCTCATCCCAGAAGATTCTTCATCTTTGTTGGTTCAGACTGGTTCCTACGGCAGGTTCCTGCCTTAGGCCTAAAGCTATTTACCTATGTAGTAGGCTGTATTGACATTATCCTTCCCTAATACCTTCTCCTATTGGTGTCCATGATTTAGCATTTGTTGCAGCTTGTGTTTACTTCTTGTAACTATGATCCATGACCTAGCACTCTGTTGTTTGTATGTACACTGAGTGCTTATGCACCAAAGACAAATTCCTTGTGTGTCCAATCACACTTGGTCAATAAAGAATTCTATTCTATTCTATTCTATTCCATTCCATTCTATTATTCTTGATGAATGTATTTTATTCTCTTATGTACACTGAAAGCATCTGCACCAAAGACAAATTCCTTGTATGTCCAATCACACTTGGCCAATAAAGAATTCTATTCTAGTCTATTCTATTCTTCTTGACAATGTATTTTATTCTCCTTATGTACACTGAGAGCATCTGCACCAAAGACAAATTCCTTGTATATCCAATCACACTTGGCCAATAAAGAATTCTATTCTATTCTATTCTATTCTATTCTATTCTATTCTTCTATTCTTCTTGACAATGTATTTTATTCTCCTTATGTACACTGAGGGCATCTGCACCAAAGACAAATTCCTTGTGTGTCCAGTCACACTTGGCCAATAAAGAATTCTATTCTATTCTATTCTATTCTATTCTATTATTCTTGACAATGTATTTTATTCTCCTTATGTACACTGAGAGCATCTGCACCAAAGACAAATTCCTTGTATATCCAATCACACTTGGCCAATAAAGAATTCTATTCTATTCTATTCTATTCTATTCTATTCTATTCTATTCTTCTATTCTTCTTGATGAATGTATTTTATTCTCCTTATGAACACTGAGGGCATCTGCACGAAAGACAAATTTCTTGTGTGTCCAGTCACACTTGGCCAATAAAGAATTCTATTCTATTCTATTCTATTCTTCTTGATGAATGTATTTTATTCTCTTTATGTACACTGAGAGCATAGGCACCAAAGACAAATTCCTTGTGTGTCCAATCACACTTGGCCAATAAAGAATTCTATTCTACTCTATTCTTCTTGACAATGTATTTTATTCTCCTTATGTACACTGAGAGCATCTGCACCAAAGACAAATTCCTTGTGTGTCCAATCACACTTGGCCAATAAAGAATTCTATTCTACTCTATTCTTCTTGACAATGTATTTTATTCTCCTTATGTACACTGAGAGCATCTGCACCAAAGACAAATTCCTTGTGTGTCCAATCACACTTGGCCAATAAAGAATTCTATTCTATTCTATTCTATTCTTCATTCCATATTCTATTCTATTCTATTCTTCTTTATGTACACTGAGAGCATCTGCACCAAAGACAAATTCTTTGTGTGTCCAATCACACTTGGCCAATAAAGAATTCTATTCTATTCTATTCTATTCTATTCTACATTCCATATTCTATTCTATTCTTCTTTATGTACTCTGAGAGCATCTGCACCAAAGACAAATTCCTTGTATGTCCAGTCACACTTGGCCAATAAAGAATACTATTCTATTCTATTCTATTCTATTCTATTCTTCATTCCATATTCTATTCTATTCTATTCTTCTTTATGTACACTGAGAGCATCTGCACCAAAGACAAATTCCTTGTGTGTCCAATCACACTTGGCCAATAAAGAATTCTATTCTATTCTATTCTACATTCCATATTCTATTCTATTCTATTCTATTCTTCTTTATGTACTCTGAGAGCATCTGCACCAAAGACAAATTCCTTGTATGTCCAGTCACACTTGGCCAATAAAGAATACTATTCTATTCTATTCTATTCTATTCTATTCTATTCTATTCTATTCTATTCTATTCTTCATTCCATATTCTATTCTATTCTATTCTCCTTATGTACACTGAGAGCATCTGCACCAAAGACAAATTCCTTGTATGTCCAGTCACACTTGGCCAATAAAGAATTCTATTCTATTCTATTCTATTCTGATTCTGATTCTGATTCTGATTCTTACTCTTATTCTATTCTGAGGTTGGTTGCTATTTTTTTTACTACCTGTTCAGGCATGCTCCTGTGCCTGCTTGTGCTTGCGTACGCCACTTCTGGGCATACAGAGAAGCGTCCGGGCAGAGCCTCCCACCGCCACTACTACCAGTTTGCCTGATCCAGGCCGAACCAGCAGCAACCCACCTCTAATTCAATTCAGTTCAATTCAATTGAATTCTATTCAATTCAATTGAATTCTATCCAATTCTTTTCCTATTCTTCTCTCTATTCTTCCTTATCCTATCCTATCCTAATTAATTTCTATTCCTATTCCTGTAATGTTTGCTTAACAGATTCTGCAAAAATGTTTGTAAACTCAGATCAATTGTGTGGGTGACCCGTTTTATGATCATCACAAGTCATGACTGTGATGGGCAATCTTCATTATGGTCTTAACTCAATGACTACCTATAGCCAAATAATGGACCCCATTTTTACGTTGCTCCCCAATTAACTGATGAAGTCAGAATCTGCATCTCTGTCCATCAAACCAATGTCACAAAAGCACCATCTAAGTTTTTGGATCACCCCTAGTTAGTTTCCAGCATTTGGAACCCATTACACAGCTGCAGTGCAAAAAAATAAGTGTACAGATTGTTGTTGTTAGTTGCGAAGTCGTGTCTGACCCACCGCAACCCCATGGACAATGTTCCTCCAGGGCTTCCTGTCCTCCACCATCCCCCAGAGTCCATTTAAGCTCTTGCCTACTGCTTTGGTGACTCCATCCAGCCATCTCATTCTTTGCTGTCTCCTTCTTCTTTTGCCCTCCATCATTCCCAGCATGAGGCTCTTCTCCAGGGAGTCCTTCTTTCTCATTTGGTGGCCAAAGTCTTTGAGTTTCCTCTTCAGGATCTGGCCTTCTAAAGAGCAGTCAGGGTTGATCTCCTCTAGGACTGACCGGTTGGATGGCCTTGCAGTCCAAGGGACTCGCAGGAGTCTTCTCCAGCACCAGAGTTCAAAGGCCTCCATTCTTTGGCGCTCAGCTTTTCTTATGGTCCAACTTTCACAGCCATCCATTGCAGCTGGGAAAAGTGTACAGATAATATCAAGTAAATGAAATTTAGTTTTCATTCTGATCCTGTTCACTTTGTTGAAAGCAGTCCTTTGTGCATGGATCTGTGTTCCCTTCTCTACCAGATTCAATATCAGACAGATGCAAAAACAAAATTTTCTTTTGAGCTACCACGGAGAGCGAGATGATTAAATATTTTATACCAGTCAGATTCTTTTTCAGGGATTCGATCAGCTCAGGAAATTTTGGCCGGGTTCTTTCAGGAAATTTTGGTGAGCCGAGCCGAGAGATTTATTGTACGAAGCTTTTCACAGTCCTGTTTTTCTCTCCAAGCCTTTTTATGTTGGTTTCTAAGTAACTACTTTGAAGATTGTTATTTCTTTTCTATAATGGTAGTAAAACTACATTGTGACCCCTTTTTGGAGACAAAAAAAACCCCCATTGCCTATAAATCTTTTTATTTAAGATAAATCTTGTCTTGGTGCCTAACTTGAGGTCACCTTGTCAAGATGTCTTTGAAAACTGGGTTCATGCAGGGGAAAAAGTGTCTGGTTTTGTAACATTTTATTTCTTGTGCATTTAGGCTTGAATATATTCTATGCAGAACCCTTAAACAGTTTAACATTGCCTTCTGAGTGGGCATTCCTGTTTATTAAAATTGCAAATTACCTCCAAATGAGGACTTTGTAGGAGGAGAGCTACCGTATTTTTCAAAGTATAAGATGCACTCCCCCCCCCTCAAAAGAGCGTGGAAATATTGGTGTGTCTAGTGAATACAGCCATTTTTGGCCTCCCAAAGCCCTGTCCCAGCATTCCATTTTTGCAAAAAACGGGCCGTTTTTGCCTTCCCCCAGCCCCCAGGAACACTCTGCAGGCTTCAGCAGGGCTGGGGGAAGGCAAAAATGCCAGTTTTTGCAAAAAACAGCCTGTTTTCCGCCCAACAGGGGCATTTTTGCCTTCCCCCAGCCCTGCTGAAACCTGCAGAGTGCTCCTGGGGGCCGGGGAAGACCAAAACTTTTTTTTTCTTACTTACCTCTTCAAAATCTTGGTGCGTCTTATATACCGGTGCGTTTTATAATCCGAAAAATATGGTACTTTAATGTATGATAGCAAAGTCTCAGAAGTCTGGCAAGGACTTTTTCCAACTTCAGGTAGTCCTCAAATTACAACTGTTCATTTAGTGATGGTTCAAGGTCATGATGGCCTTGGAAAAAGTGACTTATCACCTGCAAAGGTGGCTGAGGAACTCTAGGAGTTGAAGTCCACAAGTAGCCAAGGTTGGAGACCCCTGCTCTTGCAGAACCTCAATAGACAATCCTCACTTCATCTTAAAAAAAACCCATTTTCTCTCCCTCTGATGCCCTGCAAACCCAACATTTGTGGTTTATCCAATAAACAATGATTAAAGAAGGCATACCTATCTGTTATATGATCTAGATTACATGTACAGAATGCTGATACCCCAAATGAAAAAGATTTCTTCCCTAAAAAGCTGAAATAATCCAAGAAAGCTATAATTAAGAATGTAAGTCATTTATTTCAAAACCATAAAAATGTTTACTCTGGGGCAGCCTTTTCTGACGGGGCTATCGGCTCTTTGACAGATACCTAAAACAGAAGTGATATTTTTTTTTGTACCATGCATGGTTTTCACAGAGTTCTCTTTATCGAAATTTATTGAGATGAATCGTGTGGGGCTACAAAATTCCAGTAACTGAGCTAGTTTCTAGTTAGAGCTAACTGGTCCCTGTCAGGGGAGGGTTCCGGCCAGTGGTGGGTTTCAAAAATTTTTAGAACCTGTTCTGTAGGTGTGGCCTGCTTTGTGGGAGTGGCTTGCCGGCCATGTGACTGGGTGGGAGTGGCTTACTGGTTGTGTGACCAGGTGGGAGTGGCTTGCCAGCCATGTGCCTGGGTGGGCATGGCCAACTTGTGAAATGTGGTGAAACTCACTTAACAACGCTCTTGCTTAGCAATCAAAATGTTGGCTCAGGAACTCTGGCATTGAAGTGTGCAAGTCTTAAAGCTGTCAAGTTACAAGACCCTTGCACCCCTAACCCTTTAGAGAGAAAAAACCCCAGGGGTGTTCAAACTTGACAGCTTTAAGACTTGTGGACTTCAACTCCCAGAATTCCTCCTCCAGTCATGTTGGCTCAGGAACTCTGGCATTGACGACCACCATTGAGCACAAAATTTCTATTGCTAAGTGGAACATTTGTTAAGTGAGTTTCCCCTCGTGTTACAACCTTTCTTTCTTTTTTTTAAAATATATTTTTTATTATTTTTACATTTAAAACAATGCAATACCGCAGAGTCGGAGTGACCATACATTCACATTATGTACAGCTAGTTTCAACCATTAACAATTAATCTACTTAATACATTGTCTATCCTTCTATCCAATCACAATATATACATTTGTTCCAAAGTTGTTAAGTTGCTAACATGATTTTAACAATGGCTGGCTTCCCCATTGACTTTGCCTGTCAGAAGGTCTCAAAAGGGGATGACATGACCCCGGGACATTGCATACGTCATAAATATGAGTCAGTTGTGAAGCGCCTGATTTTTGATCACGTGACCAGGGGGATGCTGCAAGTGTGAAACATGGTCATGTCACTTTTTCCAGTGCCATTGTAACTTCAAGCAGTCACTAAATGAACCGTTGTACATCGTGGCCTACCTGTGTTAAGGCATCAATTTTTGGGGGGTATGGTCTGCTGAGAATCTATTCTCGTCAATTATAATGCAAGAAGGCTGAACAACAGACAGCACAGCCTCCTGAATCTGTATCAGGCTAGAAACCAACCCTGACCAGTTCTTCGTAAACTGCCATGCTACAGTACCCATAATCCCCTACCCCATTCTTTCCTTCTGACCGCAGCTGGTGTACAGTTCATGCTTTAGGCTCTTTCAAACACAGGGAAGAACAGAATGAGTATCACATAAGGTAAAGGTCCCCCCCCCAACATGCGTGCTAGTCGTTTCCGGCTCTAGGGGGCGGTGTTCATCTCCGTTTCAAAGCCAAAGAGCCAGCACTGTCCGAAGACATCTCTGTGGTCATGTGGCCGGCATGACTAAATGCCCAAACGCGCATGGAACACTTTTACCTTCCTATCAAAGGTGGTTCTTATTTTCTCTACTTGCACTTTTACATGCTTTCGAACTGCTAGGTTGGCAGAAGCTGGGACAAGTAACGGGAGCTCACTCCATTATGCAGTGCTAGGCATTCGAACCACCGAACTGCCGACCTTTCTGATCGACAAGCTCAGCATCTTAGCCATTGAGCCACCACGTCCCTATTAAGTATCACATAAGATTCTGGTTATTATGATCGTATTTCTATATTTAATTTAACATTTAAGGCTTCAGAATGATTTTTGTGACAAGATAGCAACAGCATGTAACACACAAAAATAAGCACTCAGCATCACTCTTCCTATAGACTTAATATAGAAAGTTAAAGCACCTCAATATAACCTTGTCTCTACGGCTGCTTTTACACCCCGTTTTAAGTAACAACAAGGAGGAACCAGGTGGGGTAATATAATATTTCTTAACTCCATCCAAATCTCCCTCTAGAGCACAATCTTAGCAACTCCCAGAATTCCCCAGCCCGACATTTTCAAATTGCTCTAGATCGGTTTTCTCAACCAAGTCAACTTAAAAGATATGTGGACATCAGCTCCCCAAATTCCCTAGCCAAGTCATGTTGAAGTCCACATTTCTTCAAGTTTCCAAGCACTCTGACCTAGGCTTCCTGAGAAAGCATAAACCACGATCTGTCCTCAAAACCCTCTTTTATTTATACGGCTGTGAATTATGGTCATTCACAGCCCATAATGATTCACAAACAGTCTGTGAAGAGTCCGACAGATGTCTGGTTGAGTTGTCACAGTCTTTCAGGTTAAGGTTGATAAGCACCCACCTTTCTCTCCCTTGAAACACTGCCAGAGACCCAATCGACAATTAGTTTTGCAAGGCCAAACGTAACACAGAGTCAAACAGAACTTCTCAGAGCTTGAACCGAAGGCTCACGTCCATTTGCTCCTCTTTTATGTCCTATGGGAGGGACCAATAATCACCAAGACTGTCGCCTCTTTTTCCTTAATTGTTCTTGCCTTCTGGCAGCTCTGCACATGCGCACACTGGGAGCAGGCTCACACTGTTCTTCTGCCTCACGGATGTCAGGCTCCAGAGGCAGCACATCACTACCAGATGGCCTTGGCCCCCTCTCTGCCTCCGATGCAGAGCCCTCATCCGAGCCTTCCCCAGACTCCAGGTGTGGCCCATGTTCCTCCCCAACCTCGTCACTGTCTGACTCTGCAGCCAGCTCCGCAGGCCACCGGCAGACCACAACATCAAGATTGAGAAGCGTTGCTATGAAGGTTAGAGAATAAAATCCTCAGCCAACACACAATTGTTTACCTCTTTTGCATCAGCCCAAGAAAGTGGATTTGGGAAGAGGTGGATAAGAAGGCTCTGGAAAGACTAGTGAGGAAGGAAGGAAGGAAGGAAGGAAGGAAGGAAGGAAGGAAGGAAGGAAGGAAGGAAGGAAGGAAGGAAGGAAGGAAGGAAGGAAGGAGCAAGCTATGCTGTGCAACATTAGTCACAAGGAAGTCAATTCAGCAGGATTCCTAGTAATGAGAACCCTTTTACATGGATTTCCTGGCAACCATTAGAGCTACAAGCTTGATTTTTTTTTTAAAAAAAAATGATGGATGCACTTTTATGGAAGGTACAACAAACAAAATAATGCAGGCCATTAATCTAACCATTAAGCGTGCATTAATCATCAGAAAGTATAAGCAAGATTCCAAGTCAGAAAGCGCTAATAGCAAAAGGAGCATAAGGTGGGTGAGCATTCCTATAAAGAAGCATCTGGGTAGTCCTTGACTAACAACCACACTTGGGACTGGAATTGCCATTGCTAAGCAATGTGGTCATTGAATAAGTTATGTCTGGCTTTATTTCCCCCCCCCCCCCCCGTTGTTAAGCCAATCCAGCTTCCCCCATTGATTTTGCTTCTTGGAAGCCACCTGGGAAGGTTACAAACAGGAGATCACATGACCCAGAGATGCTGTAACCATCAAAACCATGCTGGTTGCCAAATGCCCAAATCGTGATTGCATGGTTGAGAGGATCTACAGGCAGTCCTCGACTGACAGCAGTTCATTTAGTGACCGTTCGAAATTGCAACAGCAGTGAAAAAAGTGACTTATGACCATTTTTCACACTTGCGACCCCGTGGTCACGTGCTTGACAAGCATTGAGGGATGCTTGACAACTGCTTCATATTTATGACAGTTGTGCTCCTCTTTTGCAACCTTCTGACAAGAAAAGTCAATGGGAAAACCAGATTCCCTTAACAAGCATGTTACTAACTGAAGAATGCCCCAATCATGATCACATGGTTGAGAGGATCTACAGGTAGTAACAAACGGGTTAGTAGTTTAAGAACTGCAGTGATTCACTTGACAAATGCAGCAAGAAGAGTTGTAAAGCGGGACAAACTGCTTAACACATGTTTCACTTTGCAACATAAATTTTGGGCTCGATTGTGGTCGTAACTCGAGGACTACCCGTACAAGGGTCGTAAATGCAAGGGCCGATTGTACATCTTTTTTTTTTCAGCACCAGATTCTGGACATTTAATCTGAGGATTGCCCATAATTCAAAAGTATGCAAATGCAAGCAGATAAATAGGTACCACTTAGAGCTGATAAAGAAAAGGCAGAACCAAAATCCAATGCCAATCTTTGGCTTCTTCTTCTTCTCCAAAAGGGCAATTGTGAAGCACACAACTTAAAGGGGTAGGATTGAACCCAGTGACTGATAGAAACATGGCCGGGAAACACCTGTTGAATCAGTCACCATCTCCTAGATCAGGGGTATCAAACTCGATTTCATTGAGGGCCGCATCAGGGCTGTGTTGGACCGTGGGGGCCGGGTGGGCGTGGCCAGTTGAATGTCACTCCTGTTGGGGGCGCCTGTGGTGGCCTGAGTGCTCTGCCAGCAAAAACGGGCTCCCGTGCTCCGTTTTCAGCTGCGACAACCTCCTGCAACTATCCGCCAGCCAAAATGGAGCTCGGGGGGGGGGGTCACATGCAACCCTCATGAGCTCTGTTTCTGGCTACAATGGCCTCCTGCAACGCTCTGTCAGCTAAAACATATTTTGAAAGGGGAAGGGCCTGCACGCAGCCCTCCCAAGCTCCATTTTCTCTGACTGACGCACCATGGGCCGGTCCTTTGCTGTTTCCAGGGCAGCCCCGCAGGCTATACCTAAGCACCCTGAGGGCTGGATCCGGCCCCTGGGCCTTGAGTTTGACACCTCTGGTCTAGATCTTTGGATACTTTCTGAAGGTGCGCTGGTGGTGGCCCGAATGCTAAGCCAGCCAAAATGGAGCTCAGGAGGCTGTGGCGGCCTTTAGCAACCCTCTGCCAATAAAAATGGAGCTCCATTTTTGCTGGTAGAGAGTTGCAAGAGGCCGTCTCAGCCTCCTGAGCTCCATTTTGGCTGGCAGAGGCACTGTGGGCCAGTCCTTTGCTGTTTCCATGGCAGCTCCGTGGGCCAGATCTAAGCACCTCACGGGCCACATCCGGCCCGCAGGCCTTGTGTTTGACACCCCTGTCCTAGATGATCCTCTGACTGAGCCTTTATGCATTATTTCTTAATAATTCTGGATGAAGCGATGAAGGATGAACAACTATAGAATGAAAAAATTGCTTCTTATTTTCACAAAAGCAAAAAAAAAAAAAATCAACAACCCGTGGGTGGGAGGAACTGTGAAATAACAGGCCAGTCAACGTGACATTCATTCCCGCCAAATTTATGGGACAGGTCATAAGACAAATTACTCTTTAAGCACCTTGAAAGCAACTAGAAATTAGCATGGCTTTTGTTAAGAACGGCCTTTCCAGACCAACCTAATAGCCTTTAGTAACCTCCTGAATAAATCTACAACAAGCTATTGTTATAATATCTCTTGATTTCAACAAAGGCATTTGACAAAATGCTCTTATCGCTAGCAAGCTTGTTAAGCATGTGCTGAATGGCATGACAACTAAGTGGATACACAGCTGGCTTAAAACCACATCCAAAGAAATGTTCATCTCTGACTCCTCATTAAATTGGAGGGAGGTATTTAGTGGGATGTCAAAAGGTTCAGCTGTAGACCTTGGGCTCTTCTACATTTATGTTAATGAAATGAATGAGGAGAGAAAATGAATATTTATCACGCTTGCAAGTAACCCAGACTTGGATAAGATAGATAATACTTTAGCAGATCTAAATAAAATTCGAAACAATCCCGATGTATTTAAAAATGGGCTGGAAATAACAGGCTGCAATTTAGCAGAAACAAATGCAAAGACCGCCCTTGGGAAACAGAAAACACAGGTAAATCTTCTAGGAAGGAAGGGAGGGAGGGAAGGAGGAGCAGAAGGGAAGGGAAGAGTGGCTCTCTTAATAAATTGGAACTTTGAGGAATGCTTTGGACTCTGAAATACTTTTGGATGCTATTTGGAACCCTGACAGAGTTAACAAATGCAGTGATTTGCTTAATAACCATGGAAAAGTAAAAAAAAATTGGCCGGGACTCACTTAATTGCCTCGTTGAGCAATATAAATTTTGGTCCCAGTTGTGATTGTAAGTCTAGGACTACTTGAACGTACTAAGACAATCATTTACTAACTGAGATTATATCAGAAACGTAGGTACCTGTTCTGACTAACTTGGGGATCCAACTATTATTCCCCTGTCATGGTCAGATCACTCACTTCTCCGGCTGGACTTCCCCGGTGCTACCCCCCGCTGCGGGGAGGCGGAACCGGAAGGTATTAGATGGTTCCGCCCCAAGCGCCTGATGGAACCAGATAGGTTCCAGACGGAGCTTGGGCCACCTCCTGTGGACCTGACCCGCCACCGAGTGGAGGACCTGGTAGACGCATGGAATAGTGCGACTACCGGGGCCCTAGACCGGATGGCGCCTTTGCGGCCTCTCCTGCGGCGACGAACCACCCTGGCCCCTTGGTTTACCGAGGAGCTAAGGGTGATGAAATGCCACAAGAGACGCCTAGAGAGTCGTTGGAGATCCTCCCGTTCCGAATTTGACCGAGCACAGGCACGAGCCTATTTGAGGACGTACCTTGTGGCATTAAGAGCGGCCAAACGTCAATATTGTGCCGCCCTTATTGCGTCCGCAGATAACCGCCCTGCCGCCCTGTTTCGGGTGACTCGCTCCCTCTTGTTTGAGAGACCGCGGGAAGCCCCTCTACAGGGCAGAGCAGAGGAGTTTGGGAAATATCTACAGGACAAAGTCGCTCAAATCCGGATGGGATGGGCCCCTTTCAGTGGTCCAGCTGAGACGCCCGGGGCGAGTCTTGAGGGACCGCTTTGGGAGGAGTTTGACTCGGTTGCCATCGAGGATTTGGACAGGTTGCGTGGACGTCTGCGACCTACCACATGTTTATTGGACCCGTGTCCCTCCTGGCTTGTACTGGCATCCTGGGAGGTTACACGCGACTGGCTCCTGGGCCTAGTGAACACTTCGTTGGGTGAGGGGCTCCTACCGACCGCCTTGAAAGAGGCGGTGGTGAGGCCCCTGCTCAAGAAGCCTTCCCTGGACCCAATGGACCTAGTCAATTATCGTCCAGTCTCCAACCTTCCTTTTTTAGCAAAGGTTGTAGAGAGTGTGGTAGCACAACAGTTCCCACGGCACCTGGAGGAGAATGATTATCTAGACCCGCGCCAGTCCGGCTTCCGACCCGGGCACAGCACGGAGACGGCCTTGGTCGCATTGGTTGATGATCTCTGGAGGGCCAGAGATAGGGGCTGTTCCTCTATCCTGGTCCTATTAGATCTCTCGGCGGCGTTCAATACCATTGACCATGGTATCCTGTTGCACCGGCTAGAGGGGCTGGGAGTCAGGGGCACCGTTTTACGGTGGTTTGGCTCCTATCTCTCTGACCGGACACAACGTGTGTTGGCAGGGGAGCAGAGATCGACCCGGAGGCCACTCACATGTGGGGTGCCTCAGGGGTCGGTGCTCTCGCCCCTCCTGTTCAACACATACATGAAACCGCTGGGCGAGATCATCCGTGGTTTTGGGGTGGGATATCATCTGTATGCTGATGATACTCAGCTATACATTTCCACCCCGAACCACCCCAATGAGGCCGTCGAAATGATGTCCCGGTGTTTGGAGGCCGTACGGGTCTGGATGGATGACAACCGACTAAAACTCAACCCTTCCAAGATGGAGTGGCTGTGGCTTCCGGCCTCCCGGTTCAACCAGTGGCTTCCATCTCTGGCCATTGGGGGCGTGCAACTGGCCCCCATGGAACAGGTGCGCAATTTGGGCGTCCTCCTAGATGCCCGGCTGTCCATGGATGACCATGTAACAGCCGTGGCAAGGGGGGCGTTCCATCAGGTTCGCCTGATGCGCCAATTGCGCCCCTTACTGGACCGGGATGCCCTACGCACAGCCACCCATGCGCTAGTGACGTCTCGCCTGGACTACTGCAATGCTCTCTACATGGGGCTTCCCTTGAGATGCACTCGGAGACTACAGTTGGTCCAGAACGCGGCCGCGCGGGTGATTATGGGGAGGACTAGATACTCCCCTGTAACACCTCTCCTGCACGAGCTGCACTGGCTTCCTGTGGTCTACCGAGTGCGTTTCAAGGTTTTGATTATGATCTTTAAAGCGCTTCATGGCACAGGGCCTAGTTACATGCAGGATCGCATCCTGCCCCATACATCCCTACGACCAATCCGCTCACACAGAGAGGGACTTCTTCGGGTGCCGTCCGCCAAACAGTGTCGGGGGGCGACACCCAGGAGCAGAGCCTTCTCTGTGATGGGCCCAGCCCTGTGGAATGACCTCCCCCGTGACATCAGGACTACTTCCGATCTCCGCTCCTTCCGTGTACAGCTGAAGACCCACCTCTTTCAATTATCTGGCCTGGCTCAACCGTAAATTTTTCTTACTCCTCCTGACAGTTCTTTTAAATCTTAAATTTTAAAATTTTAAATTTTAAATTGTGTTTTACAATTGGGGTATTTTAATGGTGACTTTTAATTGTCCAATGTGATGTAATTTGTTACCTCCTCCATGCATGTATGTTCTGTATATATGTATGTTTTTGTGTTTGTATATGTTTTATATGCTCCATTGTACGCCGCCCCGAGTCCTATCTGGAAAGGGAGCGGCTAATAAATTTAAATTTATTATTATTATTATTAAGAACAGATTTTGCTACAGCTCTTGTTTGTAATCTGGGGATTGTCCCTATCTATAGTACTAGAAAAGGGATTGTTCCACCTCCATGCTTTAAAATCTGATGCTCTGAAGTAAGAGCCTTGTGGGATTCCCACGGGAAGTCACAGTAACTTATTGTAAGACAACATGAATGGCTAAAAGTCAGCCAGAATTTAAAGCAATTAAATTAGCTTGCACTTGATGTGAAGGCGGCAAGCCACGAGCAGAAAAGAGAGACCCTGGGGGCATTTGATAAAGAGATAGATCAATGTTAAGTTCCTTATCAAAGAAGGAATTACTGTGGTCTTACTTCTAAAATATACTACAGGCCTAAGTCGAGACACGCCGGAAGTTCAACATTGAGATTCTGAAATTAGATGGGCTTCCAAGAGGCTAAGATAAAAAGCTTGCAAGTAGTAAAGCTTCTCCCTGAGCATATTTTTTTCACACACGTGTAAAATCAGGGTGTGTTGTGTGTGCCCACGCAAGAAATACCAAAACTGCAGAAAAAGTGAGTGTGCTTTCTCTAGCACACTAGCTTTGTAAATTATGAGAAGTTCATACACGGTGTTTGTTGTTTTGATTGTGGTTCTTGAACAAGGGCTAATTAATCAGCCTTAATCAGCCATAAGAGAGATAGTTTGGTGTTATTTACAGTATGGGTAGACCTCAACTTACAAAAGTTGGTTTAGTGACCATTCAAAGTGACGATGACACTGAAACATGTGACTTATGACCATTTTTCATAGTTACTTTTCCAGTGTTGCCATGATCACGTGATTAAAATTCAGATGCTTGGTAATTGGTTCATACTTATGACTGTTGCTGTGTCCTGGGGTCATGCAATCCCCATTTGCGACCTTCCAAAAAGTAAAGTCAATGGGGAAGCCAGATTCACTTAACAACCAGGTTACTAACTTTATCAACTGCAGTGATTCACTGCCGCAAGCAAAATCATAATATGGGAAAAAAACTCACTTAACAAATGTCTCACTTAACAACAGTAATTGTGGGCTTAATTGTGGTCATAAGTTGAGGACTACCTGTGTTTATTTATTATTTGTATCCCGACTTTATTATTTTTACAAATAACACAAGGCAGCAAACATATCTAACACACCTCCCTCTTCCTATTTTCCCCACAATAACTCTGTCAGGTGGAGTGGGCTGAGAGGGTGGTGGGGACTGACTCAAGGTCATTCAGTTGGCTTTCATAATTAAGGCGGGACTTGAACTCACAGTCTTCGACTTTATAGTCTGGTGCCTTAACCCCAGTGGTGGGTTTTGGATCAAGTTTCAACCAGTACAGTACGGTACGGTTGGAACAGGCCCGGCGGCATCTGCATGGACATATGCAGAGTGCGCATGCGTCTTAGCACCTCTGCGAGCCTCCGTGATGCTCTAGTTGCTCAGCGGAGTATCGTGCAAGCACTGTACACGCCGTGCGTGTGCACGGAAGCGCCGAAGACTTAAAAGACCTTTAAGGAGCTCGGGCAGGCAGGCGGGCCCTCCGGAGCACCGTACCGGAACTGTATCCGGTGCTCTGAGCAGGCTCCGGGACGCCCGTACCAGGGCGTACCACCTTCAACCCACCACTACTTAACCGCTAGATCAGGGGTGTCAAACTCAAGAGCCAGGGGATGGATCTGGCCGTGGGATGCTTAGATCTGGCCCGTGGGACCATCCTGGAAACAGCAAAGGATCGGCCCACAGAGCCTCTGCCAGCAAAAATGGAGGTAGGGAGGACCACAGGTTCCATGTTCAACCCCAACGGCCTGCTGCAGCCCTCTTCCAGCAAAAATGGAGACCGGGGAGGCTGCGTGCAGCCCGCCTGGGCTCCATTTTTGGCCATGACATGCTCCATTACGGCTAGCTGCAGGAGGCCATCTCAGTGATGTTGAGCTGGCCATGCTCCTCCCTTGAGGTCAAACACATTCAGCCCTCAATGACATCGAGTTTTACTTCCCTACCCTCGCCCAACTGACTCTCAGTGTAGTGGCTAATATGTCAGTCTAGAAAACCAGGAGACCGTGAATTCTAATCTTGCTTTGGATATGAAACTGACCTTGGGCCAGTCAGCCCTGGGAAGGAGCAGGCAATGGCCCACCATTTTTGAAAATCTTCCAAGAAAACACAGAGAACTGTCCAAGGTAGTACCAGGCCTCAACGTTTACTCAAAGGCAGGGGTGTCCAAACTTGGCAACTTTAAGACTTGTGGACTTGAACTCCCAGAATTCTGGGAGTTGAAGTCCACAAGTCTTAAAGTTGCCAAGTTTGGACACCCCTGCTCAAAGGCATTGACAGGAAATCACATACCATATTTTGCTAACTTCAATAGCAGCCTCAACAAACCACCAGAAGCCCAAAAGGTCAAAGCACATTTCAGTTTAGCCTAATGTGTGAATTAAGTCACATCCATCCATATGTTCAGACTGCCACGTAGAAATTCATTCGTCATCTGCCACGCAGACGTCTCGGGGGGGGGGGGGAAACCCATCTGTTAAATTCCACAGTTTCTGTAAACAGCCTTACCTAACTTGTTGTTGTTTAGACCAGGAGTGGGTGTCAGTCAGCATTCCTGCTGATTCACTTATGTGCGCGCTGCGCATGCATGCACAATTAAATGGAAATTGTTCTGTGCATGCGCAGAACTCAAAAAAAAAGAGATGGCGATGGCGGCAACCGGGGAAACCAGTTCGGGGGCGTGGCCAGCCTGGGTCGCTGCCGGTTCTGTAACCCAGGCCGGCACTACTGCTACCGGTTCACCTGAACCGGGTCGAACTTGTAGGAATCCACCTCTGGTTTAGATGTGTCGGGATTATACCCTGCAGATTTTCCAGCTAACTTGAAACATGCTTCTCAGGGGAATCTCAAAAACTGAACCTCAAAGTTACTCAACCCTAATTTATATATAAAGTTTTTATTTTTTTCATTTTCATAACATATAACCACAGGTGTACTATTACATAGCCAACATCGTATTGTATTATTAAATGTTTACATCAATTCATCTTACCATCAACTCCCAAAAACAATTATTGGCTCTTCTGCTCTCCATACACCATATTTGTACCCTTATCCATCACTTTCTTCTCCCTCTCTCCTCCCCCTCTCTACCTCCTTTCTTCCCTCTGTCATCCTTCCCTTCTCTACTTCCCCTTCCTCTCTCCTTCTCCTCTCTTCCCTTTCCACTCCTCCTTTCTCTCTTCTTCTCCCCCACCCCGCCCTCTCTCCTATCCCTCTCTTCTTCCCTTACCTCTCTCCTCTACTTCCCACTCTTCCTCTCATTTACTTGGTGTATTTCAGCTTCTGAGCGAGTTCCATTTTATGTTGATGGTATTTATAATTCCTTTTCAGTGTACATATTTAATTTTAACATATGTCTTCCTCCTCCTTTTTTAAAAAAGAAAGAACAAAAAAGTATACATAGTCATTATACTTTTAACAACCCACCGCCCCCCGGCCTAATTTTGGCCGAGATGTAGACCTCTCTCAACCTTAATTTAGCCTGGTCAATTAATATACTTTCAAACAACAATATTTGCAAGATGGGGAAAAACACATTATAGATATGTATTTATTTATTTGGTTTCTATAGCTGCCCGTCTCAGTAAACAATACACTTAGCTCTTTCCTATGAATAGGTTTTTCATCCTGGATATTTTATATTTTAACATCTTTTTCCCTTCCTTTTGGGGGGCTCTGTAACTATATTCTTTAATAAATAAGTATCTGTTTTAGCCCTGTCTATTGACCTACTTGTAACCAGCAGCATTTGCATGATGGAGAAAAACCTAGGCATATAGCTAAGAGGTACTAAACATCTATGGCACATACTGCTAATTCTCAACTTTCACACACAGGTGGGATCAGAATTTCTCAGCAAGGGAGTTGCTGAGTGAGTCGTGCCTTGTTTTATGACTTTTTGCCATGTTGTTAAGTGAATCACACAGTCATTAAGTAAATCTGGCTTCCTCGATTGACTTTGCTTGTCAGGAGCCGACTGGGAAGGTTGCAAATAGTGATCACATGACCCCGGGACACTGAAACCAATGGAACTGCTTGCTATTGGCCAAGCTTATGTGAGTTGATCACATAACCATAGGGATGCTCTGAGGGTCATAAGGGTAAAGACTGGTCATGATTCATTTTTTTCAGTGCTTTTTTAAACTTGGAATGAAACGGAATAGAATAGAAAATATAATTTAGAATAGAATAGAATTCAGAATTTAGAATACAATACAATAGAATACAATAGAATTTAGAATAGAATAGAAAATAGAATTTGGAATAGAATTCAGAATTTAAAATAGAATAGAAAATAGAATTTAGACTAGAATAGAATTCAGAATTTAGAATACAATACAATAGAATACAATAGAATTTAGAATAGAATAGAATAGAAAATAGAATTTGGAATAGAATTCAGAATTTAAAATAGAATAGAAAATAGAATTTAGAATAGAATAGAATTCAGAATTTAGAATAGAATTCAGAATTTAGAATAGAATTCAGAATTTAGAATAGAATTCAGAATTTAGAATAGAATTCAGAGTACAATACAATACAATACAATTTAGAATAGAATAGAAAATAGAATTTGGGATAGAATAGAATTCAGAATTTAGAATAGAATAGAAGAGAGCTGGATGGGACCTTGGAGGTCTTCTAGTCCAACCCCTTGCTCAGGCAGGAAACCCTTTACCAGTGTTGGTGAAGCTTTTCAGCACCCAGTGCCAAAATGGGAGTGCACATGGGGGGGGAGCCCCGGAAACCAGAAGAGCAGCTTCCTGGTGCATGCATGCAGGAGAGCTGGAAACCGGAAGATTAGCTCCCTGGTGCACATGTGCGCGCCGGGAAGCTGAGCTTCAGTTTCCGGCATGCGCACAGATGCTGGCCCCCTTTCCTTCCAGGTTCTAGCATGCCTGCATGCACGAAGACCAGCTGGCCAGCATGCATGTGTGCGCCGGAACCCGGAAGAGCAACAGGCGACAGCTGGCGTGCCTAGAGAGCTGGCTCTGCGTGTCACTTCTGGCACGCGCGACCCAGGTTTGCCATCACGGCCCTATACCATTTCAGACAAACAGTTATCCAATCTCTTCTTAAGAACTTCCAATGTTGGAGCACTCACAACTTCTGGAGCAAATTGTTCCAGTGATCAATCATTCTAACTGTTGCAAGTCAACACACACCTGTACCTAGGTAATGTTGGCAAGAGCACCTGGACTATGAAAACCTTTGTGCACAATTGTCAGGATTGTCTCAAGCTGTCTGGTGTAATTTTTCCCTCTTTTAAGAGGCACTTGGCTAAAAGATTTTGCTTAGCCAAGCAGGTACTACTAAACAGCCACGGACTTCTTCCTCTTTCTTAATTTGAAAGCTTGCAGAGAGTGGAACTCAAATCTAACACACCCCGAGAGGTTACTAGGCAACACAGCAAAACGGACAGCAACATAAACAATCCATTCTAAAGTAATTATGCTTTTCATAATTAAAGATTATAATAAATCCAATAGATCCCAACAGGATGTCGAATAATTCATTCATATGGCAGTTGTGAACTGTTTCCGAGCGGATATAGTAGCACCTAACCTTTAACGCTAACATAATACAAAAAGAGGAGAGATTTAAATTCAGTCACAACAGCAGCTAGTCTTTCCATTAACTCAGGGGTGTCCAAACTTGGGAACTTTAAGACTTGTGGACTTCAACTCCCAGAATTCCCCAGCCAGCCATGCTTAACTAATAGCCCTTGTGTAGATCCTTCTAGGAAACGATATACACAGATAAGTCCTTGACTTACAACCACAATTGGTTACGGGAGTTCTGTGGCCAAGCAAGGTGGCCGCTAAGTGAGTCATACCTGATTTTACAACCTTTTTGCCACGGTTATTAAGTGAAACACTGAAGTTGCTAAGAGAATCCGGCTTCCCCCATGGACTTCGCTTTTCAGAAGGTTGCAAACGATGACCACATAATCCCGAGATGCTACCACCGTCATAAGTATGAGTCAGTTGCCAAGTGTCTGGGTTTTGTTTTTTCAAAAAAAGATTTTATTGATTTTCTATAGTTTACATTTTTGTTAGTGATTAAGAAACATGTTGTGTTTCAGGCTGTTTTCAGGCCATTTTTTGATTGTTTGGGGACCATTTTGGGGGGCAAAACCGGTCCAAAAATGGCCTGAAAATGGTCCCAAAACAGCCCAAAAACCAGACTGAAAAATGCCCAAAACCAGGCATGTACGAGCTAGCCAGCTGGTCTTCAGTTCCAGCACTCCAGCTGGCGCACATGCACCCATGTTCCAGGTTGGGCACTCGGTGCTGAAAAGGTTCACCATCATTGGTCTAGTATCTTCCTCATTATCTCTTCATCTCGCATTGTTTCTTCATTTTCTCCAATATTGTGCAAATATAAATATGTCATAAATGTGAGCCAGTTGCCAAGTGTCTGAATTTTGATCAAGTGACCATGAGGATGCTGAAACGGCCGTAACTGTGAAAAGTGGTCATAGGTCTCTTTTTCCAGTGCCATTGTAACTTTGAATGGTCACTAAACAAATGATTGTTAAGCCGAGGACTCTCTGCGTTGGAGAAATGGAATGAACCGTTGAACGTACAAGAACCTGGCCGTATCCTAAAAGTAACAACGCTTCTTCCTCTAAGGAGTCCTTAAATCAGTGGTGAAATTCAAAATTTTTTACTACCGGTTCTGTGGGCGTGGCCTGGTGGGCATGGCAGGGGAAGGATACTGCAAAAACCTCATTCCCTCCCTACTCTGGGGGGAAGGCTATTGCAAAATCCCCATTTCCTCCCGATCAGCAGGGACTCCGGAGGCAGAGAATAGATGGGGGCGGGGGCAGCCAGAGGCGGTATTTGCCAGTTCTCCGAACTACTCAAAATTTCTGCTACTGGTTCTCCATAACGTGTCCGAACATGCTGAATTTCACCCCTGCCTTAAATGAGTATCGCAGATCTCACAGTGGGGAATGTGGCACATTTGCTAGAGACACAGAAATAAGGAACCAAAAGTACAAGAAGCCAGCCAGAAAAAAAAACCAAGCAACCTGCTACCACATATGTTTTTAGCTGCGATTTGGCAGCAAACTGCTAATCGCCTAGGAAAATGGATAGCAGAACTCAAGTGCTTTTGTAACCTATGAATGACCGCAGCTGGACGTAAGGACACTATTTATGTTTGAAGCGTGGTGAACAGTTAGATCATAAAATATAGTCATGTGGATTAGAATAGGTTATATTCATTTTTTTTAAAAAAGAAAAGGTTTTGACTTTATTTAGCAAAGCAGAACGAAGGAGAAAAGAGTAAAAGGAAAAAAAAAGAGAAATGGGAAAACAATATTACTCTCTTCCTACCAATAGGGAATTCTCATACATGTGTGTATGGGATGACCCGGGGCAAGGCACGGAGGCAACACAGCCAGTTGATAATTCAAACTCCCCTTCGTTGCTCCAACTTTCCTCCAAACGCTCCCAACGTTTATGGCAAGTCCCAGAGCAAAGCGCTCACACAGGCAGACAACAGCCTCTGGCTGCAAGAAGTCCAGGAAACGCTGTTAGCACAACAGCTTCAAGGCAAGAAGCCCAGTGAATTCCAGACGTCGGCAATGGCACACAAAACTCCATGAATTCAGCGCTTGTTCCCGACAAGCACACCTCCCCACAGCGTCTCCTTAAGTCTTAGTCCCCAGGTGTGCCTTGTGAAGAGGAGCGGGGGGCCCTCCTCCCAAATTGTTGGGTCGGCCTATGCTGTTCCTGCCTCCTCTCCACTCTCCCTGCTCGGAGATCAGGAGAGGGTGGTTCTTGCTTGTCACCTGAGCGCCTCATTTCCACTGCCTGCCCTCTCTTCCCCTCTCTCTCGGTTATCCTGTCCCCATTCCTCCCTGCTGGCAAGCTGTCCCAAGCCTGAGGGACCCGGGGCTGCATTCTGGAACCTCCTGTCAGCCCCAACTTTGGCTCATCCTCCTTCATGGACTCGGCTCCGATAGGGCCATGACAGTGTATGTGTACAGAAGTTTATATAATGGTAGTTCCATTGAAGGGTTTTACCACCTTTCATCGTAATTGTCCACAGAAAATCTATGTCTCCAAACAAATCATTCTGAAGTAGCACATCACATCAGATCTTCAATTCAATAAATAATTTATCTTTCTTACTCTCTGGAAAAAAATATTGTAGGGGTAAGACACCCCTAAAATCCCTCGGTGTGTGTGTTCTGTTAAGATACAGCCTGTTGTGCCTTAAAATGACTTCTACTGTACAGTGCTGTGGAGTTGCCATGGTAACGGCTTCACAGTACTCCACAAGGGGCTCCCTCTGGTAAGGGGGAAAATCCAACATTCGAAATTACGTTTTGTCCAAATATTTTCCCCCCATAAATAAATACCCAGAGAACACTAGGTTATCAGTTGGTAGCAAATGTAAACTTATCTCAAGTTAAATTAATATAAAGCTAATTCTCACTTAAAGAGAAGACACTTAGCGACCACATGCAATTTTGACAAAAGCACCCCTCCATGGTCATGTGATTGTAGTCATGCAATTGTGTAACTTACAGCAAAAACGTTTTTGCCATTTCTAGCAAAAATCAACCATGGGAGAAAATGGACTCATTTAATGACCAGAGCAAAAAAAGAGATTACATTGGGTGTGGTGGTCATGTGGCAACTTACTTAATGACCATCATGATTGTTAGGAATGTAAGCTAACAGTTGGGTCAGCAATATATAAACCAGGATGGTAGTACTGTTTCTTTAAGTACTGCTGTAATGTGATTGGTTGCTGTTACCCCAAGCAGCCATAAGATGGAGCTGGAATGACTGTTAGCTCTCTGTTTGTTAGATGCTGATCCGTGGATACTGCTTGATACTGTATCATGAGTTACTGTGCGTTTTGCTACTGTTAGCAACTTTGCGTGCTGAACTGATTGTATGATACTGGGCTGTGTTCAAAGGATCACTTCTTAACTGAGAACATTGATAACTGGACTGACTGATACCTCTATTTTCCACATAAGTAAAGTACTATTACTTTTACTATTCGGTGTCCCTGTATGCTGGTTTGTGCGTGTTCTTCCATGCCACTCTCATTATGCTTCTCTGCACACTCGTTCTCCTAATGGGGAGCTTGCTTACCTAATAATGATTTCTAATCATAATTCTGGGCTCTTTTGTAATTGTAAGTCAACAATTATCTGTATATAATTACTTCTTCTAAGACATTTGTGCAGTGGTGGGTTGCTCCCGGTTCGGCTAAACTGGTAGTAGCAATGGGAGGAGGCCCCACCCACCCACCCATTGTTGTGCATGCACGCCTGAATTGGTAGTAAAAAATATTTGCAACCCACCACTGCATTTGTGCATATTTATAATGTGCATCTAGATATAGATAACTTAAGCTACAGAAATAACATAATTACATGTGTTGTGTATTACAATTTAACCATAAATAGAAGTGAGAGAGAGAAAAACATTGATAGGGAACATTTCTTAGTGGCTTAAAAATTAACATACTTGGTATAGGCCTATAGCCTTTTGTATTAAGACACACGTTTTTTCTCAACCCTATAATGACACAACTTTAATTATATTAAAGTTATTTGAATTTCACAACTGAGCAGTAGATTGCTATCTTATGTTTATCCCAAACAGGCCCTGCAAAATTCAATGATGGCTCTTCCCAAGCAAAGTTGCACAGAATTAAACTCCAGTTCTGCCTTAAGAAAAATGGAAGGGCAAAAATAATACTAATTCATTTCTTTCTGGAAATAGAAATAGGTCTGGGGAGCTGTGGTCCCGCCTCCCCTAAAACATCTCTTAACTTTCTAGCAAAGAAGAGTGATTCAGAGTAGATTACAACATTTAAAAATCATATTTTTTGGTAAAAACAACAATATAAATCAACTAACCAAGGTCACAGTGCAGCAGTTGGAACTTGACTGCGAAAAAAAATCCCCATACTCTATATGTAGAAAACATGAGTAGAATAATAATTCCACAATAAAACCCTTTCAGTAGAAATAGAAACAGGTAACAGAGGATAGTGTGTGTTTCACAAGGCAAGGCGTTCCATCAATTGGGCACAACTCCATAACAATCCCTAAGTGTGCAAAGAACTGAAACTAACAAGCTTCTCCGCCATAAGGACAAGAAGCTTGATTCAGTACCAAGCTGCTCGTTTTCTACAAATGCAGACTTCAGCTTCAGTCTCTGCTAAATTCATTCGTTGTGAAAAATGAGATTCTGTCTGTGCATATGAAATATTTGGACAGGAAACTGCCTTAATCTTTAACTTCAAATTCCATATGCTCATTTATCTTCCCCAAAGGAGGTTGACGTAGAATTCAAAAACCAAAACAAAACCCCTACCAATCTTGGCCCAAAGTATAAATACAGTTCCAATATTTATTTATCGTTGAATACCAGACATATACAGAAATCCGTTTACTTTAAACACTGTTGTTGCTAGCAAAACAAATACATTATTGTAACATTCAGGCAACCAAAGGAAGGGGGGGGGGGGGCTTTCTGTTTTCTTTGGCAAGCCGCCAAACAGTTTGTGTTCCCTGCTACACATGCTATTTATAATTATTAATATATTATTAATAAATAAATGGGGCAAATGAGTTGGAAAGGATCACTTTATCTGTAGATGGGAAGGATTCTATATTGCAAATTAGAAACAGCGCTGTTGGCAGCGCTCATGACCTAATCTTCCAAATACTGCATAAAAGGCAGGGTGAATTCTTGGGAATTTTTGCCCCAAAGTGGGTTGTTATTCAACATCATATTCTCCCCAGTAACAGGAAAAAGTTCTGACAGATTATTCTGAGTAAATGAATTCTTCCATTCTAGGAAGACAGTATGAATAAGTGCAGTGTTTTTCAATCTTGTTGAAAAGTCCACACATCTTAAAGTTGCAAAAATTGGAAAAGGTAAAGGTTCCCCTCGCACATAGGTGTAGTCGTTCCAGATTCTAGGGGGCGGTGCTCATCTCCGTTTCAAAGCCAAAGAGCCAGCGCTGTCCGAAGACATCTCCGTGGTCATGTGGCTGGCATGACTAAACGCCAAAGGTGCATGGAACGCTGTTATCTTCCCACCAAAGGTGGTTCCTATTTTTCTACTTGCATTTTTACATGCTTTCGAACTGCTAGGTTGGCAGAAGCTGGGACAAGTAACGGGAGCTCACTCCGTTATGCGGCACTAGGGATTCAAACCACTGAACTGCCAATGTTTCTGATCGACAAGCTCAGCGTCTTAGCCACTGAGCCACCGTGTCCCTTTTTAAAATTTGGAATACACTACCATAAATTGAAAAAAACCCACTGCCAAGAAACATCTTAAAATTGCTAAAAAATTCTTGGAATTGACTTCCACACATCTTAAAAGTTGCCATGTTTGAAAAACACTGCCATTGTAGTGGAATTTCATGTTGAATAATGTTGCAGTTTATTCTCAAGTTTTACCTAAGGACACTTTTGCTCTCTTCCAAAGAAAGCTGGGAAGTTATGATGGAGAAGAAAAACAGTGGCAGAGAAAATGGGCTTGTTTCTGGCAAATCCTGTAAAACGAGACTTTCAAACTGGTTCTGGCTGTGGAACTTGTTTGTTAAAAAGAACAGAAAAACCCTGGAATGTCTTATCAAGAGGCAAAGCTATCCTGCCAGAAAATTGGCTGAAACATTAAGAGCAGTGCTTGCTGTAATCTATTGAAGCAAATGTACTGTACATATTAAACTTATTTGAACTTCAAAAAAAAATGAATGCCCCCTCAAATCTGTCCCCAAAGGTTCTTCCACTTTTACAAAAAGTAAAATGTTAATTTTTTTAAATAGACACAAGAAGTAGTGTTTCCAATGGACAAAAATGGAAAGCTGAATTTCACAATTAGGAGGGAGGTTAATGCTTTAACCAAACCAATGTTGAGTAACTGGAATGTGATTGTTATTCCTTAGAAAAATTGCTATGGATACCTTTGGCTGCATACATTCAAGTGAGCTATTATTTCCCCTTAGTCTGTCATGAAACCATGTTCTCACAAAACCCCAGAATTCTAAAGAATTCTGTAATGCACACGGTACATCGGACATTAATATAATCGAGTGAGTCCAGAGGTATTTCACAAGAAGAGTCCTCCACTCCTCTGCTTGCAATAGAATCCCTTATGCCACTAGGCTCAAAATTTTGGGCTTGGACAACCTAGAACTGTGATGGCGAACCTGTGGCACGCGTGCCACAGGTGGCACGTGGAACCATTTGTTAGGGCATGCGAGGCATTGCTCTGTCAGCTGGCCAGCGTGCAAGCACGAGCTGGCCAGCTAACATGCGTGAACTGCCCAGCTAACTTCGGCCTTCTTTTGAGGCCATTTTTCGCCCTCCGGAGGCTTCAAGGAAGTCACTTCTGGTTTGCACGAAAGGTCGTTTTTCGCCCTCCGGAGCCTTCAGGGAAGCCTCCTGAAGGCGCCTGAAGGCTCCACAAGGCGAAAAACGGCCCTATGGACAAACCGGAAGTGACTTCTGGTTTGCTCGTAGGGTCATTTTTCAGGGAAGCTTCCTGAAGGCCCCTGAAGGCTCTGGAGGACTAAAACTGGCCCCACGAGCAAACCGAAAGTATGTACCCGAACTTCCGGTTTGCCTGTAGGGCCAGTTTTTCATGCTCCAGAGGCTTCAGGGAAGCTCCTGAAGCTTCCGGAGGGCTCCAGTGGGGCGAGGAGGCTGTTTTCGCCTTCCCCAGGCTCCTATAAAGCCTCTGGAGCCTGGGGAGGGTGAAAAAAGCATGCCAAAAATGGAGGGGAATGCTAGTCATGCGCACATGCGGGCTGGGGTTGTGCACATTGCATTATGGGTGTGGCACATTCATGCACGACCCCCATGCGCTCCCCCCACTTTTGGCACACGAGCCAAAAAAGGTTCGCCATCACTGACCTAGAACTATGCCACCTATGGTCTGACCTAAGCATAGTACACAAAATTGTCTGCTACAACGTCCTATCTGTCAACGACTACTTCAGCTTCAACCGCAATAATACGCAGGCAAACAATAGATACAAACTCAATTGCAGAAAATACGACTTCAGCAACAGAGGGATCAACGCCTGAAATGCTTTCCCTGACTCCGTTGTTACATCCTCAAATCCTCACAGCTTCAACCTTAAACAGTCTAGCGTGGACCTCACCCCTTTTCTAAGGGGGCGTGCATAAGCGCATCAGGATCCCTACCGTTCCTGTCCTATTGTCCCCATTTATTCAGACCCATTTCCTGTGTTCATGTCCATGTTTATACTTATACCTGTTATCTCCTACATGTTTGACAAACTAAATAAAATAATAAATAAATAGAATGCAGTTCGAACATCCCTCTTGTAGAACCATAACATCTAAATTAGCCAAGAGCTCCTTTTATCACATGATTAAGTGCCATCTATCATTTTTGATGGTTAGCAACCACATAGACATCCTCCGTAATGATCTGCCTCTAACCTGGTCCTTCAGGTCTTGTGACTACTGTACCTGAGTCAATCCACCTGGCTAATCGTCATCCTTTTCTTCTCTTGTACCATTTCTCTTAGTTTAATAGCATAATTGATGACTTGGTCTCCTGATTTCTAGCAGGTGCCTTAACTAGACCAAAGGTCTCCCAATTTGGCAACTTCAAGACTTGTGGACTTCAACTCCCAGAAATCTTCAGCTAACCATGATGACTGGGGAATTTTGGGTGTTGAAGTCCAGACGTCTTGAAGTTGCCAACTTGGGAGACCTCTGGTCTAGATCAAACTCTCCAACTTTCATCAGTGCTCCCACAAATAAAGGTTAGTAGCTACACTCGGCATTTCTCATTTTAACTTTATTACGCTTCGCTGATCAGAATTTGGTGCAGTTATGATAAGGTTATTATAAAGTGTAAATTAAAAAGGCTGCTCTCTAAAATTTGAGTTCCGGCACCTGATACCATCCACTTACATTTAAAAGTGGGTATTTTCTTTTGTAAAGATAAAGAGGAATTAGTCTTAGATAAGATGAAAATTAATCATTATGAATTCAACTGAAATTTGAGTCCGCATCATATGCAAAGCTGAACATTAATAATACAGTACAATGCCATAGCAGAGTTGGAAGGTAGCTTGGAGGTCTTCTAGTCCAACCCCCTGCCTAGGCAGGAAACCCTATACCGTTTCAGACAAATGGCTATCCAACATCATCTTAAAGACTTCCAGTGTTGGGGCATTCACAACTTCTGGTGGCAAGCTGTTCCACTGATTAATTGTTCTAACTGTCAGGAAGTTTCTCCTCAGTTCTAAGTTGCTTCTCTCCTTGATTAGTTTCCACCCATTGCTTCTTGTCCTGTCCTCAGGTGGCTTGGAGAATAGTTTTACTCCCTCTTCTTTGTGGCAACCCCTGAGATATTGGAACACTGCTTTCATGTCTCCCCTAGTCCTTCTTTCTCTTAAGCTAAACATACCCAGTTCCTGCAACCTTTCTTCATATGTTTTAGTCTCCAGTCCCCTAATCATCTTTGTTGCTCTTCTCTGCACTCTTTCTAGCGTCTCCACATCTTTTCTACATCGTGGCAACCAAAACTGGATGCAGTATTCCAAGTGTGGCCTTACCAAGGCCTTATAAAGTGGTATTAACACTTCACGTGATCTTGATTTAATAAGGAGAAGCCAGTTTGAAACTGGTAGACTGTGAGTGCTAGTTCCACCACAAACACAAAGCCAGTTAGGTGACTGCGGGCCAGTTATTCTCTCTCAGCCCTAAGAAGGAAACAATGGCAAACCACTTTCAAAAACCTTGTCAAGAAAATCACAAGCACTAGGTTCAAGTAGTCGCCAGGCATCAAGAAAGGCTTACAGGGACACAAACATCATTAGCAAAGCTTTCCAAGCTCACACCTCGTTATATTCCTACCTTCTAAAATGAAGGTCTTAATAAATGCTGGCTGAAGAATTCTGGGATTTGAAGTCGACAAGTCTTAAAGTTGCCAGATTTGGAGAACTCCTGATCTAGTCCGATGAAGAGTTCTTGGAAATTCAAAAACTAAACCGTAATTCTTCAGTGGCAACAGAAAATTGCCCCTTCCCCAAATAGTAATAGAACTTAATGTCAGCATTCCAAATATCATGCAGAATTAAATCAGAGTCCAAGGCAAGGCTATCCTTAAAGTTCCAATTTAATAAGACAGACATGTTGGCAACAAACTGTGGAATTCCAAATCTAAAAGCTTCCTGGGATTCCACCCAGTTGAAAGTTCATGATCTTATCCCCACACCCATAAATCCATCACATGGTCCAATCTTCTTCGGCCACGCTGGCATCTTCACCCATCTGGTTCCGGTCAGGTGCAGAGGTGCGGAGACAAAAGATGACCTTGGCTTCTAGAAAGGAATGACAACAACACATTCCACAATTCTATTCCTTTCTATTCCCCCTTCCAATTACTACACTAATGGAACAGTATAGGAAAATAACAGAGTGTGGCAGGCCAAAAAATCCTAGAAGGAATATAACTGCAGGCCTGACACTTAGACTTACATACCACTTCACAGTGCTTTTACAGCCCTCTCTAAGTGGTTTACAGTCACCATTTTGCCCCCAACAATCTGGGTCCTCATTTTATCCACCTCGGGAGGATGGAAGGCTGAGTCAACCTGGAGCCTGGTGAGATTCGAACTGTCAAATGGCACTCAGCCGGCAGTCAGCAGAAGGAGCCTGCAGTACTGCACTCTAACCACTGCATCACCGTGGCTCTTGAGCTTGTGGGTACACAATCAGACTTTTATAAAAACCAAGCTTGATAAACATCTCCAAGGCAAATCATGAACCCCATCAACCCAACAAGGAAGCACAACGAACCCAAAGGATGCAATAGGACAGGACAATTCAGATGCCAACCTCCCAGCACTTGATTAGAATTTCATTACAGATTATTCCTATTAACTATTTGTTTAATTTAATGAGCTCTGATGGAAGCCTTTGGTGGGCACAAAACAACGAGACCACCATAACCCCGATAAGGGTCTCCCTCCAAGATGTTTAGCCGTATCTGGTAGACGTCTAGACACTATCCAGTCTAGTGACCTTTTCAAATTAAGCCTTCCAAATACTTGCAATTGTTATTTTGATTTCTGTACTACAAGCAACAGAATGACAGGAAAAATAAAATTGTTGTTCGTCTTCAAATGCTGGACTTATTACAGGCTCTCTCATTTGAGAGACTCTTATGAGATCACCAAGACCAATGCAATTAACACTCTAGGACAAAGGTTACCCTCGCACATATGTGCTAGTTATTCCCGACTCTAGAGGGCAGCGCTCATCTCTGTTTCAAAGCTGAAGAGCCAGCACTGTCCGAAGACGTCTCCATGGTCATGTGGCCGGCATGACTAAACGCCAAAGGTGCACGGAACGCTGTTCCCTTCCCACCAAAGTTGGGTTCCCATTTTTCTGCTTACATTTTTATGTGCTTTCGAACTGCTAGGTTGGCAGAAGCTGGGACAAATAACGGGAGCTCACTCTGTTACGTGGCACTAGGGATTCGAACCACCGAACTGCCAACCTTTCTGATTGACAAGCTTAGCGCCTTAGGCACTGAGCCACCGTGTTGCTATAATTAACACGATACGTACTCTTCATCAACCTCACCCAGTGGAGATCGGACAATCTTCAGTGGTCTTGGAAAATCCAGCTGAATCCGACCAGGTTACTACCGTATTTGGCTCGGAGACCAATCAGGACTTGGGAAATACAGTGGGAACCATGTACAAAAGCATCCCGCCCCAAAAAGCATTGGAGAGCGACCTCCATAAATAAAAGGAAATGGGGACACCCATGCCATTATAACAAGCGAGCTTCACTTCACTCCAAGGAGACGTTAACCTTTCATCGATCCATCTTGGACAAGATGCGGAGATCCGACGGGACATTTTTCCCATCAAGGAGCTAAGGTAGAAGTCAAGATTTAACAGTTTTACTCCATTTGCACCTGAAGCTTTTCCAAGACTGCGGGCACCAGCTGTTTCTTTGCAAGCTCCTGGGCCAGCCTGCAGCTTTGCTTGCCAAAACCCGGTGCTGCAACCTTGGAAAGCCAAGAAATTGCCACATGCCCAATCTTAGGTGGTAGCAACGCCATATTTGGCTCCGGGAAGGAATGGGTGGCTGGCAAAACAACACAAAACAAAAACCAGCTTTGTAAATGTTTGCAAATAATCTGGAAATGGTTTTTGGAATGCTTGCATTTGACACTTGGCTGCTTGCGGTCCCCCATCCAAACTTGCCACCCTGTGTGCTGTGTTTTGAAGATGCACATTGGCAGAGAACGCCTATCTCTTAAAAGCAAGAGGGGTGCATTAGTCATGCTAATGGCGTTGTCAAAAGGCAAACAGCTACACAGGTGTGTCCTGGACATATGGAAATTGTACATTAATTTGACAAGCGGGAGTGGACAATTTGCATGCTGTGATGTATCTATTCCCCCCCCCCCCAATGTGACATTCTCCAAATGGACAGAAATTTTTGCACGGAAAGAACCCCGCTAGTTAGAAGCATCGCAATCTAAACATCTCCGCAGGGCGACTGGGGCCATGCGGTACTGATCGCTCATTTTATTCCTCTTCTTCCTTCTCTCCCTCCCCAACCCTGAGCATTTCGTGGCTGCTGAGAACGCTCAATTCTTAGGACATTGCTTGGATCAAGATTTATTCCACCTTCCGTAAACAAGGTCATTTATGGTGATGATTGGTTATAGGTAGTCCTCGGCTTACAACCATTCATTTTGCAACTGTCTGAAGTTCCAACAGCACTGAAAAAAAGTCACTTATGACTGGTCCCAGGGGTGGGATTGCAAAATTTCAGCAACTGGTTCTCTGCCCGGTTGTTGGCTGGGCATGGCCATGACCTACTCAGCCTCCGACATCATAGTGGGGTGTGTGTGTGCAAAAACAGCCTCCCCCCAGGCTCTGGAGGCCCTCCGGAGGCCATTTCACCCTTCCAAAGCCTCTGCGCAAGCCGTGCACTGACCTGGCATGATCAACAGGCTGCGTGGAAACTCCTAGGAGGGGAGGGGTTGGGTGGGCGAGGCCAGCCACTCCTTCCAAGTACCGGTTCAGCGAACCAGATGCAAAATTAGCATCCAGTTTGCCCAAACCGGTTCAAACCGGCTGAATCCCACCCCTGACTGGTCCTCTTGCATCCACTGCAGCCTCCTCATGGTCACGTGACCCAAGCCCGGTTGCCCGGCAACCAACAGGTATTTACCACAGTTGTAGTGTGTTTGCCATTTGTGACCTGGCTTCTGGCAAGCAAAGTCAACAGTGGGGGGAAGGCAGATTTGCTTAGCGACCACAGGATTCAATTAACAGCCGCAAGCAAGAAGGTTGTTAAGTGAGTTGCACTTGATCTGACCACCATTTTGGGTCACTTTTTGTTTTTGCCATATTTGTTCTCACGAGCCAAACCTCCCTCTCTCTCTTTTTTAAAACCCTCCTGACTGTTTGGCCACCAAGATGCCCAGAGCTATATTCCCTCATCCTCGCCCCAAGGAGAATTTGGTCCTAAAAAAGTAAAGTTCTTCAAGACTGCAAACCATTTGTATCCTGCCCCATATCTTAGTTAATAGCATCATTTGTCACTGGGAAATTTGGGATTGCAGTGTTTAGGCCTTCTGCTCCAGAGGTGGGTTTCTACAGATTCGGCCAAGTTCGGCCAAACCAGTAGTAACTTGATGGTCTGGGTTGCTGGAACCAGCAGCGACTCAGGCCTGCCGCATCCCTGAACCACTTTTCCTATGGCACCGCCATCTTGATTTTCAGTTTTGCGCATGCGCAGAACAATTTTCATTGCAGAAATATAATTTTTTTCCCTTTTCTGCAATGCTCTCTACATGGGGCTCCCCTTGAGATGCACCCGAAGGCTACAGCTGGTCCAGAATGCGGCCGCGCGGGCAATTATGGGGAGTACTAGGTACTCCCATGTAACACCTCTCCTGCGCGAGCTGCACTGGCTAGCTGTGGCTTTTCGGGTGCGTTTCAAGGTGTTGATTTTCACCTTTAAAGCGCTCCATGGCTCAGGACCTAGTTATTTGCGGGATCGCATCCTACCCCATACATCCCTGCGACCAATTCGCTCTCACAGAGTGGGACTCCTCCGGGTGCCATCCGCCAAACAATGCCAGCGGGCGACGCCCAGGAGTAGGGCCTTCTCTGTGATGGGCCCGACCCTCTGGAACGACCTCCCCCCTGACATTAGAATCATTACTGATCTCCGCTCCTTCCGTAAGAAACTCAAGACCCACCTGTTCCAATTGGCTGGCCTGGCCCAATCACAATCATGATCTAATCCCTCGACTCTCCTGGCCGGTTATTTTAAATTTTGGGGTATTTTAATTTGGTTTTAATCACTAATTAATTTTTGCACTATTGTACAGACTTGTGTTTAATTTGTTTTTATGGGGTTTTGTAATTGTTGTATATAATGTTTTTTATTCTGTCTGTACACCGCCCCGAGTCCCCTTGGGGAGAGGCAGCGGTTGACAAATCCAATAAATGAAATGAATGAATGAATGTTTTTTTTTTCAACGTTTCAATATTTTGTATGCCGAACGGGCAGTAATGCCATGAGCAACCCACCCCCTGTTCTGATCGGTAATATTTGCAGAACAGTCTCACATTACACCATCGGATGCCTCTGAGCTGGCAGAAGAGAAACACCAACTAACCCACCAACTATAGAGATTAGCTAGAGTTATCCCGACTTTATGAGAGATTTCAACGTAATTATTAAAACTAAGCCCCACTGCAGCTCCTACTTTGTCAACGACAAGGCATGTTAGCTCGCAAGCAATTTCAGTTATCCAAGGTCACACAGGAAAATGAGGAGAGGAACTAGAAACAATACTCGGGAGACCCCTCGAATTTACTACGCACCTGCTTCTCTCGTCCCAGAACCTGACAAAATAGAATCTCTCTGGATACGATTTAGCAGGCTCTTCATTAACGGCTGAGGTCAAGTGAAAAGAAACATGGAAAAATTGTGTTTTTAGAAGGGCTTTAAATCAGAGGCTCTATGCTTAGCATGAATCCCAAAGGTGGCTCATTTGCGTAACATTACGGCTACGGTGTTTTTTAACGATGTGGGAGAATGCAAGCGGCAACAGACTTTCGAGGAGGAAAAAGCAAAGTCAGTTTTTTGTTGCACGAAGCTACCGTAAAAGAGAAAGGAAATAGCACCTAGCGCTTAAGATTTATATACTGCTTTATACTACTCTCTAAAGCCGTTTACAAATGATAGCATATTGGCCCTGACAATTGAAGTCCTCATTTTACTGACCTTGGAAGGATGGAAGACTGAATTAACCTCAAACCCCATCAGGATTGAACTCCAGACTGTGGGCAGAGTTTGCCTGCAGTACTGCATTCTAACCACTGCGCCACCAGGGCTCATGGAAATGCAGTATTAAGGGTTCTTTGCCTCTACAAATTAGGGTTTGTGGTTAATCCTATTAGTAATTGGATCCGACTGACTTTTCCAACACACCTACAGATAGTTCTCAAGTTACGACCGGTCGCTTAGCAACTATTGAAAGTTACAATAGACCCATGAAATGTTACTTACGACTTGGTTTTGAAGTTCCAAAATTGCTCCTCCTTCCCATAATGGGCACTTGGCAACTGGTCCATGTTTCTAGCTGTTTGCAATGCCCTGTGGCCACACGGTTGCAATTTATAACAGTTTTGCAGGAAACCAGAATTTACATCTGGTTTAACCAAACATGGGCTAGCATAACAATTGCTGTGTTTGTTTAATGACCATTACCAAAAACATAGTAAAAACCAGTATGGTCAGGCTCAATTATAGTCGTAATTTGAGGATTACCTGCATATGGGAAAGAAGATTGGGACATCTAGGGGGAGGGGGTGTCAAGATGGCAACCAGGACCATATAGCTGAAGCAATAGCAATAGACTTATATACTGCTTCATAAGCCCTTTCTAAGCAGTTTATAGAGGCAGCAGCCTATTGCCCCCAACAATCTGGGTCCTCATTTTACCAACCTTGGAAGGATGGAAGGCTGAGTCAATCTTGAGCCGGTCAGAATCGAACTCTTGGCAGAGAACAGAGTTAGCCTGAAATACTGCATTCTAAGCGCTGGGAGGGAGGGAGGGAGGGAGGGAGGGAGGGAGGGAGGGAAGGAAGGAAGGAAAATAGCAACAGCATGTAGACTTATATACCGCTTCACAGTGCTTTACAGCTCTCTCTAAGCGGTTTACAGAGTCAGCCTCTTGCCCCCAACAGTCTTGGTCCTCATTTTACCCACCTTGGAAGGATGGAAGGCTGAGTCAACTTTGAACCTGTGAGAATTGAACTGCTGGCAGTGAGCAGAGTCAGCCTGCATTCTAGCCACTGCACCACCAGGGCCAAGAAAAGGAAGGGAGAAATAGCAATAGCACTTGGACTTATATACCAATTTACAGTGCTTCACAGCTCTCTCTAAGCGGTTTACAGAGTCAGCCTCTTGCCCCCAACAATCTTGGTCCTCATTTTACCCACCTTGGAAGGATGGAAGGCTGAGTCAACTTTGAACCTGTTAGAATCGAACTGCTGGCAGTGAGCAGAGTCAGCCTGCATTCTAGCCACTGCACCACCAGGGCCAAGAAAAGGAAGGGAGAAATAGCAATAGCACTTGGACTTATATACCAATTTACAGTGCTTCACAGCTCTCTCTAAGCAGTTTACAGAGTCAGCCTCTTGCCCCCAACAATCTTGGTCCTCATTTTACCCACCTTGGAAGGATGGAAGGCTGAGTCAACTTTGAACCTGTTAGAATCGAACTGCTGGCAGTGAGCAGAGTCAGCCTGCATTCTAGCCACTGCACCACCAGGGCCAAGAAAAGGAAGGGAGAAATAGCAATAGCACTTGGACTTATATACCAATTTACAGTGCTTCACAGCTCTCTCTAAGCGGTTTACAGAGTCAGCCTCTTGCCCCCAACAATCTGGGTCCTCATTTTACCCACCTCGGATGGCTGGAAGGTTGAGTCAACTTTGAACCTGTTAGAATCGAACTGCTGGCAGTGAGCAGAGTCAATCAGCAATACTGCATTCTAACCATTGTAACACCACGGCTCCACCCCTTTTTACGCACATAGCATGTGATGCATGTAAAACATGGGACAGGTTTCAACTGCACGATCTTGATGGCCATCGAAATTGGAGGCAGACCACATGCAATCTTTTATTTCGAACCAGGGGTGAAATCCCCCTGGTTCAGCCCAGTTCAGCCAAATCGGTAGGGACAATTGTCGTTGGTTCTGCGAGCCGGTAGTAAAAATAAAAGCTTCCAAGGATCGTGCTGCTCACAGCTCTTTTCCTGCTTTTTAACGCATTTATTGCCTGCTGATTCGGGCGAATAGGCAGGAAAGAAATGCTTTAAAAAGTGAAAAAGTTAGCCACGCCCACCCAGTCACATGACCCGCCCACCAAACCACGCCCACAGATCCAGTGGCAAAAAAAATTAGATTTCACCACTGTTTTGAACCCTTTACATGATTTTGCAAATCCTATTCAAGACCTGAGCGCAATCTTGCTTCAGATGAGCCCAGTAAAGGCTCGAACCTCCTTTTCTATTCTCCAATCTTTGAGATCTTTCTCAAAGAAGCCATAAAAACATTCCCAGTTCAGACCGACTCCTTCTGCAAGCAGCACAACCGACCCCACTGGAAGATGACAGGCAGTTTCCGAGATCAAAATGACATTTATTTCTCGAGCATCCCACGGATTTCTTAGCAGCAATTATGAATTAGGGGGAGAGAGAGCTGGAAATGAAATAATACACTTTTGAAAAGACGTGCACCGAAGACCTTCTAGATTACTTTAATCAAAGAGAAGGTAATGATTAAGGCGATGGAGTAGGCAGCTCTCTGAGCACCGTTTTTTGTTCTACGGAACCACCAAAAAACCGCAAATTGAGTTGTAATTGCTGTCAAAATTCAGCTTTTTCTTCATCAAGTTGCAGAGTAGCTGTTTAAATGGGGGCTTCTTTGAGAAATATGAATCCATTATTTCTTAACGCAAAAGTTGATCGTTTTTAAGAAGTCGGCAACTTCTCAAAAAAGAAAAAGAAACTCAAATGAAACTCAACCACCGTATGGGATTAGGCTGAGAAAGTCTTACTCTGTGGGATTAAGGTGCAAACTTGTTTCTTTCATAGCTTCCAAAGTGTACTGTCTAGTCCAGGGGTAAGCAACCTGCAGCTCTGGAGCCGCACGTGGCTCTTTCATCCCTCTGCTGCGGCTCCCTATCACCGGTCAGCTCCACAATTGATAGAACGTTTGGTTAGGACAGGTAGAGGAAAAAGGGACACTGTGCTAGGGGGAGACTCTATGGTGGGGGAACCGGACTTCCGGTCGGCAGAGGAAAAAGGATGCTGCGCTGGGAGGAGACTCTATGGTGAGGGAAGAGGACTTCTGGTCAGCAGAAGAAAAAGGACACCGCACTAGGAGGAGACTCTATGGTAGAGGAACAGGACTTCCAGTGGGCTCCAGAATTGAATAGGGGGCTTCTGGTTAGGACCTTTGTGGCTCTTTGAGTGTTTAAGGTTGTTGAACCCTGGTCTATTCTATATGAGCATTCTTAATCCAACCCACATGCAACAATTCTGCAGCACATTCTCTTTTGTTTCTCCTGCGCTGCAAACGAATGAAGCTTTTGGCAAATCTTCTTTTGTCAGATGAGTCTTTTTTATGCATGTTGTGCCTGTGTGATTTTGTAGGTTCCACGTAGGTACCAAGCCACGTAAGGCTTCACGGGTTGAAGCCAGCATGTTAAATGGCAACAATACATATCTGACCATATCCGGAGGGTCAGTGCAGCAACTGTTGATGCGTTTAATTGGGGTGATTCTGGTTGATCAAAATATGAGCTATTGTATTTCAGATCAAGAGCAGCTTCTGAGTGTCCTCTATGCAGCACACTGCAGCAAACCAAGTGGGTGGCATTAAGGAGTGCACACCCATGCACCAGAAACTGGAAAAGCAGATGATCTTCTGGTTTCTGGCACGCATGCATGTATGAAGACCAGCTGTCTGGTGTGCATGCACCAGCTCCGCTTGGCCTTTTGGGGGTCCTTGTGCCTCCCTGCCCAGCCCGGCCCTCCTGCCTGGCAGCTCTGCCCGTCTGGCTCTTCTGTGTTCCAGCACGCCGGCCGCTTGTCTTCGCACATGCTTGCGCACCAGAAACCAGAAGAGCAGGTAGCCGGTGTGTATGCGCATGCCGGAAACCGGAAGATCATCTTCCACACATGCGCACTGGGCGGCTGCTCTTTGTTTCTGGTGCTCCTGCATGTGTGAAGACCAACTGGCCAGTGTGCCGGAACGTGGAAGAACAATGCGTAATAGCTCTGTGTGCCACTTCCGGCCCGTGTGCCATAGGTTTGCCATCACAGACATAGGGTCTCCTGCTTGAGCAGAGGGTTGGACTAGAAGACCTCCAAGTTCTCGTCCAACTCTGTTAATCTGTTATTATTCTGTTACTCTGTCAAAATGGGAATAACCTATGCACGTTAACAGGTAGAGATAGAACACTGATCCAGGGGTGAAATCCAGCAGATTCTGACAGGCTCTAGAGAACCGGTAGCGGAAATTTTGAGTAGTTCGGAGAACTGGCAAATGCCATCTCTGGCTGGCCCCAGAGTGGGGTGGGAATGGAGATTTTGCGATATTCTTCCCCTGGAGTGGGGACAGAATGGGGATTTTGCAGTATCCTTCCCTCAGGAGTGAGGAGGGAATGGAGATTTTGCAGTATCCTTCCCTCAGGAGTGTGGAGGGAATGGGGATTTTGCAGTATCCTTCCCTCAGGAGTGTGGAGGGAATCGGGATTTTGCAGTATCCTTCCCTCAGGAGTGTGGAGGGAATCGGGATTTTGCAGTATCCTTCCCCTGCCACGCCCACCAAGCCACACCAGGCCCACCTGGCCACACCCATCGAACCGGTAGTAAAAAAAAATTGAATTTCACCACTGCGCTGATCCCTTAGGCAGAAGTTCTGTCAGTTATTCAGCCGTAGGAAACACTGTTGGACCTACTGCTTATTCACAAAACATTCAACCCTCTCTCCTTTCCTTTTACCTAACATTCTGCAAGGCTGGATAACATTTCTCCTTCTTTAACAAGCAGAGATAAGTAACTGTTTAAGTCAATCTATATAACAGAGCTGGGATTTGAATTCAGGCCAGGGCTGGCACTATCCAGGAGACCACACAGATTTCCTGCACTTGCTTAATTAAAGATAAACAATTCCTTACAGGAGAAATGCGTACAGTAGACGGGTAGATGGAAATAACACTAAATTTTCATAGGAACGTCTGTTGAACATTTGGAGAGATGGAAATGGGCTACGGAAGGCAGAGATTGCTGTGAATTACAGCACTAAAATGAAAACAATTAAAGGGTGATGAATTTACATAAAGGGTTTTACTCCTGCATCAACGATATCTTCCCCATCATTACAGTTTATATGTCAAATTGGGGGGGGGGGGGCAAAACCCCAAAGTTCTTTTCTGTTATTTTTTTCAAATCATCCAGTAAATTATAACATCAAAGGGGAATCATGTGTGAATGAAGTCGACAATAGTTGCTAGGTTTAAAAAAAAAAGCATTGGATTAAAATTTGCTTTCTTATATTTTTTTTTAAATTAGGCAGAGCTGAGGTTGCTTAGGATAAGCGTTGTGCTGAACAGGTCAGTGGGAAGGGCTGGAGAGAAAGAGGCAGCCCACAGGGCGTAAAAAAAATCAAGGCAGGTTGCACACAGCGTTCTTATCTACTCTAGTATATTACTCTGCGCTGTAAGGTAGTCCTCGACTTACAACCATCAGAATTTCTGTTGTTAAGCATGGCAGTTATTACACAACTCGCAACCAATTTTATGAGGTTTTTTTTTTTGCTAGATTTAAGTCAATTGCTGCAGTTGTTAAACGAATCACTTAGTCACTAAGCAAATCTGGATCCCCACATTGACTTTGCTTGCCGGAAGCCGGCTGGGAAGGTCAGAAATGGTGATCACGTGGCCCAGGGATGCTGCAACCATCATAAATACACGCCAAGCACCCAAATTGTGACCGTTAGACTGGGGAAACTTTGAGGGTTGTGTATTGTCTGTAGGGAACAGTACCTGGCAGAGAGAGAAAGAGACAGAGACAGAGCCTGGGCTGTCAATCAACCCTCAGATGGAGAGTCAACAGCCCCCAGGTCTAGAGATGGCTGATGAGGAAGAGGAGGAACAGCTGAGTCTAGTGCCTGACATGCGGATGTGCAGAAGGCAGAGGAGAGGAGAGCAGTGGAAATCTATGGGCTGATCCGTGGGACGGAAGAGCTACCGCTGCTAGCAACGCCCCACTCTAGCTCTGGGGATAAAAGGAGGGGGTGGAGATGAATAGATGTGGCAGATAACTATTCATCTCCCTGCCAGGCGGACTTGTTAGCCTGCAGTAAGAGAGAAACTTTTTTGCTGGGGCTGCTGGCATTCCTAATAGAGGAATCTTTGAGTTAACTTCAGAGGGTTTGTCATGTTGGGGAGCTTCTTCTTTTTCCTTTCAGACCTTAGCCTTCTGTCCTCCACTTCCATTCTCAGCACCAAGAGAAAAGCACTGTGTCATTGTTCCAAATAGCATCCAAATGTAAATCAGCGTCTGAGGCAAAGGATTCCTCAAGGTTCCAATGTATTAAGAGAGCCATGTTGGCACATCTGGGAAAACCCGAATCTGAAAACTTCCTGGTTTTCCCCACCCAGTTGAAAGTTCAAGATCCTGCCCCTACACCCACAAATCCACCACACGGTCCAATCTTCTACTGCCATGCTGGCAGCTTCCACCCATCCAGTTCTGGCCAGGTGCAGAGACAAAGGATGACCTTGGCTTTCTAGAAAGAATTTTGTTATGGCTACATATCGCCCAACTCCATACAATCCCCCCCTCCCATTTTCCCACAATAGAAAATACATAGTAGAATAATAGAAAGTGTGGCAAAAATCCAAAAGAAAAGATGGCTGCAGGCCTGACATGCCGGATTTTAGAGCTCCAGCAGAAGCTAAGCCGTCAGTTCCCTCCCTCCGTTGGTATTTAAGCAGGGGGATCCTTCGGAGGGCTACCTTGAAACCTGTGATGTTCTTTTTCAGAAGAAGGAACTCAGATGTTCTCTGAAGATCCTAATTAGGAACCACAGGGAAGGGCTCGCCTTACAGTGGGAGCCACCAGGAGAAGAGAGTTGCAGAGAACAGCTGCCGGCTTGATCCAGAAAAGGAATTGATGCTGAATGACATTATAAATAATTCACTGAAATGATTGCCCAGCAGAAGAGAGGATATTGCTGGAGAGAAATGTCCAAACTGTAACAAGCCATTGATTGTGTTTCCATGCTGAACCAGGTAGCAGACGGATCCTCAGCTATGACATTGAATTGCCTATCTGGAACTCTATGCATTTGTCTACAGATCATTCGTATTATCTACGTACGTCTACTGGTTAAAAGCATACTTGGTTATGGCTATGGTTTTCCCAGTTGCAATGGATGGCTGTGAAAGTTGGACCATAAGGAAGGCTGAGCGCCAAAGAATGGAGGCCTTTGAACTATGGTGCTGGAGAAGACTCCTGCAAGTCCCTTGGACTGCAAGGCGATCCAACCGGTCAGTCCTAGAGGAGATCAACCCTGACTGCTCTTTAGAAGGCCAGATCCTGAAGAGGAAACTCAAATACTTTGGCCACCTGATGAGAAGGAAGGACTCCCTGGAGAAGAGCCTCATGCTGGGAACGATGGAGGGCAAAAGAAGAAGGGGACGACAGAGAATGAGGTGGCTGAATGGAGTCACTGAAGCAGTCGGTGTGAGCTTAAATGGACTCCAGAGGATGAAAGAGGACAGGAAGGCCTGGAGGAACGTTGTCCATGGGGTCACGATGGATTGAACGTGACTTCGCAACTAACAACTGACTAAAAACAAGGCTGCTATCCATATATATTACTAAAATGTCTGCAAAACGGTGCTTTCACAGGACAAGTTTTGAATCTACACATCTCAAGTGGGTTAACTTATATAATATAACCCAAATCTGGGAGCCACAACTGCTGTGGGACTGACATTTGGCAAAGTTGCACCCGCTTCAAGGTGTGATCGTCATTTTGAAGGCTCCCTGACAGCTTCCCACAAGGAAAGTCAATGTGGAAGCTGGCAGGAAGTCCAAAGTCACTCCCAATTCTATGGCTTTTTTGCCCACTTGGTGGTCATTCTGTTTCTATTTGGGTAAGGAAGTATTTCTGAAATACTGACCCAATGGATCCTGGGTTGTCTAAAGTCTCTTAGAAAGGAAAGGCTCATTCAAGTACCTGCTGACTTCACAGACACATTGTGTAGTTTTCTAGGCAACAGTATGGAAATTATTTGGTATTCCATGGTGGTCTCCCATTCAAGTTTTAATTTTTAAGCCAGTCAAGGTTAGGCTATTGCTGCTATCTTGTGTGTGTGTGTGTGTGTGTGTGTGTGTGTGTGTGTCTGTCTGTCTGTCTGTCTGTCTTTCTCTGTGTGTGTGTGTCTTTCTCTCTCTCTCTCTCTCTCTCTGTCTCTTTGTTTCTCTGTGTGTGTGTCTCTCTCTGTGTCTTTCTCTCTGTGTCTCTCTGTGTCTCTCTGTTTCTCCCTCTATGTCTCTGTGTCTCTGTCTCTCTCAGTCTCTCTATGTGTCTCTCTGTCTCCCTTTCTTCCCCTCTCTCTCTCTTCTCTCTCTCCCCCTCCCTCTCTCCCTCACATACAATATTTACCAGCACACTTTATAATCAAAACTTGCAAGCTCTTTACATGGCTCCTACCTGCCTTGATTTCTTAATGCTTAGAAGGAAATTAAGATGAAAATCTCAGCCAAGCATCCAAATGGTAGCTCAGAGGCCAACTAAGAAAGCAATCAAATAATTCATTCTCCTTGCATGATATAGTGAGCCCAACCATCATCAGAAGCAGTCGTGGAGAAAAACAAAAGGCAAGGCATCCAATTCTGAAACTACAGGTACTTCTCGACTTACAACCATTTGTTTAATGACCAAATTTACAACGGTACTGAAAAAAGGGACTTGTGACCATTTTTCACGCTTAACGGCTGTTCTCCCCATGTTCATGTGATCAAAATGCGGGTACTTGGCAACTGGCTTGTATTTAGGACTGTCAGGATCACATGATCTCCTTTTACGACCTTCTGACAATCAAAGTCAACGGGGAAGCCTGATTCCCTAAGAACCATGTTACTAATTCAACAACGGCAGTGTTCACTTAACATCTGTGCCAAGAAAGGTTGCAAAATGGTTAACAAGTGGTCTTGCTTAGCCACAGTAAATCTTAGGTTCAATTGTGGTCTCAATTTGGGGGCTACCTATGCAGCAGAATTTCAGTCTTCCCGTGCAACCAACGGACTTCAATGAAAAGCTGTATCTCCAACTGACAGGTTACCAGTGACCCAGATTTCAACCCTGTTGCTATTTCTTGGAGTTCAAAGAAGAGCAAATCCTTCAAAGTCCATAGCAAACTCTGTTTCCCATTCTTGTATTCTGACCTAGGCTTCCTGAGAAAGCATAAACCACACGCTTACTCCCCAAAACCCTCTTTTTATGTAAACGGCTGTGAATTATGTTCATTCACAGTCCATAATGATTCACAGTCTGTAAAGAATCCAACAGATGTCTGCCACAGTCTTTCATGGTAAGGCTGATAAGCATCCACCTTTATCTCCCTTGAAACGCTGCCAGACCCCTAATTGCCAATTAGTTTTGCAAGGCCAAATGGAGCACAGAGTCAAACAGAGCTTCTCAGAGTTTGAACCAACCAGAATGAACAAAGTTGCTTCCTGCAAAGGCTCACATCTATTTGCCCCTCTTTTATGTCTTATGGGAGGGGCCTATCATTTCCAAGCCTTACTCCCGAGTCACCCGTTTTGTCTTAATTGTTCTTGCCTTCTGGCAGCTCTGCGCATGCACACAGTGGGAACAGGCCCACACTGTTCTTCTGCCTCGCTGATGTCAGACTCCAGAGGCTCCAGGGGTAGCGCATAACTCCCAGATGGCCCTGGCCCCCTCTCTACCTCCCGATGCAGAGCCCTCATCTGAACCTTCTCCAGACTCACTGTCCGACTCTGCTGCCAGCTCCGCAGGCCACCAACGGACCACAACATCTTGCTTGTTTAGTAGACATATTTCTGGGGTGGGTGGGTGGGTGAGAGTGGGTTGGCTTTTAGTTTCCTTCCAAGCACTTGGAGCTGGTTTTGGCAATCAATTCAGCATGCCAACCATACCCCGAACTGATCTGCTTCCAGATTCAAAATAACAGAATGACAAGAGTTGGAAGGGACCTTGGAAGTTTTCTCAGAAAATATCATCAGTGGGGAAAGCCAAACCTTAACCCAAAGGTTAAGCAAAGAAAGTGGCTTCACAATTATTTACACACTGATCAGCCAGCCCTGAGTACATCTCCTGACCTGAACTAAAACAGGTAAAAATATATGCCCGTCATTTCATTTATTATATCTGATATTTTTTTTTCTAAAATAAAAAAAAACCTGATTGGAATGTAATGGATAGCAGACAGAAATCTCAATTATTTGCCCTACAACAGGCTGAGCGTTTCCTTGAAGGCAGTGACAAGACGCAAGTATATCACACTCTGTTGCAACTGATATCGAGAAGGAACTTAATTAACTTTATAGGGCATAATTATTCCACTCGGAAAAAAAGCCAGTTGTTTTTTTTAAAAAAAGCAATGGAACATACATGGTATAATTAAGAATCAAATTAAATGTTATGCTAATGGCAGGGTTTTAATTCCACATTTGGAATTTCCCATTTCTTCTTCAGTTTATTTGGTTTGTGTGTGCGCGTGTGTGTGTCCGTGTGTTTATAAAAGAAAAACAGTTGAAAGAGCCCTTTTCACCTTTCCTTTCCCACAAACACTTATTCTGTGGGCTAAAATAAATGTCCTTAGCTTCTCTTTGCTGCAAACAAGAGTCAGGGATGGAATTTTTAATCCAAAAATAGATTGGGATGATGGAGTTGGTTCCTAAATGGACCAACAAGCAAGGAGTAATTTGATTCTGTACTTTGAGTCATTTAGTTTTAGGCATCCTGCAAGAAAACTGGAAGTGCGTGTAGTGATAAGATACATTCCAGTCCTTTCCCTAAAACCAGGTTTTCCCCCCTCACAATTAGCAAGGTTAGGTTAAGATTGAGAAGTGGAAAGACTGAGAATTGGAAACCTTGAGTACATGATTCAGCAAGGTTAAGGTTTAAACCAGTTTCTTTCCACCTTGACCACTTTTAAAGATGTGTGACTGGCTAAGGAATTCTGGGAATCGAAGTCCACACATCTTAAAGTGGCCAAGGTTGGAGAAACAGCAGTGGGTTTCACATTTTGTTACCACCGGTTCGCCACGCACGCCCCTGCCCACTTCCACATATGTGCCTGGCCTTCCACGCATGCAGGCAGCCTCAAAAACATGCCTAAATAGGATGGCATAGAGTGGAGGGTGAGGCCACCCATGATTTCCGGTACCGCTTTGGGGGAACCGTTCCAAACTGGCTGAATACCACCTTTGTGGAGAAACATTGGTCTAAACATATGTTTCTTAATTTGGAAATGACACTGTAATCACATACCATGCTAGTTTTCACTGTGAAGTCCATGGGGAAATCTACAAGTAGTCCTTGAATTAAAACCGATTCTTAGTGACCCTATCCATTAGGGTCATAAGTCAAGGGCTACCTGTCTCAACATTCATCCAAATATACAAACTATCAACAGACACTGAGATAGGACATTTTCTTGGATTCTCAGTATCACAATACACCAGAACCTATGTTTCAGTAATAACGCCCTTAGGCATGCAACCAAGGAAACGTTGAGGGGTTTTCCCTCCACAACCCCTGGTCTGACTCAGCCCATTTTTACACTCTAACTTTCTTCTTCCTCCTTCTTTCCACACACCAAATTTAGTCCCATTCTATTTCATTTTCAGAGAGTGATCCCATTGGAAAGTGGACGAAGGGCCAAGTGCCATTACAATGTTTCTTTCCGATTTTCTCTTCGGTTAGAAAGAACACAAATACTTTGTCACTGATAAATATTTCTCTAGATCTGCTGACATCTTGTCTCTCTCTGTGTGTGTCTGTGTGTGTGAGTGAGAGAGAGAGAGACAGAGACAGACAGAGAGAGACAGAGTCAGAGACACACACACACAGAGAGAGAGAGAGAGAGAGAGAGAGAGAGACAGACAGACAGACAGACAGACAGACAGACAGACAGACAGACATGGCCTATGTTTTGTAATGGCAGATTTAAAAAGGACAAAGGATAAGTACACTAGGACCAGAGAAGAAAAACAGACTATTTGTTCTAACAAAACAAACAGAAGTTGTATGGCTTTCTTTGAAGGCTGGATCACGCAATAGGACTCATGTCCTGTTTCGCAAATCCAATCCATTACAAAACACTCTCGTAACCAAATAAAGAATGACTTCATTTGGTTACGGTTTCCTCCTGATCTTCGAAACATGAAAGTCCCTACAAACTGTACAGGTATCAAATACCAAGGATTTCTGAGTGAGATTAAGCAATCTTTAATTTCCATCCATCTCTCCATCAGTCGTTTCTGATAAACTGAAAGTTTAACATTTATTCATTAGATTTTTATCCCACCTTTATTACTTCATAAGTAACTCAAGGTGGTGAACGTATGTATAATTCTCCTTCTTCCTTCTGTTTTCCTCACAAGAATTCTGTGAAGTGGGCTGGGCAGAGAGACAAGATCTGGCCCAAAATCAGCCAACCAGTTTTCATGCCTAAAGTGGAACTAGAACTCACAAATCCCTTGGTTTCTAGGCCAGCACCTTAACCACTACTCCGCACTGGCTCTCTTCTGCTAATAACCTTAATTTCATTTTCTTGCAGTACTCCCAATTATAAAATTGCTTACATTACACATTTGCGTACGGTACACAATGGTAACATTACAAACTGAAGCAGACTAAATTATTTTCTACACCAAACTTCAGAGCCTCTGATATACGGATTACCTTCTGCACATAACTTGGCTTTCCCAGTTGCATATTCCATAGACTGTGGATAGTAAGTAATCAACAACTCTGTTTCTGTAAAAGTGATTTCCAAATTGTCTTATTTCATCTCAAACCCGACTTACATTAAACCAGAGGAGAAATGTTGGTGCCAATGCACCTCTACTCTCCTACTATTTCCTATTTCCAATTAATCACCCAGAGACATTTGCAGTACATTTCAGTTGCCTGGCTAATTTGTTCCTAATTCTTCTGCATTAGCGGAAACTCAATAATGTGGGTGCTTTGCTCCACAGTTTGCTACAGGTGGATCCAATCATGCATAACCCACTCATCTAAATATAGTTGCAATGTTCATCAAAGCTTCACACAACCAGGAAACAGAAACCAGAAAGAGGGGAGGGGAGGAGGGGAAAGGAAAAGTTTGAGGTGAGCGGATTTACCGTATTTTTTGGAGTATAAGACGCATCTTTTTCCCTCAAAAAAGAGGCTAAAAATCTGACTGCATCTTATACACTGAATACAGCATTTTTTGCCTCCCAAAGCCCTGCCCCCTTCGCAAAAATGGCCGTGCATAGCCTTTAGGAGGCTTTCAGAGAACTCCTAGGGGCTGGGGAGGCCAGAAATGAGTAAAAAACAGGTTGTTTTTTGCTCAATTTTGCCCCCCCCCAGGACCACTCTATAAGCCTCCTAAAGGCTATCTATGCCCTTTTTTTGACAGAAACGGGCCGGTTTTCACAAAAAATGGGCTGTTTTTTGCTTGTTTTTGCCCCCCTTCCACCTCCCAGGACCACTCTGCAAGCCTCCTAAAGGCTATTCATGCCATTTAAAAAAAAAAAAAAGATGGGCCCGTTTTTGCGAAAAACGGGCTGTTTTTAGGAGGTTTGCAAAGTGCAAAAACTTTTTTTTTTAATTTGCCTCTTCAAAACCTTGGTGTATCTTATACTCTGGTGCGTCTTTTACTCTGAAAAATATGGTAACTTTCCGTCCTAACAAAGCAATGTAACAGTAACAGAGTTGGAAGGGACCTTGGAGGGCATCTAGTCCAACCCCCTGCTCACGCAGGAGATCTGTACTAGGCATTCGAACCACCAAACTGCCGACTTTTCTGATCGACAAGCTCAGTATCTTAGCCACTGAGCAATAAAGCTGAGCAGGAATAAACCAGAGTGGGGCTACTAAAGGGATGGGTTTAGCAATTCATATCAATAATATGCAAACACATTCTTTGACTGCCTCCCATTTAATTCAAACAGAACCACTTAGTTGCACACAGAAGAATTCAACTTATGTAAGAGAAGCTTGGAAGGATCTTGGACTGGGTGGGTTTAAGGCTTAAGGCTGCTTCCCATGCCATGCTTCCAAATAAAGTCACCAATTAAAATTAGGTGCCTTGTAGATCAGTGTTTCCCAACCTTAGCAACTTTCAGATGGGTGGACTTCCAACTCCCAGAATCCCCCAGCCGCCCAGGGAATTCTGGGAATTGAAGTATATTTGAAAGCTGCTAAGGTTGAGAAACACTGTTTTAGATGCTGTAACTCAGTACCACACACAGTCCATATCTGGAGCTGATTAAAAAATATGTCAGGTCAGAGTTCCGGTTCCGCCGGCGGCGGCGGCAGGCAGCTCTTTGCCCGCTCCAGCTCCCCGGTGGGCTTCCCCACTCCTTGGGGGGCACAGGACACCCCGCAGAGGGGTCCTGCCGGAGGGGCGGCATCGCAGAGGACTCCTGCAGCGGCGGCGGCCGGCGGGAGGTCTCTCGCGCGCCCAAGGCACCGGGGAGCAAGCTCGGAGGGCGCTTCGCGTTCCTGCGCCTCGCGCCTCGCTATAAGCCGACTGGAGAATGCAACAATAGAAGGAAGCAGCTGCAGTGCGGTGAGGTTGCTTCTCTCTTCATTCCCTATTCTGCATGAAGAATTACTCAGCTTTTTAAAACTTTAAAATAACTTTCGGAGCATTTTGGAGGTGCGGCTGGAGGGAGGGGTTTTCCCCCCCCCTTGGACAAGCGGCGAGGAACAATTTTGCTCTCAGCCCCCGGGGAAGGAGGAGGGGGGAGAGCCAACGAATGAAGCCTCATCCAGGCTGAGATGATTTTCTTTTCAATTTAATTCTACATATTACTGTGATTTGAGGACTTTTGGAACTTTTAAAAACTTTGTTATGCCTCTGTGCCCAAAACTGGCAGGGCAAGATGGCACATTTCCGTTGTCTTTATGAACTGTGAAACCTGACTCCACCTTTAAAATTCAGGCTTCCGGTCTTTGTCTCCGTGTCTCCCAGAGGAATCTCTTGTGGATTGGTATTTTTTAAACTTTCTAGGGGAAATTTTCTATCTATTGCCAGACTTATTAGAGAGATTCTCTTCTGCCTGGTTCTTCTGCTCCCGGACTCACCTGGCTACCCTTCTTTTCTAACTGTTTATCTTATATTTGGACTGAACTTCTAACGTTATAAAGGATGGCATCCAAAAGACCACCTCCTGGAAAACCTGGCTTTGCCACTTCTGCTCCAACATCCGCAACATCCAGTCCAGCCACACAGTCAAAGATAACAGAACTGATGCAACCTAAGACTACAGAGATGGACTTTCAACAAATACTTCAACAAATTTTACAGGGCCAGGAGGAAATCAAGAAACAGCTAAGGGAAATGAAAGATGAAATTAAAGAAAATCAAGCCCAAATATATAAGAACTCACAAAGACTGAATCTTGTGGAAGGGGGGGGTGGAGGAGGTGAGGGGGGGTAGAAGCTGTGCAGAAAGGGAACAAAGATCTTGACATCCAACAGATGAAAATAGAATTTGAGAGAATGTCCTATTACCTTAGATTTCAAAATGTTATAGAAGAAGATGGGGAAAACAAGGGACATCATGACAAATATCCTGGCTGACTACACACACAAAGAAAAACAACAGATGGGGTGGGATATAGACCTGGTTTATAGAGTGAACTCAGCTTATGCTAGAACATACAATGTACCCAGGGAGGTTCACATTAAATTTCTTAGAAAAAGCACAAGAGATGAAATTCTGGGTGTACAAAGGGGGCAAGCATTGACATACCATGATATGGAGATAACCATTCTGAAGCAGATCCCTAAGAAGATTAGAGAAAAAAGGAAGAATTATTCGCAATTAGCGAATAAATTATACCAGAAAGGGGTGTGGTTTAGATGGTTGATGCCTGAAGGTATGCTGATATTCTGGAAGGAGACAAGAATTAGAATCAATTCACCCATAGAGGCGCAGGCCTTTATGGAAAAAAACAAAACACTCCTAGAAAAAACACGAGACACTACAGCGGACACGCAGGACACGGGAGGGGCCAGAGCTCTGCCAGTGGAGGGAGATGGGGCAATAGCAAGAAGACTCAGATCACAAAAATAAACAAGAAAATCATATTATTATAAACTGACCGAAAGTGATAATGGAATTATATCTGGATTTTATACTGTAATGTCTAATCTGATTGAATTTAGTAATAGAACTAATATGCTGATTGTAATCAATTATATACCAATGCATTATATATAAATGTATACTATGAGTATGGAGAGAGGGGCGCCTGTCACATTTTGCAACTGCCAAAATTTGTATACCTGTCCATTTACCCTTTTCCCTATAAATGTTGAAAAACCAATAAAAATTTTGTTAAAAAAAAAATATGTCAGGTCTATCTGCTCTGTTCCTGCCGTAGTTAACCAAATGCTGTGTCAAGTCTTCAAGTGTTTAGGCTTCAGTTCCCTGAATTTCTTGCTGCGCACCTTAAAGTTGAAGGAACTTTTAAGACAAGGAAAACTGCCTCAAATCTTTCAATGCTGCAAGCAAAGGTAGCTGGCACATCGAACAGAAATGGATACATTTCCTTTTTTTTTTTTTTTTGATAACGTGATAAAGAGAGAAACAGTGGGAAGCTAAAAAGAGAAATCCTAGGGAGGCTTACTCAAATAATTCATAGAAGAATGATAGGGGAAATCCAGAAGAAAAGATATAATATAAAGGGGGGGGAGAGAAAAAAAGGAATTCAAGAGTAGGGGATAGCAGGAGAAACAGAAAACTGGTGAAAAATGGAACATCAAAGAGAGCATGTGTTAACGAGAGAATGGCTAGGAAAGGAGGAAGGGAAAGAAGAGATGTCTTAGTAGAAAATGAAATATGCGAACACTGCTAATTACGTAGAGTTAAATAAAATAACATTGTTTAATTGTCGATAACCAATTAAGTAAAATGCTTGTTATATTAAAATTGAAGTTGACAATATATGCTACCCATAGAAATTAGAATAACAAATGGAAAATGAAGTGATAGATTTGGTATATTTTTCTGAAAGGGTGAAAAATGATATTATCTACGTGTTAAGAAAAATTTAAATTTAAGACGGAAATATGGGAAGAAAAAAGTGGGGCTGAAATTGGAATGGTAATGTGTCGTAAAACAAATTATGTATAAGAGAGAATATAAAAGGGGAGGGGGAAATACGCACAACCAACAGGGACATCAACAAGAAATAATTATACAGCCGCCTCCTCGCATCAGCTCAGTTCTTTCCTTCCTGTTGCAGCCGAAAGAACAGTCAACTTCTCCCAATTGTTTGTCAAAATAATTTAAAATGTGTTACAAAAAATAAAAAAATTGAAAAATAAAGAGAAATGGATACATTTCCCTTCTGTTAATCTTACATTAGAATGGTGCAGGTCATTGCCTCATCATTATTTCCTCCTGGAGCAGAAAAGTCCATCATGTATTACACAATGTATTAGTTCAACCCACCTTTCACCAGAGGCCCCATCTCTCCCAGTACTTTCTTCATGTTACAATTTTAATATCCCCACCCTGCTCCTTTCGTCTTGTCCTTCCCAGAGCGAAAACATTTCCAAATTGAATATTGCACATCTCATTCAAAAGTGACCCCTGCTTATCAAATGTTCTCCATTTGTTCTTCTTCAGACAATTAGATCCAATTTTGTAGCAGACGCCTTAAAACACTTCAAGGGACATCAACGAGCAATAATTATGCAGTCTCCTCCTCGTGTTGGCTCGGTTGTTTCCTTCCTGTTGCAGCCAAAAGAACAGTCAACTTCTCCCAACACAGTTTCTGAAATACTACAAATGGGAATGCATGGCTCATATATTCCTCAGTGACCTGGGACAGGTAGAAGCTTGTCAGTCGCTTTAGCAACTGCCTAAAATCAAATGGGATTCTTTCCCAAGCAAGATGCGCATAGATTTCTCTTTAGCAAGATTAACTGAGATGAATGGCATTATAAAAAAGATGTAGAGACTCTAGAAAGAGTGCAGAGAAGAGCAACAAAGATGATTAGGGGACTAGAGACTAAAACATAAGAAGAACGGTTGCTGGAACTGGGCATGTCTAGTTTGACGAAAAGAAGGTCTAGGGGAGACATGATAGCAGTGTTTCAGTATCTCAGGGGCTGCCACAAAGAAGAGAGAGTCAAACTATTCTCCAAAGCACCTGAGGGCAGGACAAGAAGCAATGGGTGGAAACTAACCAAGGAGAGAAGCAACTTAAAATTAAGGAGAAATTTCCTGACAGTTAGAACAATTAATACGTGGAGCAACTTGCCTCCAGAAGTTGTGAGTGCTCCACCTCTGGAAGAGATTGGACAACCAGTTGTCTGAAGTGGTGTAGGGTTTCATGCCCAGGCAAGGGGTGGGACTAGAAGACTTCCAAGGTCCCTTCCAACTCTATTATTCTATTCTATAAGAATCGCAGTAATAGAGAATAATGGGAACTAATGGGAACTCCCATTCAGAAGCAACTTGCCCACATGTAGGTTGAATTCTGATTCTTTTTCTAGCAGACTTCTTTGATTCAATGAGATTTCTTTGTTGATGATGGGGAAGTCTGCAGCTGGTTCTTACATAAGACAAAGGTTTCAAGAACTCTTTATCAATTTGGAAACCTTTCCCAAAAAATATTTAGCAATGCCATGCGCTAACGAAGCAATTATGGAAGCTATGAAGACAAGCAGGCCAAACAGACTTATATTATATCAGCCGCCTTAAACAAATCTAGTATTATTTGTTTGGGTTGAAACTCAAAGTCCCAGAATTCCTCAGTGGCAGGGCTTTCTGGGATATGAAGTCTCAACTCATTTGGAACACATTAGAATTGGAGACAGCTATTGTATATGCAACAAAGAGTTATTTTGCAGAACACAAACATATATATATATATATACATACATACACCAGGGGTTGTAACATAAATACATACCTATTTCCCTGGCATACCAGGGGTTGTAACATAAATACATACCTATTTCCCTGGCTCAACTGATAAGGAAGAGAACCCGTGGCTTAGTGGTTAAGACTCCTGCCTAAGATATATACAGCCCGGGTTCTAATCCCAGTAAGGGTATGGCTAGCTGATGAGAGCTAATTAGCTCGAAATAGATCTATCCTAGTCTCCCTTTATTTATTTATCAGTACAATTACAACACACACACACACACACACACACACACACACACACACACACACACACATATATATATATATATATATATATATATATATATATATATATGATTTCTTTGGCATGAATACATTTTTGGAACTGAGATATTAAAAGAAACTGTCAACTTCACCTGCGAGGAATCTAAAGAGAACTGAGCATGAGGCTCACAGGTCAATCACACAGTGATATGGGCACTGAGGTAAATGGTTTTGAAATCTCCTTTTCAGGGAAATAGCAAGGCCAAATTTAATGTTTGTTCTTTCCTGCTTATTCCAGTAATTCACCTGAGGCTATTGCATGGGGAGGAGGGGGCATAACTGAGAAACAACAACAGTTGACGCCTCCAGGGTAATTTCTTGCAAACTGGGGAGAGATCATTTCCCCAACTGGTTGAAAACTCCTACTAAAGGTGTTCCTGAAGATATCTAGGGCCCAAACCTTCAAACTAGATACAACACGACTAAAGTGGCTCTCACCCACCAGCTTATGTGTAGCTACAATCTGTACCAATTAGTTTCTGAATAGTCTTCGAAGATAGCGCCATATAGAGCACATTATAGTAGTCTATCCTGATAGGGTAAGAGTCGCCACTCTTCTCACCCAGGAAGCTCCATTACCAATTTACCTCAGTATCAAACTATTCTCCAACTCAAAGATTGGCTAGACCCGTGATGGTGAACCTATGGCACACATGCCTGAAGTGGCACAAAGAGCCATGTTGCCTGGCAAGGGAGACATCACCTGTTCCTCTTCTGGGTTTCTGGCACACATGCGCATGCAACAATCAGCTGGCCTTTGTGTGTGCAGCAGTGCCGGAAACTGGAAGAGCTGGTCTTTCGTTTTCCTGCATGCACGCCAGCCAGCTGATCATTGTGTCCACATGCATGCCAGAAACCCAGAATACTAGCTGGCCGGTGCACATGCGCGCAACAGAAACTGGGAGTTCATTTTTGGGTGCACGCATGGGCCCTTGGCAGTCCCTATTTTTCTACTTGCATTTTTACATGCTTTCGAACTGCTAGGTTGGCAGAAGCTGGAACAAGGAACCGGAGCTCACTCCGTTACACGGCACCAGGGATTCGAACTGCCAAACTGCCAACCTTTCTGATCGACAAGCTCAGCATCTTAGCCACTGAGCCACCGTGTCCCTAACTGCATAGTTGGACTCAAATTACAGGAATATTATTGGAATGGGAATATTCATTATTGGCCAAGTGTGATTGGTTTGGAATTTGTCTCCGGTGCATAAGCTCTCAGTGCACAACAGAACAACAAACAACAGAATGATAAATCATAGGTCATAATGACATAAGATACCATCATAAATCATAACTATGTGAAATGAAGGTGGCAATAGTTTTTTTAATAGGGAAGTTTAAGTTATAAGCAATAAATGGTTAGGTAACCTTATGAGGAAACACAATTATATGACTCAGGAACCTAATGTAGAAAAGGAACAAAAAAAAAACAGGATATTCAAGAGCATGTCTTCTTCTGCAATATTTCTGTCATCTGCTTAGATCACTTGGGAAGGGCCATCTCCATGATAGCTGATAATAATAATTAGCCGATTTATTGGCCTACTTTTTGGTGTTCAACTTTCTCTGTGATAGGATTAGTGATATTAAATTTACTTCCTGTAGGACTCCCTTCCACACTAGCCTTTCAAAAAGCTTACAAAAATACACATTGTTTTCAACCAGCCTTTAACAAAGTCGAATTGTGGCATGTTTGATTTGAGTTTGTGCCATTTTAAACAGCATTTTAATGACACTTTAATTTTACGGTGTGGCTTTTAAATATGCTTGATTCATGTATACCATCTTGCTAGTGAAAAGGGCCCAGAAACCTCGCCCAGTCAATAAATGATGCCACATCTGCCAAGCAAGATTAGAATCACAAATTTTACTAGAAATGTTCTAAATTGAGATTGGTAGAGATCAAGTGGTCCTTGCCACCTCCTGAAAAGCGCAATGTAGCACTTGCTTTTCCAGTGGTGGGATTCAATTTTTTTTACTACTGGTTCTGTGGGCGTGGCTTGGTGGGCATGGCAGGGGAAGGATACTGTAAAATCTCCATCTCCATCTCCATTCCCTCCCCACTCCAGGAGAAAGCTACTGCAAAATCCCCATTTCCTCCCGAACAGCTGGGACTCAGGAGGCAGAGAATAGATAGGGGCAGGGCCAGTTAGAGATGATATTTACCGGTTCTCTGAACTACTCAAAATTTCCACTACCGGTTCTCCAGAACTGTTCAGAACCTGTTGAATACCACCTCTGATGTATTCGGTATAGAGTTTTCTAGTCCAACAAAGTTTAGGTGCAACTAAGTGAGGCAATAGCCCTCCAATCGTATACTTCATAGCCTTCAAAGCCAATTAGGAACTAAGAGAAGGATGCTGTCAATTCTGCGAGTCCCTTTCGGGAGAGGGGGCGGTCTATAAATATGAATAATAAATAAATAAAATAAAATAAATAAGGTAGGCCAAGCCAAGAACAGATGTTACCTAGGGGCCCTGCTTCCAGGAGCTATCTCCAGTTTGCAAAAAACATCCAAAAATAATAAATGCCCAGGACATTCTGTCTGGGATAGAAGTCTCCAGATACACTTGCAGACAAAGATATCTGACAAGAATTCACAACGTTTAATTGACCACAGGCAAGGTAAGAGAAGTTTCAAGTTTACAGGTGCAACGGAATGCATGGGTGACCTCGAGAAGAAGGGAGAAGAGATGCTGACTAGGAAACAATCAAGAGAAGAGAGGCAGGAGCCCCCAGTGACATAATGGTTGGAGAAAGAAACTAAGGAAGGACCCAACCCAACGGACCAAGGAGAAGAAAGTGGAGGGTACTTTGCAAGATTCTGTTATTGTAGCCTTCCAGTAAAGGAGATTCAGCCCATCGAGTTGTGCTTCCTGTCTGGGTGACCCAAGAGCTGTTCTGACCTAGGCTTCCTGAGACAGTAAAAATCACACGCTTAGTCCCCAAACCCCCCTTTTTATTTAAACGGCTGTGAATGATGTTCATTCACAGCCCGTAATGAGTCACAAACAGTTTGTGAAGAGTCTGACAGAAGTCTGCCACAGTCTTTCAGGATAAGGCTGATAAGCACCCATCTTTATTTCCCTTGAAATGCTGCCAAAGACCTAATTGCCAATTAGTTTTGCAAGGTCCTTCCGATGCACCCTAAAAAGTTGGCTTTTCCAGGAAGCCGGCCTGGCCTGTTAATTTTAACTTATTTTAAATGTATTGTCTTTTAAATTCGATTTGTTTTTTTGGATATGGATTTAATTTTTTTTAACTTTCGGGATGTGTGTTTTTTAATGTTGTACACCGCCCTGAGTCCTTTTGGAGAAGGGCGGCATATAAATCCAAATAAAAGAAAAGAAAGAAAAGAAAAGGCCAAACGGAGCACAGAGTCAAAATGGAGTTTTAGAGTTTAACCGGACCAGAATGAACAAAGTTGCTTCCTGCAAAAGCTCACCTCGTTTGCTCCTTTTTATGTCTTATGGGAAGGGCCAATCATCTCCAAGCCTTACTCCCGAGATGACCCTTTTGTCTTAACTGTTCTTGCCTTCTGGCAGCTCTGCACATGCGCGCACTGGGAACAGGCTCCCCCTGTTCTTCTGCCTTGCTGATGTCTGACTCGGGAGGCTCCGGAGGCAGCACATAACTCCCAGATGGCTCTGACCCCCTCTCTGCCTCCAACGCAGAGCTCTCGCCCGAGCCTTCCCCAGACTCCAGAACTGGCCCATGTTCCTCCCCAACCTCCTCACTGTCCGATTCTGCTGCCAGCACTGCAGGCCACCAGAGGACCAGAACAAGAGGATTGACAACCTCAGAGAACTTTCATGGCCACAGCTTGATTTCTATTCCTTGGTGATTGTTGTAAAACAATCAGCTGTTTTGTGCAAAACCTGTATGAGAGATTTTTCAAGCTATGCAAGATTAACATAACTGCAAGAAGGAAGAACGTTGAGCTTTGACAGCTTGGAGTTTGAGTAAAAAGAAGGTCCAAAGAGAGCAACTGGTGGCGTGGAAAATGGTACTCATAGCAGCTTTCTCTGCATGCACTCATGGTAAAATAAACCCTCATGCCACACTTGATATATGACCAGTGTTGTTGCAAAAAATACACATACGGTCTTTAAGCAAATGCTTAAGACCAGAAATTATCCTGCACCATGAAACTGTCTTGTAAAATTAAGTAGACACTTGGATTTTTTTTTTCAATTAGGCAGTAATTTATGCAAAGAAGAAACTAACAAAACTAAGAATATTGCAAGCTAAGAGAGATAAAGACAAAAGGTCATTTTAAAAAATAATAAAGAGAACATTCACAAAAGGTCCAAAAGTTGTTATTTTCCATATATCATGAAGATCTGGCAAATTATACCTTTTGAGATTAAAATAATATAACCTGCGCAAACCTGATAATATGTTTCTTCCCTCAGAAAGTTTGTTATTTTAAGTTTGTAAGGTAAAATATCTATACGATCTGAAGAGAAACCAGAGTATGATAAAAGCCCAAACAGCTGAGCAGTTGTGTACACGTGGCAATGAGGAAGTGGAAGATATCTCACATGTCCTATTGCACAACTAATTCTAGAGGGAACATCAGATCAACGTACGTTCTTCCCTCTATTAGAGATTTCTAGCGAGACCCTGACTGCTCTTTAGAAGGCCAGATCCTGAAGATGAAACCCATTGTTCATGATAGAGATAGATAGATAGATAGATAGATAGATAGATAGATAGATAGATAGATGATAGATAGATAGAAGGATAGATAGATAGATAGATAGATAGATAGATAGATAGATAGATAGATAGATATAGCAAGAGAGAGAGAGATAAGGTTGGTGGTTGGTAGGCAGACAAGCTAGGTAGGATAGATAGATAGATAGATGATAGATAGATAGATAGATAGATAGATAGATAGATAGATAGATAGATAGATAGATAGATAGATACAAATAGCAAGAGAGAGAGATATAAGGTTGGTGGTTGGTAGGCAGACAAGCTAGGTAGGATAGATAGATGATAGATAGATAGATAAATAGATAGATAGATAGATAGATAGATAGATAGATAGATAGATAGATAGATAGATAGATAGATAGATAGATAGAGCTAGGCAGACAGACTATAACTGTGATGGCGAACCTATGGCATGAGTGCCATAAGTGGCACACTGAGCCATCTCTCCAGGGATGTGAGCCATCTATTGCTCTTCCAGGTTCTGGCACCAGCCAGCTGATCTTCATGCATGCATGAGCACCAGGTGGTTGCTTTTCCGGGTTCTGGCACGCATATGCGCATCGGCCACCTGGTCTTTGCGTGCACATGCATACCAGAAACTGGAAGACCAGGTGGCCGGTGTGCATGCATGCACCGGGAAGATCAGCCACCCAGCATACGAATGTGCACTAGGCAGCTGCTCTTATGCTTTCCGGCAGGAGCCCAGGCATGCCCCCGTTTCAGGACTTGGTGCCGAAAAGGTTCACCATCACTGGACTATAACAATCTATAGGCTGTTGGCAGAGGTGACGTTCATTATATTATGCTTATATGAAAGGGGAAACTTAATCCCAGAGACGCCCATGTTAATGGCACCGTCATGTCTCTTGTAGCACATAATCCTGATCTAAATGAAATGTTCCACTTAATAATAAGGACCTGGCTGCTTACTTGTGTCAGCAAAACTAATTATTATTTAATCTTGGAAATTTCTTGAATGTTTAATGAATTGATTTGTGGATTTAAATACCTTTATTAGGAAAATAAAATACTTATAAACTTGGAATCAGAATCAATTTTCATTATGGTCACAGACCAGCACAAAAGTTAAACATTAAAATAATTACATTCTCTAAAAATTATTGGAAAATAACTAAGCAAAATGGTAAAATGAATAAGGATCTTTAATTCTCTAGGGTTTCCCCCCTCCCTTATTATCCCTGCAGCAGCATAAAATTTTGCTACTGCACGAGTGCTGGCTGGATTTGAATCCTAAAGGAGATGATTCATGTAGAAATTATCTGATCTCCCTGTTGTTGTTAGTTGCGAAATCGTGTCCGACCCATCAGAACTCCATAGACCATGTTCCTCCAGGCCTTCCTGTCCTCTACCATCCTCTGGAGTCCATTTAAGCTCAATCTGATTGCTTCAGTGACTCCATCCAGCCACCTCATTCTCTGTCGTCTCCTTCTTCTTTTGCCCTCAATCTTTCCCAGCATGAGGCTCTTCTCCAGGGAGTCCTTCCTTCTCATTAGGTGGCCAGAGTATTTGAGTTCTCTTAATGACCGCCACACAAAAGGTTGCAAAATCGAGTGTAGTCACATTTTAATTTAATTTAATTTAATTAGCACTTCTAGACCGCCCCCTCTCCCAGAAGGGCCTCGGGGCGGTGTACAGTCCATATCAAAAACATCATACATAATAACAATTAAAAATTATTAAATGGATAAATACATAAATAAGAGGATAAAATAGACAGAACTGTAATTGCTAAATAAATAATTTAAAATATACAAAATTTAAAACCCCAGTGTCCTATAAAATTAAGTCCCCTAAAAAACCAGTAGGAAATATATATGCCAGGAGGTAGACGTTAAGAATTATGCCAGGCCAGCCAGTCGGAACAGGTGTGTCTTCAGTTTCTGCCGGAAGGAGCGGAAGTCAGTGGTGGTTCTAATGTCGGGGGGGAGGTCATTCCAGAGGGTTGGGCCCATCACAGAGAAGGCCCTACTCCTCGGTGTCGCCCGTTGGCATTGCCTAGTGGACGGCACCAGGAGAAGCCCCTCCCTGTGAGAGCGAATTGGCCGCAGGGATGTATGTGGGAGGATGCGATCCCACATGATGAGCGGCTTAAAACTGGCATGGTTTGTTTACTATAATTCTGGGCTCAATTAAGGTCATAAATTGGGAGGCGCGATGGCCTAGTAGCGAAGATGCTTGCCTCCCTCTTGGAAGGTTGAGAGTTCAATCCCAGGGTAGTGTCCAATGTTTCTCCCTTAGGGCACAAGGAAAAAAAGATCTGCTGCGAACTCCATGTGGTGTCAGGAAGGGCATCTGGCCAGTAAATACTCAGCTCCATCCAGTCACCCAGGCTTTGCCCCGAATTAAGGGATGACAGGGTCATAAAAAGGGAGCTTAATTAAAGTGATAAGCCTGCAGTTTTGATTTTTTTTCCAGCTTTCCGGCTGTGTCTTTCAGAAGTGTCAGCCTCTGGTAGGGGAGGAACCCAACAACCTGATATGCGACTCAAGTGAATTTGATGTGAAACATTCATCGGCAACATAAACATAGAACCCCACGATGTAATTTTTACAGTCACATATACAGACGGCAGTTTCTGACCATAAATCGTGATTATTTGGCACTTGCGAAAAATTAGATTTTCCCATGAAACAATGCACTACTGATCAATTCTATGACAGGCACCTTTCCAGAGAAAACATTTAGGAAACAAATTATCCTAGGTTTGCTTGGGTTTCGGAGAACAAAACAAGACAAAACTCTGCAGAAACGGAAACACTTGTAAGTGGGTTACAACGTTACCAATGTCTGTATCCAAGAGCTGTCAAAGGAAACGTGTATCTGAAACATGTAACAAAAAGAGGTCAGATTCCTGGAATGGTGGTTCTACTTCTAAAACCTCAAGTCTCACCAGGCAGTCCAGAGTGAAAAATCAGCTTTACTGTATTGATAAAGGCAAAAAGAACCAAATCTCGAAAGGCTGATAGCAATAGTACTTAGACTTATATACCCCTTCACAGTGCTTTCACAGCCTTCTCTAAGCGGTTTACAGAGTCAGCCTCTTGCCCCTAAAAATCTGGGTCCTCATTTTACCCACCTTGGAAGGACGGAAGGCTGAGTCAACCTTGAGCCTGGTGAGATTTGAACTGCTGAACTGCAACTAGCAATCAGCTGAAGTAGCCTACAGTACTGCATTCTAATCCCGTGATGGCGAACCTATGGCACGCAGAACCATTTGTCAGGCCACGTGAGGCGTTGCCCTGTCAGCTGGCCAGCGTGCATAACCGCTCTGGCCAGCTGACTTCGGCCTTCTTTTGAGACCATTTTTCGCCCTCCGGAGGCTTCAAGGAAGTCACTTCCAGTTTGCTTGTAGGGTTGTTTTTCACCCTCCGGAGCCTTCAGGGAAGCCTCCTGAAGGCCCCAGGGGACAAAAAACAGCCCTACAAGCAAACTGGAAGTGATTTTTGGTTTGGTCGTAGGGTCATTTTTCACCCTCCGGAGCCTTCAGGGAAGCCTCCTGAAGGCCCCTGAAGGCTCTGGAGGGCTAAAACTGGCCCCATGAGCAAACCCGAAGTATGTTCCTGAACTTCCGGTTTGCCTGTAGGGCCAGTTTTTCACGCTCCGGAGGCTTCAGGGAAGCTCCTGAAGCCTCGGGAGGGCTTCCAGGGGGGCGGGGAAGCTGTTTTTGCCCTCCCCAGGCTCCTATAAAGCCTCTGGAGCCTGGGGGGGGCGAAAAAAGCATGCCAAAAATGGGGGGGGATGCTAGTCATGTGCATATGTGCGCTGGGGCTTTGCGCATTGCATTATGGGTGTGGCACGTCCGTGAACGACCCCATGCGTTTCCCCTGCTTTTGGCACAGAAGCCAAAAAAGGTTTGCCATCACTATTCTAACCACTGTGCCACCTTGGCTCTTTTGATGGTGTCCCCCCCCTTCCCTTTTATACCAAAGAGGGTGGGGTGTGGCTATCTTGAGTTTCCTTCTCACATTTTCCCATCTTCCTGGGTTAGAAGTCATATTCTATTAATGGTGACCTCACATCCTCTTGGCATGCAGAGGGAACATTCCCACCACAGCATGCAGCAGCCCTGTGGAGGGAAGGCATTTGAAAAAGAGCAGGCAGGAGCACCGTTTGAAGTTGGAAAGCAATACTTTTGATGCAGAGCAGAAAAGGAGGGAGCGAGCCCCTGTGGTTGGATGGATGAGGTCATAGGTTCTCAAGAAAGTTAGTGGAGGGTCTAGATCAGGGGTAGTCAACCTTTTTATACCTACCGCCCACTTTTGTATCTCTGTTAGTAGTAAAATTTTCTAACCGCCCACCAGTTCCACAGTAATGGTGATTTATAAAGTAGGGAAGTAACTTTACTTTATAAAATTTATAAAGCAGAGTTACAGCAAACCCCTACTGCCCACCATGGAAGCTGGAACGCCCACTAGTGGGCGGTAGGGACCAGGTTGACTACCACTGGGATAGATAGATAGATAGATAGATAGATAGATAGATAGATAGATAGATAGATGATAGATAGATAGATAGATAGATAGATAGATGATAGATAGATAGGAAGGAAGGAAGGAAGGAAGGAAGGAAGGAAGGAAGGAAGGAAGGAAGGAAAGAAAGAAAGAAAGAAAGAAAGAAAGAAAGAAAGAAAGAAAGAAAGAAAGAAAGAAAGCCTTACCAGCTGGCACTCCTTAACTGATGGGACCCAGAGCATGCCATGCCATACAGACAGGCAGAAACTACAGGTAGCATAGGTGTAATAAACTCTGGAAGAGCTTCTCCACTCTACAGCTGTTAATCAGGAGAGCCACTCCCTGAAACCAGCTGTCAAAGCCACCAGGTAAACCAGATCAGGAAGTCAGTTCCCCAGGAAGTCTAAAACCAACTTGGTTGAGATTGGCTACAGGTTCCTGAACTCTAAATTGCCCAGAGTCATTGACTGAGATGGGCGACCATAAAAATTAAACAAACAAACAAGAGATTCTTGCGAGATGATACTTTTGTACCTCTTCCCCCTTCTTCTACGCCAGGGGTGTCCAAACTTGGGAACTTTAAGACTTGTGGACTTCAACTCCCAGAATTCCCCAGCCAGCCATGCTGGCTGGTGAATTCTGGGAGTTGAAGTCCACAAGTCTTAAAGTTCCCAAGTTTGGACACCCCTGTTCTATGCCAATGAACTAGGGAGGCCTCTGCTCCAGTTGCTTACGAAGATTACCCTGTTGGTCTGGATCTTGTTGCTCTAGACCAGAGGTGTCAAAGTCACATCATTCTCATATGACATATCGTGACTCCCCCCCCCCGTTCACTAAACCGGGGGTGGATATGGCCAGCGCATGACAAATCTGGCCCATGGCCCAGAGTTTGACACGTCTGCTCTAGACTTTCATAAATGCTTCTGTCCCTCTAGCCTAAGTCCATGACGGCGAACCTATGGCAAACATGCCACAGGTGGCACATAGAGCCCTCTCTGTGGGCATCCCAGCCACCAGCCCAGCCCAGCTCCACCACGCATGCGCCTCCCATTCACCAGCTGGTCTTCAGGTCTCTGCCAAGCACACGTGGGTGGTGGGTGGGATGCATGCGAGGGACGTACGCGCATGCACAGGGGGATGGGGTGAATGTGTGGAGGGCACTCGCATTGCATTTTGGGGCCTTCCACAGCCCCCACCCATTCCCCATTTTGGCTTCCAGGTTGGTGCAGGAGGCCTTCCAGGCCCAAAATCAGTTGTTGGGGGGGGGGGATGTGTCGCGCACACATGCATGGGGAGAAGCGCACATGGGGGTCATGCACCAATGCGCAGGGGCAGGGTGCACTGGGGGCATGCACGTATTGCATTATGGGGGTGAGGGTGCTGGCGTGCATGCACTTATGGCACGCAATGACAAAAAGATTAGCCATCCCTGGCCTAAGTCATGGCTCTTGACTATCTTTATCCAAATCCCCTTCCTTACTCTCTACACCTGCTCATATGTTACACTGTTGTTTTCTGTGGAGATTCATCCAGGTCATGGTTGTCCGAAAGGTGCTTTTTTTTTTTCAAGAGGCAACTGGACTTCCTGGTTTTTCTTTGAAGACATTTCACTTCTCATGCAAGAAGCTTCTTCAGCTCTGACTGGACTGTGGGGAATGGAAGGATTTATACTCCTTGCAGACTGCTGGTCATTTGCATCCTTTCAGAGAGCCGTTGAGGCTTACCTGTGTTTTCTGGGTCATCTGAGTGGCGTAAATAAGTGTGGAGCCTTCTTGGGACTGTTGAAAGGACAGTGTTGTAGACTGGAGATATGGGATGTCTGCAAACAGTATCACTCCTTCCATTCCCCCCCATCCAGTCAGAGCTGAAGAAGCTTCTTGGATGAGAAGCAACAGATCTCCAAAGAAAAAAACAAGGAAGTCCAGTTGCCTCTTGAAAAAGCACCTTTGGGGACAGACTAGGAAATCAGCTCCCCGGGAAGACTAAAGCTACATGTGCTGAGATTGGCTACGATTTTCTGAACTGGACAAGCTGCCCAGAGTCATTGACTGAGGTGGGTGACCATAAAAATTGAACCAAGAAACAAACAAACAAGAGACACTTGCAAGACGGATAGCTTTATACCCCTTCCCCCTTCTTATACTCCAATGAAATTAGGGAGGCCTCTGCTTAAGCTGCTTCTGAATATTACCTTGTTGTTCTGGATCTTGTTGCTCCAAATTTGAAAAAATTCTTCCGTCCCTTTAGCCTAAGTCAGTGATGGTGAACCTTTCTTCCCCTCGGGTGCCAACAGCGTGCATGCACATGCAATAGTGCGCATGCGCGTACCTATATCCATAATCCAATGCCCCTGCAGGCTCCACCCCCAAACATGCATGTGTGACCACTCCGTGCTCCTGGCGCATGTGTGCACAACCCCTGATTTGGTGCTAACAGGCCTCCCTGAAGCCTCCTAGCAAAAACAGGGCATGGGAGGGGAGGGTGCACCGCACCTCCGCATCTATTTTGGTGGTAGAAGGCCTCCCTCCATGCCTGTGCATGCGCACATGACCCCCTCATGTTCATGTGACTCCCCCCACCCCCGTGCATGCGCACATGCCCCACATGTGCATGATTCCCCCACCCCCCGGCATGTGTGCATGGCCCCACATGTGCATGACTCCCCCACCCCGTGCATGTGCGCATGCCCCCACATGTGCATGTGTCTCCCCCACCACCGTGCATGCATGCGTTTTCCCAGCAGAGATACCAAAATCAGCTGGCCAATGGGAGGCCACACGCACAGTGGAACTGACCTGGGCGACGACTCGCATGCCCACAAAGTTGGCTTCACGTGCCCTCTGTGGCACATGTGCCATAGGTTTGCCATCATGGGCCTAAGTAATGGCTCTTGACTATCTTCATCCAGATCCCCTTCCTTGCTCTCTATACCTGCTCAGAGGTTACCCTGTTGTTGACTATCAGTTTGGCTCTTGAGGTGTTTTTTTTGCATCTGGCCGCTGAACAAAATAAAAAAAATAAAACACCAAGTACAACAGAAGGTGTTCACTTCAAATCCCCTTGGATTCTTTTTCAGGGGTGGGGACCAATGGCCCTTTTATGATTTGTGGACTTCAACTCCATGCTGGCTCAGGAATGTTGGGTGTTGAAGTTCACGAGTCATAAAAGGGCCACTGTCCCCCCCCCCATTTAAAGCTAGACTGGTTAGGTGGCTCAGTGGCTAAGATGCTGAGCTTGTCGATCAGAAAGGTCAGCAGTTTGGCAGTTCGAATCCCTAGTATGGGTCTCCTGGGTGAGCAAGGGGTTAGACTAGATGACCCCCAAGGTTCCTTCCAACTCCGATACTGTTAAATATTTTTAGCGTTCCGGAACAAGAGGTCACGCAGGGGAAACCAGAAGGCAAAATGAAAGAAAATCAATAACTTCTTGGTTCATTTTTCTTTTATCTAGTGAAAAATTAAAGACCCCAGCCTTCAAAACCTGCCAAGAATCTAGCAAGTTAGAAAGGTTGACACACACCAAAAAAGCCCTACCATCTCTGATCCATCCCTGCAGAAACGTACGATCGTTTGTTTAGTGACCTTTTGAAGTCATAACAGCACTGAAAACAGTGGCTTACAACCACTGCAGCATCTCCAAGGTCACATGATCAAAATTCAAGTACCGTATTGTTCGGACTATGAGACGCACCTAAATCTACAAGAGAAAAACAAGAAAAAAATAGTTTTTTGCCTCTGTGCATTGCGTTTTCACCCTCCTCAGTCCCCCAGACGCACTCTGTAGTGCTCCGCACGGCCCGTTTTTTTTTTGCCAAAAATGGACCCTTTTTTAAAACCAAAAACACACCCATTTTTGGCCTGCAGCTTCTGGGGGCGAGAGGGTGAAAACGCAACGCACGGAGGGGCTTGGGAGTCCAAAAACGGTTGTATTCAGTCCATAAGATGAACCTAAATTTTCACCCACTTTTAAGGGTCTTATACTCTGAAAAATACGCTTGGCAAGCAGCATGTACTTATGAGAGTTGCAGAGCTGGTACTGTAAAAGCAGCATGAGATAAGGGACACTTTATAACTTACTGGAAGTTCTTGTTTGTGCAGTAAAAAAAAATTCTCGCAGAATACATATCTATGAATGGTCTTTGAATAACAAACTACTAATTAGCTCAGCTGTAGAGGAAGAAGAGAGCCACTTGAGAAATCAGTTTCTCACAAACAAAAATGGAGAGTGTTGTTGCAAAGTTTGCGTTTTTAAAAACCTTGACTTGGGTCTATCGAAATGACGGGCAAATCTTAATGGAGGACGCCGTCCTGATATCACCGGGGGGTGGGTGGGTGGATATGAGATTGATTCTCGTGGACTTGAGGGCTCTTCTAAGACAGGGGTCTCCAACCTTGGCAAGTTTAAGACTTGTGGACTTCAACTCCCAGAGCAAAGCTGGCTGAGGAATTCTGGGAGTTGAAGTCCCCAAGTCTTAAACTTGCCAAGGTTGGAGACCCCTGGACTGGAGGATTGTATCCCCCCCAAAAAAGATACCCAGAATTGCCTTAATCAACTACAGTGGGAACTCAGGTGCCAACCGTAACCTGTTCCAGGACTTCGGTCGGCACCTGATTTGGTTGTGACTAGAAGCAAGACTGACTGTGCATGCGTGCACATACACAAAATGGCGCAGAAGGGGAAATTGCTGCAGCTGTGTTTATTCGGCACCCGAGGATGTGTTTGTGACATGAGTGAAACATTTAGCGCATTATTCGTTCTGTACCCAAATCGTTTGTGGTCTGAGCTGTTCAGGGCCCGAGGTCCCACTGTATATTCTAAGTATTTGCATTGGGGAAAAGGGCCATTGGTAGCTGTCCTTAAAGGCAGCCTGCCTACATATCCCCAATTTTCTGCTGGGGCTTTCAATGGAAGAGCATGCGATATATTCTAAACCAGGGGTCCCCAACCCCAGGGAGCGGCCCACTCCCAGGCTGCAGCCTGTTCTGAACCGGGCGAGCATGCTCACGCAGCTCCATTTGCACAAATGGCAGGCGCTCACAACTCCTATTTGCGGGCGTGGAGGGCGCATACACCTTTTATTTGCACAAATGGAGTTGCGCGCGCTCATGCGCACACCTGACACTCACACGGAGACATTCTCCAAACAAGGAGAATGAAGAAGCAAAGCTGTTGACACACTAGAGGAAAAAGACCATGAACATCTTCAGGGATTCCCTCTACAGGGCCGGCAGATGCTTTGATTATTTATTTCATTTATTTACTAGCTGATAGCCTGGCGTTGCCCAGGTATGTATTTATCCCAATCCTGTACTAGGCAGGAATGGCGATGTCAAGTGGCAACAAAAGTGCGGAATGGCCCATCCTCCCTCTTTCCATGAACGTCGGCGCAATTCCTGGAGAGGCTCTGGCAAGAGCAACTTCTCCCTGAGCCCTAATTTTGGCGACAATTAAATTAGTTAAAAATGTTTTCCCTGGGCCCGCAGAAGTGTAATTTCTAATGCTGGCTCTTCTCTCTTACCAGAGGCAGCCCCCTTGTGGAGTACTGTGAAGCTGTTACTACGGCAATTCCACTGTGCTGTACAGTAGAAGCCATTTTAAAGCACAACAGGCTGTATTTTAACAGAACACACACCCTGACGGGTGTTAAGGGTTTGTCTTACCCCCACAGTATTTTTTTTCCCAGAGAGTAAGTCACCTGTATACGAAGTATGGTTGAAATTGCTTGAGGTGTTCTAGAGTTATGGTCAAACACAAACACACACATTTTTATATAGATAGAGAGAAGATAGATAGAAGAAGATGATTCAACAAATTGATATGGCCGCTCTACTCACACACTTAGGACAGCTTGTAACATTCATAATCCACAACCTAAAAAGCATAAACGCAACACACACACACCCTCCATACTCAAGGAGGAAACAATGGGAACAACTGTTTTTAAGACAATCCTATTGGTTGGGCAGGGTGGAAATGATAGACCTGCAGGTTAGGTGATCATGTGCACATCCTGCCTTAAAATACAGGAACCCTACATCAGCATACCCGGAATTGGGGAAACGCTTTGTTTTATGCCCAGAACAAACCATTATGTCCTGGAAATTCCACCAAACCATTTTTCAGACAGTCATCTGACCTGAAACAGTCTTCTATTCTGGGTTTGGGAGAAAAACAACATCTGGGTGGAATGAGCAGGCAGGGCTGGTGCACTCTGGCCCCTCCATCCTGTCCGCAGCTTCTCATGCAGTGCATCCCGCGAGCCCATGTCCCCCCTTCCTTCCTCCTTTCCTCCCCCTGCCCTGATAGACCTTGGTTTCTTCTTCTATGCCCCCTCCAACCATTCAACCCAGAACAAAGCAGTTCCATTTGGACCCCCGCGTGGCAAATAAAAAAACCACTTAACTAAAGCACCCCCATTTGTAACATAACAGGCCCAATCACCCCAAACTCAGATGCTTTGAGTACATTTTGCACCTTCCTAAAAGAGCTTCCATTTGATTCGGGACTACGCTGCTTGTGTTTGCCTTCTCCACTGAAGAAATTACCTGGAAATTGACTCACAGTTCACTGTATGGAAATCTTTCACAAGTCAGGGCTCCCACTTTTCTCACCTGGTATACAGGTAGTCCTCGACCCATACAACCATTCTTTTAGCAACTCTTCGAAGTCACAACAGCACTGAAAAAAGTGGCACACGACTCTTTTCTCACACCTACCACCGTTGCAGGATCCCCAGGGTCACATTATCAACATTCAGACGCTTGGCAACTGGCTCATATTTATGACATCCCAGGTGTTCTGATCTAGGCTTCCCCAAAAAGCACGAAGCAGATGCTTGGTCCTGACAAAACCCGTTTTATTAAACAAATGTGAATTCATCTCATTCACATTCAGCAAAGTAAACAAATTCACATTCCGCAAAGTAAACAAATTCACATTCAGCAAAGTAAAGGACTGGTAAAGTCTTTCAAAGGAGTATTTATGACCACAGACCTTATCTAGCTTGGAAAGCTGCCATGTAAATCTTTTCCAAACTCAGTGCTGTGCAAGAAAAGACTGGGCACAGAGTCTCTGAGATTCACGGACAGATCTTCAGACTCCTGAAACGAACAAACAAACTAATTGTTTCCTGTAAAAGTCCACTCCCCTTTCGCTCCTCTTTTATTTCCTATGGGAGGGGCCATTCACCGACCACCTGTGGCTTTACTCCCAAATCGATGCAAAGTTGTTCTTTCCTTCTGGCAGCTCTGTGCATGCGCACACTGGGAACAGGCTCCAGCTGTTCCTCTGCCTCACTGCTATCTAGCTTCAAAGGCAGCTGAAAACTGCCAGACGGCTCTGGCCCCATCTCTGCCTCCAACGCAGAGCCCTCGTCCAAGCCTTCCTCAGCCTCCAGGACTGGCCCATGCTCCTCCTCAACCTCCTCACTGTCCAACTCTGCTGCCACCTCTGCTGGCCACTGGTGGGCCACACCACCAGGATTATGTGTTCACCTTTTGCGACCTTCTGAGAAGCAAACTCAATAGGGAAGACAGATTCACTTAACAACAGTGTTATTAACGTAACAACTGCGGCGATTCACTTAACAACCGTGGCAAGAAATGTTGAGCTCTATTGTGGTTGTAAGTCAAGGACGATCTGCACCAGTTTGCCTAGTCATCATCCTAACCACGGTGTCTTCCAACCCACTCCCTAAAATTGCACCACATGTATAAATCCAGGGATGAGGGTTGAACTGAAAACTCTGACTTAGACGTTGACTTCCTTCACTAGAATTCACAGCTTTTTTTTTTTTGAAATGTACTTTATCTTTGTCTTGATGTTTCCCTTCCTTCCTTTGTTCCTTCCAATTGTTGAAATTTCTCAGTAGTCTCTTTTCCTGTTTGTTTGCACAGCAGCGCTTCTAGAAGCTGGAACCAAAGGAAAAGATAAACGCAAGTCATCCAGCAGAACTTCTGCTCCTTTGAAAACCTGTGTTGAAAATGAATTGATAAGATTCTTGCCTTGGCAATAACTGGGAATTGACCGGCATTAAGATGCTAGCAGGTCTTGCATATTACCACATCTCTCAAGCATTACCCAAGGCTCTGTCCTGAGCCCTAGCTTGGTGACCAAAGGATAAGAAATATCAAAATCAACAATTGTCTCAGTGGTAGAGCACATTTTCTGGACTACATTAACATCAGCATGCAAAATTAATTCCTTTTTCTACTGCACAAGCCAGAAAGAGGGCTGTGAAAATATCTATAGACCCCTCACATCCTGCACATAAACTGTTTCAACTTCTACCCTCAAAACGATGCTATAGGGCAGGGGTGTCAAACTCAAGGCCCGGGGGCTGGATCCTGCCCGTGGGCGGCACACCTGAGCTCCATTTTTGCTGGCAGAGGATTACAGGAGGCCGTCGCAGCAGAAAACGGAGCTCGGGAGCCTGTTTTCGCTGGCAGAGCCAGGGGTGCGTTCTAGCCAGCGTTACTGCCGATTCGCTCGTGGGTGCGCGTGCTAGATGCATGCTTTGCGCGCATGCGCAGTTCAATAGAAATTGTTCTGTGCATGTGCAGAACTCAGAAACAAGATGGCGGCGGTGACTGCAACGCCCGGGGAAACGGTTTGGAGGAGTGGCCAGTCTGGGTCGCTGCCGGTTCTGCAACCCAGGCTGGCATACCACTATCAGTTCGGCCGAACCGGGCCAAACTTATAGGAACCCACCTCTGGGCATAGTGCTCAGGCCACCGCAGGTGCCCCCGACACGAGTGATGTTGAGCTGGCCATGCTCATTCTAGCCACGCCCTCTTCCCCCCCCCCCCCCCGAGGTTAAACACAACCCTGATGCAGCCCTCAACGAAATTAAGTTTGACACTCCTGCTAAAGGGCATTGCACACCAGAACAACTAGACCCAAGTACAGTTCCCCCCCCCCATGCCATCATTCTGCTAAACAACTAATTTCCACAATACTCTGAAGGTGTTCAGTAAGGCTGAATTATTACTACTCTTCTTCTCATCTTTCCTATCACCTACCTCCTTCTCTACTTATGACTGTAACTTTGTTGCTTGCATCTTATGATTTATATTGTTTATTTAGTAACCTAGTATGATTTGTGTTGATTGCTTGTTTAGCATCCTGTGCCTATCACTAAGTGATGTATTTTACGATTCATGGTGAATGTATTTTTATGATAACAGTGATCATGATTTATCACTTATAGCTTTTACGTACACTGAGAGCTTATGCACCGAAGACAAATTCCTTGTGTGTCCAATCATACTTGGCCAATAAAGAATTTGTAACCTATAAGGAAAAAGAAGAGGTTACCCTGCCCCATCCCCAAACTTCTTAAGCCTTTTTGTCAAACAACTCATTTGTTTTTTCCCATATGGAACTTTTACTGCAGTTTCTTTATTTTATCGCCTGAAACTGGAATGTCAGGTATTGTAAAGCAGGGGTCTCCAACCTTGGCAAAGCTGGCTGAGGAATTCTGGGAGTTGAAGTCCACAGGTCTTAAAGTTGCAAAGTTGGAGACCCCTGTTCTAATCTATTTTTACTAGATTTCTGTGGCAAACAGAGTCTGACTAAAATTGGAATGACAAACAACATCCGAAAAGAAATGCGGAGTTTCCTCAGATCTGTTGATTAACATATTTTTCGGAGTATAAGACGCACCACAATTTTGAAGAGGTAAATTTAAAAAAAAGTTTTTGTGCTCTGTGGTCCTCCCAAACCCTCTGCATGCCTCATTTCTTGTGAAAAACAGGGCATGCAGAGAATTTGAGAGGCCTGCAAAGTACTCCTGGGGGTGGGGGTCCAAAAACGAGCAAAAAACTGCCTGTTTTTTGGGGAAAACGGGCCCGTTTTTTGCCCCAAAAAGGGCATGCATAGCCTTTAGGAGGCTTGTAGAGTGCTCCAGGGCATTGAAGGGGGGGGGGAAACGAGCAAAAATCTGCCCAGTTTTCGCTCATTGTTGCCCTCCCCAGCCCCTATTACCACTTTGCAGGCCTCCCAAACCCTCTGCACATCCATTTTTGCGAAGAGGGTGGGGTTTCGGGAGGCCAAAAATGCTGTATTCAGTGTATAAGACACACCCAGATTTTCACCCTCTTTTTTTGGGGGGGGGAAGGTGCGTCTTATACGCTGAAAAATACGGTAACCACACCCCCCTTGCATGTGGTTCAGAAACATAGCAAAATGTGTCACCAAATCCTACCAAGAAAGTCGTTTCATGGATGTCGCTTGGGCAATTAAAGTGAGGCACGACTGCTTCTTCCATACCAACCCTACCATCTCCTTCCTGCAAGAATTATATCTAAATGCCTGCATCAGAAAAGCACAAAATTCACCCTCTGGGCACAAATAAGCCACTGAACTCAAGCAGAGTAATTGGGAGAACTCAGTCTTCACCCGTTTATGCATTTAGTGAGTCATCTCTCTAACGCGCCATGTCTTATTCTGCGCCGGCACCAAGCGACGACTTGTCACTGCAAGAAATAAATGGCTCATTTTTCTCTCTTCCTATCTATATTAGAGGCTCGGATGCTCTCCAGCACCTTCAAAGGAATGTTTAATCCATATTCGGCAGGATGCAGACATCTACAAAAAGAAGCGAAGTTATATTTCTGTACAACCCTCCATAAAGAAAGCCTCACTTCTCTCTCGGAGTTCTGAGATTCAACTGTAGGCCCTCAAGCAACGTTTGATCATGGAGACCATTCAGGATGAACGTCATTCATTCCGTTGAAATTTCTGGTATCTGCAGAGGAAAATAACTCCACCAAGCCTGGCTGTAGATTTAGACATTGCACACAGCTGGGTCTCTCAACCTCGGCATGGACTTCAATTCCTACAACCAACCCACCCACCCCAGGTCAGGAAAGTGTCAAGGCAGGGATCAGGAGCCCAGGCAATATGTCAGGGGTGTCCAAACTTGGGAACTTTAAGACTTGTGGACTTCAACTCCCAGAATTCCCCAGCCAGCCATGCTGGCTGGGGAATTCTGGGAATTGAAGTCCACAAGTCTTAAAGTTCTCAAGTTTGGACACCCCTGCAATATGTCTATGGAGATTCTCAGTCCTCCGGGTCCTGGTTTGTCCCACAGGGGCTGGACTTCAAAAGTGCCAGCAATGGGTTCCCTGCCCCGTTGTTGGGTGGGTGTGGCCATGGTGGCAGGGCCTAGCTGGCCTCCTGCACCACAGCGGGGGGGGAGGGAGGGTGTTTACCCTCCTCAGGCTCTGGAGGTTTTCTTCGAGCCTCCGGAAGGGCAAAAACTGCTTCCCCCAGGCTCCCTGAGGCCCTCCAGAGGCCGTAAACAGGCCCATTTCTGGATTTCCAGAACTTCCGGTAGGCCCATTTTTTGCCCTCCCCAGGCTCCTTAGGCTTTCCTCGAGCCTCCGGGAAGGTGAAAACTGCTTTCCCCTGGCTCCGGAGGCCCTCTGGAGGCTGGAAACAGGCCCGTTTCTGGACTTCCGGAACTTCCAGTAGGCCTGTATTTCGCCCTCCCTGAGCCTCCGTGCGAGCCCTGTACTTACCTGGCATGATGAACGTGGAGACTCCTGGGAGGGGCAGGGTGAGAGGGGCATGGAGGGAAGAGCCAGCTAGGGGTGGCATTTGGGAGGGGGTTTGTCAAACCAGGCAGAGTCCTAGCTAGAGGATCACCCGAACCCATGCGAGCCCCCAGCAGCCCACCCCTGTAGTCCCAAAGGTGCATTTTTGAAGACATTTCTTCAGCTCTGACTGGATGGGGATGGGGAGGGGAAGGATTTGCATTCCTTGCAGACAGCTGGTCATTTGCATTCATTTAGCCCAAAGGTGTCAAACTCGTGTCATCACGGTGTCGTCATGTGATGTATTGTGATTTTTTTGGTCCCCTTCGCTAAACCGGGCGTAAGCGTGGCCATCGCGTGACGTATCTGGCCCCCCAGGCTGCGAGTTGGACACCCCCGTTTTAGATTTTAGAGAATCATTTGAGGCCACCTGGAGAGTTTGTCTGTGTTCTCAGGGTCACCTGAGTAGTACCTGCATCTCCAACTGAAGCGCAGATGGTCCCTGTAGTTTGCAATTTTTCTGGAAATCCGTTCATACTCCCCCACACTATTTGAATCCGGTAAGAGCTGAAGAAGCTTCTTGGATGAGAAGCAAAACATCTTCAAAGAAAAACCAGAAAGTCCAGTTGCCTCTTGAAAAAACACCTTTGGGTCAGCCCAGGCAATAGGTTCTTTTGCATCCAAATACAATGACCACTGCAACAGATACAGGCAGTCCTTGATTTACAACTATACTTTGAGTCTAAAATGTCTGTTTCTTAAAGTTGCCAAGGTTGGACGCCTCTGCTTTAACTGATGGCGTCTGCCACATTCTCTCCCTGCCTGGACCATCATGCTAGCAATAGTGTCACAGACAGGCAGTGCTAACTCCAGCAGGGCCTGGGATTAACAAACACAATGCTTGAGCATATTAGGTGTGTTTTGCCTGGTTTGCCTGGCAAGCCAGTTGTTGTGATTTTAGATTTATTATCAAGTTTTCTTTGCAAGATCTGATCAAAATCACGACAAAAACAAATCTCTGGAGTGACGTGTAAGAATGGAGATGCCATTGTGATGTCTCACCTTGATTTTTATTCTGCTACATTTGGACTTTCCTGTAAGTCAACCTGTAGCCAATGATGAAGGACTCGGTTCAAAAAAAAAATCCATCTTTGCCCTAAGATATTTTGGGGCATTAAAGATAAAGGTTCCCCTTGCACATATGTGCTAGTCGTTCTTGACTCTAGGGGGCAGTGCTCATCTCCATTTCAAAGTCGAAGAGTCAGCGCTGTCTGAAGACGTCTCCGTGGTCCTGTGGCCGGCATGACTAAACGTTGAAGGCGCTTTTACCTTCCCACCAAAGGTGGTTCCTATTTTTCTACTTGCATTTTTTTACATGCTTTCGAACTGCTAGGTTGGCAGAAGCTGGGACAAGTAACAGGAGCTCACTCTGTTACGCAGTGCTAGGGATTCAAACCGCCGAACTGCCGACCCTTCTGATCGACAAGCTCAGCGTCTTAGCCACTGAGCCACCACATCCCTACTTTGGGGCATTATGGATTCTCAAATGGACATTTGCTTTGAGCTGGCTAGCATCGTGTCCAACAGATCCTAACTGAATCCAGGCCTTTTGGGTTAGGTGGACTTTCCATTTACTTTGGGGCGTTTCCTTAGCTGCCAGCCTGACAGCTTTTTTCAGGATGTTAGTGGTGCTGCCGGGACAATGTTTCTCCTGTATTGTGCATGAAAGCTGCAGAGAACAAAAGAGATGCCTCCAAGTCTACTTGTTCGCCATATACGCACAAGCAAGCTTAGTTAAATCTGGTCTTTTGTTTCACCAGCATTCTCATCCTGTCTCTTTAAAGGCTTGATGTCAACATGCCATATAAAAGGAGGCCCCATCAGGGTCAGACCGAGTTCTTCCCATCCAAATCTCCACTGACATCATTAATCATTAGAAACTGTAGCAGCCAGGAACAGACTATCCGATCTCCCCCCTTCTGCCACTATGTTTGTGACTACATCTCCCACTACACTGAGCAGGAAAGCCAAAGGGGAAGAGATTCTGGAAGTTTGAATTTATTGTTTTCGGCTACGTGAGGCTGTCTGCTCCTGCTACGGGAAAATAATAACTGCCAGAGGTTGGGATTTGAATGTGTTGTGGCCCGCCAGTGGCCAGCGAATCTGGCAGCAGAGTCGGACAGTGAGGAGGTTGGGGAGGAACATGGGCCAGTCCTGGGGGCTGAGGAAAGCTCGGACGAGGGCTCTGCGTTGAAGAGAGGGAGTTAGACAGCAGTGAGGCAGAGGAACAGCTGGAGCCTTTTCCCAGTGCGTGCATGCGCAGAGCTGCCAGAAGACAAGAAAGCAGGGTCGACTTGGGAGTAAATCCACACCTTGGAGGTGATTGGCCCCTCCCATAGGAAACAAAAGAGGAGCGAACGGGGAGTGGGCTTTTGCAGAAAACAATTCGTTCATTTGGTTGTTTCAAGAGTGGAAAGGTCTGTTTGTGACGATAAGACTCTCTGTGCCAAGTTTTGCCTTGCTCTGCATTTGGAAACTAGTTATCTGGCAGCTCTCCAAATGAGATAAGGTTCGTGTTGATAAATATTCCTTGGAAAGACTCTTTGCTAAACCTTGCTGGACTGTGAATGAAAGGAATTCACGGTTGTGTAAAAAAAAGGGGGCTTTGCCGGGACCAAGACACTGCTTCTTGCTTTCTAAGGAAGCCTGGGTCGGAACAGAATGTAGCAATAACCACTGGGGGCCAGCTGAGTAAGTTTTGGAAAACGAGAGGGGTTAAGATTTTTATGTGACTTTAAAATTAAAAAAGAAAGGCAGCTTGGTCATAACATGCCTAATATACCAGTCACTGGAAGGAAGGAAGACTGGTTGATTGGTGTTAACATTCTGTGTGATGCCACGACGAGGAAAAGAAATGGGAGGAAAAATATGAAACTCAGTGGAAAAAGGAGAAGGGGCTACTTTGGCACCTGCTGGCTGGACCACTATAAAATATGACACTGAGATGACCAGGGTGAATCTGAAGGAGGTATTGAGGGACAGAGAGGCATGGAAAGTGCTGATCCGTAGAATGGCCAAATGGCTGACAGCCAAGGGGACATGCAGATCAAAGTTGAACAGTTATGGAAAAAGAAATCTGCTGTTGCACCAATCATGATTGGAGATTTCAGAGCAATACTTACAAAGACTCCTTCGATATTTAGACTTTTTAAATTTATCAGACCTGAGCATCCTAATTTTACAACAATAACAACAACAACAGTAAACACTGCTTAGATCTGCCTAATCCTCGCACACTACCTGGTTCAGGGTTTTATGTTTCCACCCATCTGTGTATTGAATTGTAGATTATCCATATAATAACAATAATAATGTTGAGGCCAAAATGATGTTTACTTTTGAGAAAACCTGTGGAACAACTTTCTGCTATCTGTTGTCATGGCACCAGCAGAAGAGTGTACCTGTCCTTTAGAGGTACTAGTAACTCTTAAGTTGCTTTTGCCCACAAGTTTTCCCCTACTTGGTTCATGTCCCAGAAGAGTCAAAGAATTGGCTGAAAATTCTCTGGTTATGGATTTACCATACACTGTATTGAAAAAATCTATTCTATAACAGTGCACCTTGACCATGGAAACTTTCAGGTGTGTGGAGCACACATTAGAAAGTTGCTGAAATGGAGAAACACCAGCTTGTAAAATAGGGATGAATTCAACCTGGAGCTGTGCATTTTCTTGGCAGACCACTCTGCTCTCTGAAGGCTACAAACAACTCTAGATTAATAATCTACCGACCTCCAACTAAGGGGTCATAACCTATACCATGGTTTTCCCTCTTTTTCATGAAGGTCATACTAACAGCAATTTGCAAAGAGAGTAGGAATTAATTGGAGAAAAGAGATCAGTTGGGGGGGAGGGGCAAAGAATTCAGGTATGTCAAGCTGGATGGAATCCAGACTGAATGTCAATGACCAATCAGGAGTTTTGCTCTATGAATTTCAATTATTGTATTCAACTTCTGTTCCCTAGGTCTCAATCAGAGGTGGTATTCAGCAGGTTCTGACCAGTTCTGGAGAACCGGTAGCAGAAATTTTAAGTAGTTCGGAGAACTGATAAATACCTGTGACTGGCCCCGCCCCCATCTATTCTCTGCCTCTTGAGTCCCAGCTGATCAGGAAGAAATGGGGATTTTGCATTAACCTTCCCCTGGAGTAGGGAGGGAATGGAGATTTTACAGTATCCTTCCCCTGCCACGCCCACCAAGCCACACCCACAGAACCAGTAGTAAAAAAAATTGAATCCCACAACTGGTCTCAACCATATCTCCATTGCCTCTCCAGTGAAATTTCAACCTCGCCATATTTTCCCCCCCTCTATTGTCCCACCTGAGGTTTTGCAGCTATTCTGCCCTGTTTCATCCACTTAACAGCTTGTTTGGATTCTTTTAGGCCTGCTCTACAGAAAACAGGAGAAATGTTGAAGGGCTGTGTTTTGTGAATGGGTCGAAAAGAGAGGGATAGAAACATACCCATCGCAGAAGCGCTGGTAAAAAATAAAGGGAAGATAGAGAAGACAACTTTGAAAAGCCAGAAAAAAAGGGAAAGAAAGAAACGTAAGTAACAGTTAACAGAAACAAATCTTGTAGAGTATAAGTATAAATCAAAAGAAGGAAACACAATTACAGTGGTATTACATTTGTGTCTTTAGTTCAGGGCTGACGTGTCAACCTGAAAAATGCAAATGTTGTATCCTGTTCCAGTTTAGTTTCTGGTCAAATAAGTTTTGAATTTTTAGTATTGTTTAAAAAAAAACCCAATAACCTGTTTTATCAGAAAAGGAGACGCAGAGAAGAAAACAGTGGGAATCTTAAGACAGTTACAAGATGCATAAAGTTTGGGACTGCAACTGCCACAAACTATGCCAGCTCTGGATCGTAACGATGCTTTTGGTCCCAAATATCTGGAAGGCATCAGACTGCATATTATTGTTCTACTGTATCACCTTCAAATCTTTAGAAAGCTATTGCGTGTGCACAAAACAACCCAAAAATTAAAGAATAAACTAAGAAGGCATGTGAAAACTAGAAAAGGGAATCATTTTATAACTAGACTTAATCAATGAAATTGGGGCGGGGATAAAAGCACTAAATTAGAGATTAGGAGACCACAAGTTATCCTGTAGTCCTGCTACCGTACAGCCTGAAAACAGCTCGGTCACTTTGGGTCAGTATATACTGTATATCCCTCTCTCTCAATCCTCCTACCAAGGCAACAAACAGCTGAAAAACGTTGCCAAGAGTACTGCTAAGACTCGTCCACGTAGTCACCAAGAATCAAGACTTGACTTGAAGGAGATGAGAAGTGATGGAAGAGGGAGAAATCAATAGAGGGTGACCAATATTAAAGAAAGAGGCAGGGGGAAAAAAACCTATCTGTAAAAGAATATGCACCTTTAGCCCATCGTGGCATGCATGCTGTGTTATATACCAGTCCTTACCACAATTTGATCCCAAATTTCCATGCTGAGCAAGACAGATAAATATGAGCGAGTTGCCAAGCGTCCAAATTTTGATCACATGACCATGGGGATGCTGCAACGCTCGTGAAAAATGATCAAGCCACTTTTCTCGGAGGTGCTGTAACGTTGAACATTCACTAAATGAATGGTTGTAAGTCGAGGAATGATGGCCAAAGCTTATTAATAAAGGCAAGCACAATATGGAAGAATGACAACAGGCCATTCGTGGGATTCAGCCAGTTCGTACCACTTCGGGAGAACAGGTTGTTAACTTTCTAAGCAGTTTAGTGAACTGGTTGTTGGAAGAAATCATTAGGGCAGAAAACCAGTTGTTAAATTATTTGAATCCCATCACCGCAACAGGCTTTTACTACAGGCATACTTTCGAGATACTGTGGCTTTGGTTTCCAACCACAATAAAGCGAGTAACACCATACAGCAAGTCTGACAACTTTTTTTGTTTCTAAGTGCATATAAAAGTTCTATTTATGCTATACTGCCATCTATTAAGTTTGCCAATAGCATTAGGCTTTTTTTAAAAAAGTACATAACTTAATTTTTTTTTTAAAAAAAAACTTTATCGCTAAAAAAATTACTAATCATCATCTAAAGCCTTCAGCAAGTCATAACCTTTTGCCGATGGAGAGCCTTGTAAAAAAAAAATTGTCGTATTTGCATGGGGCAATAAAACATAGGTATGCTTGTACTTCAGAAACACTTTGCCAACCACTTCACAATGTCAACAATGACAGGCGACAACTCTAAATTGCACACTCAGTAGAACCCATCTCTGGGAATACAGAGAAAAGGCTACACTAAATATCCACAACATAGATTGCACGTGGAAACAATTAAGGTGCCTATCCAAATACCAGGAAGGGTATATTTAGCCGGTATCACACACATTAATTACTAAAATCCCAACATGCACACTTACCCCTCAGTTGCACACTATATTCTGCCATCCCCATAATTTCCACTTGTACTTAGTAGGCACAAGGAAAACAATCACATAGAAGAAGCATTTGGAAAAAAATAGACCAGGTTTTTGGGCAAGGAATGGCTTTCAAAGAAAAGGTGTCCTATCCTTTTTAAAGAGAATTAGAGATTTAATTTTAAGAGAATGGAGATTTATGTAGACCATATCACCATCTACTCCAGTGGTTCCCAACGTGGGTCCTATGCTCCAGGGGGGGTTGATTTTTAATGGGGGGCAATTTGAACCTTGTTTAAACCAAGTTAATGGCCTTTTAGGCTTCCTCCTGTGGGTAGAGTTCACTTTTTGATTAAAGTAAAAATTATATGTCACAAGGGATGGAGGGAGGGGGGCATCAGGATTTTCGAGATGCTTAGAGGGAGCATGACCAAATAAAGGCTGGGAACCACTGATCTATTTGCAACTCCCCTCCCATCACCTTTTAGTTTCTTACTCAAAAAATCAACAACAACAAAAATCAATTAAGCAAGCAAAGATGGATTTGCAACAGAATACATTTTGACAAGCAACCCCATCAAAATTCATTCTGAACTTATTCAAAGATCAAGAAGACATTCTCAGGGCAGAACTCACAAAAAAGAGCCAACAGAAAAGGTTCTGCAAAGCCCTGGAGAAGAAGAATTGTAGCAACTGACTGGATCCTGGGCCAGGTTTTTAATGCCTTAACCCTAGATTTCCACATTGGTGGAAAAACCTCATTTACCAACACAAATAAACGTGGGAGAAAGGAAACTCCTGCGAAATTAAATCCTTTTTAAAGCAGTGGTTCCCAATTGGGGCTCACGTCCCACAGAGGGGCAATTTGATTTTTAATGGGGGGCAATTTGGACCTTGTTTAAACCAAGTTAATGGCCTTTTAGAGGTCCTCCGCGTGAGTAGAGTTCATTTGTTGAGTAAAGAAATAATTATATGGGAGGGGGGGGGGATTTCAGGATTTTAGAGATGCTTAAGTGGGGCAGGGCCAAATAAAGGTTGGGGACCACTGCTTTAAAGGCATCCACGCATTCATTCACATACATACACGCATACAGGTGTGCAGCCAGTTCTGGGTCTGTTCGGCGAACGGACGCGCCGCCTTTCCCCAAACCCCGGTGGCCAACGGCAGCAAGCGGCTCTGCAGAGGTGGCGAGAGGCGACCGAGCCAAGCGCCCCGCCGCTTCCCCGCATCCGCTCGGAACTTCCCCGAAAGAGGAGCTGCGGGGTGGGCGAGGGGCGGCCGGAGAAGACTGACGCCCAGCAGCCCGTCCTGTCTGCGGCTCCGGGAGTGGAGGGAGGGGGAGATATCGAAGGGCCGGGCCGGTCCGACTCACCTCCTTGATCTTCAGCCGCCGGACGCGGGTGTCGGGTTCCTCGGTGCCGCCTCTGCTGCCGCCCAGCAAGGGATGGCGGAGACGCTGCCGGAACGCCGCGTAGTCGAAACGGAACGGGGCCGGCGTCTGCTGCAAGGGGGGAGCCGAGGCGCCCTGCTCGGCGGGCGGGAGGCGCGGCGGGCGGGTCCGTCGGGAGGCCGGTTCGGAGTGCGGGAGGTCGGGCGGGTCGCGGAGGGGGCGCGAGGGCAGCGGCGGCGGGGCGGGCGGGCTGGCGTTGGCGGGCAGGTGGCGGGCCAGGCCGGGTCCCGGCGGAGGGCTGCGGGGGGTTTCCAGCTCGGCTCCGGCGTGGCGGGGCAGGAAGAGGCGCTTGACGCGGGAGGAGTCCGGCAGCAAGAAGAGGGCGCCGAAGCAGAGCGTGAGCAGGCCCGAGAGGAAGAGCAGGAAAAGGAACTTCTGCGGCAGCCGCAGCGCCGACGGCGGCCAGCCCGGCCACTTCCGCGGCAGCAGCATGGGAGCTCCGCGAGGGCCGGCTAAGGGGGCTCCCTCCGGCCGCCACGCAGCACCACGCGCCCCGCCCGGGAGTCCGACCCTGCCCAAAGAGCCTCTCCGGAGCCGCTTGGATTCGCCCGGCTCGGCAACTCGACTTCACCAACGGCTAGGGAGCTTGACGCGCGTCGTCCTCCGCTCGTCTGAAGCGGGCTGCGCCAAAGCCCGGTTCCAGCCCAGAGCGCCGACGGACTGGGAAGAAAGTTCTCACCGCCCCGGAGAAGCGGCTCCGTCGACTGGAGGAGAAGTTGCAGAGTTGCCGGACGAGATGCTCCGAGGGACAGGGCGGGGAGGGGCCAGTCTTCCTCCTCCTCCTCCTCCTCTTCCCCTCCCTCCGCTTTGCAGGCACTTGGCTCCTCTTCGGGGGCACCGGACTTCCCCTCCCTGCCCGGAGTCTACAGCCCAGGCATCGCCGTCCTGCGGAGGGGAGGGAGGGGGGCAACCCCGGCCGGATCGACGGGTCAGGGGGTCGCGGGGGTCTCCCTCCGGCTTTTCCTGCCTCGGCCCGTCCCCGCCGCTGCTAACGGGTAGCGGAGGAGCCGCTCTCCGGTCGCTTCGGGCTCAGAGCCGGATGGTCGGCGGGTTCATGATGCAGCATTTCTGGAGGACGGAAGAGCCGGAGCTGCTCGCTCAGCGCCAGGGGTCGGGGCGCGCCGCCTGCCGCCCCACGCGCCGCCCGACGTCTCCCCAGCCGCGCCGGCCGCTCTCTCGCCATCCACGTCGGGCCGCCCCCCTCCTCCTGCCCGGACTCAGCCCCAGCTCCGGCCGGCTCCCAGCGGCATCCTCGTGGCTTCCCCGCACGGCTCCTCCCGGGGATAGTCAGCCGGCTGTTTCGGGAGAAGCCGAGCATCCGCCTCCTCCCGCCGGCCAAAGGGGAGGCTCCACCCAGGCGCGGGAGGAGGAGGAGAGCCACGCAGGGCGACACGCGGGAGCGCTCAGCAGCGGCGGCGGCTCCGATCCCGCCGGCCTCTCGGGAGGGGAGGCATCCCCGGCGTCGCCGGCCGGCCCCGCAGGGACGCCAATCCGGGGCGGAATCGGCTTTTGAATCGTCCGCCGGTTGTTTTCTTTGGCTCCCCCGCTCAGGCGCTTTCCGA